>NC_086450.1:420717045-421346420 GCF_028390025.1 Pseudophryne corroboree | reverse complement strand
ACACGTGACAAAGAGCAGAGTGTAGAGAACATCGTATCACTGGAGTGTCTGTTCCGGGAAGGTTGAGAGGCAGTACTGTTGAGACGGCACCTGAGCGCGGAGAACAACAAGACCAGAGGCGGTTGTCGCACCAGTTTTTTTTTTTATTATTTTCTCCATCTCCCACTACCCTCCTTCTCTCCTTCTCTTTCTCCCCCTTCTCGTTTCCCTTCTCTTCCCTTAACAAGATGGACTTACCCCAAGAGACTGCGTTCTGGGTTTTCCTGTTAATCCTGTTGTTGACCAGGACAGTCTGTTTCGGTGAGGGTTCCAGAGAGGTGGAGAAGGGATCTGGAATGGGTTCTGATGGCGAGGATGGATTTGTAGAATCACAAGAGCAACACATCACTCGAGCAAAGGCGAGTATCAGAAAGCGCTCTGGTAGTCAAGGAGCTCGGAGGCACTGTGAAGAGTTATTGTCTGAGGAAAATTGCATTTGTAGAAATTGTGAGAACATAGTCGAGGATGGGTGCATCCAAAGATGTCAGTCCAGCCTTAATATCAACATGGACCATCATCCATTGAGTGATTACCACTCACTAGTGGGTAAGGTCTTAAACCAGACAGAATGCTGGGTGTGCTCACAAGTACCTCAAGGTCAGAGCAAGTCAGGATTAGTACCATACCCTTTAGCAATAGATGAGGTACTCGAATTACGGGGTCGAAGACCGGTGGAAAAGAAATTTAATATCTCTAGGCCCCCTAACTTGAAGCTCCACCAGTATCATGTAGATAGATCCTTAGTGTGTTTCAACATTTCCGAAAACCGGGAAATTGGGAAGTGACGTGGAATAACCAGACAATGACCTTTTCACACAGAGCTGATAGGATACCCATAGACTCTGAACTTGTACGCCAAATAGCCAATAGTGGAAGGTTTTTCCGGTATAGGTATACTCGAGGAAGCAAGACCAATTGGGTTGGAAAAGTATCACCAGGGTACTGTGCTCATATCATCCAGCCCGATACTTGTACAGAGCAGATGGGAGAACTAGGGATTGGGTTTTTCACTTGGAAAGTTTGCAATATGGTAATGTCATATTCTGTCCTATATGTTCTCCCCGATGATGCCTATTTCATATGTGGGAGGAAGGCGTACAAGTGGCTTGCCCCGAGCTCAGAAGGATTGTGTTATATTGGAAGAGTGCTGCCAGAGGTCATGACCATAACCCATGACAAGATGAAAGAGGTTCACCGCAGTGCTCAGGCTCCTTATACTCATACTCACTATGAACACATCGTCAAGAGACACCTCATAGAGAGGACAGAGCACGTAGCCTCTGATTTGATCCACGAATCCACCGGGATTCATTACCTTCTCGCATTAGACATCACCCGTACTGCCAGAGGAATTATAAATTATAGGTATATCCATGCGCTAGCGAACTTGATAGATAATATCACTGAGATGTATGACGACACCTTCAGGTATACAGGAAGGGAGTTACAAGCTTACAAGATGGAACTGATCTAGCACAGGATGGTCCTTACTTATATCACAGCCGTGACGGGTGGGTACTGTGTCACTTTGGCAACTCAATATGGTGTGAAGTGCTGCACGTATATTACAAACAGCACTGACAACCCCTCAGAGATTATCGATCAAAAGATGGATGATATATTGCAGTTGAAGTGGGAGTTCCGGAGGAGACACAACCTTACCCTGACCGCTGTGGGTAATGAGCTGACCGGCTGGGTCTCATGGTTGAACCCACGAAATTGGTTCTCAGGTTTAGGAGAGTGGGCTCAAAATGTTATTATGAGTGTAGGGAAGTTTCTCCTTTGTATCCTGGGTGTCGTCATAATTATTGGCTTGATATTTAGGTGTGTTCGAATTCTAACGCGGCGCAAGCACGGCACAAAATTGATGAGTCTAAGGAGCGGGGGCGCTGTTACGGCAGCAGATTTAATTTAAGACCCATTCATAGAGACAGTGTTATCATAAGAATTGCAAATGAATTCCATGGCCTGTTTCTTTCACCCGTTTTTCCTTTGTCTCCCCCTCAGCCCAGATACACCCATCCGGAAAAGACATCAGCCCTATGTTTATGTAAATGTTATGTGAATGTATTTTAGATATGTGTCTTATCTTCATCTCTACAACCTTCAGTTAATGACACACATAGTCGACAGGTGATATCCACATATACTAGCACTCACATATGTCCCCCCCCCCATGTATCATCAACTAAATGTGCACCCCATTTGTTGGAACAAGAAGCCGAAAAGAGCTCGGTAGTGTTTGTTGGCCCACTTACAGACCCTTAATACGGGATAAGAAGGATTTAATGTATACTTCGCAATGCCTCGAAGCTTATTTAGAACATCTACGACATGATGATACATGCCCCTCAGACATGGATTCATACATACATACTTTTTACTGTCCCACTAGGTCATACCTTTCCTACCTACCACTCTCCCCCGATCATCATCTTCTGTAAATATTGTATTGATATTTTTCTGTTTAGTAATTAGATAGTGGCAGTTATTGTTGACTGCCAAAGGGTGGACTGTCAAAGTCGAAAAATATTGCAGAACACACATCACGTACAAACTACACACACACATGCCCGCTGCGCGTGCACTTGTTCCGCCGTGCGTGCCCATATCCACAATTTGCGTATGTTCGCTCCCGCGGTCCTGCGCGTGGTATGGGTATTTACGGCGGAGTTTGTGAACGCATGGAGAGCTATCAAAACATTACATATTTAATCCAAATAGTGCACATTGGACACATAGTCCCCCTGCACCACATCAGAAAGTAACAACAGTATAAATGATTCCAGAACAAAGGGATTCACCTTTATAGGATAAGAGGGGACAGACTAAGGTTATAAGGTGGTGTCTGATATCCAGCTGTAGGGTATTTTAAGGATAACATTCCGGTGTTGGTTTGCGGAAGATCGCATGTTCCTGAGGATAGTTAGATGCAGAAGCAGAATATGGATATAAACTGTATTTACTGTATGTTATGTATGCGGCGGTAATCCAGAGGAGACCACCCACAAGAGCAGTTGAGAAAGACATCGCCTACCTTTTCAAATCAACCTATGACCTCTCCTGTACTGTAAAAGTGCATCCCTGTGTCCAATGGACAAAGGAATTACAGTATCCATTGTATTGCTTTTGGAAGACTTGTATAAATAAAGCCTGCTGCAGCCCGGCCAGACACAAGACTCACAACGTTATCTATTTGATTACGGAGGACTGGACCAGGAAGCGCACGCGAATATTCTCACGTATGTACATTGACTGTAGCCATTTACTCTGTTGTATTGTAGTGCATAATTTGTATTGTTAACCCCCTTTCAGAAATATTACTCAGTGGTGTCGGAACCCAGTGATTAACTACAAATCGGTGTTGTGTCCTCTTTTCCCTGCTAAGGTTTAAAGTGTATTTCATTATTGTATTGCTTAGCTGTATAAGGTTTAAAAACATATCAATTGGGTGTGTACGCGCTGTGGGTACTTTGTACCGTCAGCACTGCATAAGGTTTAAAAGTGTAATAGCATCACACTGCATTGCTGCATAAGGTTTAAAGTGTAATATCATGGCATTGCATTGCTGCATAAGGTTTAAAGTGTAATATCATTGCATTGCATGGCTGCATAAGGTTTAAAGTGTAATATCATTGCATTGCATTACTGCAAAGGTTTAAAGTGTATCTCTGGGTGTGTGCGCGCTGTGTGTACTTTGTACCCCCAGCGCGGCGTTTGTACGCTAAGTCCGTACAATGTACGGGACTCTGTACGCAAATAGCGTAAAAGGTACGTAGAGTGCATATTAAGTCTAGCGGCCGCAGCGGCTCCATGGTAAAAGTGTGTTTAAAGGTATAGCTTTCTGTTTTAATATAAAATCGACATTATCAACACAAACACATTCACACTAGGGTTAATTTTTGTTCGGAGCCAATTAACCTACCAGTATATATTTTTTGGATTGTGGGAGGAAACCGGAGCACCCAGAGGAAACCCACGCAAGTACGGGGAGAATATACAAACTCCGCACAGTTAGGGCCATGGTGGGAATCGAACCCATGACCTCAGTGCTGGGGCAGTACCATCCGTACTGCCCCAGACTTGAGGCTGTAATTGCTGCCAAAGCTTCATCAACAAAGTATTGAGCAAAGGATGTGAATACTTATGTACATGTGATTTCTTAGTTTTTTATTTGTAATAAATTTACTAAAATCTCAAGAACACTTTTTTCACGTAGTCATTATGGGGTATTGTGTGTAGAATTTTGAGGGGAAAAATTAATTTATTCCAGTTTGGAATAAGGCTGTAACATAACAAAATGTGGAAAAAGTGAAGCGCTGTGAATACTTTCCGGATGCACTGTATACTACAGAATAAGAATAATTGATATAGTATCACAAGTAAGGATTTGTTTTGTTATTATGTTTATATATATTTCTGGGGAATTTATATTTGCTCTTAATTAAAATACTATTTAATTTTAAAATAACTGTCATCTTCATAGGTACTCATGTTTTTACATTGAACGGGGTGAGTATTATTGTATAAGGAAGCTAATATGGGAAATATACTGGAGTTCAGTACTCTAATATGGAATATTTAACTCAATGGGGTAAATTTACTAAGGTGGGAGTTTTTAGTATGATATTGCTCATAGCAACCAATCACATTCTACTTAAGATTTATCTAGCTGCTTGTAGAAGATAATAGATAGAATGTGATTGGTTGCTATGGGCAATATCACCAGTTATAAAAAAAAAAACATCCCACCTTAGTAAATTTACCCCATTGGGTGCAATTTAAAAATGTTTTAAGATATGTGTTATGTACTTATCTGCTTGGTTATAGATCCAGAGAGATGTACTTTCCAGGAAGTTCTCCAAAAAAGAGTTTCTGAAAAACAAAGAAAATATTATTTGTATACACTGTGTCGACTAAGTATAAACTAAATTATGAATATAATATATTGACAGTAAAAGTGTTTATGGTGTTTAAGTATATAAGTATTTAACATGAAAGTGGGCTTACCCAAGCAGGCCCAGGGACACAAATTGTCTGAGCCTATGTGGAGGCACATCCAGCTAATTTAAATATCCTACCTAATTGGGAAGGTAAAGATGTGTTACATTCATTTAAATAACAAAGGGGTCACATAAATTCTAGGAAAAAGCTTCTAGTACCGTCACACAGAGGGCTTAATTCAGAAGTGGTGGAGGTGCACAGCATGCCGTGAAGTATCAAAATTTCCAGAATTCTCCTACAAGCCCTTATATTCACATTTTTAGTAATCAGATTACATTTCCCATACTTGTAATGGAAAATTTGATCTTCCCAAATTTGCTAAAATGAAATTGTAAAAATATATATATATACTGGAGGGAGCCCTGTGGTAATAACACAATCTTCAGATGGTGTTATACAGGCTGCCCACCAGTTCCCCTACTCCATCTCTGCTCTGATAGCCAGAGCAGAGCACAGATCTGGCACCTGTAATCAGCCCTGTGTGTCTGAATAGACCACAGGCTTATCACTGAAGAAAATAAAAAGTTAAAAAGAGAAAAATAATAAAATAAAAAAGTTACCTGTATGCACAGCTGCAGCCAGGGATCAGTGTCCGGCAGTAGTGGTGAAACTCCCAGCCGCCATCTCAGTTTAAAGACTGATCAGCTAACCGGGGTCACAGACACTGACCGGGGTCACAGACACTGATCTTTGGCTACAGCAGCATTCAGGTGATAGCTTAGGGGGGATCGTGAGGAAGGGGGGGGGGATCGCGAGGGGGTGGATCATGGGTGGTAGCTGGTGATGCATGCGCTGTTACAGTCTCAGGGTATTTTCAGGGTATTTTTTATGATAAATACTGTAGTGCAGTTGAGAGATTTGCAGGGACAGAGCTTTCTTAAAACTCTGTCCTTGCATGCAATATTTGTTACAACCTTGCGATGTATTCAAATAGCAGCACAGATGGTGTAATGGTTAGCATTACTGCCTCACAGCACTGAGGTCATGGGTTCCATTCCCACCATGACCCTAACTGGAGTTTGTATGTTCTCCCCGTGCTTGCGTGGGTTCCATCCGGTCTGATTTTATCCCACAATCCAAAAACATACTGGTAGTTTAGCTGCTCTCAACAAAAAAACAAGATTATAATTTTATTTTTTAAACATTTCTTTTATTGAAGCAGATAAATAGATCACATTTGACATGTCTTTTTGAAAGATAAATAATACAGATATTGAAATACAATCAAATTAAACTATTGTCGTTTGGCAGAAGTGATCAAACATTTCGATCACTGAGAATAGATACGGATTATGGCTGTAGTGTCAAAGAAACATTAGGTGAACATAAAAGGAACAGGGGCCAGAGCCACGGCCAATACCCACGGAATATGGGATTATTCCAACACTGGGGGGTCTTGCAAGATCATTCTCGTTTCATACCATAAAATATTGCGAAAGCATCGTATAATTGTTTCTTTGGTAGGGGTGGGTAAAACTGCAATAAAACTCTCCCAAGTGTCAAAGAATTTTTCCGTACGGGATTCCTTTTGAAGAGAGGCTTCTAGCCAGTCCATGTGGCAAATAAAAAACATTTTTTCTCTAAAAATCTCTAGAGTTGGGGCTGAGCTATGCATCCATAGTTGTAAGATTGACTTTCGGGCTGCCGAGGAAATAGCCAATAGAAGTTTTTTTAACTACGTTGGGGGCTCTAGTACCTGGAGGCAGTATTCCTCTTGCCCATTCAGGTGTAAAAGGTGTGTAACTGACTAAGTGTGTAGAAGAGAATTTCCAGATATGTAACCAAAACCTCCTAATCAGTGGGCAAGCCCAAAGACAATGGTATAAATCAGCAGAAGGGTGACCACATTTAGGGCAAGAGGAATCTGCTAGTATACCAATTGTATATCCTCTATGAGGAGATATGTATGAGCGATGGAATATGTTATAATACATTTCGGTATATTTCGTTGCAGGAAACATAGTGACCGAGATAAGTAAAATTTTTAAGAGGTCTTCTATTGTTAAGGAAGGGAAATGATCCAGCCATTTAGACATCCCTGTTTTTATCAAATAATAATCAATGTTTTGGTGAAAAAATGTATAAGAAGAAGATATAGCACCCTTAGACAGAGGAGGCTTCAGTAGGAAATTATCCAGGGTATTATCCCAGTTATTTGGTGGAATCATTTGTATCACCGTGTGCACATAGTGTTGCGCTTGTAAGAACGCCATCCTGTGGGGGACTATAAGTCAAACTTTATAGAGGCCTCTGAATATAAAAGAGGTTTGTGGGAATTGGGGTTGATCAGTTGTCCAATATAAACTAGTCCTTCCGAGGCCCACCTAGTGAACGGTTGGCTTGCCTTGCCAGATTGGAATTGTGGGTTTTTCAAAAGAGGTAGATGGACAGTGTAATGTTGATGGAGTTTATAGCTGTGTCTGAGTATCAGCCATACTTTGTGTGTGGTCATTAAAAGAGGGTTATTTAATAGTTCTATAGGGACATCAGTGTCCGCTTAGCGTAGAAACGCCACAAGTTATATTTTTGGTGTGAAACCTTGTTCTAAGAATGAGTTGGCATAGATTTGGTGATTGGTTAACCAATCTTTAAGGTAACGGATATGTGCGGCATGGCTATATAATAAAATATCTGAAAAACCAATGCCACCATTAATCTTTCTTTGTCAAATTTGAACAATCCAGTTATGGCACGTCCATTATTCCAAATGAATTTGCGAAATATGGAAGTCTTTTCTGTAAGATCTTTTTGAGATAGTAATACTGGGAGAACCTGCAGAGGGTACAATAGTTTTGGGAAATGTATCATGCGTATCAGATTCGCTCTGCCCAGATATGACAGTTGGAGACAGCTCATCCCCCTCAAGTCAGCGGAAATTGTTGAGATTATTCATGTTTTTGGGGAGAAGTATAAGATTATAAATTTATATAATGTGCATTAGATGGGCCAAGTGATTCTTATCTTATCTGCTGTCAAATTTGAAGGTAATCCTTCTTTCTTTTTACAGCAATTTAGAAGAGAAGAAAAGGTGAAGAAATAAGAATGTCTCCAAAGCCCTCCTTCAGTAACAGTTTCAGAATTAAAGAATTAAATTAAATGAATTTATGAGTCAATCCTTCCTTCCTTCCTTTTGATCTAGTCCTAAATGAATTGAGCCTTAAAAAGTGATAAAGTGGAGATGGTTAAAAGGTGATAAATGACCAGCCAATCAGCTTCCTAACTGCCATGTGATTTTAGCTGTTTTTCTAATAAAAAAAAAAATACAGATCCAAAACAAATACAGATCCAAAACGCGCAAGGGCAGTTTTGGCAAAACCAATACAGATTCAAAACACGAAGGAGATACAGATCCAAAACCAAAACAGAAAACCCGAGAACAGACCCGGCGCACATCCCTATTTACAGTACATGTAATATGATAGTTTGGAATGTAGTTATGTGACCGGTGGTCAGGAGACCGCCGGTCACAATTCCTCCCCCTACATCCTGCCCCCTCCCAATCCCGACGGTCGGCATGCCGACCAACAAGGACTATTCCCACTCATGGGTGTCCATGACATCGAACCCGTGGTGACTGCAGGTCACCACCGAGCCCGCAGCATGGTGAGCGCGATCGCCGGTCATGCATACCACACCTGATAGTTTATCTTAGCTTTCCAGTGACCATGTTCCCTGTTCCCAGACCCGATGTCTTGATGACCATGTATACAACTCATTATAAACATAATCAGAGCTAACGTTTTTCTTCGGTTGCATTCGTTGATTCTCTATTAATGATGCGTAACCATTTTTTTTTTTTACTTAACCCATTTGAACCACCTTATGGCATAAACATGTTGTCAGATCTTCTCAATAATTAAGCCGCATCCACACATGTTGAGATTTTCACTTAAGCAGGTTTATATGATTCATATGTAAATCTAGGTTAGGTCTCACCTTGTTTATGTTTCCTTATTGTACCAATATATTTACCTATTGTGTAACTTTATCTAAATGTAGCCTGTTTATATGGACGAGAGAGTTTTAGGCATTTGGAATGCCCCTTTTGTATTTATCAACAATATCATAGTACCAGGAATCCATAGAACTGAGTATTTATACACAGGTGAAAATAAAACGGTCAGGTCGTTTCGGCATTCATCACCTATGACTTTGTGAGATGCAAATCCGTGCTGGCATTGTGAATTACACTTGTATGTCAAAGTAACCATGGTGAGATTCAATTTACTTAAATCTTTAAACAATTATTTAGTTGATCAGCTTCACAAATAACATGAATATAGAACTATTATGTAAGGAATATTTTTTATTGGATGATTCTACATGCACCTTGCAACAACAATAATGTCCCATTAAAAGTAGATGTTTATAATCTAATAGATAAATCCCATACACAACTACATGCTCCAGTGCAGTGTACGTAGCCAAATTCTTCTTCTTCTCTGCTACAGGCACAATCTAGTTATTTACCTACGACATGGAAGACTTGTTTAGTTATTTGTGCACATCACAAATTAAAGCAAAAATGTTGTGGACGGGGCAAAGTTTTCTATGATGGAGGTATTTGCAGAACTATGAGGGATCACTTTTTGAAAACAAGAATTCAAGCTGGCTTTACCCCAAACCAGGATTTTCTTAGAAGGCCAATCTATACGTGGGTTGTTCTTCCGCAACCAGAGCGCCCAGAGGTAATCCAAGAGCGGCCGAACAGTATGAGACGGCTTTAGGAATAACTGGAAACAAAATTTCTTTTGACTGTAACCTCCTATCTGGACAGAGTTTTGGCAGCTGACCGAGCAATTTTGAACCAGACTGCCATCCACAGCTGACGGCTTAACTGACTGCGGTAAAGCTTCTGTAGGAACACTATGCTTGAGAACATTGGGGATTATTCAAAGTTAATTAAATTAGCAAAAAGTGCTAAGGATCAAATCGCATACTGCACAGGGCAAGGCTGCCCAGTATGTATGATGCCACCCTGCATTGTGATTGCAATAACATTGTAGTCGCATCACCGTAGCCCATACAGAGGATGACCCCCTGCAGGGGGACTGCCACCATGTTTATGATCACAGGAAATGCAGGTGATGTCATCGGGCCGCCCCGAAAATGTCCTTGACATGCCTGCATTTCCTGCTCCACTCCCCCCCAACGCTACGTCACCGCCCACGGACGACAGCCACCTGTCATTCAAATTGCATTGTGAATACCTGCAAACTTGCACTGCCTATCTGCGTTTTCGCAGCCCTAACTTCCACCTCAGAATAAGGCCCATAGTCAGAGCAAATAAAGTTCCCTGCTGCCCTTGAATCTAAGAGAGCAAGAAAGGTTTCGGACTTATTAGAATGTACAAAAGTCACAGGAATAATACAGTCAGGTTTCCTTGGAGAGTGACTGAGAACTAATGTTTTCTCTCCACTGAAGACTAGGAGTGGTCATTTCCCGGACAAGACTACATAAGATGTCCGGCTTCACCGCAATACATACAAGGGTTACCTTGACATTAGGGCCGGATCTACACCTTGTGGCACCCAGGGTGAAAAATAGGGGCATGACCTCATGGAGAAGGGGCGTGGTCAGTTATGCCCCCTGTAGCTGTGCCCCCAGTACTGTGACCCCTGTAGAGTTGTGCCCCCTGTAGAGTTGTGCCCCCAGTAGTATTGTCCCCAGTAGTGTTCCCCCTGTAGAGTTGTGCCCCCAGTAGTATTGCCCCTAGTACCGTGCCCCCTGCAGAGTTGTGCCCTCTAGTTGCGCCGCTTACAAAAAAACTAAAAAAAAATTAATACTTACAATCCCCGCTCCTGCTTCCCGACCGCTGCTGTCCTCCGTCTCCGGCTGACGACGTCGCTTCTTGCATCTAAGGGAGAGAAGTCATGACGTCTCTCCCATAGCACCGCATAGACATTAGAGGTCAATTATGACATCTAACGTCTATGTGCCACTCCCACAATGCAGTGTGGGTGTGCGATGACTTCATTGTGCACCGCACAGCACAGCACCGGCACCAGTAGTGGATCTTGCCACGGTGGCGGCGCCCTCTGGAAGGCAAAAATCCTGTTGGACCGTAGCAAGATCCGCGACTGCTTGACAGCATCTCTGATACGTGAACTTGCATAGGTTCTTCCTTGGAAGCAGGTTGACAAAGTTGGAAGGTGGTGTGGGAAGATGAAGCCGAGACGCACACAAAGTTGGCAATGAAATAAACATTTCTCTAGAAGCTGAATTCTCTGACAGGAAATGAGCTCCAGCTCCTGACAGACAGAGATGCTTAGAAATTATCCTGATGAGTAGCAATCCCTTGCAGTCACTGAGCCAGATGTGTTTGAGTCGCCTCTAGACCCTTTAAACAACTTGTGATTCTTTGGAGAAGGTCTGTTCCCAGCACTGCACTACCAGCCTGATACATTTGGATAGTGCAAACTATCATGTTTATGTTTGGTTTGTCTGTGAACCCAGAGTCGAGTCACTGGCTGGTGTGAGGGCTGAGGTACTAAACTGGAACCTGGTGGACCTGATATAAATATTGCTCATGGATAATGTCTTGGGCATAAGCAGAACACTGTGTTGGGTGATGCTTGGATAGCCTGGCTACTGGCAATCGAAGGTTCTAGGAAGACAACCAGGGACTGAAGGACACTAAGGATAAATCAGGAACACAATAAATGGGAAGAGCTTTCAGTAGACTGCAACCGGGTTTGATCTGGGATAGTACTGGAATGGTCAGGGACAAAGGAAGCTCTAGATCCAGAATGGAACTGAAAGAATACACTGACCTGACTGGAACTGGAGGAATACACTGACCGAACTGAAACCGAATACACTGGGCCGGATTGGAACCAGAGGAATATACTGAGCCGGACTGGAACTGGAGAAATATACTAAGCTCGACTGGAGCTAGCAGTGGAGCAAGTAGCCACTGCACTGGTACCATTATATCCAAGAACAGAGTAATGCACTGGAGGAGCACAGCAACCAGGGTACAGCCTGTACTGTGTATGATATTGCACTGGCCAAGACTGACTGCAAAGGAAATCTCTTTATACCCCTGGCTCATAAAGGATTGGGCATGGACATCACGTGGTGGAATACTGGCATCCCATTGGTGGCGCAGTGATCAGTTGGTACAGACTGTCATGGCAGCGCCCATCATCTGTCATTGGTGGGAAAGGCAGCGAGTGTATGCCCCAGACATGTGTGGTGCTGCAGTATATAAGAACGGAAGCCGCAGCTAACATGAAGCTATGGATTAGAGAGGAGAGTTTCCTGTTGGATTACGGTCTGGACCGATACTACTTATAGGTATCCCTGAAACACAGGATCCGGGCATGTTTTGTTACAGTGCTTGAGAGTATCAAAACATATAGATGTAGCAGAAGTCAGTCTTCTCTGAGAGTCAGAGGATACACACACTCTGAGCATGCAGGCCCTGTTTTATCATGTTCTCACACACAATACCACAGCCCACCCTGTGTCCCTTAACTAATCAAACTATCTCACAAAACATAAATAAATGTGTTTTACATTTCAAAGAAACTGATCTGTCTTCTTGCAATCATACATATACCACCTTAACCAGTTTGATTTCCTTAAACACAATCTCTCTTAGCTATAACTGTCACAAATGTACAAGAAATTCTTAAAAACAAACAAACTGCTTTTCCTCAAACCTGCTGGACATTTCACAAAGAGACACACAGGAGACTCCCTAGGGGATCCGGAGTACTGATCCCTTCCCTAGTGTGCAGTTCAAAGGAAAGGCTTGTTCAGTCACCACTAAACCCCTTTACTTGTGATTGGACAATTTGCATATCACTTACTACGTGAGAATGTCCCATGAACAATCTGTTTCCAAATGGCAAAGCCATCTAAAATAAAAAATACCTACCTATTAGTACTGTACATAGTCCATGCATTTAAACGTGCATCCCATCATTCTCCAGCTGCACATAGTGCACTATATATAACATGTTAAAACACATTATTAAACATACATTTACAGTACATGTAATATGATAGTTCAAATGAAAATAGCACTGCAGCACGAGGGATGAAGCAGTGAAAAGAGTGGAGAAGTGCGACAGTGGAGAAGTTGCCCATGGCAACTAATCAGCTGCTCTGTAGAATTTTATAGTATGCAAATTATAAATGTTATTTCAATGTTGATTGGTTGCCATGTTCAACTTCTCCACTGGCTCACTTCTCCACTCATTTCACTGCTTCATGAACAGACCCATAACCCTGTCAGTGCCACAGCCAATATTTTGGCCATGTGGGCCGTGTCTATGGCTACAGAGCTGCTGCTGCTAAAAAGTATTTAATTTAGCTTTCCAGTGACCATGGGGGTGATGTATGAAAAAACATCCTAACGGACGTCATGTGTCCAGGGGTGTATTGTGGTGATACGCCCACAGCCGCCGCCACAATGTATTATTGAGGTCCCCGCCGATGTGGGAGTGCGTTATCCTACCTGTCCCACGATAGCGCACCTTCCACATCGGCTCGGCGCCGCAATGTGTGCGCATGCGCCCTTCTCCCCTGCTTCCTGTCTGCACCGCCAGAGGCCCCCGGCGCATGCACAGTAGAGCTGTGTAGACCAGCAGAAGAATGTCCATGTTCAATAAAGTTTATTCAAAACAACAAAAAAAACTAAGCCAGTGCACATTTTGAAGACATCGCCTGCCTGGGGGAGGCGTTCCGTCCCGGCGGACTTACGAGTTGAAAAGTCACAGCAGAGGCAATGATACATTGCCTCTGCCCAACGTTTGACAGTCAGCACTGTGGGTAAGCGGTAAGGGCGCACGGCGGACAATGCACACGCCGTTCATACATTAGGGGGAAGCGCAAAATGCAGACTTAAGGTGCGCTGTGGTGGTTAGCGGCAACCACAGCGCACTTTCATACATCTGGCCCCATGTTCCCTGTTCCCAGGTCCGATGTCTTGATGATCATGTATACAGCTTATGTTCAGTATAAACATAATCATAGCTGACTTTCCTTTTCTTCTTCTGTTGCATTTGTTGATTCTCTATTAATGATGTGTAACCATTATATTTTTTACTTAGCCCATTTGAACCACTTATGGCATAAACATATTCTCACACCTTCTCAATAATTAAGCCTCAACCACACCTGATGACATTTTCACTTGAGTAGGTTATATGATTATCATGCAAATCTGGGTAAAGTCTCACCTTGTTTATATTTCCTTATTGTACAAATATATTTCCCTATTGTGTAACTTTATGCAAATGTAGCCTATTTATAAGGACCAGAGCGTTACAGGCATTTGGAATGCACCGTTGTGTATTTATCAACAAAATTTAATTGTACCAGGAATCAATAGAACCGAGTATTTATACACAGGTGAAAATAAAACAGTCAGGTCGCTTTGGCATTCATCACCTATGACATAGCAAGATGCGAATCCGTGCCAGCATTGTGTATTACTCTGGTATGTTAAAGTCTTCATGGTGTGATTAAAAGGCTTAAAAAAAAAACTTACTTAAATAATCAATTATTTAGTTGATCAGCTTCACAAATAACATAAAGAAAAAACTATTATATATATATATATATATATATATATATATATATACACACTCACACAGCTCAAAAATACCCTTATCCTGCGCCAAATGAGAATAAACTAACGGCAGCTCTTCATAGTACGTCTTCTGTTAGCAAGACCCAAACTATGTATCCTTAATTACATTGGGAGGGCACCTTTAATTAGAGTATTTATTACCAAATCGTAGAAAAGGAGTATAGTTCCTAATGGAGCTAGGGATACTAAGTACTAGAGATGACCGGGTCCGGTTCTCCGCGAACCGGACTCACCCGAACTTTGCAATACAAGTCCAGAGTCGAGTCCGACTCGAGACTTCCTGCCTTACTCAGATCCCACAGCAGGCCGAACGTCATCTTCCCGCTGCCGGGTTTTAGATTCTATAAAAAGTCTCCGGTGATCGGTGCCATCTTCACTCTAGCTGGGGAGTGTATACTGGACGGACGTGTCTGTCAGTACTGTGTTATTTCGGCATGGAGCGGGTGAAGCTGAAAGAAGTGCTCTGTGTCTGCTCTATAAGTTGAGGTGCTTTGTCTGCTCTATTGTTATCAGTCCAGGGGTGCTCTGTCTGCTGTATCTGAAAGGGGTGATTTGTCCATACATCCAGGGGGCTCTGCCCCAGTGTTAATTAAATTAACCCAGTAACATCCAGGGGCTGGTGTGTCCTGTCAGTATCAATCCAGAAGTGCTCTGTCTACTGTATCTGAAAAGGGTGATCTGTCTGTCCATGCAGGGGCTCCGTCCCAGTGTAAAATTAAAATAATAAAAGCTATAAACAAAAAGTCTAAAATCATAATTATGAAAAAAAAAATTTGGTTTGTTTGTGCTGTACCCCAGTGTACAATACAATTTTTATTTTATTTTCATAAGTACTGTGATATTGACGGTAAGACCAGAGTATATTATTATTTCCTACTCATACAAGTATTGTGCAGTGTTGTTGGTGAAGGTCAACTGCAGTGTTCGACTACCATTTCTGACTCATACACGTATTGTGCGACACTGTTGGTAAAGGTCAACCGCAGTGTTCGACTACCATTTCCGACTCATACACATATTGTGCAGTGCCGTTTGTGAAGGTCAATCGTAGTGTTCAATTACTATCTCTGATGCCTACAGGTATTGGGTGACACTGTAGGTGGTACGTTTTTGTTACAAATTGTGGTGTGAGATGCGTTTGCTGATAGAAATGGAGGACGAATAATTGAGATGAGATCATGGACCAGGTACTAGTGCTGAAGCTGCTGCCATTAGTCCTGACAATGCAAGTCCATCAACGTCATCTGCTAAGGCTGATGCACAATGGCATAGAGGTTATGTAAAATCAAAGTCAGTTCATGTAAAATCAAAGAAGCAATATCATTTTACAATGCTAAATAAAAAAAATCTCAAGTAAAGTTAGCTGCAGAGAAACATAAAATTGGCAATATGCCATTCACTACACAAAGTGGCAAGGAAAGGCTAAGGCCTTGGCCTTTTGTTTATGAATGGTGGTTCTGCATCTCGTAATGATGATTTAAGCCCTTCTCCCTGTAGAAGAGTTAAAAAAGGAGCCAACTGTGTGCTCAGAAATATCACCAATCCCCGAGGAGAGTCCAAGTTTGTACATCGGTGCCATGTGTGAACATGACGTTTCCAACACTGTACAGGAAGAGGAGGCACGTTCCACCATTCGCACACCATCTGCAAGTGTTGGGAGGAGCAGCACAAGTCAACATGCTGATATTGAAATTGAGGATGTCACTGTAGAAGTACACCAGGATGAGGTGGACATTTGTGTAGCTGGCGCTAATAAGGATGTTGATGATGAGGATGTTGTTTGTTTAAATAAAACACCAGTGGAGACAGTTGTTGCCCAAGGTATGAAAAAGTCTATTGTCATGCATGGGCAAAAGACAAAAAAATCCACCTCTTATGTGTGGAATTATTTCTACCCAATCCGGACAACTGTCAAGCCCTCTGTAGCCTTTGTAAAGCCATAGTAAGTAAAGGTAGGGACCCTAACCACCTAGGAACCTCCTCCCTGTTATGTCAAATTCAGAAACTTTGGCTAAAAATGATGTACCCAGACCAGCATCAGCTAGCTTCCTTCTCCCTGCTAGATCCAAGCACCTGCAATCTCCGCCACCAACATCCTCATTGTCAGTTTCCTCAATCATGATCAGAAGTAGTCCTGCATCCAATTTAATAAGCATGACTGACTCCTCTCATATGCAGGATTCCTCTGAAGGATCCTTGAGTGCTATGCCTTCTGCTGCTAGTGCTGCGGGGATTGGATCTTCATCCCAGAAGGGGTCCAGGAAGACTTGTAGAAGTACAAAACAATTGACTGTCAAACAATCTTTTGCAAAGGGGGAGCAAGTATGACAGCAGTCAGTTGCATAGCGGATTACTGATGCCATAACAACTATGCTGGTATTAGACGTGCATCCAGTATACGCCATTAGTGCAGTGGGTTTTAGACAGTTGATTGTGGTACTGTGTTCCCGGTACCAAATTCCATCTAGATGCCACTTTACTAGACAAGCAATTCCCAGCCTGTACAAGGACATTAAGAAAAATTTTATTAGTGTACTCAGAAATGCCATTGTACCTGCTGTCCACTTAACCACGGATATGTGGACAAGTGGAAAAGGGCAAACTAAAGACTACATCACTGTGCACTGGGTAGATGTATTGCCTTCCGCAGCACCAACAGCAGCAGCATCTCACAAATGGCAACTCAATCAGAGGCATACCAGTGACTACCTCGTAGAAAATTGCACAATGGTTTACCCCACTTGGACTCTACTCTTGATTTGTCATTTCTGACAATGGCAACAATAATGTGAGAGCATTACATCTGGGAGAATATGAACACATCCCCTGTTTTACTCACATAATTAATTTGGTGGTGCAAAATTCTTTAAAAAATTACAGAATTGTGCAGGAGATGCTCTAGGTGGGCCGAAAAATTTCTGCCCATTTTCGACATTCAGCAACTGCATGTCGAAGATTGCAGCACCAGCAAGTACTGTTGAATTTGCCCTGCCATCAGCTAAAGCAAGAGGTAGTAATGAGTTGGAATTCTACCCTTTATAAGCTTCAGCAGATGGAGGAGCAGCATAAGGATATTCAAGAATGACATAGGGAAGGGAGTGGGAAATGCACCTTAGTCAAGCGCAGTGGAGAATAACTTCTGTGTTGTGCAGGGTTCTCAAACCCTTCGGAGTTGCCACATGTGAAGTTAGCACTGCCAGCTTGAGTGAGGCAATTCCCCTCATCAGACTGTTGCAAAACAGCTGGAGAAAGTGAAGAAGGAGCTGAAACAAAGGAGCAATTCTGCTAAGTATGTAGGACTTGTAACTCAAGCCCTTCATTCACTGTGCCAGGATCCAAGTTTCATCAGTCTCTTAAAATCAGATCACTATATTTTGGTGACCATATCTGATCCTAGGTTTAAGTCCTACATTGTATCTTTCTTTCCAACGGACACAAATCTGAATAGATGCAAAGAGCTTTTGGTGAGAAAATTATCAGCTAAAGCAGAACGTGACATGACAATATCTCCGAAGAGACTGGCTGGCGGTGATGCTGATCAGTCAGGAAAAACTTTTGACATTTAATCCGGACTGAAGGAACAGTCTACAATTACTGACATGTCTACTGTCACTGCATATGATATGGTCAACATTCAAAGAATGGTTGATGATTATTTCAGTGATAGTATTTAAATCAGTATGTCAGACAGTTCATTTCAATACTGGCAGGAAAAAAAGGCAACTTGGAGGTCCTTGCACAAACTGGCTTTGCTTTACTTAAGTTGCCCAACCTCCAGTGTGTACTCTGAAAGAGTTTTCAGCACAACCAGGAAACTTATCAGCGACCGGCGTAGAAGGTTACTTCCCCAACATGTGGAAAAGATGATGTTCATCAAAATGAATTACCAATTCAACGAGGAAGATCTTTAATGACAATTAGGTCCATGAAATAAAGTTACCTAATACAGTGGATTCGAATTAATATTGTGAGGAAGAGGATGAACACACTGATGGGGATGAGGAATCAGATGCCGATGACGACATCTTGTCTATGTAGAGCCAGTTTGTGCACTTCCCATTGCCACTTTGCCAGCTTCTTTTGTGGGGCCCCAAACAAACCAATAATTTAGCCACAAGTGACAGTCCCTTTCCCTGAAATTATTGTTTTTTTACACTGTGCATATTCTGTTTAATATATACAACACTAACAGAATACCTGTGCTTGGTTACGGGATGAGGATTGTAAATTAGAATTATTATTGTTTGTCTATTGACGATGGTTGGAGATCTAGTATATAGGCATATCTTGCTTTCCTGACACACTTTGTGTAGTGGCCAGACCCCTTTTTGGTCCCCCAAGGGACCCTGCTCTTTCCACTATACAACTCTCAGTCTGTGGCTTCTTGCTGCCTCTTTTCCCCTCTTCACATCATGTCAGTGCCCCTGTAAAATGATTTATTTATTTAAAGTTTTGTATGTAGCACAGCATATTATGCATCTCCTGATGTACTCTGTGCTGCTGGGGAAGCCTGCTACTTCCACTATATAACTCTCAATGTGTGGGTTTGTTCTACCTCCATTCCCCTCCTGACATCATGTCACTGCCCTTGTCACATGAAGCCCTGTCCTGCCAGACATATCATGCATCTCCTAATATACTCTGTGCTCTGGGGACCCAGCTCCTCCCACTATATGACTCTCAGCATGTGGCTTCCTGCTACCTCCGTTCTCCTCCTCACATCATGTCACTGCAACTGTCACATGAAGCTCTGTCGTCACTGACATATCATGCATGCCCTGATATAGTCTGTGCTGCTGGCCCACCCCTAGGGGTGCTAGGGGTGTTTTACCCCCACAGTGTTTGTTCCCAGAGTGTAAGTCATATGTGTACCAAGTTTGACGTAAATTGCACCAGGCATTCCAAAGTTATGCTTTCTGCTGAAATACTCTGTGCTGCTGCCTCACCCCTAGGGGTGCTAGGGGTGTCTTACCTGCACAGTTTTTGTTTCCCGATTGTAAGTCCTATGTGTAGGAAGTTTGTTGTAAATTTGTGTAGGCCTTCCGGAGTTATGCTGTTTTCTGAAATACTTTGTGCTTCTGTCCAACCACTAGAGGTGTCTTACCCCCACAGTGTTTGTTCCCAGATTGTAAGGGATATGTGTACCAAGTTTGGTGTAAATTGCTCCAGGCATTCCAGAGTTATGCTGTCTACTGATATACTCTCTGCTGCTGTCCCTCCCCTAGGGGTGCTAGGTGTGTTACCCCCACAGTGTTTGTTCTACAGTGTAAGTCAGATGTGTACCAAGTTTGGTGTAAATTGCTCCAGGCATTCCAGAGTTATGCTGTCTGCAGAAATACTCTGTGTTGCTGTACCACCGCTTGGGGTACTAGGGGTGCATTACCCCCACAATGTTTGTTCCTAGATTGTAAGTCATATGTGTACCAAAAAAGAGATTTGGAGAGGAGTGTACAGCGCTGAAAAACCCTTAAAATCTGGATAGTGTCTATATATAAAACACAAAAAGGATTATTCTATCCTTTGTACATAAAAATGGGCAGTAATCCAAGCTCTAACAGATAGCTTAGTGGATAATTAGTGAAAAAGCATATGATATAGAGAGCATTAATTAGAGCAGTTGGTAATCGTTATGCAAACTTCTATCCTTTGTACATACAAATGGGCGTAATACAAGCTCTAATAAATAGCTTAGTGGATAATTAGTGAAAAAGCATATGATATAGAGTGCATTAATTAGAGCAGTTGGTAATCGTTATGCAAACTTGATATCCAGCTGATTGTCAGTAGTGAGATCGGTTTAAACAGAATCTCTGTTTTTTGCTGTGCTCACTATGAAACTGACACTCACTTTAAAAAAAAACAATACCGTTCACGGAAAGGTATCTTTGTATTCCTTAATCCCATCTGGTGTCATCAGGATTCAGGACTCCAACAGACCAATCACAAATGGATAAAAAGAAGTACCCCTTAGGGAATTTATTCACAAAGACGTAACAAATTTTTCTTTAAAAAAGAAGGAGAACACGGAACGCATACCCGCTCCCAGACAGAGGCTGTGCTTCACCACTGAGATGTCCGGAATATCTCAGTCCGCTGTAACGGCAAACAGCCTCAGGCGTGCGGGTCGTTCGGCCGATGTATTGCTTGTTGCACTGACATTCTAACAAATAAATTACATATTTGCTATTACATGTAATAAAGGTGTCAATCCTCTCTCTCTTGTTATTACTGCTTGATGTTACTTCTACAATCTTTCTTTCTGTTTTGCAGGCTTTGCACATTGCACATTCCCCACATCTATGAAAACCCTTAGTTATAATTGGCATACTGGGCTTAGGGGTTTCTATAGCGCTATTCACTAAAATATCTTTAAGATTGTCCGCTCTTCTATATATAAAACGAGGGGTTTCGGCGATGTACTCCTTTAGACCGGAGTCCGCCTGAAGTATTCCCCAATGTCTTTTTATAATACTCTCCATCTCTCTATGATGATTAGTGTATTTGGATATAAAGGGTACTCCATATTTCTTATCTGGTATATCCCTTCTTGTATTCTTTAAGATGGTGTCCCTATCCAAATCCCTACATCTACTGATGGTCTTATCCAGAGCCATTTCTTTATATACTTTGCTGACAAAATGATGTTTCATTCCGACAGCCTGTTGGTCAAAAACATTAACATCTGTACAGTTCCGACGTAGTCTTTGGAATTGGCTGTTAGGAATACTAGACAACCAATTATGTGTACCAAGTTTGTTGTAAATTGCTGCAGGCATTCCGGAGTTATGCTGGAACATACAATACATAGTCACATACATACATACATACATACATACATACACACATCCATTTTTGGCGTTTACCGTGGATGAGCAGTGACATTTGTAAAACCAGTCCTTAGCAAGCACCTAAGACCTAAGGAGAAGCTACCTGCCAAGTTTCAAAATTTTGTGATGAGTCAATCAGTGAGTCAATCTCCTTTTTTGTCTTTTATATATAAGGGTATGTGGGAGTGTCCAAGGACAATTCCATCTTGCAACTCTTTTCTTTGCATTAAGTGCTGTTTGGAGCATTGCTGACTGTTTTTTTGCATAGTTTATTAATCTGCCATCCTGTCTGCTACTGCAGTGCCACCCCTAGATGTGCCATGATGGAAGTTTAAGCACCATATGTTTGTGTCACCCATTGCTGTCGCTTAGCTACCTCGGTGCAATCTTTAGGCCTAAAGTGGGTGAAAACTATTTTGTGAGCTATGAGGTGGTCAAAATTGACTGGAAATTACTGGAAATGAGTGGAAATTAATGGTATTGAGGCTAATAATACTACAGGAACAAAAAAGGCTGCTTTTACCTGTTTTTATGATTTATTTTTTTTAATACATATCCAAAACCAAAAGCCGCAAGGGTGGGTTTGGCAAAACCAATACAGATCCAAAACAGGAAGGAGAAACAGATCCAAAACCATACTAAAAAGAAAATACACCTGGCGCTGTCACCTTACAAGGTGAAAGCAGCTAGTCTCAGGGGACTGATCCCAGTTCACCCAAGAATATACCCAACAAGAACAAAAGAATTGAGACAGCGCTATTCACTTTGTATAAAATCTTTTTAGTTTACTTTTCCATATGAATAATAAAGAATATAACATACAATTAAACAATACAAGCATTAAACTATAGTGCCGGCCGGTACTAATAATATATTAACAATATATTTAAAAACTATACCATATCAACACTGAATGTTTCCACTCTAAATCAACCTTTCCAACCACCTGTGTTACCACACTCTTGGTCCCTTAATGGGAGTTCTTAATCCCAGGGGTATATTTACTAAGGTCCCGATTTTGACCGAGATGCCGTTTTTTCTTCAAAGTGTCATCTCGGTAATTTACTAAACTCAAATCACGGCAGTGATGAGGGCATTCGTATTTTTTTGGAAGTCCAACAAAAAAAATACGAATGAATACACCATCGGTCAAAACGCGGCTGTTTAAGTATGATTCTCGCTCATTTACTAAGAAGTGCAAAGCAAAAAAAAAAAAAAACACTGCCGTGAAAAATTACAACTCGTAAAAAAGTGCTAAAAAAAACCAGACCTGCTTTTTTGAGCCGTGATTGGATAGGCATGCACGGATCCATGAGATCCGTGCATGTATATCAGTGGGAAGGGGTGGGAAAGTGGTTATTTTCACAAAAAAAATTGCGTGGGGTCCCCCCTCCTAAGCATAACCAGCCTCGGGCTCTTTGAGCCGATCCTGGTTGCAGAAATATGGGGAAAAAATTGACAGGGGTTCCCCCATATTTAAGCAATCAGCATCGGGCTCTGCGCCTGGTCCTGGTTCCAAAAATACGGGGGACAAAAAGAGTAGGGGTCCCCCGTATTTTTAAAACCAGCACCGGGCTCCACTAGCTGGACAGATAATGCCACAGCCGGGGGTCACTTTTATATAGTGCCCTGCGGCCGTGGCATCAAAAATCCAACTAGTCACCCCTGGCCGGGGTACCCTGGGGGAGTGGGGACCCCTTCAATCAAGGGGTCCCCCCCCCCAGCCACCCAAGGGCCAGGGGTGAAGCCAGAGGCTGTCCCCCCCATCCAATTGGCTGCGGATGGGGGGCTGATAGCCTTTTGTGAAAATGAAAAGATATTGTTTTTAGTAGCAGTACTACAAGTCCCAGCAAGCCTCCCCCGCATGCTGGTACTTGGAGAACCACAAGTACCAGCATGCGGCGGAAAAACGGGCCCGCTGGTACCTGTAGTACTACTACTAAAAAAATACCCAAAAAAAGACAATACACACACACCTTGAAAGTAAAGTTTTATTACATACATCCACACAAACATACATACATACTTACCTATGGCCCCACGCAGGTCGGTCCTCTTGTCCAGTAGAATCCTTGGGGTACCTGTTGAATAAATTATACTCACCAGCTCCAGGGTCCCAGGCTCCTCGGCGAATCCATTTGTAATCCAGGTACTTGATTAAAATAAAAAAACGGACACCCGAGCCACGCACTGAAAGGGGACCCATGTTTTCACATGGGTCCCCTTTCCCCGACTGCCAGAAACCCACTCTGACTTCTGTCTAAGTGGGTTTCTTCAGCCAATCAGGGAGCGCCACGTTGTAGCACCCTCCTGATCGGCTGTGTGCTCCTGTACTGACTGACAGGCGGCACACGGCAGTGTTACAATGCGCTCCATTGTAACCAATGGTGGGAACTTTCTGCTCAGCGGTGAGGTCACTTTCGGTCAACCGCTGAGCAGAAAGTTCCCACCATTGGTTACAATGGAGCGCATAGGTGCTACATTGTAACACTGCCGCGTGCTGCCTGTCAGTCAGTACAGGAGCACACAGCCGATCAGGAGGGTGCCAAACGTGGCGCTCCCAGATTGGCTGAAGAAACCCACTTAGACAGAAGTCAGAGTGGGTTTCTGGCAGTCGGGGAAAGGGGACCCATGTGAAAACATGGGTCCCCTTTCAGTGCGTGGCTCGGGTGTCCGTTTTTTTATTTTAATCAAGTACCTGGATTACAAATGGATTCGCCGAGGAGCCTGGGACCCTGGAGCTGGTGAGTATAATTTATTCAACAGGTACCCCAAGGATTCTACTGGACAAGAGGACCGACCTGCGTGGGGCCATAGGTAAGTATGTATGTATGTTTGTGTGGATGTATGTAATAAAACTTTACTTTCAAGGTGTGTGTGTGTGTATTGTCTTTTTTTGGGTATTTTTTTAGTAGTAGTACTACAGGTACCAGCGGGCCCGTTTTTCCGCCGCATGCTGGTACTTGTGGTTCTCCAAGTACCAGCATGCGGGGGAGGCTTGCTGGGACTTGTAGTACTGCTACTAAAAACAATATCTTTTCATTTTCACAAAAGGCTATCAGCCCCCCATCCGCAGCCAATTGGATGGGGGGGACAGCCTCTGGCTTCACCCCTGGCCCTTGGGTGGCTGGGGGGGGGACCCCTTGATTGAAGGGGTCCCCACTCCCCCAGGGTACCCCGGCCAGGGGTGACTAGTTGGATTTTTGATGCCACGGCCGCAGGGCACTATATAAAAGTGACCCCCGGCTGTGGCATTATCTGTCCAGCTAGTGGAGCCCGGTGCTGGTTTTAAAAATACGGGGGACCCCTACTCTTTTTGTCCCCCGTATTTTTGGAACCAGGACCAGGCGCAGAGCCCGATGCTGGTTGCTTAAATATGGGGGAACCCCTGTCAATTTTTTCCCCATATTTCTGCAACCAGGATCAGCTCAAAGAGCCCGAGGCTGGTTATGCTTAGGAGGGGGGACCCCACGCAATTTTTTTTGTGAAAATAACCACTTTCCCACCCCTTCCCACTGATATGCATGCACGGATCTCATGGATCCGTGCATGCCTATCCAATCACGGCTCAAAAAAGCAGGTCTGGTTTTTTTTAGCACTTTTTTACGAGTTGTAATTTTTCACGGCAGTGTTTTTTTTTTTTTTTGCTTTGCACTTCTTAGTAAATGACCGCGATTCATACTTAAACAGCCGCGTTTTGACCGATGGTGTATTCATTCGTATTTTTTTTGTTGGACTTCCAAAAAAATACGAATGCCCTCATCACTGCCGTGATTTGAGTTTAGTAAATTACCGAGATGACACTTTGAAGAAAAAACGGCATCTCGGTCAAAATCGGGACCTTAGTAAATATACCCCACAGTATATAAAACATAAGAATAATTATTATAATCTATAAATAGCATCCATTTATCATAAATTAATTTATTAAAACACTGAACGTAAAATGAATGATGCAGCTGATAATTTATAATCAGCTACTATTGAATAGAGTCCATATATTCCAATCCAGATATTTGCTATAGGTTAGTATAATTAATACCGCAGATGGAACTCCTTTAATTATCGTCCATATATATCAATCAATCTGTTTGTTAGTATTTATAGGGTGATTAATAATTCAGCTGTTAATACAGCAGTTAATTAGTGTAGAATTGAAGATTAGTTGATTTTAATTAATATTTCGGCTGTGGTTAGAACAACAGATTCACTGATTATATTCCAAGAGTCCCAGATTCCACCCAGAGAACCGTGCACAATATATTCAGTATTTTACCTCTCCTTAGATTGTTGTAGGCATGGCAGCCGCTCCAACAAAATATGATAGTGTTCAGAAGATGTGCAACACTTTTCAAAAAGAGGTTCTCTCTCCTGGGTACAGCTTCGAACAAGTGCTTCAATCAGCCACCGCAACTGCTGTATGGTATGATGTCTGTCCCGGCAAATACCTCTATTATCCGCTCTCCTTAGCACAGCATATACTGGTCAAATGCTTCAACAAGCCACAATGCCGTGGCGCAATGAGGTGCAGGGTATCCTAAATCAGCCGCAGCAGCCGCTGTGTGATATAGTATTTGTCCCGGCAATTACCTCCACTCTCCGCTCTCCTTTACACAGCGTGCACTGGTGAGAGTGCTTTCAGCAAGCCACGAGACAGTGGCGCAATGAGGTATAGAGTATCCACAGTGATCTCCCGAGATCCAAAACCAAAACACAAAACCAGAGAAAAGAGCCAGCGCACATCCCTAGTTGTAACCGATGGTGAATCAATTGTGGACTGATCAGATCCACCTGCATTGTTGAGTATTGTGCAGATATGCAAAGTGGGCCTTGCAGAGTTTGCTTACTCTGTCGCACAGAAATTTGCAAGGGGAATACTCAAGCTCACATTTGCATATTTTTTTCACACTTGCGAATCCATGTGAAATCACAGCTGTGCATGGTTTGAGTGCACTTCTCATTCAGGCATACAGGCAATCATATCTTGTGACTTAATATTAATATCTTGGTATAAGTAACGTAGGGATGTTGGAAGTTAAATTCTCATGGATACATTTAAATTATACCTAACAAACTAGAAAATAACACCTTGGGTGCTTTTGGTTGTATTGTACGAATGAACCAAAAAATGGTGTGATGCTGTTTTTCTTTTATCTATATGATATTATATTAACCACTTAACTGCCAATTTTTCCCTTCAAAACTGTACATGAAACTGTTTTTTTTTTATTATTATTTTTTATTTAATATAGTTTAAAAAGTATTTTTTTTTAAATATTTAAATATTACATTATGCACATCGGCAGAATGGATTTCCTTTTAAAAAACTGGAGGACACAGTGGAACAGCGCAATCACGTGTGATCTGACCATACCAGCTAAGGGGTAAATTTACTAAGATGGGAGTTCTATTTAAGATGGGATGTTGCCCATAGCAACCAATAAGATTCTACTTCACATTTATCTTGCACCTTCTAGAAGATAATACCTGGAATCTGATTGGTTGCTATGGGCAACATCCCATCTCAAATAGAACTCCCATCTTAGTAAATTTACCCCTAAGTGATTAATTGTTTTATATACTATATGTAATCATACAATTCTGCTTATTGAGTTTTTCAGATTTTATATTACATTTTGAAGTTAAACTAGTTTACTATGTCCGTAATATTACTCCAAAATGTGTTATTTTATACTATGTTGTCATTTAATTTCATCTTTGAAAAGGGATTAACTATCTATGCTATTGGTGTTAGGTTTTATATTGTATACTAGGTGCTTCATCGCGCCCTACGGGCGCTCTTCACACCGTCGCAAGGGGCTACGCCCCCTTAACCCTTGCATGCCTTTCTGGGGTTCAATATTTGTATTATATAGAGTATTACCTGCATTCCTTTGTTAGTGGTTAAATATTGCACAATGAAAGGGCGTGCGATGGTGAAGGAGGCGCAGCCCCTTGCGACGGCGTGAACAGCACCTGCAGGGCACAATGTACAGAATGTAGCAGGTGCTGGGGGGACTGCGGATGGGGGAGGGTGTCTGTAGATGCTGCGGGTAGAGGGGGGGTGGAAGCGGGGGGGGCCCGGATGGGGAAGGATCGGGAGATGCTGCGGGTGGGGGAGGGGCAGAGGAGTGGGGGCTGCAGATGGGGGATGGGGTCCGGAGGCACTGCCGGTGGGGGAAGGGCAGGGGTGCCAAGGGTGGGAGAGGGGCAGGTGTGGGGATGTTGCGGATGGGTGAAGGGTTCTGGAGGTGCTGTGGGATGGGAAGGGGCGGGGGTGGGGGGGGGGCAGTTGGGAAGCTCCTGTACTCTCTGTTTTGCTTAGAGCAGCGGTGAATTTAGTGGAGACAGAGGGAGAGGGGGCATCAGGGGGTACAGATTAAGGGGGGGTTCCAGCAGCAGAGCCAGATTAAGGGGGGCAGGGGGTACGTACCATGGGCCCCACAGTTTTATGGGTCCCCCTGGCTGGAGTAGCTCTGTCCCAGCTCAGAAGCTCCCCTGTCCTGCCAGCAACAGCGGCAGCATTGTGTTACAGTCAGCACACGCTGCTACGTATTGGCAGGTCTGTGGTGTTGCAGGGAGGCAGCAGTCTCCCTGCTTTCTTCTGCCTGTGCAGGTGTGTAGGGGGGAGCGACCACCTCCTCTGGATTTACCTCTAGCTGAGGGGCCAAAATTCCATAAAAAAAAAAAATGCCTGGAATTTGCATAAGGGCGCGATTAGGCCACGCCCCCAATCCCACAGCAGGCACAGCAATGAGATAGGGCCCCTTGTCTTAAGTGCCCTGGGACCCCAGACTCATAATCTGCCCCTGGGGGCATGCCAGCATCTCACAGAGCGCTGGGCATGCCCCCTCACTGACGAAAACGGGTGCCCTCCCGTGAAGCCACGCCCCTTTCAGTGACCACGCCCCCTTTTCGCCGTGTGGTGTTTTGTGTGTGTGTGTGTGTGTGTGTGTGTGTGTGTGTCTCCCTCCTTCTGTCTGAAGAAAGCTGGGAGGTATGCACCCCTGCCTGTGCCATGCTTCTGCTGCTGGTCTCCTATAGATTTGCCCAGTTCTGTGACTCATTTGAATAACTCCACCCACCACTGTAACTCCGCCCAGCGTTACATCACAGAGTCACAGATTAAGGCAAATATATAGGAGATGTATAAAAAAAAAAAAAACATCTTTGTATTCTCTTTTAGGCCCAGATTATCAAGCCTTGGAGGGTGATAAAGTACCAGCCAATCAGCTCATAACTGCCATGTTACAGGCTGTGTTTGAAAAATGACAGTTAGGAGCTGATTGACTGGTACTTTATCACTGTGCAATTTAGCACTCTCCAAGGCTTTGATAAATCTGGGCCTAAAAACTAAAATATATTAATATTAAAAATCTTGTTTAAAGTTAATTAAATAAACTAAAAAACAATGCTTTTTGGACCTTAGACCAACCAATAGAATACAAATACTTTCTATATTTTTTGTAAGTATTTATATTGTTTTAGCATCTGTGTGTTTCAGAAAAAACAAAAGCATAAATTTTGTGTTATGCTTTATTAAAAAAAAAAAACTTGTTTATTTAATTATTGGTTCTTATTAGGACTTACAGAACTAATGATTGTATTATTTTGTTTGGACACTGCTTTTAAATACAAGAGTAAACTGGAGACATCCTTTGCTTTTGAGAAAATAGCATATTTAAAGGATGAAACACAACGAGGAACTTCTATAATGCTGCAGTTTATCTACAGGAGCAATCTATACATCTGACGTGGTGGATTTATAAATACTTATTCACAAAGATCAGACAATGATCAGACCTGCGATCCCTACAGCTTACTGATTGTACACTGTTGGGACTCGCATTATACTATTTGATCTTCAGTTCCATCCTCACCATCAAGTATATTTATGAGTTTCAAAGCCACAGAGAATTAAGGAAACAGTTAAACAAAACCAAACTAGTTGGAAATGAATATACAAGTCCTGTGAGAATAATTGTCTGCCAAACTGGATATGGGTAAATTCTGGAAACAGGTACTGTATAATCATGCGTTTCTGAGAACATGCAAATCATTCAACTTATGTAGCAATTATTCACTTACAGATGGCACAAAAGGCGGACAGATTGCAAATAAGTAATTGAGGTAAGGCACAAAACATAAGGCTCATAGCAGAGGCACTTTAAGAAAGGTGGGGGCCCATGTGCAGGCTCCAAATGCGTTCCCTTCTCTCCTGCAGTACTGTAGACTCTGGCATTGTACATGCACAGGTGGGATCAGTACGTAATCCCGCTGGACGGGATCCCAGCGGTCAAAATCCCGACGCCGGAATCCCGACCACACAATCCCGACAGGGGTGGCAAGCGGCTACGCTCGGCACACTATTATATTCTCCCTCTATGGGTATGTAGGGAGAATATGTCGGGATTGTGGCGGTCGGGATTGTGGCGGTTGGGATTGTGGCGGTCGGGATTCCGGCATCGGTTGACCGCATCCCGCACAGGTCTCCAGGAAAATGGCACCTGCACTGCGTTCCCAGGGATATCTCTATTGCGCATGCATGAATCACCAGAAAATGGTGTGGTGCCCATTTTCCCAGTGATTCTAACAGCTCTGCAGCCAGCACTGGGCCGACAGAGCAGTAAGTATAATTGAATGGGTGCAGGGTGTGAGGCACCCCTGGACCCAGGGGCCCATACGCGCACGCAGGGGGGGTTTCTGAGTACCTGGAACCCCCCCCCCCCTGCACACCGGCGCAGCTCACCGATTTCTAATGAAGGAGCAGGCACTGCGGCTGTGTGTCCGGATGGTAGCTTCAAAGGGGTAGCTTCAAACTGCAGCGCGCATCTCCCGGCTGCCACACAGACTAGCAGTACCTATGACAGAGCACTGACAGCGATGTGTGCTCGCATGCATAGGGGATCCAGTCGGTTATGCGGTGGCATGTCTTCTTTCTGATGTCCCTCCCACCCGGGGACGAATTGGACCAGCCAGCGGGATTTCCAAGGTACTTCTTTCCTCATTAGTAGCCACGGCCTGCCAGCACCGCAGCCCGCTGCGGCCGCACAAGGCACTAATCTCAGAGGTCAGAGGAGGCGACTCTTGTAGATCACAGCTAACTGTGTGGCTGTGGAGCAGCAGCACTGGTGCGCTGCAGTCTGAATGGCCACACTACACAGCTCTTACCTTCCTCACTGGTTGCTCCTATCCCCACTACAGTGCAGTGAAAGCATGCTGCGGGACAACCTACTACTCTATGAAGGTCATGCACGCTGTGTGGATGTGGAAGCAGTGAGCAAGCTGGTAAGCACTCACTGGAAATGGGGGTTATTTTATTGTATACAGTAACTACTGCAACCTTGCATTCCTTGTGTTACTTATTGATCCCCTATCAGTCCATTGTCTCTGTCTCTACAATATCTCACTCTACCCCTCTCTCATCTCACTCTTTCTCTCTCCCACATCTCTCCCCATGTCTCACTCCTTATCCCCATGTTTCTCACCCCAACATATCTTGTTCACCCCACTGCTAATCCCAGCCTACCCTCTTGCTCTGCACTACTACTCACATCCTTCCTCTTATTCTCACTACTAATACTCCCGGCCGCTTGCCACAAAAGGTTGTAGACTGTATGGAGTTCATGCTCCAGGTGCTGGTTCTGGTGGAGGGTGATAGGCTAACCAGCCCTATCCCCTAGCCTCACAGTACAGTATCACCCTAACACCCGCCCCTGCCCCTGGAACATATCCTTAATCCATTTTACCTCCTGGTGTCTGGAACATACCCTACACCCAGGCCCCTTAGACATAAAGTACCCAACGGGCCCAGGGACATACACTGCTTGCCCTCCCACTTCTCCTCCCCGGCTCCAGGGATGTACACAACACACCATACCACCACCACCCTTGCACCAGGGACATATACTGCCCCATATACTACCTAGTGTTAATTCTAGCACCCTACACCTAATCAATGAGGACATATTTTGAACGACTGCAACGATACGTCACCTATATAATTTTGACCTTAAAAATGTAAATATGCCCTCCTTACTGATTAGGTGGAGGGTAATATACTGAACACTACCATCCCCCCACCCCACCACACCCCCTGCACTGGGAATATAGACTACCCACCCCCATCTCTCTCCTCTGTGCCCCTCCTTCTCTTTCCATGACTTTCTTGCTCTCTTTAGTCCCATGCCTCCATCTCTACCCCATGCCTCTCTCTCCCCCGAAAGTCCCTCTCTCCCCATGCCTCCCACTCTCTCTCCCCTTGCATATCTCTCTCCTTTATCACCTTGCACATATCACTGGTTTGTGCAAGATGATAAAGGCACCAGCTAATCAGTTCAAATATGTAAATTTACAGTTAGGATCTGATTGGCTGGTGCCTTTATCACCTTGCACATATCGCTAGTTTAAACACTTCATTATGCCGTCTCCAGGTTAATACATCTGATTCTGCCCCCATGTGTTTAACCTCTGGCACGGGAATAGGGACCCCAGTATAGATGATAATAGGCTTCACCTACAGTCTGTAAACCCTGTTGAAATGAGGGGCTCTGAACCAATCTTAAAAGGAGATCTATTACTTTCCTCACTATAGTGAGACAACAATAATAGAAAAGTATCATCCAACTACATAAAAACATTATTCCAAACGCATAAAATACAATAGCAGGAATGAGAAAGTTGTACGGAGAAGCGCACTGCAAGTACCATCCTAAGTGAGAATTTTGTTTTATTCAGTTTATGGTTTATGAATTATCTTTCTATTGCTTGTGCTGTTTTATTTGTGAGATACTAACAGCATTTCAGGGCTGCGATCACCTCTGCCTGATTTACAGGCAGAGCCGGTTGCAGGGCAGGAATGGGCGTGCCAACAGTGTTAGAAAGTAGTTGGCGGGGCGCGGTCTGGTCAACGCAGGCGTGTCCGGACTTTTGCGGTGCCAGTCCGTGGCAGCTGTGTGACATCACGTGCAGCCACTGCGAGACGTCACACACAGCAGGGCCGGTTCAAGGCCGCTCTGCACCCCGGGCAGGAAACGGGGCGTGCCCTAATACAGGGGGCGTGGCCAGTTACGCCCCCTGCACATTACTAGCGCCGCTTGAATGCTGAGCGGTGCGCGATGACGTCATCACGCACCGCACAGCAAAGGTCCTCTCCACGAAGGGAAACTAGACGCGTAGCGTCTAGTTCCCTTCGTGGAGAGGACCTTTGCTGTGCGGTGCGCAATGACGTAATTGCGCACCGCTCAGCAAAGGTACTCTCCACGAAGGGAAACTAGACACGTAGCGTCTAGTTCCCTTCACAGGAGGCGGGGACACAGCGGGCCAGGCAGCGGAGGCGGACGGGAGACACAGCGGGCAGCAGTGGCGGATCTTGCCATGGTGCGGCGCCCTCCTGATGGCGCCAGCGCCCTCTGGAAGGTGGCGCCCCGGGCAAAATTCCTGCTTGCTCGTGGCAAGATCCGCTACTGACACACAGCCACTGCAACCCGGGAAACACATGGTTCTTGCTCTACTATTGGAGCTATCAGGTAAGTTCCTAAAAAATCTCCTAAACTTCAGGGTGTAATACAGTATTTGATACCCTAGAATATCATTCATAAAAATCCCCTAATATGTATGAGATGTTACAACCTCCAGGGAGAAAGTAGGGGGAGACAGCAGGAGTTGGTGGGACAGGGGCAGATGGGATGAGTGATAGGAGATGTATCAGGTTGATGGGAGATAGAAACAGTTGAAAAGGTAACTTCTGAGGGACCACTTGAAGGAAAGATCAATCTTGGGGCAGTGTTTAGGGTGGCTGTTGGTGGAAAGCAGTAATAGGGAAGGCCATTTAGTGCGAATAGTGAGCGCTCGCTCTATTACACTGAGTGGGGATTACTGAGAGCACTCAATAAAAAAGTGTATTCTTGGGATTATTAGTGTCTTCTTATTTGGCTGTATGATGAATACCCTGCTTCACAGCTAATTCTGTATATGGGATAATCGGAGTTCATTCATATTGTCATACTTTTTTGAATAACATCTACTGTAAGGTCCCTGTTGATCTACAGAGATGTAACATAGTAACATCATAGTAATTGAGGTTGAATAGAGGCAAAATGCTCATTGTGTTCAACCCATATTAAGTTGTGTTGATTATAATGTACCTGCTGAAGTAATGTTTTATGACTAGTTAACAACTATAAATCATGTTACACCCAGATTAACAACGTCAATATTTTAAATGTTATAACCTTGGATATCATTTTCAATCAGAAATGTATCCAATCCTTTTTTAAAAGCATTTACAGAGTCCGCCTATTACCACCTGGCAGGGAATTCCAAATCCTTATTGCCCTAACAGTGAAGAACCCTTTCCTCCGTTGCATACGAAATTTTCTCTCCTCCAGCCTCAGCGAGTGCCCACGTGTCCTAAACAGTGTTCTTTTAATAAATAATTCCTCTGATAACTTTTTGTAAGACCCCTTTACATATTTGAAGATATTAATAATGTCTCCTCTTAGACGCCTCTTTTCCAGTGTATACATATTCAACCTAGTAAGCCTTTCCTCGTATTCCAGTCCCTCTAGCCCTTTAATCAATTTAGTAGCTCATCTTTGAACACAGTATTCCAGGTGCGGACGTACCAATGATTTATACAGCTGCAGGATTACATCCTCGTCCCTTGTCTCAATTCCACGTTTTATGCACGCTAGCACCATACTTGCCTTTTTTGACATTGAGTATGGTTATTGAGCCTATTATCAATGAGTACTCCCAAATCTTTTTCCAATACTGTTACCCCTAGACATTCCCCATTTAATATGTAGGATGCAAGTTTGTTTTTAGTCCCAAAATGCATAACCTTGCATTTTTCTATATTGAACCTCATTCTCCATTTAGACGCTCAGGTTTCAAGTTTAGATAAATCATTCTGCAGAGACTCCATGTCTATTTCTGAATTAATTACCCTACACAGTTTAGTATCATCTGCAAAGATTGACACTGTGCTTTCCAGGCCTATTTCTAGGTCATTGATAAATATGTTGAACAGCAGTGGCCCGAGTACGGACTCTTGTTGTATTCCACTGACTACTGGGGTCCAGCTTGAGGACTTCCCGTTGACCACTACTCACTGTACCCTGTTATCCAGCCAGTTACTTATCCATGTGCAAACAGTTGTTCCTAGGCCAACTCCTTTAATTTGATGATCAGTCTCCTGTGAGGCACTGTATCGAAGGCTTTTGCAAAATCTAAGTATACCACATCCACTGCTTTTCCCTGGTCGAGATTATTGCGCACTCCCTCGTAGAAGCTAATTAAGTTAGTTTGACATGATCTGTCCCTCACAAACCCATGCTGGTTCTTGCTAATAATCATAGCGGTCTGTAGATACTCCTGTATGCTATCCCTTAGAATTCCTTCCAATATTTTCCCCACTATCGACATCTAACTAACTGGTCTGTAGTTACCCGGATGATTTTTGGATCCCTTTTTAAATAATGGCACTACCTCAGCTATACGCCAATCCTTCGGTACTATGCCTGATCTAATTGAACTATTGAAAATCAAGTATAGGGATCTTGCTAATTCTGTCCTAAGCTCCAAAAGAACCTTTGGGTGAAGTCCATCAGGACCAGGTGATTTGTTAATCTTAATTTTGCTTAGTCTCTCCCGGACTTCTTCTTCACTTAAACAAGTATCTAACCACGAATCATTTCTGTCACTATCATTATGCACTCCTCCCACCATCAGTTCTTCTCTGGTAAACACTGATGAAAAACATTTGTTCAATATTTCCGCCTTTATTTCATCATCATTTATCAATACTCCAAATTCATCTTTTATTGGACCTATGTTCTCCTTTTTCAACCTTCTACTGTTTATGTATTTAAAAAACTTTTTAGGATTGGTTTACTCTCTATAGCGATTTGCTTTTCATTTTCCATTTTAGCTACTCATTGCTTTTTTGCATTTTTTATTGCATTCCTTGTAATACTTGAATGACTCCTCCTTTCCATTAGATTTAAATGCTTTGAAATCACGCTTCTTGTTATCCATTTCTGCCTTGACCTTCTTGTTAAGCCACATCGGTTTGCGTTTAGTACTCCTGCGTTTAATGCCCATGGGAATAAATTTGTGAATATTGCTATCTAGCAACCCTTTTAAAGCATCCCACATTTCCGAAGTGTTCTTGTTATGAAACAAAACTTCCCACTCAATGTCATTAAGTGCACATCTCAGCATACTGAAATTAGCCTTCCTAAAGTTAAATGTTTTGGTTGAACCCTTATAGCTATGTTTCCTGAAACTGAAGTCGAATGTGATCATATAGTGATCACTGTTACCCAAAGTCTCCCCAACTTTAGTGTTCGATATAATGTCCACATTATTAGTAATTACTAGATCCAGAGTAATTTTACCCCTAGTTGGGTCCTCAACTAATTGTGACAAGTAATGATCTTTTAACATATTTAAGAACCTGTTGCCCCTCGCTTTAACACATGAATCATTACTCCAATTTATATCAGGATAATTAAAATCCCCAATCACTATGATGTCCCCCAATCCCGCAGCCCTTTCGATTTGCTGCAAGAGTTGTTCTTCCTCATGTATGCTAATATCCGGCTGTTTGTAGCACGTGCCTATGACTATTTTTTTTTGCATCAATACCCCCACTTGAGATTTCTACCCATAGTGACTCCACATTATCGCCAGTCCCCTCATAAACAACCTCCTTTAAGTATGGTTTAGGAAATGGTTTAACATAAAGACATACACCTCCTCCTCTTTTGCTTGCCCTGCCCCTCCTAAAAAGAGAATACTCCTCCAAGTTTGCAACCCAGTCGTGAGAGTCGTCCCACCATGTTTCCGTAATACCTATAATGTCATACTCAGCCTTTGATGCTAACAATTCCAATTCCCCCATTTTATCTGCTAGACTTCTTGCGTTTATAAGCATACATTTTAGTTTAGCGGTTCCCTTGTCCGTCTGTTTTTTTAAAGGTAACCTATCATGGTTTACTAGTGCGTCCCTAGAGTTACTCTTACTGACTGTCCTTCTCGCTCCCTCTCCACCCCCACCCCCACCATACTTAATACTGCCCACCTTACTCTACTCTATGGGCAACCCAATGTTTCCGTTTAAATTCTCCGCCCTGACATAAGTATTTTCCCTTGTGCTCTATACATAATTTTTTATATGCTGTAATGATGACACAAAATTGTTGTAAGTTAATGTTTTGGCAATACCTTCGTTAATACCCTTTTTAGAACCCATGTAAATACCCTTGCCCTTGCCGGCTGCTCTTTGTCTCCCCCCTTCTACACCCCCATCTAACTCACTACCACCATCCCTACTATTCTCACTGCATGACCCATAGTTTCTAGCTAAACTCACCCCCCAGGCTCCTAGTTTAAAAGCTCCTCCAACCTACTAACCATCCTTCCCCCCTGCACCACAGCCCCCTCCTCATTCAGGTGCAATCCATTACGACAAAAAAGATGGCACCTGACTGAGAGGTCCTCCCAGTGTTCCAAGAACACAAACCCCTCTTTCCTACCCCTCTTTCTCTAAGCCACACATTTACCTCCCTGATCTCCCTCTGCCTCCCTGGGCTAGCGCGTGGCACTGGTAATATTTTGGAGAATATTACCTTAGATGTCCTTTTTTTTAGTTTCTGGCCTAAGTCCCTATAATCTTTCTTAAGGACATCCCACCTACCACTAACTTTGTCGTTGGTGCCAATGTGCACCAAGACTGCCGGGTCAATCCCAGCCCCCCCAACAATCTATCTACCCAGTCCGCGATGTGCTGTACCCGAGCACCCGGGAGACAACAGACCATACGGCGATCTTGATCCCGGTAGCAGTTTGTCCTATCTGCCATCCTGATGATAGAGTCCCCTACCACCACCATCTGCCTGGGTGCCTCTCTAGCCTTCATCCCATCTGAGCCAGAGGGACCAAGCCTCCAGTTGCTAGAGGGAACAGTCTCCTCCAGCTCCGTCATTTCGTCACTATCATCCACCGAAACTTCGACCAATCTGGCAAATTTGTTTGGATTTGATAGTTCAGAGATGTCGTGCCTCCCCCTCTTTTTCTTCCTTCTAAAGGGCCCTACACACTAGAAGACATGACCAATGTGAAAGATAAACAATCTGAAAGATTACCAATTTCCCTTGAACTTCCAGGAGTCCTGATAAACGAAATTGAGTGTACACACTAAGCAATTTTTCAAACAATTTGAAAGACGAAAGATGTCTTTGGAATTGGCACCTTATTTACATATTTTAATATTGGGGAAGCATTTCTGGGTGTATGGGCAGGGTTGTAGAGGGGGAACCAATGAAGTTTTTTTTATCACCCACTGCCCCACCAATTATATTTCCACTGTGCCACCAACGTAATTAAAAAATAATTATAATGGGTTCAATATAATATTTTGGCAGTCATAAATCTTTATCACCACAATAGTTATACTCAAATAGCGCAGAGAGAGTATTGTTTACACATAGATAGATAGATAGATAGATAGATAGATAGATAGATAGATAGATAGATAGGCAGGTGTGGCACTCCTGGCATCTGAGAAACTTAAATGGAGACATACATGTCTCCGTTTAAGTTTCTCAAACGCCAAGAGTGCCACTCCTGCCTATCTGTTACGCACACCAGTGCTGACAGGAGTATACCGGTGTAGGAACAGAGAGGGATGCAAAGCAAACGAACTCACAGACAGACTTGGGAGTATAACATAACATACACAGAAGGTGATGGAATAACTAATAAACACAAAGTGAATGGAGAAGCCCAAAGGCTCAGGAACTGGGTGTCTCCCTAGTGTCAGGAATGCTCAGATGGAATAGAGCGGACAATGAAGCGAGATGTAGTGATTTAACATGTGGAGCACCCGAAATGATGTTGCTAAGAGCAACAGAAAGAACCCCAAAGGGTTACCAATGGGTGTGGAAATAAACTCCTTGGTCAGAGATAGAAATATAGGTGGTCATTCCGAGTCGTTCGCTCTGTAAATTTCATTGCATCGCTGCGATTTTCCGCTTAGTGCGCATGCGCAATGTCCGCACTGCGACTGCGCCAAGTAATTTTGCTATGAAGTTAGTACTTTTACTCACGGCTTTTTCATCGTAGTGTGATTGACAGGAAATGGGTGTTTCTGGGCGGAAACAGGCCGTTTTATGGGCGTGTGGGAAAAAACGCTACCGTTTCCGGAAAAAACGCAGGAGTGGCTGGAGAAACGGGGGAGTGTCTGGGCGAACGCTGGGTGTGTTTGTGACGTCAAACCAGGAACGACATGCACTGAACTGATCGCAGATGCCGAGTAAGTCTGAAGCTACTCTGAAACTGCTAAGAAGTTTGTAATCGCAATATTGCGAATACATCGTTCGCAATTTTAAGATGCTAAGATTCACTCCCAGTAGGCGGATAGGGCTTAGCGTGAGCAACTCTGCTAAAATCGCCTTGCAAGCGAACAACTCGGAATGACCACCATAGACACAAGGAGAGTATCCACAATCCTAACCCCCACTTGCAGGGCACAGGTTCAGCTTACTGCCACTAAACTGACACCTGGACGCCCTGCACAGTGAGAGAGGATTAAGCAGGCAGGTCTGAGAGTACAGCCGCGAACCTGCTGGGTTCACAGAATAGCAAAAGAACCCCAGCAGGTTAATCAACTGACTCCAGTCTTACTGCTAGGTCCGGATTGGCAGAATGAAGTACCGAATCCCAAGGCCTATTTGCAGTAAGCAACAAGTAAATACAAAGTCACACAGTACTAGCTAACTCTCTGGAACTGACTAACAAACAAAGATTCAGCAACATTTGCCTAGCCTGAGAGGATGGTTTATATAGCAGGTGCTGTCCACGCCCCACTCAGACCTCACAGACTGTGAGCACAAAACCAGCGCCGGATTCCCTGCCGTGCACAGAGCCTGTAACCACTGCACAGTAAAAACCCGGACCAGAGTATCAGCTGCGCTCAGGTTACTTCGCTAACACTTGCCTCCCGGTTGCCATGGCGACGTGGCAGCACAGAGCAGTAGATCCTAACACTATCTCCATACATCCTTTTATGTGTGGGCATATTTATTACAGGGTGAGCCGGACCTGCGTTTTATATATATATATATATATATATATATATATATATATATTTTCTTTATGCATTTTTATATATATATATATATATATATATATACACACACACACACACGCGCGCACACACACACACACACACACACACACAAAAACAGGAAATTCAGCACTCACCATAGCAAGCTCACTTGTTCTCACAACATCATTAAATAAATAAATGATGGGGGTTTAGTTAGTGAATTGGCCAATGTACGGAAGCCTGCAAGCCGCTCGCCAAGGTACCCCACCTTCTTGCAGGTCCTACACTATCACAAAGTCTCAAAAATTAAAACCTGGCAACTGTATCACATAATATAACTGCAAATATGCCCACTAGGTTTAATGTGCACCTGTCACATATCTTATGGCTTTTAAAGGTACACTAGTCACCTGACACTGGCTGATAAATTACTAAGGAGCAGTTGACACAGGTTTAGAACAAATTAGTTTACACAGGGGTGCATGAAAAAGGCCTGTGGCCACAGTTAATAAGAGTTAACCAAAGATTAATCCCACAATATACAAACAAATATAGAAAACCACAGAAAACCACAGCACTCACCACCCCAGAAGCGGGGTGCAGCGTCCGCACTCGCCACTCATAGGGTGGGGTGCATGCAGCCCATGGCCACCTACCCAAATACATACAAAAAGGAAATTCAGCACTCACCATGGCAAGCTCACTTGTCCTCACAACACCAATAAATAAATAAATGATGGGGGTTTAGTTAGTGACTTGGCCAATGCACGGAAGCCTGCAAACCGCTCGCCAAGGTACCCCACCTTCATGCAGGTCCTACACTATCACAAAGTCTCAAAAATTAAAACCTGGCAACTGTATCACACATAGTTTTTGAGACTTTGTAATAGTGTACTGTCTGTATTGGCCATATTGGTCCAAAAAATTGTCTAGTGTGTATGGCCCTTAAGCCTTGCTCGATATTATGAATATCCCTCAGTCACGTAACGGTCTGCTCTAGATCAGTTACCTGGGCTTCCAGGGTAACCGTTCGTACACATCTCGTGCATATGTATTCGCACTGGGTCGGCTGCTCCAGGTGCGCATACATCTTGCACGACACGCACTGAGTGAGGCTCTCAATCACGGCCCCACCCATTTGATTGAAACTCTAACTCCCTATTACCTTCCGAAGACAAACTATGCAATACGATATTGACTATGACCTAGCTGAGAAGAGAATCAATATTCACAACACAACAGAAATAGCCAATACAATCAAATACACAATAAAGTAGATAATCAATACTTATCTGTGTCGGCCCTGTCCTGCGTCATTGATACTCCTCCTTACAGTTGCCCCAGCTCTCCGCACCCTCTTCCGGCTTCCGCCACCTAGTTCATCCGCAGACCTCTCTATCGCAGGCTGTGGCTGCAGTAGCGCACACTCTCTCACCCTGCAGCTGCAGCACTCACACTTTTTCTCACCCCCAGCAGCGCACACTCAGTCACTCACCCAGCAGCAGCACTCACACTTGCCTTCTTTCTCACACTTCCTCACACTTACACACACGCACTTACTTGATCACTCCCTCCACAAGCTGCGGTACCAGCAGCGGTCCGGCTGTGCCCTCTCACTCACTCCCACACACACTCACGCAGCAGTGGCAGCGCGCACACAGAACACACACAGCAGCGGCAGCAACAGCGATCTCCCGCTGCCCACTCAGTTGTATGCAGCCTGGCGCCGCTCAGCCCGGCGCCGCTTCCTGACTCCCGTCCTCCTCCCGCACTTCCTCATCACTTCCGCTTCCGCTGCGTCTCCTCCTCCTTGTCAGCGTCATATTTTATAATATTGTTATGGGTGTATAGGAGTAGCACTGCTTAGTATAACTATTTTGCTGGAATGCATGCATTCTGTTCAAAACCCTATCCGTTTGATAGATAGACAGTGTCTAGTTAGACAGTCAATAGATAGACACCATATGTTAGATGGACATTAGGTCGACAGGGTCAAAAGGTCGACAGGGTCAAAAGGTCGACATGGAAAAGGTTGACAAGTCAAAAGGTCGACAGGCCAAAAGGTTGACATGAAAATGGTCAACATAAAAAAGATAGACAAATGTTTTTTTTAAAATGTAACATGTTTTTGGATTATTTCATACTTTCTCTATCCATGTCGGCACAGAGTTGGTTATAAACCTTGTGGCAAGCGCAGCGAGCCACCGAGCCCGAAGCGTGGCGAGTGAAGTGAGCCCCGCGAGGGTATGCCTTTCTACAATTGGGGGTCCCAGATGACAAAACTATCCACACAAACCACAAAAATGCAAGAAACATGGTGTCTACCTTTTTCATGTCGACCTTTTGACCCTGTCGACCTATTGACCTGTCGACCTAATGTCCATCTAACATATGGTGTCTATCTATTGACTGTCTAACTAGACACTATATATCTTTCATACCGGAACCGTTGAAAACTAGGGGCCTAATTCAGACCTGATCGCTGGGCTGCATTTTTTGTTGCCTTGGCGATCAGATAGTCACCACCTACAAGAAGAGGGGGAAATCGCTGTGCAAGTGTGTGATCGCTTCTGTTGCAGAGCTGCACAAAAATCAGTTTGTGCAGTCTCTGTGCAGCCCAGGACTTATTCTTCCAGTGCGATTGAATCCTGCTGATCAGGGCCGGAGCCAACGTCAGACACCCCCCCCCCCCCTGAAAACTCTTGAGGCCGCCTGCGTTTTTCTGGACACTCCCTGAAAACAGTCAGTTGCCACCCACAAACGGCCTCTTCTTGTCAATCTCCTTGCGAACGCCCGTGCAAATGAATCCTTCGCACAATCTTGTCGCAGGGCGCCGATGGCCGATGCAGCCGTGCGACGCACTGGCGCAGTGCGGTGCATATGCATGTGCAGTTTGGAACTAATTGCACGTTGTGCGAAAACGCACAGTAGCAATCAGATCTGAATTACCCCCTATGTCAATTGTCATAGGGCCTAATTCAGAGTTGATTGCTGCAGCAAATTTGTTAGCAGTTGGGCAAAGCCATGTGCACTGCAGGGGGGGCAGATATAACATGTGTAGAGAGAGTTAGATTTGGGTGGGGTGTATTCAAACTGAAATATAAATTGCAGTGTAAAAATAAAGCAGCCAGTATTTACCCTGCACAGAAACAATATAACCCACCCAAATCTAACTCTCTCTGCAAATGTTATATCTGCCCCACCTGCAGTGCACATGGGCCCTCATTCCGAGTTGTTCGCTCGGTATTTTTCATCGCATCGCAGTGAAATTTCGCTTAGTGCGCATGCGCAATATTCGCACTGCGACTGCGCCAAGTATCTTTGCTATGAAGATAGTATTTTTACTCACGGCTTTTTCATCGCTCCGGCGATCGTAATGTGATTGACAGGAAATGGGTGTTACTGGGCGGAAACACGGCGTTTTATGGGCGTGTGGCTGAAAACGCTACCGTTTCCGGAAAAAACGCAGGAGTGGCCGGAGAAACGGGGGAGTGTCTGAGCGAACGCTGGGTGTGTTTGTGACGTCAAACCAGGAACGACAAGCACTGAACTGATCGCACAGGCAGAGTAAGTGTGGAGCTACTCTGAAACTGCTAAGAAGTTTGTTATCGCAATATTGCGAATACATCGGTCGCAATTTTAAGATGCTAAGATACACTCCCAGTAGGCGTAGGCTTAGCGTGTCTAACTCTGCTAAATTCGCATTGCGACCGATCAACTCGGAATGAGGGCCATGGTTTTGACCAACTGCTAACAAATTTGCTGCTGCGATCTACTCTGAATTACCCCCCTAGTGAATCATGTTTGGAATCAGTAAGAAAATGCCCAGTGAATGCCCGGAAACTGGTAGACTACATATGTGTTCTCCAGCTGTACCCTGTGACCTTGCTCATTCTGAATGATTAACTTGTGCCATACCTGACTGGAAAGGACCAGTGCCTTACGGGGAGTGCTTTTGCACCCTGTGCTCCCCCAGCACGCAATGCCATGTAGTCATGATGAAAGGGCACCAGAAAGTAGAGCACTGCCAGGTGCAGATCTAGGCACAAGTAAGCAGGGAGGGCGCTTGGGGTGCAGGCATCCGCCGCCCACCCGCATCCTGCACTCTGACTGCAGTGGGCTATGTGGGCGCCTGCAGCAGCCGGCACCATTGTCAGACGCTAGGGTCATTATTGACCTCTAGTGTCTGTGCGGCGCTATGGGAAACTTTCGCCCTGGGCACCACAAGGTCTAGTGCTGGCCCTGCCAGGGGCACTCAGTAAATATACCCCCAGGAATCTAAGGAGCATATATTTTTATTAAATTCAGCCCACCCCTGAGAATTAAGACTCTTAATTGCCACAAATCACGGCGATAAGGAATCTTTTTTCAACGGAAAGCATTACACCTGATAATAGTCTGTCCCACTGATCAGTGAGGAGGAAAGTAAAAAGCAATCTCTTACTTCTGGCTTTGAAACCCTGACACAGCAACTGCGCTGGCAGTGACGTCAGTCCGCACATGTGGAAACAGATCCCTTTCAGAAAAGTATGAGGAACGTAGCCCATCGTTCCAAGCTCCATGAAGATAGAGCGCGTATTTTAGCAGGGCTGTTTTTGGGAATGAAAATGGAGGAACCACAGTACATAGGACCTCAATCAGCTTCGGTTGCAGTTCTGCCATTGTATCAGAATTGCAACTGCTGAGAATCACACAGCAAGAGCCGCCCAGCATAACCCAGCACAGAACAAGAAGCCACCGTTGTATTTGCAATTCTGTGAATTCACCCACAGAATTGGGAATGCATTGCAAAAATCGAGGACCATCGGTCATACCGGCTGACCCATGCATACGCAGGCTAGCTGCAGCATTATACGCAGCAGCGCCATGTTCCCAACTGCAGCATTCACATGTGACATCAGTAACACAAGCCCAAAAACGTCCATGACACATTTGTGTTTTTCCGGCCACTGCCAATAAATGCTGTGTGTACACCCACAAACACCTGCCACCTGTCAATCAACCTGTGGTGGCATCCCGGGAAGATGTGATCACAGAAGAATCTCAAATGGCGGATTGTGCACACGCAATGCATTCACTTCGCATGCGCAGATGGACGATAATCTGTGATTTAGCAATTTTACAATTTACCCTGAATAAGGTCCATAGCTCCAATATCTGCTGCAGTCCCCCCTTCTTACACCCCAAGGGTACCTCATTTTTGCAGGTATCCTCAAAAGCCTCCGTTTGCTACTATTGATAAATATGCATCTAATGAGACAGCTTAGGGCCTAATTCAGACCTGATAGCAACAACAAACTTTTTCTCTAATGGGCAAAACCATGGCCCTCATTCCGAGTTGTTCGCTCGCAAGCTGCTTTTAGCAGCTTTGCACACACTAAGCCGCCGCCTACTGGGAGTGAATCTTAGCTTCTCAAAATTGCGACTGACGGATTCGCAATATTGCGAATAGACCTCTCTTAGCAGTTTCTGAGTAGCTCCGGACTTACTCTGCCATTGCGATCAGTTCAGTGCTTGTCGTTCCTGGTTTGACGTCACAAACACACCCAGCGTTCGCTCAGGCACTCCCCCGTTTCTCCAGCCCAGAAACACCCACTTCCTGTCAATCACATTACGATCACCAGAACGAAGAAAAACCATCGTAATGCCGTGAGTAAAATACCTAACTGCATAGCAAATTTACTTGGCGCAGTCGCCCTGTGAACATTGCGCATGCGCAGTAAGCGGAAAATCGCAAAATAACGAAAATCGGCAACGAGCGAACAACTCGGAATGACCCCCTATGTGCAGTGCCATTGGGGCAGATGTAACATGTGCAGAGAGAGTTAGATTTGGGTGGGTTGTGTTCAAACTAAAATCCAAATTGCAGTGTAAAAATAAAGCAGCCAGTATTTACCCGGCACAGAAACAAACTAACCCACCCAAATCTAACTCTCTCTGCACATGTTACATCTGCCCCATCTGCAGTGCACGTGGTTTTGCCCACTAGAGAAAGATTTTGCTTTTGCCATCAGGTCTGAATTAGGCCTTCAGTGTGAATGGAAGCACAACACATATGTAAAACTTATTTTGTTTTATCTCAAAGGAAAGAGCTGAGGGGAAAAAAAAAATTAACTGTTTACCGGGAGCGGGTTGTGTAATGCGACTGTAAAGGTGAAAGAACATTATCTGTACTGGAAATACCCATCAGTTTTATTTAGTGATGAGCGGGTTCGGTTCCTCGGAATCCGAACCCGCCCGAACTTCAGCTTTTTTTTACACGGGTCCGAGCGACTCGGATCTTCCCGCCTTGCTCGGTTAACCCAAGCGCGCTCGAACGTCATCATCCCGCTGTCAGATTCTCGCGAGGCTCGGATTCTATCGCAAGACTCGGATTCTATATAAGGAGCCGCACGTCGCCGCCATTTTCACACGTGCATTGAGATTGATAGGGAGAGGACGTGGCTGGCGTCCTCCCCGTTTAGAAATAGATAGAGAGTGAGAGTGAGACACTTCATTTACTGGAGCTTAGGAGGAGTACTCAGAGAGTGCAGAATTTTGCTGATAGTAGTTAGTTATACTAGTGACTGACCAGTGACCACCAGTGCAGTTTTATTATTATTTAATAAAATCCGTTTTCTGCCTGAAAAAAAACGATACACAGTGACACAGTCACATACCATATCTGTGCTCAGCCTCAGTGTGCTGCATCATCTATGTATAATATCTGACTGTGCTGAGTGCTCACTGCAGTGCTCACACAGCTTAATTGTGGGGGAGACTGGGGAGCAGTTATAGGTTATAGCATGAGTACATATTAAACAGTGCACACTTTTGCTGCCAGAGTGCCACTGCCAGTGTGACTGACCAGTGACCACACTGACCACCAGTATATTGTGATTGTCTGCTTGAAAAAGTTAAACACTCATCGTGTGACTCGTGTGGTGTTTTTTTATTCTATAAAAAACGCATTCTTTCTGCTGACAGACAGTGTCCAGCAGGTCCGTCATTAATATAATATATACCTGTCCTGCAGTAGTGATATATATATATTTTTTATATCATTATCATCCAGTCTATACTAGCAGCAGACGTAGTGCGGTAGTCCACGGCTGTAGCTACCTCTGTGTCGGCAGTCGCTCGTCCACCCATAATTGTTGTATACCACCTACCTGTGTTTTTTTTTTTTCTATCTTCTTGATACTAGTAGCTTACTTTAGGAGTCTGCAGTGCTGCTGACAGTGTCAAGCAGGTCCGCCATTATATAATATATACCTGTCCGGCTGCAGTAGTGATATATATATATATTTTATATCATTATCATCCAGTCTATACTAGCAGCAGACGCAGTACGGTAGTCCACGGCTGTAGCTACCTCTGTGTCGGCAGTCGCTCGTCCACCCATAATTGTTGTATACCACCTACCTGTGTTTTTTTTTTTCTATCTTCTTGATACTAGTAGCTTACTTTAGGAGTCTGCAGTGCTGCTGACAGTGTCCAGCAGGTCCGTCATTATATAATATATACCTGTCCGGCTGCAGTAGTGATATATATATATTTTTTATATCATTATCATCCAGTCTATACTAGTAGCAGACGCAGTACGGTAGTCCACGGCTGTAGCTACCTCTGTGTCGGCAGTCGCTCGTCATCCATAAGTATACTAGTATCCATCCATCTCCATTGTTTACCTGAGGTGCCTTTTAGTTGTGCCTATTAAAATATGGAGAACAAAAATGTTGAGGTTCCAAAAATAGGGAAAGATCAAGATCCACTTCCACCTCGTGCTGAAGCTGCTGCCACTAGTCATGGCCGAGACGATGAAATGCCATCAACGTCGTCTGCCAAGGCCGATGCCCAATGTCATAGTACAGAGCATGTAAAATCCAAAACACCAAATATCAGTAAAAAAAGGACTCAAAAATCTAAAAGAAAATTGTCGGGGGAGAAGCGTAAACTTGCCAATATGCCATTTACGACACGGAGTGGCAAGGAACGGCTGAGGCCCTGGCCTATGTTCATGGCTAGTGGTTCAGCTTCACATGAGGATGGAAGCACTCAGCCTCTCGCTAGAAAAATGAAACGACTCAAGCTGGCAAAAGCACAGCAAAGAACTGTGCGTTCTTCGAAATCCCAAATCCACAAGGAGAGTCCAATTGTGTCGGTTGCGATGCCTGACCTTCCCAACACTGGACGTGAAGAGCATGCGCCTTCCACCATTTGCACGCCCCCTGCAAGTGCTGGAAGGAGCACCCGCAGTCCAGTTCCTGATAGTCAGATTGAAGATGTCAGTGTTGAAGTACACCAGGATGAGGAGGATATGGGTGTTGCTGGCGCTGGGGAGGAAATTGACCAGGAGGATTCTGATGGTGAGGTGGTTTGTTTAAGTCAGGCACCCAGGGAGACACCTGTTGTCCGTGGGAGGAATATGGCCATTGACATTATGCAAAAAGTAGGTAAACACTGTACTGGGCGCCAAATGACAATGTATAAACAGTGGAATAAGAAAATGGGGAGATGTTCAAGATATATTGAGTGGACGTCCCTTTAAAATACTTGCAATCAGGCGTGTAAGGTATTCTCTGATTCCCTCATATGTATCGTCTGGCAGTCTCGATGAGAATCCAATTTGTGGTGTCATATAAAGGAAAAGAGGAATATCTAGTGTAATACCGTTTTATTCCTTTTTTTTTTTAAAATAGCATGAATTTTTCATACAGATGAATCTTTTTCAATAAAAACAAAGTGTATTTTTATCCTAAATGGAGCACATACAGCATAAAAGACACTGGCAGAGCTGCATAAAGAGATTGCAATTACCAGATAGTTGGAGGATACAAAATCCTCGGACCAGCGTGTTTTTAGTCACCAGATAGCCTCCCGGGAAATGGCGTTCTGGGTTTGTCCGGCAATAGCTCCTTCCACAAACAGCAAAGCGAATGTCCCCAGCTGTGCCAACGCGTTTCAGGCCTTACTAGGCCCTTTCTCAAGGCTAATATGCTCCCCTTGTGTGTTACAATCCTTTTATTCCTCTATTGGCCAATCATAATGTTAATTAGCAAGTGATAACACCTGCATTAAAGATGGCTCCCTCCATCAGTTGATCCCTGTTGTCATGGTAACCACTTCCGGTAGAAACCGCATGTTAACAATTCACAATGAATAAAAGATATACAGACCAGTACAAAGTCATCACATTCCCTTTCCGTTTCCCCGTAGATGTACATTTTCTTTACGCTAGGTACTTGACTCTGATGCGTGTTATTCCTCGTTGTTTGCGGTTGCCCGGTAACCACAAAGCAGTCCCGTTGGATGAGCGGTCCGTCACTTCCGCCCGTTGACTAGTGCGTCATTTGACGGCTTCCGGCTGTGCTATGACTCCAAGCAGTCCGTCCTTCCGTGTGGTTTTACACTCATACCCAAGGGATTGAACTCAGATTTTGAAGTGAAATGGTTCTTATGAATAGTTACCCCACACCCTTTTTAAAATACCACCCCTCCTTTTTAATCTTTAAACGCCATTTCCCGGGAGGCTATCTGGTGACTAAAAACACGCTGGTCCGAGGATTTTGTATCCTCCAACTATCTGGTAATTGCAATCTCTTTATGCAGCTCTGCCAGTGTCTTTAATGCTGTATGTGCTCCATTTAGGATAAAAATACACTTTGTTTTTATTGAAAAAGATTCATCTGTATGAAAAATTCATGCTATTTAAAAAAAAAAAAAGGAATAAAACGGTATTACACTAGATATTCCTCTTTTCCTTTATATGACACCACAAATTGGATTCTCATCGAGACTGCCAGACGATACATATGAGGGAATCAGAGAATACCTTACACGCCTGATTGCAAGTATTTTAAAGGGACGTCCACTCAATATATCTTGAACATCTCCCCATTTTCTTATTCCACTGTTTATACATTGTCATTTGGCGCCCAGTACAGTGTTTACCTACTTTTTGCATACTGTTGTTTTATACGGGATAGAGTTACGCCCATATTTCTTGGTCTACACGGTTAAGGCAGCCATCTCCGCGCATTGGAGAGGCGTTCCACCCAATTTCCATGGCCATTGACATGCCTGGTGAAAATACCAAAAAAATCAGCTCTTCGGTGTGGAAGTATTTCAACAGAAATGCGGACAATAGGTGTCAAGCTGTGTGTTGCCTTTGTCAAGCTGTAATAAGTAGGGGTAAGGACGTTAACCACCTCGGAACATCCTCCCTTATACGTCACCTGCAGCGCATTCATCATAAGTCAGTGACAAGTTCAAAAACTTTGGGCGACAGCGGAAGCAGTCCACTGACCAGTAAATCCCTTTCTCTTGTAACCAAGCTCACGCAAACCACCCCACCAACTCCCTCAGTGTCAATTTCCTCCTTCCCCAGGAATGCCAATAGTCCTGCAGGCCATGTCACTGGCAATTCTGACGAGTCCTCTCCTGCCTGGGATTCCTCCGATGCATCCATGCGTGTAACGCCTACTGCTGCTGGCGCTGCTGTTGTTGCTGCTGGGAGTCGATGGTCATCCCAGAGGGGAAGTCGTAAGACCACTTTTACTACTTCCACCAAGCAATTGACTGTCCAACAGTCCTTTGCGAGGAAGATGAAATATCACAGCAGTCATCCTGCTGCAAAGCGGATAACTGAGGCCTTGGCATCCTTGGTGGTGAGAAACGTGGTTCTGGTATCCATCATTACTGCAGAGCCAACTAGAGACTTGTTGGAGGTACTGTGTCCCCGGTACCAAATACCATCTAGGTTCCATTTCTCTAGGCAGGCGATACCGAAAATGTACACAGACCTCAGAAAAAGAGTCACCAGTGTCCTAAAAAATGCAGTTGTACCCAATATCCACTTAACCACGGACATGTGGACAAGTGGAGCAGGGCAGGCTCAGGACTATATGACTGTGACAGCCCACTGGTTAGATGTATGGACTCCCGCCGCAAGAACAGCAGCGGCGGCACCAGTAGCAGCATCTCGCAAACGCCAACTCTTTCCTAGGCAGGCTACGCTTTGTATCACCGCTTTCCAGAATACGCACACAGCTGAAAACCTCTTACGGCAACTGAGGAAGATCATCGCGGAATGGCTTACCCCAATTGGACTCTCCTGTGGATTTGTGGCATCGGACAACGCCAGCAATATTGTGTGTGCATTAAATCTGGGCAAATTCCAGCACGTCCCATGTTTTGCACATACCTTGAATTTGGTTGTGCAGAATTATTTAAAAAACGACAGGGGCGTGCAAGAGATGCTGTCGGTGGCCAGAAGAATTGCGGGACACTTTCGGCGTACAGGCACCACGTACAGAAGACTGAAGCACCACCAAAAATGCCTGAACCTGCCCTGCCATCATCTGAAGCAGGAGGTGGTAACGAGGTGGAATTCAACCCTCTATATGCTTCAGAGGTTGGAGGAGCAGCAAAAGGCCATTCAAGCCTATACAACTGAGCACGATATAGGAGGTGGAATGCACCTGTCTCAAGCGCAGTGGAGAATGATTTCAACGTTGTGCAAGGTTCTGCAACCTTTTGAACTTGCCACACGTGAAGTCAGTTCAGACACTGCCAGCCTGAGTCAGGTCATTCCCCTCATCAGGCTTTTGCAGAAGAAGCTGGAGACATTGAAGGAGGAGCTAACACGGAGCGATTCCGCTAGGCATGTGGGACTTGTGGATGGAGCCCTTCATTCGCTTAACAAGGATTCACGGGTGGTCAATCTGTTGAAATCAGAGCACTACATTTTGGCCACCGTGCTCGATCCTAGATTTAAAACCTACCTTGGATCTCTCTTTCCGGCAGACACAAGTCTGCTGGGGTTCAAAGACCTGCTGGTGAGAAAATTGTCAAGTCAAGCGGAACGCGACCTGTCAACATCTCCTCCTTCACATTCTCCCGCAACTGGGGGTGCGAGGAAAAGGCTCAGAATTCCGAGCCCACCCGCTGGCGGTGATGCAGGGCAGTCTGGAGCGACTGCTGATGCTGACATCTGGTCCGGACTGAAGGACCTGACAACGATTACCGACATGTCGTCTACTGTCACTGCATATGATTCTCTCCCCATTGAAAGAATGGTGGAGGATTATATGAGTGACCGCATCCAAGTAGGCACGTCAGACAGTCCGTACTTATACTGGCAGGAAAAATAGGCAATTTGGAGGCCCTTGCACAAACTGGCTTTATTCTACCTAAGTTGCCCTCCCACAAGTGTGTACTCCGAAAGAGTGTTTAGTGCCGCCGCTCACCTTGTCAGCAATCGGCGTACGAGGTTACATCCAGAAAATGTGGAGAAGATGATGTTCATTAAAATGAATTATAATCAATTCCTCCGTGGAGACATTCACCAGCAGCAATTGCCTCCAGAAAGTACACGGGGACCTGAGATGGTGGATTCCAGTGGGGACGAATTAATAATCTGTGAGGAGGGGGATGTAGTATGTACACGGTGATATATCGGAGGATGATGATGAGGTGGACATCTTGCCTCTGTAGAGCCAGTTTGTGCAAGGAGAGATTAATTGCTTCTTTTTTGGTGGGGGTCCAAACCAACCCGTCATTTCAGTCACAGTCGTGTGGTAGACCCTGTCACCGAAATGATGGGTTGGTTAAAGTGTGCATGTCCTGTTTATGCAACATAAGGGTGGGTGGGAGGGCCCAAGGACAATTCCATCTTGCACCTCTTTTTTCTTTAATTTTTCTTTGCGTCATGTGCTGTTTGGGGAGTGTTTTTTGGAAGGGCCATCCTGCGTGACACTGCAGTGCCACTCCTAGATGGGCCCGGTGTTTGTGTCGGCCACTTGGGTCGCTTATGTTAGTCACACAGCTACCTCATTGCGCCTCTTTTTTTTTCTTTGCGCCATGTGCTGTTTGGGGAGTAGTTTTTTGAAGGGCCAGCCTGCGTGACACTGCAGTGCCACTCCTAGATGGGCCAGGTGTTTGTGTCGGCCACTAGGGTCGCTTATCTTAGTCACACAGCTACCTCATTGCGCCTCTTTTTTTCTTTGCGTCATGTGCTGTTTGGTGAGTGTTTTTTGGAAGGGCCATCCTGCGTGACACTGCAGTGCCACTCCTAGATGGGCCAGGTGTTTGTGTCGGCCACTAGGGTCGCTTATCTTAGTCACACAGCTACCTCATTGCGCCTCTTTTTTTCTTTGCATCATGTGCTGTTTGGGGAGTGTTTTTTGGAAGGGCCATCCTGCGTGACACTGCAGTGCCACTCCTAGATGGGCCAGGTGTTTGTGTCGGCCACTAGGGTCGCTTATCTTAGTCACACAGCTACCTCATTGCGCCTCTTTTTTTCTTTGCGTCATGTGCTGTTTGGGGAGTGTTTTTTGGAAGGGACATCCTGCGTGACACTGCAGTGCCACTCCTAGATGGGCCAGGTGTTTGTGTCGGCCACTTGGGTCGCTGAGCTTAGTCACACAGCTACCTCATTGCGCCTCTTTTTTTCTTTGCGTCATGTGCTGTTTGGGGAGTGTTTTTTGGAAGGGCCATCCTGCGTGACACTGCAGTGCCACTCCTAGAAGGGCCAGGTGTTTGTGTCGGCCACTAGGGTCGCTTATCTTAGTCACACAGCTACCTCATTGCGCCTCTTTTTTTCTTTGCGTCATGTGCTGTTTGGGGAGTGTTTTTTGGAAGGGCCATCCTGCGTGACACTGCAGTGCAACTCCTAGATGGGCCAGGTGTTTGTGTCGGCCACTAGGGTCGCTTATCTTACTCACACAGCTACCTCATTGTGCCTCTTTTTTTCTTTGCGTCATGTGCTGTTTGGGGAGTGTTTTTTGGAAGGGCCATCCTGCGTGACACTGCAGTGCCACTCCTAGATGGGCCAGGTGTTTGTGTCGGCCACTTGGGTCGCTTATGTTAGTCACACAGCTACCTCATTGCGCCTCTTTTTTTTTCTTTGCGTCATGTGCTGTTTGGGGAGTAGTTTTTTGAAGGGCCAGCCTGCGTGACACTGCAGTGCCACTCCTAGATGGGCCAGGTGTTTGTGTCGGCCACTAGGGTCGCTTATCTTAGTCACACAGCTACCTCATTGCGCCTCTTTTTTTCTTTGCGTCATGTGCTGTTTGGGGAGTGTTTTTTGGAAGGGCCATCCTGCGTGACACTGCAGTGCCACTCCTAGATGGGCCAGGTGTTTGTGTCGGCCACTAGGGTCGCTTATCTTAGTCACACAGCTACCTCATTGCGCCTCTTTTTTTCTTTGCGTCATGTGCTGCTTGGGGAGTGTTTTTTGGAAGGGCCATCCTGCGTGACACTGCAGTGCCACTCCTAGATGCGCCAGGTGTTTGTGTCGGCCACTAGGGTCGCTTATCTTAGTCACACAGCTACCTCATTGCGCCTCTTTTTTTCTTTGCGTCATGTGCTGTTTGGGGAGTGTTTTTTGGAAGGGACATCCTGCGTGACACTGCAGTGCCACTCCTAGATGGGCCAGGTGTTTGTGTCGGCCACTTGGGTCGCTGAGCTTAGTCACACAGCTACCTCATTGCGCCTCTTTTTTTCTTTGCGTCATGTGCTGTTTGGGGAGTGTTTTTTGGAAGGGCCATCCTGCGTGACACTGCAGTGCCACTCCTAGAAGGGCCAGGTGTTTGTGTCGGCCACTAGGGTCGCTTATCTTAGTCACACAGCTACCTCATTGCGCCTCTTTTTTTCTTTGCGTCATGTGCTGTTTGGGGAGTGTTTTTTGGAAGGGCCATCCTGCGTGACACTGCAGTGCCACTCCTAGATGGGCCAGGTGTTTGTGTCGGCCACTTGGGTCGCTGAGCTTAGTCATCCAGCGACCTCGGTACAAATTTTAGGACTAAAAATAATATTGTGAGGTGTGAGGTGTTCAGAATAGACTGAAAATGAGTGGAAATTATGGTTATTGAGGTTAATAATACTTTGACCCCCAAATTCTATGATTTAAGCTGTTTTTTAGGGTTCTTTGAAAAAAAACACCCGAGTCCAAAAACACACCCGAATCCGACAAAAAAAAATCGGTGAGGTTTTGCCAAAACGCGTTTGAACCCAAAACACGGCCGCGGAACCGAACCCAAAACCAAAACCCGAAAAATTTCCGGTGCTCATCACTAGTTTTATTGCTGTTATTTGGATGAAGCGTGAATAAAGGCAAAAGGTACAGAATATTCAGTGGAAAAACAGTGGATAGTGGATAATTTGAGGCTTTGGGTATCAAAAGTTCTGTGTCTACGGGCTCCAAACAGTGGTGCCGAGAGAGGGGGGCAGAGGGTACAAAATACTTGGGCCCAGGTCTGATGGAGGGACCCAATGAGGGTCCAGTAGGGGCCCAGGCCCCCTCCCCCTCATCTAGCAGCAGCTGCAGCTCTTTTCCTCAGCCCAGCACACACTGCTGTGTACTGGGCAGCAGTGTGGCCATGGAGGTGCTTAAAATACTATTTTTTTCAGTATTTTTTTCTAAGGGTACATGACCACACCTCCTGTGATTAGGCCACGCCCCTTGAAAAGTACCTGGGCCCATCCCGACTCTGGACTGCCCTGGCTCTGAATATGACATCTCAGCTGTTACGGTCAAAATAAAGCACATTGGTCTCTTCTGTTTAGTGTGTAGATTATTTGTATACCTCGTATGATTACTGTCATTGGTCACATTTTTTCATGACTGGAGTTCTATTTTGTGAGCTGTATAGAGACTTCTTACATTCCTATAATTTTTTTTTTCTTAAATACATTTTTATTCAAGTTAGAATAATAATATAACATAACACATTGATCGATATCATAACAACAGTTACAGAGAAGAGTAAGACTGAGTATGAAACACCTAGGTAAGCGACGGAGAACATTACCTAATCGTATATCAGATTACGTTAGACTGCAGGTGAAACCTTATCTATACCAAGTAGATTGTAGGAAGTAAATAACTATCTTACTCTAATACTGAGGAATACTTCAAAAATCAGAAGGGTCGGAGTGGAGAAATGAATAAGGTCTAATGGAGAGGCTTGTTAATATACCATCTGATATGTTGAAAGCTGATATTATGGCTGTATATTCCTCGTGAAAAAAAAAAAAAGACAACAACAATAAAGTAAAGAATAGAGGGTAACTGATGCACATGAAATCTGTGTATAAGGAAACTTCAAAACTACCAAGTCCTAAAGGAAAGGGGAGGGTGTGGAAAGGGAAGGGGGGGTGGTTACAGTTATGGGGTAGCTATGGATACAGCTAATAGGACAAGTCAGAAATAGACATGGTATGAGCAGACGACTGAGCATGTAAGAGGCATAAGGTACATGACGGAGGCATTACCCAGTAGTATCCTGGTAGGAAGAACGCCAGTTAGTGTTTTCAAACGTAATCATGATGGCGTTTTGAGTTTGAGAGTCTAACGAGGCTATAAAGGGGAGCCATTTTGCTTCAAATTTAGCTCTGCCTCTTGTAATGTCAAAGGAAGCGATTTTTTTGTCAAAATATAAGAGTTGGAGCAGTTTGGATGTGAGTTCATTTATAGACGGTGATGAGGGAGAAGTCCAGTGGATCAGGATTATTTTCTTGGCTAGGGTGACTATAATGGTTAACAGTGGGAGAAGGGAGGATAGGTGTAGTGTTTTTGACCAATTCGAAAAATCTGCAAATAAACAGGCTAGGGGATCTAAAGGAAGTGTAGTGTGTAGGAGTTTATTGATATAGTTCACTATCTTGTTCCAGAATTTTTTGATTTTCCCGCATTCCCAAAAACAATGAAAGTAAGTAGCATGAGAGTGGAAACATTTTAAACAGGAGCTGGAAGTGTCCGCTATAAAATGATGTCTCTGTGCAGGAGAGATATATGCACGATGTAGGGTTTTTATGTGCACCTCCTGTAAGTAGGAGGATTTAAGCCTAGTAAGGGCTCTGTCATAATGTGTGTGGAGAATTTGGGGAAAATTAAAATCCGGTAGATCCGAGAGCCAGGTCGCCTTTAACTTTTGCCAGGATGCAGTGTCTGATTTTGGCATGATCAAATTATATAGGTATTTAAGATGAAAGGGGTTCTTTTTAAGTGTGTTAAGGAGAGAAAGCAATGGGTCTGAGGCGAGCGAATGTCGAGTGTCTGAGGTTAAGGAGCAAGCATAATGACGGGACTGGAGGTACATAAAAAATGTATTATTAGGTATCTGTTAAAGCTCTTGTAGGTTAGAAAAGGAGAGGAGGGAGCCGCCAGGGTCAAAGACCTGGGAAGCAAGGGATAGTCCCTTTTCTTTCCAAGAGAGGAATTGTGAGTTATGTAGTGAAGGGGTGAAAGAAGGATTCCCCCAAAGGGGGACATAGGGGTACGTAGAGGGATCCCTGGAGAGTTTAGTGTTAATCGAAAACCAGGATTTGTAAGTCCAGGAAAAAAGAGGATGGTGTAGTATGTGTGAGGGGATGAAACGTCTTTTAGAATGTAAAAGGGCACTAGGGGAATAGGGGGAAAAGAGATTTAAATCAAGAGACGACTGTGTGTAAGTGGAAGTGGAGAGAAGCCAATCAGAGATGTATCTGAAGTGGATGGCCAAGGTATAATTGCGAAGGTTGGGTAGGGATAGTCCACCTTGGGATCTATGAGTCTGAAGCTTGGATAATGCTATGCAAGGTTTTTTGGCTTGCCATAAGAATGTCGAGGTGAGACGGTCAAATTTCTGGAGGTCATGTTTGTTTAAACCCATAGGTAGCATTTGGAATAGGTACAAAATTTTTGGAAAAATTATACTCTTAACAACTGCTATACGACCAAGTAGAGACAGGGGTAACTTAAGCCATGAGTCGTATAAAGAGGAAATCTTAGCAAGGACGGGAGTAAAATTAAGAGAATATAAGGATGAGATGTCTGATGAAATGTGGACACCAAGGTATTTTATAGAGCTTGTGCTAGGAGGAAGAGAAGGCAGAGTAGGAGGGGATTGTGGGGTAAAACTATGTCTGGATATGGTCAAAATTTCTGATTTGGAAGGGTTAATTTTATAGCCAGAGACCTTGCCAAAATATTCGATGAGGTGGAATAAATGCGGTAGGGAAGTGTGGGGGTTAGAAAGAAAGAGCAGCATGTCATCTGCGTAGAGAGCTAATTTCAAAGTCTCGTCACCAATGGGGATACCAATAATATCAGGAGATAGTCTAATGTGTATAGCTAAAGGCTCAATGGCTAGGGCGAAAAGTAGGGGGGAGAGGGGACAGCCTTGTCTGGTGCCACGATGTAACTGAAAGGGGGCTGACAACAGCCTATTACAACAGACTTGTGAGGTGGGAGAGGAATAGAGAGTCCGAAGGAAGGAGATAAAAATGGGGGGGAAACCAAAGTTTTGGAGAGTTGTAAAAAGATGTGTCCAGGTGACTAAATCAAAAGCCTTTTCTGCGTCTAAGGCTAAGACAATTTTAATGTTGGGATCCGGGCTAGAGGCCGAGTGATAGATTGCTGAGAGTAATTTACGTACATTGGATACAGAGTGACGCCCTGAGATGAACCCAGTTTGATCCGGGTGTATCACCGAAGGGAGGGAAAGTTTAAGGCGGTCTGCTAAGATTTTCGCTAGAATCTTATAATCTGTGTTTAAAAGGGATATTGGGCGGTACGAACTGGGAAGGGAGGAATCTCGACCTGGCTTAAGGAACAGTTTAATAATTGCTGAGTTGAAATAAAGGGGGAGAGACTGGGATTCCATGATAGTGTTATATAGTGTCAGGAGGTGTGTATCTATTTTGTCAAGAAGTAGTTTGTAAAAGTCATTAGTAAAACCATCCGGTCCAGGTGCTTTGTGTGATTTGAGGTGTTTTATAGTGCAACGAATTTCTTCTATTGTGATAGGAGCAGAAAGGGAGGAGACAAAATCAGGGGGAATCTGGGGTAGCGGAGGTAGGGACCAGGTCGGTGAGGTAGGAGGAATTGAAGAAGAGTTGCCCGTAGGGGGAGGGGGAGTAGACAGTAGTGATTCGGTATTCGGAGAGTGAACTTCAGGGAGCAGAGGGTCCGAATACAGAGATTTATAATATGAAGTCAGTAGGTGTGACATCTGTTCAGGGTCGGAAGTTAAGGAACCATCTGATTGTTGTAAGGGGTAAATAATCGTAGGAGAGGAGGAGCCTTTCAGTAGGGCAGTTAAGAGCCTACCTGTTTTATTCCCGTACTTATAGAATCGAAAATCTACATGAAACTTATATTTGTCACCCATAGAAGATAAAAGTTTGTTAAACTGAAGTTTGAGATTTGTATACGTGTTTTTATGGGCTAATGTGGGATTAGTCTTGAATTGTTGGTAGGCCGAAGATAAGGATTGTTGTCAAGATAAGATTTGGTGTATTGTTTTTTCAATGCAGAGGAATAGGACATTATATGTCCTCGCATCACTGCTTTTGCGGTTTGCCAAAATAGAGGGGGATCAGATTCAGAGTGAGGTTTGTTATTGGCTTCGTATGAGTCCCAAGCATCCTCTAGTGAGTCACAAAATTTAGTAGAGGAGACCAGATGATAGGGAAATTTCCAAGAAGGAGGGGGAGGATGGGCTGGGAGAATTACTAGAGAAAACCAGAGCAGGGCGTGGTCAGAGATCGCAATGGGTTCTAACGTGGAGGCAGAAATGGAAGGAAATAGGTGGTGAGCCACAAGTGCATAGTCAATTTGAGAAAAGGTATTGTGAGCCGCCGAGTGACAGGAAAATTCCCTGTCGATCGGATGCAATGCTCTCCAGACGTCAATAAGTTGCAAGCTGGAAGCAAATGAAGGAATGCCTAATTTGGGGAGTTGGATAGGAATATTGGGAGAATGGGAGCGGTCTAAGTAGGAAGAGGAGATTAAGTTAAAGTCCCCTGTAATAATTAAATTATCCGAGATATAAGGGCTCAATTTAGAGAGGAGATTTTGAAAAAAGGATTTGCAGTACGAATTAGGGGCATAAACTGTACAGAATATAAAGGGTTTGTCATCAATTGTGGTTCGGACTATGAGAAATCTGCCTTGGGGATCTGTCACAGTGGAGAGTATTTTGAGGTTAATACGTTTTTGTGCTAGAAAAACCACCCCTCTAGATTTAGAATTATATGGGGCTGCCGCTATCAGGGACCATCCATGGAATTGAAGTTTCAGGGTTTCGGGTTGTGTAAGATGTGTTTCTTGAAGAAAGGCCAAGTCTATGTGTTGTTTGTTCAGATATAATAATATTTTCCGGCGTTTGGCCGGGGTATTTATGCCTCCAACATTTAACGTACCAATTTTAATCTCAGTCATCTACTCACCCAAAGGAAGGAACATCCGCGAAAGAGGTCCATAGCCGTCTGGAGAAATGTAGCGAAGTAACCAGATTTGGAATGGGGAGAGGATGAGGAGGGACAGATGAAAACACTAAATAAAACATAACAAAAATACATCAATAAGTAACAGGTTTGAGATGCAAACCAACATCCTCGTAACCAAGAAGAGAACATGGTAAGTGTCTATATAAGAATCCGGCTGAGAGCTCCGGACAGCAATTCGGCCAGAGATGAATGTGGGAATATAAACAAGGGGGTGCTATCAATAGCCCGCAGTAGCGGGGAAGCCTATAAATTGAGCGGATAAGCATGTATATACAGCACGTCATAAACAGGACATCATGAATTGTAGGTGGGAGTGGATAGAAGAGGTGAGAAAGACGGGGAAAAAAATAAAAATAAAATATATATATATATATATATATATAAAGACCACCGTAGAGGGGAGAGGGGGAGAGGATATACATATGAGAATATACCGGCAAACATTTGTAAATAATTTCTTACGAGAAGGCCGCCATATATAATTCGACTCAGGAGTTTTGAGAATATATCATAATAGGTAGTAAACACGACATGTTGTATTAGTTAAAATGTGCAACCAGGTAAGTATACATAAAATAATGTAACAAAGCAAATATAAGTGGGTTAATCACGAGTAGGCAGGAGAGAAGACAAAGATTAAAGCAAGTAGGGTAAGAATAAAAATAAGAAAAAAAAAAAAATGAGAGCATAAGCAGACAGCTAAGTATACAATGGATCAGTTGGATTCAAATTCTTTAACCAGTATGGAATGAGGAGGACCAAAATTCCATACTGTGCATATAGGCGTGTATGTACAGCACCTCTAAAATGGAACATCGTGCATCGTAGGTAGGAACGGAAAGTCAGAAAACATGGAATGTAGCATTAGTGAGCATATGCAAAAGGTACATAGTATGATGGGTATGAAGGGTGAATAGCGAGTTGTTAGGAAAGAAGGTTAAGATTATAGTGTGTAGTAGGTGAGGGGGAAGAGAGAAGAAAAAAAAAAAATCAAAAGTATACACCCAAGTATACGGTGGATCAGCAGAAAACAAATGGACTAGTATGGAATGACGGGGACTGTAATTCTGCTGGGGGGAGTGAAAACAGACAAGGGAGACATATACAGTATACATATACTCAGATCTGAGCTACATCGGAACAATCAGCAATATCCTCTGAATCTGGGGAAAGGATCTCTTGCAAGTAAGCCTCCGCGTCGGCAGAAGAAGTAAAGTCAGCGTGGTTGTCACCGTTAAATATGCGCAGTTTGGCCGGGTATAGAACCGATAATTTCATTTTAGCAGCCACTAATCTGGAACAAACGGGATTAAATGACTTGCGGGCTCTTGTCAGTACGGCCGAAAAGTCTTGGAAGATATACAGACGGTTGTTTTCCCATAGTAGGTTGCTGTGTTTCCGAGAGGAGGACCAAAATGCAACCTTATGTAGGTAGTTCAGGCACCTAAACAAAGTCACACGTGGGCGACCATCAGGAGATCGCGGAGGGGGGCCGACTCTATGGACTCGTTCAATTACTAGATCAGCGCAGACGTCAGTGATGCCAAGCAGAGAGGGGAGAGTGGTCTGTACAAAATTAGTGAGATCTGCCCCTTTCACCTTTTCCGGAAGACCCACTAACTAGAGATGAGCGCCTGAAATTTTTCGGGTTTTGTGTTTTGGTTTTGGGTTCGGTTCCGCGGACGTGTTTTGGGTTCGACCGCGTTTTGGCAAAACCTCCCCGAATTTTTTTTGTCGGATTCGGGTGTGTTTTGGATTCGGGTGTTTTTTTCAAAAAACCCTAAAAAACAGCTTAAATCATAGAATTTGGGGGTCATTTTGATCCCAAAGTATTATTAACCTCAAAAACCATAATTTACACTCATTTTCAGTCTATTCTGAATACCTCACACCTCACAATATTATTTTTAGTCCAAAAATTTGCACCGAGGTCGCTGTGTGAGTAAGATAAGCGACCCTAGTGGCCGACACAAACACCGGGCCCATCTAGGAGTGGCACTGCAGTGTCACGCAGGATGTCCCTTCCAAAAAACCCTCCCCAAACAGCACATGACGCAAAGAAAAAAAGAGGCGCAATGAGGTAGCTGTGTGAGTAAGATTAGCGACCCTAGTGGCCGACACAAACACCGGGCCCATCTAGGAGTGGCACTGCAGTGTCACGCAGGATGTCCCTTCCAAAAAACCCTCCCCAAACAGCACATGATGCAAAGAAAAAAAGAGGCGCAATGAGGTAGCTGTGTGAGTAAGATTAGCGACCCTAGTGGCCGACACAAACACCGGGCCCATCTAGGAGTGGCACTGCAGTGTCACGCAGGATGTCCCTTCCAAAAAACCCTCCCCAAACAGCACATGACGCAAAGAAAAAAAGAGGCGCAATGAGGTAGCTGTGTGAGTAAGATTAGCGACCCTAGTGGCCGACACAAACACCGGGCCCATCTAGGAGTGGCACTGCAGTGTCACGCAGGATGTCCCTTCCAAAAAACCCTCCCCAAACAGCACATGACGCAAAGAAAAAAAGAGGCGCAATGAGGTAGCTGTGTGAGTAAGATTAGCGACCCTAGTGGCCGACACAAACACCGGGCCCATCTAGGAGTGGCACTGCAGTGTCACGCAGGATGTCCCTTCCAAAAAACCCTCCACAAACAGCACATGACGCAAAGAAAAAAAGAGGCGCAATGAGGTAGCTGTGTGAGTAAGATTAGCGACCCTAGTGGCCGACACAAACACCGGGCCCATCTAGGAGTGTCACTGCAGTGTCACGCAGGATGTCCCTTCCAAAAAACCCTCCCCAAACAGCACATGACGCAAAGAAAAAAAGAGGCGCAATGAGGTAGCTGTGTGAGTAAGATTAGCGACCCTAGTGGCCGACACAAACACCGGGCCCATCTAGGAGTGGCACTGCAGTGTCACGCAGGATGTCCCTTCCAAAAAACCCTCCCCAAACAGCACATGACGCAAAGAAAAAAAGAGGCGCAATGAGGTAGCTGTGTGAGTAAGATTAGCGACCCTAGTGGCCGACACAAACACCGGGCCCATCTAGGAGTGGCACTGCAGTGTCACGCAGGATGTCCCTTCCAAAAAACCCTCCCCAAACAGCACATGACGCAAAGAAAAAAAGAGGCGCAATGAGGTAGCTGTGTGAGTAAGATTAGCGACCCTAGTGGCCGACACAAACACCGGGCCCATCTAGGAGTGGCACTGCAGTGTCACGCAGGATGTCCCTTCCAAAAAACCCTCCCCAAACAGCACATGACGCAAAGAAAAAAAGAGGCGCAATGAGGTAGCTGTGTGAGTAAGATTAGCGACCCTAGTGGCCGACACAAACACCGGGCCCATCTAGGAGTGGCACTGCAGTGTCACGCAGGATGTCCCTTCCAAAAAACCCTCCCCAAACAGCACATGACGCAAAGAAAAAAAGAGGCGCAATGAGGTAGCTGTGTGAGTAAGATTAGCGACCCTAGTGGCCGACACAAACACCGGGCCCATCTAGGAGTGGCACTGCAGTGTCACGCAGGATGGCCCTTCCAAAAAACACTCCCCAAACAGCACATGACACAAAGAAAAATAAAAGAAAAAAGAGGTGCAAGATGGAATTGTCCTTGGGCCCTCCCACCCACCCTTATGTTGTATAAACAAAACAGGACATGCACACTTTAACCAACCCATCATTTCAGTGACAGGGTCTGCCACACGACTGTGACTGATATGACGGGTTGGTTTGGACCCCCCCAAAAAAAGAAGCAATTAATCTCTCCTTGCACAAACTGGCTCTACAGAGGCAAGATGTCCACCTCATCATCATCCTCCGATATATCACCGTGTACATCCCCCTCCTCACAGATTATCAATTCGTCCCCACTGGAATCCACCATGTCAGCTCCCTGTGTACTTTGTGGAGGCAATTGCTGCTGGTCAATGTCTCCGCGGAGGAATTGATTATAATTCATTTTAATGAACATCATCTTCTCCACATTTTCTGGATGTAACCTCGTACGCCGATTGCTGACAAGGTGAGCGGCGGCACTAAACACTCTTTCGGAGTACACACTTGTGGGAGGGCAACTTAGGTAGAATAAAGCCAGTTTGTGCAAGGGCCTCCAAATTGTCTCTTTTTCCTGCCAGTATAAGTACGGACTGTGTGACGTGCCTACTTGGATGCGGTCACTCATATAATCCTCCACCTTTTTATCAATGGTGAGAGAATCATATGCAGTGACAGTAGACGACATGTCCGTAATCGTTGTCAGGTCCTTCAGTCCGGACCAGATGTCAGCATCAGCAGTCGCTCCAGACTGCCCTGCATCACCGCCAGCGGGTGGGCTCGGAATTCTGAGCCTTTTCCTCGCACCCCCAGTTGCGGGAGAATGTGAAGGAGGAGATGTTGACAGGTCGCGTTCCGCTTGACTTGACAATTTTCTCACCAGCAGGTCTTTCAACCCCAGCAGACTTGTGTCTGCCGGAAAGAGAGATCCAAGGTAGGCTTTAAATCTTGGATCGAGCATGGTGGCCAAAATGTAGTGCTCTGATTTCAACAGATTGACCACCCGTGAATCCTTGTTAAGCGAATTAAGGGCTCCATCCACAAGACCCACATGCCTAGCGGAATCGCTCCGTGTTAGCTCCTCCTTCAATGTCTCCAGCTTCTTCTGCAAAAGCCTGATGAGGGGAATGACCTGACTCAGGCTGGCAGTGTCTGAACTGACTTCACGTGTGGCAAGTTCAAAGGGCATCAGAACCTTGCACAACGTTGAAATCATTCTCCACTGCGCTTGAGACAGGTGCATTCCACCTCCTATATCGTGCTCAATTGTATAGGCTTGAATGGCCTTTTGCTGCTCCTCCAACCTCTGAAGCATATAGAGGGTTGAATTCCACCTCGTTACCACTTCTTGCTTCAGATGATGGCAGGGCAGGTTCAGTAGTTTTTGGTGGTGCTCCAGTCTTCTGTACGTGGTGCCTGTACGCCGAAAGTGTCCCGCAATTCTTCTGGCCACCGACAGCATCTCTTGCACGCCCCTGTCGTTTTTTAAATAATTCTGCACCACCAAATTCAAGGTATGTGCAAAACATGGGACGTGCTGGAATTTGCCCATATTTAATGCACACACAATATTGCTGGCGTTGTCCGATGCCACAAATCCACAGGAGAGTCCAATTGGGGTAAGCCATTCCGCGATGATCTTCCTCAGTTGCCGTAAGAGGTTTTCAGCTGTGTGCGTATTCTGGAAAGCGGTGATACAAAGCGTAGCCTGCCTAGGAAAGAGTTGGCGTTTGCGAGATGCTGCTACTGGTGCCGCCGCTGCTGTTCTTGCGGCGGGAGTCCATACATCTACCCAGTGGGCTGTCACAGTCATATAGTCCTGACCCTGCCCTGCTCCACTTGTCCACATGTCCGTGGTTAAGTGGACATTGGGTACAGCTGCATTTTTTAGGACACTGGTGACTCTTTTTCTGAGGTCTGTGTAAATTTTCGGTATCGCCTGCCTAGAGAAATGGAACCTAGATGGTATTTGGTACCGGGGACACAGTACCTCCAACAAGTCTCTAGTTGGCTCTGCAGTAATGATGGATACCGGAACCACGGTTCTCACCACCCAGGATGCCAAGGCCTCAGTTATCCGCTTTGCAGTAGGATGACTGCTGTGATATTTCATCTTCCTCGCAAAGGACTGTTGGACAGTCAATTGCTTGGTGGAAGTAGTAAAAGTGGTCTTACGACTTCCCCTCTGGGATGACCATCGACTCCCAGCAGCAACAACAGCAGCGCCAGCAGCAGTAGGCGTTACACGCAAGGATGCATCGGAGGAATCCCAGGCAGGAGAGGAATCATCAGAATTGCCAGTGACATGGCCTGCAGGACTATTGGCATTCCTGGGGAAGGAGGAAATTGACACTGAGGGAGTTGGTGGGGTGGTTTGCGTGAGCTTGGTTACAAGAGGAAGGGATTTACTGGTCAGTGGACTGCTTCCGCTGTCACCCAAAGTTTTTGAACTTGTCACTGACTTATTATGAATGCGCTGCAGGTGACGTATAAGGGAGGATGTTCCGAGGTGGTTAACGTCCTTACCCCTACTTATTACAGCTTGACAAAGGGAACACACGGCTTGACACCTGTTGTCCGCATTTCTGTTGAAATACCTCCACACCGAAGAGCTGATTTTTTTGGTATTTTCACCTGGCATGTCAACGGCCATATTCCTCCCACGGACAACAGGTGTTTTCCCGGGTGCCTGACTTAAACAAACCACCTCACCATCAGAATCCTCCTGGTCAATTTCCTCCCCAGCGCCAGCAACACCCATATCCTCCTCATCCTGGTGTACTTCAACACTGACATCTTCAATCTATCAGGAACTGGACTGCGGGTGCTCCTTCCAGCACTTGCAGGGGGCGTGCAAATGGTGGAAGGCGCATGCTCTTCACGTCCAGTGTTGGGAAGGTCAGGCATCGCAACCGACACAATTGGACTCTCCTTGTGGATTTGGGATTTCGAAGAATGCACAGTTCTTTGCTGTGCTGCTTTTGCCAGCTTGAGTCTTTTCATTTTTCTAGCGAGAGGCTGAGTGCTTCCATCCTCATGTGAAGCTGAACCACTAGCCATGAACATAGGCCAGGGCCTCAGCCGTTCCTTGCCACTCCGTGTCGTAAATGGCATATTGGCAAGTTTACGCTTCTCCTCCGACAATTTTATTTTAGGTTTTGGAGTCCTTTTTTTACTGATATTTGGTGTTTTGGATTTGACATGCTCTGTACTATGACATTGGGCATCGGCCTTGGCAGACGACGTTGCTGGCATTTCATCGTCTCGGCCATGACTAGTGGCAGCAGCTTCAGCACGAGGTGGAAGTGGATCTTGATCTTTCCCTAATTTTGGAACCTCAACATTTTTGTTCTCCATATTTTAATAGGCACAACTAAAAGGCACCTCAGGTAAACAATGGAGATGGATACTAGTATACAATTATGGACTGCCTGCCGAGTGCAGACACAGAGGTAGCCACAGCCGTGAACTACCGTACTGTACTGTGTCTGCAGCTAATATAGACTGGTTGATAAAGAGAAGATGTCTATGTAACTATGTATGTATAAAGAAGAATGAAAAAAAACCACGGTTAGGTGGTATACAATTATGGACGGACTGCCTGCCGAGTGCAGACACAGAGGTAGCCACAGCCGTGAACTACCGTACTGTACTGTGTCTGCAGCTAATATAGACTGGTTGATAAAGAGAAGATGTCTATGTAACTATGTATGTATAAAGAAGAATGAAAAAAAACCACGGTTAGGTGGTATACAATTATGGACGGACTGCCTGCCGAGTGCTGACACAGAGGTAGCCACAGCCATGAACTACCGTACTGTACTGTGTCTGCAGCTAATATAGACTGGTTGATAAAGAGAAGATGTCTATGTAACTATGTATGTATAAAGAAGAATGAAAAAAAACCACGGTTAGGTGGTATACAATTATGGACGGACTGCCTGCCGAGTGCAGAGACACAGAGGTAGCCACAGCCGTGAACTACCGTACTGTACTGTGTCTGCAGCTAATATAGACTGGTTGATAAAGAGAAGATGTCTATGTAACTATGTATGTATAAAGAAGAATGAAAAAAAACCACGGTTAGGTGGTATACAATTATGGACGGACTGCCTGCCGAGTGCAGACACAGAGGTAGCCACAGCCGTGAACTACCGTACTGTACTGTGTCTGCAGCTAATATAGACTGGTTGATAAAGAGAAGATGTCTATGTAACTATGTATGTATAAAGAAGAATGAAAAAAAACCACGGTTAGGTGGTATACAATTATGGACGGACTGCCTGCCGAGTGCAGAGACACAGAGGTAGCCACAGCCGTGAACTACCGTACTGTGTCTGCTGCGACTGGATGATAAATGATATAAAAAATATATATATATCACTACTGCAGCCGGACAGGTATATATTATATATTATATAATGACGGACCTGCTGGACACTGTCTGTCAGCAGAATGAGTTTTATTTTTATAGAATAAAAAAAACAACAACACACAAGTGAAGTCACACGACGAGTGTTTAACTTTTTCAGGCAATCACAATATAAGTATACTACTAACTATACTGGTGGTCAGTGTGGTCAGGTCACTGGTCAGTCACACTGGCAGTGGCACTCCTGCAGCAAAAGTGTGCACTGTTTAATTTTAATATAATATTATGTACTCCTGGCTCCTGCTATAACCTATAACTGGCACTGCAGTGCTCCCCAGTCTCCCCCACAATTATAAGCTGTGTGAGCTGAGCAGTCAGACAGATATATAATATATATAGATGATGCAGCACACTGGGCTGAGCCTGAGCAGTGCACTGCACACAGATATGGTATGTGACTGAGTCACTGTGTGTATCGCTTTTTTCAGGCAGAGAACGGATATATTAAATAAACTGCACTGTCTGGTGGTCACTCACAGTCACTATATAATATATTATGTACTCCTGGCTCCTGCTATAACCTATAACTGCCTGGCACTGCAGTGCTCCCCAGTCTCCCCCACAATTATAAGCTGTGTGAGCTGAGCAGTCAGACAGATATATATAATATATATATTATATAGATAATAGATGATGCAGCACACTGGCCTGAGCCTGAGCAGTGCACACAGATATGGTATGTGACTGAGTCACTGTGTGTATCGCTTTTTTCAGGCAGAGAACGGATATATTAAATAAACTGCACTGTCCTCACTAGTAAACTCTCTGCACTCTCTACACTTCTACAGTAACAGTACTCCTAGTCCTTAGCTCCAGTAAATCTCTCTCTCTATAAATCTCTCTCTCTTATAATCTAAATGGAGAGGACGCCAGCCACGTCCTCTCCCTATCAATCTCAATGCACGTGTGAAAATGGCGGCGACGCGCGGCTCCTTATATAGAATCCGAGTCTCGCGAGAATCCGACAGCGTCATGATGACGTTCGGGTGCGCTCGGGTTAACCGAGCAAGGCGGGAGGATCCGAGTCTGCTCGGATCCGTGAAAAAAACCATGAAGTTCTGGCGGGTTCGGATTCAGAGAAACCGAACCCGCTCATCTCTACCACTAACCGTATATTATTCCTCCTGGATCTATTTTCTGCGTCTTCAATGCGGTTCCAGAGCTGGTAGTTTTCCTTTTCCAGCCGTTTCAGCTCGGTCTGTACATCAGCCATATCATGGCACAGATTCCCAATCCTGTTTTCATTGACAGAGACTTTGTGCTGCAGCTGCTGCAGTTGCTGAGTGATGTCTGTGACAGCTTTTGTGAGGAGAGGGGCCATCGCCCTTGTAATGGCATCTGTGAGATCAGCATGGGTGAGTGGGGCATTAGGGTTGCGAGAGGGCTGAGCAGCATCTGGGCGCTGCTGGGCAGGTGTTGATTTCTTATGTGCCGGAGACGCTGGAGGAGTAGTGATGCCGGGCGCCATATTAGAGTCAGCTTGGCGCTTCACTTGACGGGGAGCCGGCACTTGCGGGGTCTGCTTAGCCTGCTGTGAGGAGGACAAATACTTGTCCATTAGTGCTGCGGGGAGCCGCGGAGTTTAGCAGGCTATAGTAGCGGCTGTGGAGGCTGAAGTCAAGCCTTTAGAAGATATTCTGGGTGAATTGCAGCGGAGCTCCGGTGTCGCGCTGCCTCACACCATAACGCCGAAACCGGAAGTACATTCCTATAATTTATAGTAGGGCTACACTATACCATATTTGATCTATGACTTTCTCTAAATAACCACAGTAAATACATTCAGTAGTACCTAAAATAAGATATTGTATTACCTTCCCCTATCTCTATGGCACCCATTTATCAAGAATTGCATACGCAATGCGATCTGGGTGCGATATTAGATATTAGAAAGGAGCCTGTTCTTGAATGTGTTCTAAGTGCTGGCGGGACTCCTGAACCTGCGCACATGTGTGGCGGCTATTGCCGGGGAATGTTCTGGTGGGGGGTTGTAACTTTACAATGTGCAGCTCATGGGCTACAATGGGCCACCTACAGATGGTGGCAGCTACAGGGCCAATCTCCGGAATGCTGTGTATTACGGAACTCGATAAATCTGGCAGCATGGCATCCCCCACAGAAACGTATGGGGGTTGCGGCTGTAGGTGAGACTGGAGGGATGGCAGCAGGTATCTTCTGCAGTCCCTCAGTGATACATTTGGGAGATACTAGAGATTTGCATTTAACACTGAAAATTAACCGAATATATTTAATAAATGGGCCGCTATAACACAATATCGCCTTCCACCAATCCTTCCGTCTCTTAACACTTTCTATCCACCCCCAATTCCAGAATGGCAGGATCACTAAAGTCCAAGGTCTACAGATGTCTTCTTTGGTCCTCCTAGGTGAGATAGAATTCCTCTTATGGAAACTTCTGACCTATTTTTTTTAATTACAGCTGACACATATTTCTGTAGCTCTTTAAATTATAATTTGCAGTTGATACGAATCTGCCAATTACTGTGTTATTTTCAGCTTCTTAGAATGGGAGAACACGCACCTCTTTTTATTATAACTATGTTCTGAATAATGTCTGGGTTTCTGTTCTTTAAATTTGGCTTACTGCAGGAAGCTTTTAAAATTCTACTAATAAAATATTTTTATTCTGTGGTTTTGCAAGTGAGTATTGTTTCAGCACGTCGCACCCTATTATATATATATCTCTTATCCGTAAAAAGTGCTGGTAATTTTATTTTATGAGCATGTGACTGGTGTCAGCATTAAATACTTCAGACAAAACAAATTAGCAAAATCAAAAAAGATCCTAAAACCTCAGAAACTATGGCAACCCACCGTTGGAGATTAAATGACTGTTGTAGTATCACTGGTATTTTAAATAACTGTTATATAGTCTTACTCCACTCCATAATTATGGCACCTAATTATAAACTCTCTATCGGTTGATGTCAGCTCACATTTATACACATAAGTAATGAAACCTTAACACAAATAAATAAAAACATAGACATGTATATGTATTGCCAGGGAAAGGGTCAGCTTTTATGTATAATAATAAAGCTATGGTGAAAAAAGAAAATAATGGCCTAACAGAATAGCAAGGAAAGGCTAAATATAAAATTACTGTGGTCCAACTGCCCTCCCAATCACAACTATAATCAAAACGATGGGGCCAACTGCCCGCTCATCCCCACAAAACAACTCAAAAGGGGTCCAACTGCCCGCTCATCCCCACAAAACAACTCAAAAGGGGGTCCAATTGCCTGCTCATCCCCACAAAACAACTGAAAAGGGGGGCCAACTGCCTGCTCATCCTTACAAAACAACTCAAAAGGAGGTCCAACTGCCTGCTCATCCCCACAAAACAACTCAAAAGGGGGGCCAACTGCCTGCTCATCCCCACAAAACAACTCAAAAGGAGGTCCAACTGCATGCTCATCCCCACAAAACAACTCAAAAGGGGGGCCAACTGCCTGCTCATCCCCACAAAACAACTCAAAAGGGGGGCCAACTGCCTGCTCATCCTTACAAAACAACTCAAAAGGGAGGTTAACTGCCTGCTCATCCCTATAATTTAATTCAAACATGGGGCAACTGCCCACTCATCCCCCCAAAATAACTCAAGAGGGAGCCAACTGCATGCTCATCCTCCCAAAACAACTCAAAAGGTGGGCCAACTGCCCACTCATCCTCCCAAAACAACTCAAAAGGGGGCCAACTGCCCACTCATCCTCATAAAACAATTCAAAAGGTGGGCAAACTGCCTGCTCATCCTTACAAAACAACTTGAAAGGGGGACCAACTGCCTGCTGATCCCCACAAAACAACTTAAAAAGGGGGCCAAGTGCCTGTTCATCCCCACAAATTAACTCCAAAAGGGTGGCCATCTGCCAGCTCATCCCCACAAAACTACTCGAAAGGGATGCCAATTGCCCACTCATCCTCACAAAACAACTCAAAAAAGGGGGCAACTGCCAGCTCATTCTCACAAAACCACTCAAAAGGGGGGCCAACTGCCTGCTCATCCTTACAAAACAACTCAAAAGGAGGTCCAACTGCCTGCTCATCCCCACAAAACAACTCAAAAGGGGGGCCAACTGCCTGCTCATCCCCACAAAACAACTCAAAAGGAGGTCCAACTGCATGCTCATCCCCACAAAACAACTCAAAAGGGGGGCCAACTGCCTGCTCATCCCCACAAAACAACTCAAAAGGGGGGCCAACTGCCTGCTCATCCCCACAAAACAACTCAAAAGGGAGGTTAACTGCCTGCTCATCCCTATAATTTAATTCAAACATGGGGCAACTGCCCACTCATCCCCCCAAAATAACTCAAGAGGGAGCCAACTGCATGCTCATCCTCCCAAAACAACTCAAAAGGTGGGCCAACTGCCCACTCATCCTCATAAAACAATTCAAAAGGTGGGCAAACTGCCTGCTCATCCTTACAAAACAACTTGAAAGGGGGACCAACTGCCTGCTGATCCCCACAAAACAACTTAAAAAGGGGGCCAAGTGCCTGTTCATCCCCACAAATTAACTCCAAAAGGGTGGCCATCTGCCAGCTCATCCCCACAAAATTACTCGAAAGGGATGCCAATTGCCCACTCATCCTCACAAAACAACTCAAAAAAGGGGGCAACTGCCAGCTCATCCTCACAAAACCACTCAAAAGGTGGGCCAACTGCCCGCTCATCCTCACAAAACCACTCAAAAGGGGGGCCAACTGCCCGCTCATCCTCACAAAACCACTTAAAAGGGGGGTCAACTCCCAGCTCATCCCCTCAAAACAACTCGAAAGGGGGGCCAACTATCAGCTCAATCTAACAAAGCAACTGGAAAGGGTGCCAGCTGCCAGCCCTTTCAGAAATGTCCATCAGAATGGTGGCCAACCTTTTGTTATAGATCTATGTTCAAACATTTTAGAGTGTTTGGAAAAACATTCAATTGTACTGTACTACTAATGCTAAGAGCTTAGTTCCACAGTTTATCGTAAGCTTTATGGAAGAATTCCAACTGATGCCTGAGGGTAATTGGAAGCCATGTAACATATCAACATCGGAAATGAACACGTTTAATATTCACTAGACTGGAAACTCAAATTAATTATTCAGAACAGCTGCCAGTAAAGTCCACACACAGATTAAAATATATTTAATTGTTTGATAATGGGCAGTGGTTCCTTATGTTGACTCTCCCTATGAAATGGCTCTAAGAGCAGGATGTACTTTACCATTATTCACAAAACAAACCTGTAATTTTCAGACTTTTATTGCATGGGAATTTTCTCTCTCTCCATATTTATCAATGTTAAACTTGCTTAAATAAAAATGCAATAAACTATTGCCTTTACGATTTTTCACCATGTTTTTTTCCCACATTTTTATTGCATTTGGCTTTAGGCAAATTAGATAACAGTATGATTACTGTGCATGCACTACCCTTACAGCGTATATTTTTTATATTTTTAAATACTGTATATATATATATATATATATATATATATATATTAGAGATGTCGGCAGGCACTTTTCGTGTTTTGTGTTTTGGTTTTGGTTCTAATTCCACTTTCGTGTTTTAGTTTTGGCTTGGTTCTGCCAAAACCACCGTTTCGTGTTATGGTTTTGGATCTGGATGCTTTTTGAAAGAAAAAAAAACAGCTAAAATCACAGAATTTGGGGGTAATTTTGCTCCTACAGTATTATTAACCTCAATAACATTAATTTCCACTCATTTCCAGTCTATTCTGAACACCTCACACCTCACAATATTAATAGTTTTTAGGCCTAAAAGTTGCACCGAGGTGGCTGTATGACTAAGCTAAGCGACACAAGTGTGCGGCACAAACACCTGACACATCTAGGAGTGGCACTGCAGTTGCAGACAAGATGGCACTATTCAAAGACTAGTCCCTAAACAGCACATGATGCAAAGAAGAAAAAGAGGTGCAATTAGGTAGCTGGATGGACAAGCTAAGCGACACAAGTGTGCGGCACAAACTCCTGGCCCATCTAGGAGTGGAACGGCAATAACACACAGGATGGCATATTTAAAAAATAGGCCCCAAACAGCACATGATGCAAAGAAGAAAAAGAGGCACAATGAGATAGCTGTATGACTAAGCTAAGCGACACAAGTGTGCGGCACAAACACCTGACACATCTAGGAGTGGCACTGCAGTTGCAGACAAGATGGCACTATTCAAAGACTAGTCCCCAAACAGCACATGATGCAAAGAAGAAAAAGAGGTGCAATTAGGTAGCTGGATGGACAAGCTAAGCGACACAAGTGTGCGGCACAAACACCTGGCCCATCTAGAAGTGGCACGGCAATAACACACAGGATGGCATATTTAAAAATAGGCCCCAAACAGCACATGATGCAAAGAAGAAAAAGAGGCACAATGAGATAGCTGTATGACTAAGCTAAGCGACACAAGTGTGCGGCACAAACACCTGGCCCATCTAGGAGTGGCACTGCAGTGTCAGACAGGATGGCACTTAAAAAAACTAGTCCCCAAACAGCACATGATGCCAAGAAGAAAAAGAGGTGCAAGATGGAATTGTCCTTGGGTCCTGCCATCCACCCTTATGTTGTATAAACAGAACATGCACACTTTAACAAATCAATAATTTAAGCGACAGGGTCTGCCACACGACTGTGGCTGAAATGACTGATTTGTTTGGGCCCACACCAAAAAAGAAGCAATCAATCTCTCCCTGCACAAACTGGCTCTACAGAGGCAAGATGTCGACCTCATCATCATCCTCTGATTCCTCACCCCTTTCACTGTGTACATCCTCCTCCTCATTGAGTATTAATTCGTCCCAACTGGAATCCATCATCACAGGTCCCTGTGTACTTTCTGGAGGCAATTGCTGGTAAAGGTCTTCCCGGAGGAATTTATAATTCATTTTGATGAACATCATCTTTTCCACATTTAGTGGAAGTAACCTCCTACGCCGATCGCTGACAAGGTCACCGGATGCACTAAACACTCTTTCGGAGTACACACTGGAGGGGGGGGCAACTTAGGTAAAATAAAGCCAGTTTGTGCAAGGGCCTCCAAATTGCCATTTTTTCCTGCCAGTATACATACAGACTGTCTGACATGCCTACTTGGATGCTGTCACTCATACAATCCCCCACCATTCTTTCAATGGTGACAGAATCATATGCAGTGACAGTAGACATGTCAGTAATCATTGTCAGGTCCTTCAGTCTGGACCAGATGTCAGCTTTCGCTCCTGACTGCCCTGCATCACTGCCAGTGGGTGGGCTAGAAAATGTTATCCTTTTCCTTGCAGCCCCAGTGGCGGGAGAAATTGAAGGAGGAGCTGCTGATGGGTCACGTTCCGCTTTAGTTTACAATTTACTAACCAGCAGGTCTTTGCACCTCTGCACACTTGTGTCTGCTGGAAAGAGAGATACAGCTTAGGCTTTAAAACTAGGATCGAGCACGGTGGCCAAAATGTAGTGCTCCGATTTTAACAGATTGACCACCCGTGAAACCTGGCAAAGCGAATAAAGGGCTCCATCCACAAGTCCCACATACTTTGCGGAATCGCTCCGTCTTAGCTCCTCCTTCAATTTATCCAGCTGCTTCTGCAAAAGCCTGATGAGTGGAATGACCTGACTCAAGCTGTCAATGTCTGAACTGACTTCACGTGTGGCAAGTTCGAAGTGTTGGAGAACCTTGCACAAGACGGAAATCATTCTCCACTGCGCTTGAGTCAGGTGCATTACCGCTCCTTTGCCTATATCGTAGGTGGATGTATAGGCTTGAATGGCCTTTTACAAACTAAAACTGCTAAAAAGGGTGCCTCGTAATACATTTTTCTATAAAGATTTCCACAGTTTCAATGCGCTGCTGTGTAGGCACAGTGTACATGCCTGAATAAAGGAAACTAAAATTGGAATTGGACCCAGCTGCGCAATGAAATGGGGAACATAAACAAAAGCTGACGTATACTGAGATATATTAAAAAAGGTAATTTAATAAGACAATCTATATAAAATACATAAATAAAACATAAGAAAAATATCCAAAAACCCTGTACTGAATATCAAAAAAGCATGAACTTATACTATGAGCAGCAACAATTTGCAATATATGTATCAGGCAATGGAAACTGTGTCGTATCCTGAATATAAATAGAAATGTTAAAATAGAGGATTATTCACAGGTCTTTATGCGGTAATTGCAGTCCCATAAATGCTGTAATAAAGCTCTGTTATGTAGAAGTGCTCTGATGTAAGGTAGGAGCAAAGTTACCTCTCCCGTGGGCTGGTTTTAACCGAGCATCCTCGGTAGCTGTCACTGGGAGGGAGGGTGCAGAACTTGACCCATACGGTGTTCCGTCCACCAGACGTAGGTAAATCAGTAATAAAGTCCATAGAAATATGCATCCATGGTCTTAGTGGCACAGGTAACGGATGGAGTAACCCGGCTGGAGGACCTTTGGGACTCTTATGCTGGGCACATTTTGGACAGGCAGCCATGAATTCCTGAACGTCAGTCCTGAGATGAGGCCACCAGTAGGAGTGCTGAATGAATTTGAGTGTTTTATGACAGCTTGCATGGCCCATGAAGGAGGAGGAGGAGGAGTGAGCCCATGTAAGAAGTTTTTTGCGAAAATTTGGTGCAACGAAGATCTTTCCTGGAGGAGGAAGTGGAGAGGTATTAGTTGCTAAAAAAGAGGTGGATTCCAAGATGAATTGCTCTTTTGAACGGTCAGAGGGTTCTTCAGAACTTAGTGAGCGAGATAATGCATCTGCCTTTTTGTTGAGGGAACCTCGTTGGTAGCTTGAAAGTTTAAAGTTAAAATGGGTAAAGAAGAGTGCCCATCTTGCTTGGCATGGGTTCAGACATCGGGCTAACTGTAGATACAGGAGGTTCTTGTGATCCTTGGTTACCGAGATTGGATGCTGAGCTCCCTCCAACAAATACCTCCACTCCTCAAAGGCCAACTTAATCGCCAGTAATTCCTGTTCCCCAATAGCGTAATTCTGTTCAGTGGGGGAATATCTTCGCAAGAAGAATGCACAAGGATGTACCTTCTTGTCCTCGAAGAGCTGGGATAATACTGCTCCTACTCCTACAGTAAAGGCATCAACCTTCACCAAGAATGGACGGCTGAGATCAGGTTGTCGAAGAACTGGACCGGTCATGAAGGCCTCCTTTAAAGACGAAAAGGCTTCCAAAGACTCCGGAGACCACTTAGCAGGATCGGCTCCTTTCCTAGCTAATGCGGTTATGGGAGCTATGACAGAAGAATAATTTTGAATGAATCTTTGGTAGAAGTTAGCGAAACCCAGGAAACGTTGAACTCCTTTAAGGGTAGCTGGAAGTGCCCAATCCTGAATCGCCTGGACTTTAGTGGGATCCATCTGTAACCTCTGCCCATAAAGAATGTAACCGAGGAATTGAATCGTGGGTACTTCGAAGGTGCACTTCTCTAATTTACAGAACAATTGATTCCTTCGTAAATGAGTTAGCACTTCTCTGACTTGTTCCCGATGGGTCTTCAGATCCCTAGAAAAAATGAGGATGACATCCAGATACACTACAAAGCAGTCATAGAGGAGGTCGCTGAAGATTTCGTTAACGAACTCTTGAAAGACGGGTGGGGTGTTACATAGGCCAAAAGGCATTACCAGGTATTCGTAATGGCCGTCGCGGGTATTAAATGCCGTCTTCCATTCATCACCTGGGTGAATATGTATAAGATTGTAGGCCCCCCATAAGTCCAGCTTATTAAATACAGTAGCTCCTTTTACACGGTCGAACAGTTCTGTAATCAGGGGTAACAGATATCTTATCTTAATTGTTATGTCATTGAGACCTCTATAGTCAATACAGGGCCGCAAACCCCCATCCTTGTTTTTGATGAAGAATAACCCCGCCCTGGCCGGAGATGTGGAAGACCTAATGAACCCTTTATCCAAGTTCTCCTGGATATACTCCGACATGGCCTGTGTCTCGAGAAGTGAGAGAGGGTAGATTCAACCTCGGGGAGGAGTCTTACCAGGTACTAGCTCAATGGGACAATCCCAAGTATGATTCATGGGCAAGGTGTCCACCCCATGCTTACTGAAAACATCTTGGTATTCCACAGGAAGGCTGCAAGCACTGGAAGAACAGAGAGGTCTAACTGAAAGTAAACAGTTCTGGAATCAGTCTTGTCCCCAAGAGAGAACATCCATAGTTTGTCAGTCTATGTGGGGATTGTGCCTGATTAACCATGGAAACCCTAGGATCAGTTCATGAGAGGCTTTAGGAATTACAAGGAAAGAGATATTTTCTGAATGAAGAACTCCGACCTTCATCTTGAGAGGGATAGTACGAAAGGATATAATACCCTCAGGGATATAACTTCCATCCACCGCAGTAACAGAAATGGTACGATCCAAAGAAACCATTTGTATTCCAGATCGTTTGACCAGAGCTGATGTAATGAAGCTTTTCGACGGCTCTGGAGTCGAGTAGTGCAGGGATGAGAAGAGAAGAAGAAGAAGAAGGAAGCTCCAATTGGGTTAACAAGACAGACTCTTTCTTGGTATGTAATTCTGAGAAGTCTCCTAGCTTGACCTCTCCAGCACAAGCTAGGAGCGGGCATTTCCCGGACGTAGATTGCAAGTTTTGACAAAGTGATCAGATGCACCAAAATACAAGCAGAGGTTCCCTTATCTCTGTCTCTGACATTCTTCGTTGGAGAGGCAGGAGCGATTGATCTGCATGGGTTCTTCCGCAGTTGGTGATGATGGTGTTGGTGGAAGAACAACTCTAGGCTTAGGGCGATCTAACTGCGACCTCTCCATACAGCGTTCTCTGTACCTCTGGTCTAATTTATTGCATAAAGAAAATAATTTATCCAACTTATCTGGTACGTCCTGAGTTCTGAGGTCATCTTTGATCTTTCCGGAAAGACTGCTCTAGAAAGCTGCAATGAGAGCATCCTCGTTACAGTTAAGTTCTGAGGAGAGAGTAGCAAACTGGACCACGTACTGGCTGACAGTACGATTGCCCTGACGCAGCCGCAGGATCTCCAATGAGGCGGCAGAAGTTCTGCCCGGTTCGTCGAAGGTTCTTCAAAAGGTGGCCACGAATTCTGAATAGTTCATCCATCCTCTCCCACAAGGGTGAAGCCCATTCCAACACTTGCCTGGTAAGTAAATAAATTATATAAGCTACTTTGGTTCGTGCTGATGGGAAGTTGGCCAACTGTAGTTCGAACCTGATTTCGCATTAGTTAAGAAACCCACGGCATTGTTTTGGATTCCCATCGAACTTACTGGGAGATGGCAAATGCAACCGTGGAAGTGGTACTGGTACAGGAGGAAGTGGGACCGGAGGTGCTAATGTGGGAGCAGCTGTAGATACTTGAGGGGCCGTCATGGCAGCACAGAGAGAGTCGAGACGTTCTGACATATTCTGCATGAACTGCACAATTTGAGATTGTGTGGCCTCCTGCTTAATTACACAAGACCAGATATCTGCAGTTGAATCCCCTCCTGAGGCCTGCTCACCCGTCAAATCCATTGGGCCAGTGCTTACTGTCACGTCTAGCAAAGTTTGAGGATCCGGCAGCCAATACTTGCCCGAGGAGGTAGATGGCTGTGGGTGAACAAGATGAGGGAGTTGGATATAGTTCCTTCACATGGGACACGGAGCAATGAAGAACGTAGGCGGGGTTGAAAGTCAATAAATAGTATTTATTATGTACAGGGCTGAGGTAGAGCACTGTGGCTGAAGCACAATGGTTAAAGAACATAGTTGCGGATAAAGAACTGCAGGTTGTGGCTTGAAAGACGAGGTTGTGAATAATGAACTGTGGATGGTGGTTAAAAGACGTGGCTGGAGGTAAAGAACTGTGGACTGTGATATGAAAGATGAGACTGTAAATAATGAACTGTGGAACTGTGAATGGTAGTTGAAGACGTGGCTGGAGACAAGGACTGTGGACTGTGGTTTGGAGGATGAGGCTGAAGATAACAATCTGCAGGTTGTGGTCAGTGGTACAAAGACATGGCTGGCGAAGTAGATCTGTGGAGTGTGGCTTCAAAGACGAGGCAGAAGACCCGGGGCCAACTGTGCCCAAAGAGTCTTACTGGACCGGGTTTTCCAGGAGCGCTTCCACAGCCAGTAGCAGGTTAGGAACGGGAGGACTGCAGCAGCAATAGGGAACCGACCAAGCAGGAGCAGGAGTAACCAGAATAACAAGGATCCTGGGAGCACAGGCTAAAGCACCTACAACAGCCCCCTTTTAGAAGGAGAGCTTACCCTGGATTGGCTGGAAGAAACAGGAACTATGCTTAGACCTTGGTCTCCAACATGGCGGCACCCAGTAATGCAGACCTTTCTGCAAAGCCATATTGCTGACTGCCTCTGGTCACCTAGCAACGGCTCAGTAAGAGCGACCCACTGTAGCGTTGTCCCGCCACCACGAGCGGACCCCCTCACCGCCGCCACTGATGTCCATGGATCCGGCGCAGCAGCCCACCTCCACCACTGCCTGCTCATCCCCAGAGAAGCCAGCCCCGCGGCCCCAGCGTACTGGTAAGACTCTGGACACTGACAGCATAATATGATCTGGAGGGCACTCTTATGTGGCACAGTATGAACAGGGGGCTCTGCAATATGGCATAATAAGAACTGGGGACAGTTTGGGTGGTATTCAATTCTTTTCACCCCTTCCACACTCATTCTGTTTCTGCTGACGGGCGTGGTATAATCATATCAGCTCGCTACCCCTGGAATAGCAAGGCACCCAACCCTTTATGTAGGGCCGTAAATAGGTGTGTGCCAGCAGTGCATTGACCACAGCGCATCTGCATCGCATCGCAGCGCACGATTACCTGGTTGAATGCTTCCGGCCCTGGCAGCTGTTAGTGCAGTGATTGGACAGCTGCCAGGTGCCGGGTCCGGCACATTCGTTTCACTCCCCTTCTCCCTCCGCCTTGGAATAGAATTGTCGAATAGAACATTGTGGAGTGGGAGTGCTGATGGGAAATGTAGTCCTCAGCCCGGGTAACATCGTGTTGCTGGGAGAGTGAAGAACTCACACTCCCAGAATGCACCGCGCAGAGGAGAGGAAAAGACAATTGACTGTGCACTGTGCGGAGATTGTGCTGCGCCTTGGATTTGGGGAGAGAGAGAGACACATGCAGGAGAGTGAAATGTGCAAGAGAAGAGAGCTGTGGAGTGTGTTACAGCCTATCTGTCTGCAAAAGTAAGATAGTCTGTATTGAAACTTTTATTTTCTACTGTTATCAATAAAATGTGAATTTTCTGATCTCAGTCAAATATATATATATATATATATATATCTGTGTATGTGTGCATATATATATATATATATATATATATATATATATACAGACTGAGGCGGATTGGCCATAGGTTTTACAGGGAAGATCCACGGTAGGCCGACGCACCCTTGGGGCCTGTTTTGTTTGAGGATATGTGGTCCTTTTTATAGACATACTGAATAAGATGCAAAATAATTTGCATATATGAAATGACTTTGCCACATAGCCTGTGATTGCAGATGATCTAGTGTATGCTCTGTCTGCCTGCTTGGCTGACATATAAGATTGAGTGAATAGTGATTGGGATACGGTTGGTGTAATAAGCAAGAAAATATATCTTTCTAAAGAATTATATAGTTTCCTAAATTCTAAAGGTGTATCATATAATGTGCTCATAATATTTCATTTTATTTCCTTTTAACTTCCCCCTGATGCTGGACATCCCCACTATCTGGAAAGTCTTGTGGGGAGGGTGCTGCTGCCATGGCCCATGGCTAGACCTTATACCTCTGGTGCTGCCCAAGTGGGGCCACTAGTACAAATTTTTCCAGAGCTGCTTTTTGTTCCCAATCCGCCCCTGTATATATATATATATATATATATATATGAATATATATATATATACATGTGTGTGTGTTGTGTCTGTATATATATGTGTGTGTGTGTATATATATATATATATATATATGTATATGAAAAAAAATGTGAGAATAGCACCTCCTAGTGCATTAACCGTGACCCCTCATAAAGGTCCCTCCACCATGTGTTGTAGCACCAAATTAATTGAATAAGTACCATATAGAGTGGAATAGATCCACCCTTTAAAACATATGTAGCTGGAATACAATTCCTGGTTGACCAGAGGTCTTCTGATGTCACTGATTTAGCGTCCCTTCAAAGCTCATCCCGAGCAATCACATAGAGGGGAGACAACAAGAGATAGACCAAAAATCGTGCAGTATAGTTAAACACAATTTATTGGCCCCCAAAATACAATAAAAACCCGTACATTAAATTAAAAGTTATAGAGCTTATCTGATAGAGAACAGGTAGGTAATCACTGCTCACCAGGGAGCTTCATTGCGCTCGCTCCCCCCCCCCCCCCTCCCCCGCCAGCTATCTAATAAATAGTGATGTGCACTGGAAATTTTTCGGGTTTTGTGTTTTGGTTTTGGAATCGGTTCCGCGGTCGTGTTTTGGATTCGGACGCATTTTGGCAAAACCTCCCTGAAAACATTTTGTCGGATTCGGGTGTGTTTTGGATTCGGGTGTTTTTTTTACAAAAAACCCTCAAAAACAGCTTAAATCATAGAATTTGGGGGTCATTTTGATCCCATGGTATTAATAACCTCAATAACCATAATTTCCACTCATTTCCAGTCTATTCTGAACACCTCACACCTCACAATATTATTTTTAGTCCTAAAATTTGCACCAAGGTCGCTGAATGACTAAGCTAAGCGACCCAAGTGGCCGACACAAAAACCTGACCCATCTAGGAGTGGCACTGCAGTGTCAGACAGGATGGCACTTCAAAAAAATAGTCCCCAAACAGCACATGATGCAAAGAAAAAAAGAGGCGCAATGAGGTAGCTTTGTGACTAAGCTAAGCGACCCAAGTGGCCGACACAAACACCTGGCCCATCTAGGAGTGGCATTGCAGTGTCAGACAGGATGGCACTTCAAAAAAATAGTCCCCAAACAGCACATGATGCAAAGAAAAAAAGAGACGCAATGAGGTAGCTGTGTGACTAAGCTAAGCGACCCAAGTGTCCGACACAAACACCTGGCCCATCTAGGAGTGGCACTGCCGTGTCAGACAGGATGGCACTTCCAAAAATAGTCCCCAAACAGCACATGATGCAAAGAAAAATGGAAGAAAAAAGAGGTGCAGGCATCGCAACCGACACAATTGGACTCTCCTTGGGGATTTGTGATTTAGAAGAACGCACAGTTCTTTGCTGTGCTTTTGCAATCTTAACTCTTTTAAGTTTTCTAGCAGGAGGATGAGTGCTTCCATCCACATGTGAAGCTGAACCACTAGCCTTGAACATAGGCTAGGCCCTCGGCCACTCCTTGCCATTCCGTGTCGTAAATGGCACATTGGCAAGTTTACGCTTCTCCTCAGACGATTTTGATTTAGATTTTTGGGTCATTTTACTGAGCTTTATTTTTTTGGTTTTTACGTACTCTCTACTATGACATTGGGCATCGGCCTTTGCAGACGAAGTTGATGGCACTTCATCGTCTCGGCCATGACTAGTGGCAGCAGCTTCAGCACGAGGTGGAAGTGGATCTAGATCTTTCCCTATTTTACCCTCCACATTTTTGTTCTCCATTTTTTAATGTGTGGAATTATATGCCAGTAATATATCAATAGCAATGGCCTACTACTATATATACTGCGCACAACTGAAATGCACCACAGGTGTGGTTGGATAGTATACTTGACGACACAGAGGTAGGTAGAGCAGTGGCCTACTGTACCGTACTGCTATATATTATATACTAGTGGTCAGCAAACTGTGCAAAACTGAAATGCACCACAGGTATGGATGGATGGTATACTTGACGACACAGAGGTAGGTAGAGCAGTGGCCTACTGTACCGTACTGCTATATAGTATATATTGGTGGTCAGCAAACTGTGCAAAACTGAAATGCACCACAGGTATGGATGGATAGTATACTTGACGACACAGAGGAAGGTAGAGAAGTTGCCTACTGTACCATACTGCTATATATTATATACTGGTGGTCAGCAAACTGTGCAAAACTGAAATGCACCACAGGTATGGATGGATAGTATACTTGAGGACACAGAGGTAGGTAGAGCAGTTGCCTACTGTACCGTACTGCTATATATTATATACTGGTGGTCAGCAAACTGTGCAAACTGAAATGCACCACAGGTATGGATTAGTGATGAGCGGGTTCGGTTCCTCGGAATCCGAACCCGCCCGAACGTCAGTTTTTTTTACACGGGTCCGAGCGACTCGGATCTTCCCGCCTTGCTCGGTTAACCCGAGCGTGCCCGAACGTCATCATCCCGCTGTCGAATTCTCGCGAGGCTCAGATTCTATCGCGAGACTCGGATTCTATATAAGGAGCCGCACGTCGCCGCCATTTTCACACGTGCATTGAGATTGATAGGGAGAGGACGTGGCTGGCGTCCTCTCCGTTTATAGAGAAGAGACTAGAGTAGAGAGTTAGAGACACTATTTAGTAATTTTGGGGAGCATTAGGAGTACTACTACTTGCTGATAGTGTGACTGTATATCTGACTTGTGGGGGAGACTGGGGAGCAGTTAGAGCAGGAGTACATATTTTAAGTACAGTGCACACTTTTGCTGCCAGAGTGCCACACTGCCATTGTGACTGACCAGTGACCACACTGACCACCAGTATATTGTGATTGTCTGCTTAGGAGTACTACTTGCTGATAGTGTGACCAGTGACCACCAGTTTAATTAATCCATTCTCTGCCTGAAAAAAAACGATACACAGTGTGACACAGTCACATACCATATCTGTGCTCAGCCCAGTGTGCTGCATCATATGTAATACTGTATATCATTATCTGACTGTGCTGAGTGCTCACTGCTCACACAGCTTAATTGTGGGGGAGACTGGGGAGCAGTTATAGCAGGAGTACATATTTTAAGTACAGTGCACACTTTTGCTGCCAGAGTGCCACTGCCAGTGTGACTGACCAGTGACCACTGACCACCAGTATATTGTGATTGTCTGCTGACCACCAGTATATTGTGATTGTCTGCCTGAAAAAGTTAAACACTCGTCGTGTGGTGTTTTTATAAACGCATTCTGCTGACAGTGTCCAGCAGGTCCGTCATTACATAATAAATATATACCTGTCCGTCTGCAGTACTAGTGATATTATATATATATATTTTAATTTAATCTCATTATCATCCAGTCTATATTAGCAGCAGACACAGTACGGTAGTCCACGGCTGTAGCTACCTCTGTGTCGGCAGTCGCTCGTCCATCCATAATTGTATACCACCTACCCGTGTTTTTTTTTTTCTTTCTTCTTGATACATACTAGTAGCTTACTTTAGGAGTCTGCAGTGCTGAGCTGACAGTGTCCAGCAGGTCCGTCATTACATAATAAATATATACCTGTCCGGCTGCAGTACTAGTGATATTATATATATATTTTAATTTTATCTCATTATCATCCAGTCTATATTAGCAGCAGACACAGTACGGTAGTCCACGGCTGTAGCTACCTCTGTGTCGGCAGTCGCTCATCCATCCATAATTGTATACCACCTACCCGTGGTTTTTTTTTCTTCTTTCTTCTTGATACATACTAGTAGCTTACTTTAGGAGTCTGCAGTGCTGAGCTGACAGTGTCCAGCACGTCCGTCATTACATAATAAATATATACCTGTCCGGCTGCAGTACTAGTGATATTATATATATATTTTAATTTTATCTCATTATCATCCAGTCTATATTAGCAGCAGACACAGTACAGTAGTCCACGGCTGTAGCTACCTCTGTGTCGGCAGTCGCTCGTCCATCCATAATTGTATACCACCTACCCGTGGTTTTTTTTTCTTTCTTCTTGATACATACTAGTAGCTTACTTTAGGAGTCTGCAGTGCTGAGCTGACAGTGTCCAGCAGGTCCGTCATTACATAATAAATATATACCTGTCCGGCTGCAGTACTAGTGATATTATATATATATATTAATTTTATCTTATTATCATCCAGTCTATATTAGCAGCAGACACAGTACGGTAGTCCACGGTTGTAGCTACCTCTGTGTCGGCAGTCGCTCGTCCATCCATAATTGTATACCACCTACCCGTGGTTTTTTTTTCTTTCTTCTTGATACATACTAGTAGCTTACTTTAGGAGTCTGCAGTGCTGAGCTGACAGTGTCCAGCAGGTCCGTCATTACATAATAAATATATACCTGTCCGGCTGCAGTACTAGTGATATTATATATATATTTTCATTTTATCTCATTATCATCCAGTCTATATTAGCAGCAGACACAGTACGGTAGTCCACGGCTGTAGCTACCTCTGTGTCGGCAGTCGCTCGTCATCCATAAGTATACTAGTATCCATCCATCTCCATTGTTTACCTGAGGTGCCTTTTAGTTGTGCCTATTAAAATATGGAGAACAAAAATGTTGAGGTTCCAAAAATAGGGAAAGATCAAGATCCACTTCCACCTCGTGCTGAAGCTGCTGCCACTAGTCATGGCCGAGGCGATGAAATGCCATCAACGTCGTCTGCCAAGGCCGATGACCAATGTCTTAGTACAGAGCATGTAAAATCCAAAACACCAAATATCAGTAAAAAAAGGACTCAAAAATCTAAAAGAAAATTGTCGGAGGAGAAGCGTAAACTTGCCAATATGCCATTTACCACACGGAGTGGCAAGGAACGGCTGAGGCCCTGGCGTATGTTCATGGCTAGTTGTTCAGCTTCACATGAGGATGGAAGCACTCAGCATCTCGCTAGAAAAATGAAACGACTCAAGCTGGCAAAAGCACAGCAAAGAACTGTGCGTTCTTCGAAATCCCAAATCCACAAGGAGAGTCCAATTGTGTCGGTTGCGATGCCTGACCTTCCCAACACTGGACGTGAAGAGCATGCGCCTTCCACCATTTGCATGCCCCCTGCAAGTGCTGGAAGGAGCACCCGCAGTCCAGTTCCTGATAGTCAGATTGAAGATGTCAGTGTTGAAGTACACCAGGATGAGGAGGATATGGGTGTTGCTGGCGCTGGGGAGGAAATTGACCAGGAGGATTCTGATGGTGAGGTGGTTTGTTTAAGTCAGGCACCCGGGGAGACACCTGTTGTCTGTGGGAGGAATATGGCCATTGACATGCCTGGTGAAAATACCAAAAAAATCAGCTCTTCGGTGTGGAAGTATTTCAACAGAAATGCGGACAACAGGTGTCAAGCCGTGTGTTGCCTTTGTCAAGCTGTAATAAGTAGGGGTAAGGACATTAACCACCTCGGAACATCCTCCCTTATACGTCACCTGCAGCTCATTCATCATAAGTCAGTGACAAGTTCAAAAATTTTGGGCGACAGCGGAAGCAGTCCACTGACCAGTAAATCCCTTCCTCTTGTAACCAAGCTCACACAAACCACCCCACCAACTCCCTCAGTGTCAATTTCCTCCTTCCCCAGGAATGCCAATAGTCCTGCAGGCCATGTCACTGGCAATTCTGACGAGTCCTCTCCTGCCTGGGATTCCTCTGATGCATCCTTGAGTGTAATGCCTACTGCTGCTGGCGCTGCTGTTGTTGCTGCTGGGAGTCGATCGTCATCCCAGAGGGGAAGTCGTAAGACCACTTGTACTACTTCCAGTAAGCAATTGACTGTCCAACAGTCCTTTGCGAGGAAGATGAAATATCACAGCAGTCATCCTGCTGCAAAGAGGATAACTGAGTGTTAGGGTCTCCTGCCCTGTGCTGCCACGTCGTCATGGCAACCGGGAGACAAGTGCTAGCGGAGTAACCTGAGCGCAGCTGATACTCCGGTTCGGGTCTTTTGCTGTGCAGTGGTTATAGGCTCTGTGCATGGCAGGGGATCCGGTGCTGGTTTTTGTGCTCACAGTCTGTGAGGTCTGAGTGGGGCGTGGACAGCACCTGCTTTATAAGGCCTCTTTTCAGGGTAAGCAGATGCTGCTGAATCTTTGTTGGTTAGTCAGTTTCTGAAAGTTAGCCAGTACTGTGTAGCTTTGTATTTGTTTGTTGCTTACTGCAAATAGGCCTGGGGATTTGGTATTACACTCTGCCAATCCAGACCTAGCAGTAAGACTGGAGTCAGTCATTTAGCTTGCTGGGGTTCTGTTACTACTCTGTGAACTTAGCAAGTTTGCGGCTGTATTCTAAGACTTGCCTGTCTAATCCTGTCTCACTGTGCTAGGTGTCAGGGGTCAGTTTAGTGGCAGTAAGCTGAACCTGTGCACTGCAAGTGAGAATTAGGATTGTGGAGACTCTCCTTGTGTCTATCATTCCATCTCTGACCAAGGAGTTTACTGCCACACCCGTTGGTAACCCTTTAGGGTTTTGCTGTTGCCCTTAGCAACAGCATTTCGGGTTCTCTACGTATTAAAACACAACATCTTGCTTTTCCCATCTGAGCAGTTCTAATACAAGGGAGATACCCAGCCTCTGGGCTTCTCTGTTCACTTTGTGTGTATTTTGTTACCCTATCACCTTCTGTGTACGTTATGTCATATTCCCCAGTCTGTCTGTGAGTCCATTTGTTTTGCATAACAGTTCAAACACCAGTACATTCCTGCAGGCACTGGAGTGCATAACAGTCCTGACACCAGTACTTTCCTGCAGGCACTGGTGTGCATAACATATTCAGCAGCCCAATACTCCTGTTGAAATTTTGTGGGAATATGGAGCATACCCCTCAAAATACGTTGCAACAGGTGGTCGATCAGGTGCAGGTCCTGACCCGACAATTTAATGATTTGTCCATTAAAATGCACACCTCCCAGGCTGCTGGCGGAGCTCCCGCAGCAGCAGCACCTGCAGGGGTTAAGGAGCCGAAAGTAAATCTCCCGGATCGTTTTTCTGGAGATCGCTCGCAGTTCTTTTGTTTCAAGGAGAGCTGCAAGCTATACTTCCGGCTTAGGCCTCAGTCTTCTGGGTCGGAGATTCAGCGGGTGGGCATAGTGATTTCCTTGCTACAAGGAGACCCACAGGTCTGGGCATATGGGTTGCAGCCTGACTGTCCGTCGCTTAAAAGTGTTGATGCTTTTTTTACGGCACTGGGCATGTTGTATGATGACCCTGACAAGACGGCCTCAGCCGAGGCTCAGATTTCGATCCTTAAGCAAGGGCGAAGGCCAGTTGAGGTTTACTGTACGGAGTTTCGGAGGTTGGCCCATGATACCCAGTGGAATGACCCAGCCCTGAGACACCAGTACCGAAGAGGTCTTTCTAACCAGATAAAGGACCAACTGGTACAATATCCCTTGCCTGATAGCTTGGATCAGCTCATGCAGTTATCCATCCGGGTGGATAGACGGCTGAGAGAGCGTAGGCTTGAAAGGGAGACTGAGATTTCCTTCCTTCCCAAGGGAACCTCAGACTCTGAGGAATTTTCCGAGGAGCCTATGCAGATTGGGGCTACCCGCCTCTCCTCGCGTGAGAAGACACGGAGGAGACAGCAGGGGTTGTGTTTGTACTGTGGGAATAAAGGTCATGTGGTAGTATCATGCCCAGAAAAGCCGGAAAACTTCAGGGCCTGAGGGTGATGGGAAATATCCTGTCAGGCCAGAAGTCAGAATTTCCCAAGAAGACTTTTATCATTCCGGTGACCTTGAAGATCCTCGGTCAAACTGTCAAGACTGAGGCCTTTGTGGACAGTGGGGCCGACGGGGTTTTTATGGACCGCCAATTCACCCTGAAACACTCTGTTCCCTTAGTACCCTTGGCATCGGAAATTGAGATTTGTGGGTTAAACGGGGAACCATTATCCCAAGGTAAAATTACCTCTTGCACTAGCCAGATTTCTTTGTTTATTGGAGCCACACACTCTGAAAAATTGTCCTTTTATGTGACTGTCTGTACTTTTGCCCCATTTTTGTTGGGTTACCCTGGTTAAGGGCCCACAATCCTCAATTTGACTGGGTCTCTGGGGAGATTCTTAGTTGGGGTACTGATTGTTTCAGGAGTTGCTTGAGCCTTCCAGTCAGGCTCTCGCAGCTAAGTTTGCCAGGATTGCCAGGGTGTTATGCAGATTTTGCGGACGTGTTCTCCAAAAAAGTTGCAGAGGTACTACCTCCCCATCGCTCCTATGACTGTGCCATTGATTTGTTGCCAAATGCTAAGCTTCCCAAGAGCAGGTTGTACTCCCTGTCACGTCCTGAGACTCAGGCTATGGCAGAGTACATTCAGGAGAACTTGGCTAAAGGATTTATCAGACCTTCACAGTCTCCAGTTGGGTCGGGGTTCTTCTTCGTGGGTAAAAAGGACAGTTCGTTGCGACCCTGCATCGACTTCAGGGAATTGAACCGTATCACGATTAAAAACTCATACCCACTGCCTCTCATTTCGGTCTTGTTTGACCAGCTTCGTACTGCCACCATTTTTTCTAAGATTGACCTACGCGGTGCGTACAATCTAATCCGAATAAGAGAGGGGGATGAATGGAAGACTGCCTTTAATACCCACTCAGGGCATTATGAATATTTGGTGATGCCTTTTGGGCTCTGTAATGCCCCGGCAGTCTTCCAGGATTTCATGAATGATGTGCTCAGGGAATATTTGGATAGATTCTTAGTTGTATACTTAGATGACATCCTAATCTTCTCCCATTCCCTGGAGGAACATCGGAAGCATGTACGCTTAGTCCTCCAGAAACTCAGAGACCACCAGCTTGGGGCGAAGCTGGAGAAGTGCGAATTTGAAGTTCAGCAAATCGCATTTCTAGGATATATTATCTCCCCAGAAGGTTTCCAAATGGAGGGTTCCAAGGTACAGGCAGTCCTGGATTGGGTGCAGCCCACTAGTTTGAAGGCGCTTCAGCGTTTCCTGGGCTTTGCGAATTTTTATAGACGATTTATCGCTGGATTTTCGTCTATAGTGGCGCCCTTGGTGGCACTCACTAAGAAAGGGGCGGATGTTGCTCACTGGTCTTGTGAGGCTAAAGCGGCTTTTGCCCGTCTCAAAAGGGCATTTGTTTCGGCCAAGGTGCTGCGACACCCAGATCCAGAGCGTCCTTTTGTGGTGGAGGTGGATGCCTCTGAGATGGGTATTGGGGCAGTGCTTTCTCAGATGGGAGTGTCTGATAATCGCCTTCATCCCTGTGCTTACTTTTCCCGTAAATTTTCGCCTGCCGAGATGAATTATGACGTGGGTAACCGGGAATTGTTGGCTATTAAGGATGCACTCGAGGAGTGGAGACACTGGCTTGAGGGGGCTAAGTTTGTGGTCTCAATTCTCAGTGACCATAAGAATCTGGCATATTTAGAGTCAGCGAAGCGTCTCAATGCCAGGCAGGCACGATGGGCTTTGTTTTTTGCTCGCTTTAATTTTTTGATAACATATCGCCCTGGGTCAAAAAACATCAAGGCTGATGCGCTCTCGCGGAGTTTTGCTCCAATCCAGGAGACCACCGAGGAGCCGTTGCCCATTGTTTCCCCATCATGTATTAAAGTGGGCATTACCCAGGACCTCTTATCATTAGTCCTTAGAGCACAGGAGCAGGCTCCTCCAGACCTTCCGGTAGGTCTTTTGTTTGTGCCTCCTAGGTTAAGACAGCGAGTGTTCCTGGAATTCCATGCCAAGAAGTCTGCAGGTCACCCGGGTATTGCCAGAACTCGGGAGTTGCTTTCTAGGGCGGTGTGGTGGCCCTCGGTGGCTAAGGATGTAGATCAGTGGGTTCGAGCATGTGACATCTGTGCCCGAAATAAGACTCCTAGAGGGGTTCCTGTTGGCCCATTACATCCACTCTCTATCCCATCTAAGCCATGGACCCACATTTCAATGGATTTTGTGGTGGACTTGCCCAAATCCTCGGGGATGACAGCCATCTGGGTTGTCGTTGACAGGTTTTCGAAGATGGCGCACTTCGTTCCACTGGTTGGGCTGCCATCGGCCAGACGCCTGTCTGAATTATTTATGCTGCATGTTGTGCGTCTCCACGGGTTGCCACTTGATGTGGTCTCTGACCGCGGATCCCAGTTTGTGGCCAAATTCTGGAGGGCATTTTGTTCCGATCTCCAGATTTCTGCCAGCTTGTCGTCGGGCTACCATCCGCAGTCTAATGGGCAGACTGAAAGGGTGAACCAGTCCTTGGAGCAGTTCCTCAGGTGTTCTGTCTCCAAGTGTCAGACTGACTGGGTTGCTCATCTGTCCATGGCGGAGTTTGCCTATAACAACGCGGCTCACTCTGCTACAGGGATCTCTCCCTTCCTTTGTGTGTATGGGCATCATCCTAAGGCCAATTCTTTTGACCCCCTGGACTCCACGCCTGGTGGTTCCTCTGTGGTTTCGGTCCTTAGAGGTATTTGGCGGAAAGTGAAGAAAGCCCTTGTGTCTGTGTCATTAGTGACCAAAAGGGTTTTTGATAAGCGGAAAAGACCCTGCAGCTTCAAATTAGGAGACTTCGTCTGGTTGTCTACCAAGAATTTGAAGTTGAGACAGCCATCTCATAAGTTAGGCCCCCGGTTCATCGGCCCTTATAAGATCACCAGGGTTATCAATCCGGTGGCATTTCAGTTAGATCTGCCCCGTTCTTTGGGTATCAATAAAACATTTCATTGTTCCCTTTTAAAACGGGCGATTAGTAATCCTTCTTCCAGTGGAAGACCTTCCCCTCTTCTGATACGTGGCCAGAGGGAGTTTGTTGTTGAAAAGGCTTCTTGACTCCTAGGTGGTTCGGGGTCGGCTGTCATTTTTGGTGCACTGGAAGGGGTATGGCCCGGAGGAGCGGTCGTGGGTGCGCAGTTGTGATCTTCATGCCCCCAGACTGATACGCTCTTTCTTCTCGCAGTTCCCCGATAAACCCGGTGGTAGGGGTTCTTTGACCCCTCGTCAGAGGGGGGGTACTGTTAGGGTCTCCTGCCCTGTGCTGCCACGTCGTCATGGCAACCGGGAGACAAGTGCTAGCGGAGAACCCTGAGCGCAGCTGATACTCCGGTTCGGGTCTTTTGCTGTGCAGTGGTTATAGGCTCTGTGCATGGCAGGGGATCCGGTGCTGGTTTTTGTGCTCACAGTCTGTGAGGTCTGAGTGGGGCGTGGACAGCACCTGCTTTATAAGGCCTCTTTTCAGGGTAAGCAGATGCTGCTGAATCTTTGTTGGTTAGTCAGTTTCTGAAAGTTAGCCAGTACTGTGTAGCTTTGTATTTGTTTGTTGCTTACTGCAAATAGGCCTGGGGATTTGGTATTACACTCTGCCAATCCAGACCTAGCAGTAAGACTGGAGTCAGTGGTTTAGCTTGCTGGGGTTCTGGTACTACTCTGTGAACTTAGCAAGTTTGCGGCTGTATTCTAAGACTTGCCTGTCTAATCCTGTCTCACTGTGCTAGGTGTCAGGGGTCAGTTTAGTGGCAGTAAGCTGAACCTGTGCACTGCAAGTGAGAATTAGGATTGTGGAGACTCTCCTTGTGTCTATCATTCCATCTCTGACCAAGGAGTTTACTGCCACACCCGTTGGTAACCCTTTAGGGTTTTGCTGTTGCCCTTAGCAACAGCATTTCGGGTTCTCTACGTATTAAAACACAACATCTTGCTTTTCCCATCTGAGCAGTTCTAATACAAGGGAGATACCCAGTTCCTTAGCCTCTGGGCTTCTCTGTTCACTTTGTGTGTATTTTGTTACCCTATCACCTTCTGTGTACGTTATGTCATATTCCCCAGTCTGTCTGTGAGTCCATTTGTTTTGCATAACAGTTCAAACACCAGTACATTCCTGCAGGCACTGGAGTGCATAACAGTCCTGACACCAGTACTTTCCTGCAGGCACTGGTGTGCATAACACTGAGGCCTTGACAACTATGTTGGTGTTAGACGTGCGTCCAGTATCCGCCGTTAGTTCACAGGGAACTAGACAATTTCTTGAGGTAGTGTGCCCCCGTTACCAAATACCATCTAGGTTCCACTTCTCTAGGCAGGCGATACCGAGAATGTACACGGACGTCAGAAAAAAACTCACCAGTGTCCTAAAAAATGCAGTTGTACCCAATGTACACTTAACCACGGACATGTGGACAAGTGGAGCAGGGCAGACTCAGGACTACATGACTGTGACAGCCCACTGGGTAGATGTATTGCCTCCCGCCGCAAGAACAGCAGCGGCGGCACCAGTAGCAGGATCTCTCAAACGCCAGCTTATTCCTAGGCAGGCTACGCTTTGTATCACCGCTTTCCAGAATACGCACACAGCTGAAAACCTCTTACGGCAATTGAGGAAGATCATCGCAGAATGGCTTACCCCAAATGGACTCTCCTGTGGATTTGTGGCATCGGACAACGCCAGCAATATTGTGCGTGCATTACATCTGGGCAAATTCCAGCACGTCTCATGTTTTGCACATACCTTGAATTTGGTGGTGCAGAATTATTTAAAAAACGACAGGGGCGTGCAAGAGATGCTGTCGGTGGCCAGAAGAATTGCGGGACACTTTCGGCGTGCAGGCACCGCGTACAGAAGACTGGAGCACCACCAAAAAAACCTGAACCTGCCCTGCCATCATCTGAAGCAAGAGGTGGTAACGAGGTGGAATTCAACCCTCTATATGCTTTAGAGGATGGAGGAGCAGCAAAAGGCCATTCAAGCCTATACATCTGCCCACGATATAGGCAAAGGAGGTGGAATGCACCTGTCTCAAGCGCAGTGGAGAATGATTTCAACGTTGTGCAAGGTTCTGCTGCATTTTGAACTTGCCACACGTGAAGTCAGTTCAGACACTGCCAGCCTGAGTCAGGTCATTCCCCTCTTCAGGCTTTTGCAGAAGAAGCTGGAGGCATTGAAGGAGGAGCTAAAACACAGCGATTCCGCTAGGCATGTGGGACTTGTGGATGGAGCCCTTCATTCGCTTAACCAGGATTCACGTGTGGTCAATCTGTTGAAATCAGAGCACTACATTTTGGCCACTGCGCTCGATCCTAGATTTAAAACCTACGTTGGATCTCTCTTTCCGGCAGACACAAGTCTGCTGGGGTTCAAAGAACTGCTGGTGAGAAAATTGTCAAGTCAAGCGGAACGCGACCTGTCAACATCTCCTCCTTCACATTCTCCCGCAATTGGGGGTGCGAGGAAAAGGCTACGAATTCCGAGCCCACCCGCTGGTGGTGATGCAGGGCAGTCTGATGCTGGCATCTGGTCCGGACTGAAGGACCTGCCAATGATTACTGACATGTCGTCTACTGTCGCTGCATATGATTCTGTCACCATTGAAAGAATGGTGGAGGATTATATGAGTGACCGCATCCAAGTAGGCACGTCAGACAGTCCGTACGTATACTGGCAGGGAAAAGAGGCAATTTGGAGGCCCTTGCACAAACTGGCTTTATTCTACCTAAGTCGCCCTCCCTCCAGTGTGTACTCCGAAAGAGTGTTTAGTGCCGCCGCTCACCTTGTCAGCAATCGGCGTACGAGGCTACTTCCAGAAAATGTGGAGAAGATGATGTTCATTAAAATGAATTATAATCAATTACTCCTTGGAGACATTCACCAGCAGCAATTGCCTCCAGAAAGTACACGGGGATCTGAGATGGTGGATTCCAGTGGGGACGAATTAATAATCTGTGAGGAGGGGGATGTACACAGTGAAAGGGGTGAGGAATCGGACGATGATGATGAGGTGGACAACTTGCCTCTGTAGAGCCAGTTTGTGCAAGGGGAGATTGATTGCTTCTTTTTTGGTGGGGGCCCAAACCAACCAGTCATTTCAGTCACAGTCGTGTGGCAGACCCTGTCGCTGAAATGATGGGTTGGTTAAAGTGTGCATGTCCTGTTTATACAACATAAGGGTGGGTGGGAGGGCCCAAGGACAATTCCATCTTGCACCTCTTTTTTCTTTAATTTTTCTTTGCGTCATGTGCTGTTTGGGGAGTATTTTTTTGAAGGGCCATCCTGCGTGACACTGCAGTGCCACTCCTAGATGGGCCAGGTGTTTGTGTCGGCCACTTGGGTCGCTTATCTTACTCACACAGCTACCTCATTGCGTTTTTTTTTTTTCTTTGCGTCATGTGCTGTTTGGGGAGTGTTTTTTGAAGGGCCATCCTGTGTGACACTGCAGTGCCACTCCTAGATGGGCCAGGTGTTTGTGTCGGCCACTTGGGTCGCTTATCTTAGTCACACAGCTACCTAATTGCGCCTCTTTTTTTCTTTGCATCATGTGCTGTTTGGGGAGTAGTTTTTTGAAGGGCCATCCTGCGTGACACTGCAGTGCCAGTCCTAGATGGAAGAAAGAAGAAGGAAAGAACTGTATTATCAGCGCACATAAAGGAGACTAGATCTGGTTATCACATCTACCAATGTTTTAATAAAATTTATTGATATCTATTTAAAACTGGTGTATATTACTTACACATAACCATGAGTATAAGCGAAACATAGAGGTTAAAATATTGACATAAACAAGACATACAAGGTGCAAAATGAAAATAAAAGTGATTTTAAGATTAAAATGTGTGTCCACGTGAATCAGTATTCATTCATATGTTTAGTTCATCTCAAATTTATGGAGGAGGCATCGGTGTCAGTTGTGGTGATGCCCTAAACATACATTTATTCTAATAGGCCCTACACACCAAGCGATATTTTGAAAGATATGAACGATCTCGTTCATAAATGAACGAGAACTCGTTCATATCTTTCAGTGTGGAGACTTAAGCGATGAACGATGCGCGTCCCCGCGCTCGTTCATCGCTGGTCTCCCGTCGGCTGTGCATGCAGGCCAATATGGACGATCTCGTCCATATTAGCCTGCACTTCAATGCAGCCGCGTGATGGGGGCAGTGAAGAAACTTCACTCCCCCCGTCACTGCCCCCCCGCCGCCGGGTCGCTCGTCGGCCGTATCCGCCGTCGGGCAGCTCGGCGGCGGGTCGGCCAGTGAGTAGGGCCCCTTAGCTGTTTAGTTTCAAATTGGATATAATGAATTAATCGTTAATGTATCTGATTAAATCAGGAATGTGATATAATATAGAATATAAGGTGGTGCTATGGATCTATTCTTGATGTGTAATACACTCTGAGAGGAGGAGTATCTTCCTCAGTTATTCATATCAATATGATATATGGCACTTTCTTATGATGTTCGGGTATTCACACTATTATTACCCCTTAAAGGTAGGCACCTTCATTCGTAAGGGCTGGTGATACCTTCATAATAAGTAGGATCCACTATCTTTTCACACTTTCTGTACAGAGTGCGGTTCGTTAATATCCAAGTGCTAGATATCAGTAGTAATTAGATGTATGACAGTCGGTTGTAGTAGTCAGGTATTCACAATATTATTTTCCCTAGAGGAACAAATATCCTTATTCTAAGGGATTAGTGACACCTCTCAACCCATTAATATATGGTCAAGCTATTAGACTGTACATCTTCATCAAGTATCCGAACGTATTATTGAAAAGGTGGTCCTTTATTATATTATTGTTATCAGAGTGTCCAATATATTGTATGAGGATGTGTCTCTCCCTCAGTTGTACATCACCATTAACTGTCTCATATATTTATTTCAAGGGAAAAAGGAAAAACCCTTTATTTAATATAAGTAGATAGCAGCGGTTCAAAAGAGGATTTAATCAGATTTCCAGGTTAGAATATGATTGTATTTATAGCTGCCACAATACATCACATATATCACTGTGTTATTTGACTGACATGAAAAGTTTATTGGAAACATTTGTTGCAATTACATCTGCTCAATTGTATCACATGTGCTTGGTAGTACTGCTGAATTTATCATATAGAGATACTATGTATCTTTCTTAGCTTAAAGGGCCCTACTCACTGGCCGACCCGCCGCCGAGCTGCCCGACGGCGGATACGGCCGACGAGCGACCCGGCAGCGGGGGGGGGGGGGCAGTGACGGGGGGAGTGAAGTTTCTTCACTCCCCCCGTCACCCGGCTGCATTGAAGTGCAGGCAAATATGGACGAGATCGTCCATATTGGCCTGCATGCAGAGGCGTAACTAGCATAGGGCGAGCAGGGCACGTGCCCTGGGCGCCGTGGCAGCCCCTGCAGAAGGGGGCGCCACCGGCACGGCCCTGCTCGCCCCATGCTGTCTGCCGTCAGCGCCGCTACTCCGCCCGCCGCTGTGATCGCCAGCCGGAGACAATTTTCGGGTTGACGGACAAACACACAAGCAGCTGTAGCTGATATTTTGGGGGCGGAGCTACGCTACCCTGTAAAGCAGCTAATCAGTGCCCGGCATTGCTGTGCGGGGAGGGGCGGGAGGAGACAGTGTGGCGTTGCCGCGGTAACCAGGCGGCGCTCGGCTGATCCCGGTCACTCCCTCATCAGTGCTGAGGCGGCAGCTGGAGCCGGAGCGATGAGGCGGGAGCAGCGCCGGAGACTGTCCACCCTGTTCCTGCTGATGCTGGCGGCCTTTCAGCTCAGGTGATGCATGCTAATAACTACTAACTCATATATATATATATATATTCTATCCTGTGTGTGTATATATATATATATATATATATATATATATATCCTGTGTGTGTGTATATATATATGTGTGTGTGTGTGTGTGTGTCTATCTGTCTATATATATATATATCTATATATATATATAGATATATATATATCTATCCTGTGTGTGTGTGTGTGTGTATATATATATATATATATATATCTATCCTGTGTGTGTGTGTATATATATATACGTGCTAATACTAATGTACTATGCTAATATATATATATATATACTATATATGCAGAGGCGTAACTAGCAGGGGGCGCCACCGGCACCTGCACGGCCCGCTCGCCCCATGCTGCCTGCTGCTGCTACTAGTGCCCAATCCGCCAGCGCCGCTACTCCTCCAGACGTGGAAGGGCCCAGGACCTGCCGTCTGCCTCCCGCCCGCCGCTGTGAGCGCCAGTGTACGCAGTGAAGGAGGGCCCCCGCCACGGAACTGCTGCCTGCTGCATGCCTCCCGCCTGCTGCCGTGGGCGCCAGCGTGCGCAGAGAAGGAGGGCCCCGGACTATGCGTGTCCAGCAATGGAGAGGTGAGCAGGTGTGTGTGTGTGTATATGTATGTTGTTGGAGGGGTAAGCAGGGGTGTGTGTATGTGTCCAGCAATGGAGGGGTGAGCAGGAGTCTTTGAGTGTATATATATATATGTGTGTGTGTGTGTTGTTGGAAGGGGTGTATGTGTCCAGCAATGGAGGGGTTAGCAGGGATGTGTGTGTATGTATGTTGCTGGAGGGGTAAGCAGGTGTGTGTGTGTGTGTGTGTTTGTGTGTCCAGCACTGGTGGAGTAAGGACGAGTGTGTGTGTGTGTGTGTGTGTACTGCCTGGAGGGGAAAGCAGGAGTGTGTGTGTCCGGCTTGGAGTGGTAAGCAGAAGCGTGTGTGTGTACACTTGGAGGGCTAAGCAGGAGTATGCGTGTGTTTCTGTGTGTGTCAGGTGCTGGAGGGGTAAGCAGGAGTATGCGTGTGTTTCTGTGTGTGTCAGGTGCTGGAGAGGTAAGCAGGAGTATGCGTGTGTTTCTGTGTGTGTCAGGTGCTGGAGAGGTAAGCAGGAGTATGCGTGTGTTTCTGTGTGTGTCAGGTGCTGGAGAGGTAAGCAGGAGTGTGCGTGTGTTTCTGTGTGTGTCAGGTGCTGGAGGGCTAAGCAGGAGTATGCGTGTGTTTCTGTGTGTGTCAGGTGCTGGAGGGGTAAGCAGAAGTATGCGTGTGTTTCTGTGTGTGTCAGGTGCTGGAGGGGTAAGCAGGAGTATGCGTGTGTTTCTGTGTGTGTCAGGTGCTGGAGGGGTAAGCAGGAGTATGCGTGTGTTTCTGTGTGTGTCAGGTGCTGGAGAGGTAAGCAGGAGTATGCGTGTGTTTCTGTGTGTGTCAGGTGCTGGAGGGGTAAGCAGGAGTATGCGTGTGTTTCTGTGTGTGTCAGGTGCTGGAGGGGTAAGCAGGAGTATGCATGTGTTTCCTGTGTGTGTTTTATGTGTTTGTTTGTTTGTTTGTGTGTGTATAGATATAGATATATATAGTCAAAGTAGCGGCACTTTTCCACAGACCCGGAAGTATATATATTTTTCTTAATTAGCAGCACGTAGGAAGGAGCCCTGGAGGAGGAGGAGCGGAGACGTAATCACCAGCTGAAGAAAGGCGAGGGAGCGAACCACAGGACCAGGAGAGGACCAACGCCAGGGAGGAGCTGCCTGTCACCAGAGCTGTCCGCGCTGAGTGGAGAAGAGTAGGAGTAGAGGAGGAGTCCAGCCAGCTGCAGACCGGGGAAGGGCATCCAACCTTCAATGGACCGGGACCCTGCAGCAAGGGAGGAGACTGACCAGCGACGGGAGCACCGGCATCGCGGAGGACACCCACTTACCGAAGCAAGGACCCGCAGTAGACCCTGGCTAGCTTAAAGAAGACAGCGGGGAGGACGGCGCACATCAGGATCCTGCAGCAGGAGAGAAGATCCCACTTCGGAGTGCAGCAGACCACACTGAAAAGGGTGCATCCCCGGTGCGGTGCTCTGCATCCCGGGTGGCGCCGAAGACGTGGAGCATCAGAGGTGGCAGAAGCGCCGCAGCTTTGGGTGAGAAACCGCTGCAACCCTTCCGCTGCTAAACTCTGCAATTAGTCAATTAACGGGGTAGGCTCCCCTCACCACAGTGCCCCACAGGCCTTGTTAATTAAGGGGGTAGGATTCCCTCACTCTATAATGTGAATTTTGTCTCATACCATGTGCTATAATGTGAGTTTCGGCTCATACCGTGTGCTATAATGTGAAAGGGGCACCAGTACTAGATAGTATAAGGGGGACCTACTACACTGAAGGACACGCCCCTTTGAGTGACCACACCCCCTTTTACCGGAGCGCGCGCGCCTTCGACGCGCACATTATTTGAACCTCCACTCTTTCATTCCCTTCAACCACTGCACCTACATCTATACATACACACCCTGACATCTTTATATACAGTGACACACTTTCCTTTTTTCTTTTTCCTTTTTTTTTTTTGGGGGGGGGGGGGGGGGCGCCATTATTGATCTTGCCCTGGGCTCCAAAAGCCCTAGTTACGCCTCTGCCTGCATGCACAGCCGATGGGAGACCAGCGATGAACAAGCGCGGGGACATTGCCTGTCAGTTCACAGTATTGTTAACTGCTGAGTGAGCAGAGATGTAACTCAGCAGTTAACAATACTGTGAACTGACAGGCAATGCAGCATTAGTTGTCAGAATCACTGAATGCACACAGGGAGCAGGAGGCATAGCCCTAAGTTACTAAAGACACGCTGGGTGTTCATTTGTTAAAGTGATAATATCACTGAGCATTTATCACATATTTAAGCAGCTGCAATTGCAACTGTATTACCTAGCGTTTATGATATAATTGAACAGATACAACTATAATGAATGGTGTCAAATAATTAATTAAATCAGCTCAATATAATCACTATGTGCAGTGAATGCTACCATCATTATTAGGAGACAGTTGCTATAATAACTCTGCATCATATATATGTATTAATAGAGAGAATTAATAAGGAACACAGCATTAGCTGAAAAATCCTTTGAGAACATATAAGGAATAAAAGGCACAGCCTTAAGCTAAGAAAGATACATAGTATCTCTATATGATAAATTCAGCAGTACTACCAAGCACATGTGATACAATTGAGCAGATGTAATTGCAACAAATGTTTCCAATAAACTTTTCATGTCAGTCAAATAACACAGTGATATATGTGATGTATTGTGGCAGCTATAAATACAATCATATTCTAACCTGGAAATCTGATTAAATCCTCTTTTGATTCGCTGCTATCTACTTATATTAAATAAAGGGTTTTTCCTTTTTCACTTGAAATAAATATATGAGACAGTTAATGGTGATGTACAACTTAGCAATGTGCTGATATTTCTTAAAAATGAAGGTGTTTTTCTTCTATGGATAATAATATTTTGAATACCTGATATGTACAACGGACTGTCATGTATTTAATTATAATTGATACAGTCCTCAATAAATGAAGGTGCTTTCCTTCTAAGGACATAATGATATGAACATCTGACAGATTGCCATATATTTGATCTATTATAGACAACTGAGGGAGAGACACATCCTCATACAATATATTGGACACTCTAATAACAATAATATAATAAAGGACCACCTTTTCAATAATACGTTCGGATACTTGATGAAGATGTACAGTCTAATAGCTTAACCATATATTAATGGGTAGAGAGGTGTCACTAATCCCTTAGAATAAGGATATTTGTTCCTCTAGGGAAAATAATATTGTGAATACCTGACTACTACAACCGACTGTCATACATCTAATTACTACTGATATCTAGCACTTGGATATTAACGAACCGCACTCTGTACAGAAAGTGTGAAAAGATAGTGGATCCTACTAATTATGAAGGTATCACCAGCCCTTACGAATGAAGGTGCCTACCTTTAAGGGGTAATAATAGTGTGAATACCCGAACATCATAAGAGAGTGCCATATATTCTATTGATATGAATAACTGAGGAAGATACTCCTCCCCTCAGAGTGTATTACACATCAAGAATAGATCCATAGCACCACCTTATATTCTATATTATATCACATTCCTGATTTAATCAGATACATTAACGATTAATTCATTATATCCAATTTGAAACTAAACAGCTTAGAATAAATGTACGTTTAGGGCATCACCACAACTGACACCGATGCCTCCTCCATAAATTTGAGATGAACTAAACATATGAATGAATACTGATTCAATTATGCAATAATAGGCTAGACTTACCTGGACACTAGAATAAAACACGTGGACACACATTTTAATCTTATAATCACTTTTATTTTCATTTTGCACCTTGTATGTCTTGTTTATGTCAATATTTTAACCTCTATGTTTCGCTTATACTCATGGTTATGTGTAAGTAATATACACCAGTTTTAAATAGATATCAATAAAAGTAAAATGTTATTAAAACATTGGTAGATGTGATAACCAGATCTAGTCTCCTCTATGTGCGCTGATAATACAGTTCTTTCCTTCTTCTTTCTTGTATTCACGACATACTGTAGTTGGCAGAACCCCCAATGTAGATGGTAATTATCACCAATTCAATAGGGGTTTATGATGGAAAGGATGTTCCAAATATAGATGAGATAAAGATAGTGTGTGTGCAGATACAATTTTTTGCTTTCCACTCCTAGATGGGCCAGGTGTTTGTGTCGGCCACTAGGGTCGCTTAGCTTACTCACACAGCTACCTCATTGCGCCTCTTTTTTTCTTTGCGTCGTGTGCTGTTTGGGGAGTGTTTTTTGAAGGGCCATCCTGCGTGACACTGCAGTGCCACTCCTAGAAGGGCCAGGTGTTTGTGTCGGCCACTAGGGTCGCTTAGCTTACTCACACAGCTACCTCATTGCGCCTCTTTTTTTCTTTGCGTCATGTGCTGTTTGGGGAGTGTTTTTTGAAGGGCCATCCTGCGTGACACTGCAGTGCCACTCCTAGAAGGCCCAGGTGTTTGTGTCGGCCACTAGGGTCGCTTAGCTTACTCACACAGCTACCTCATTGCGCCTCTTTTTTTCTTTGCGTCATGTGCTGTTTGGGGAGTGTTTTTTGAAGGGCCAGCCTGCGTGACACTGCAGTGCCACTCCTAGATGGGCCAGGTGTTTGTGTCGGCCACTAGGGTCGCTTGGCTTACTCACACAGCTACCTCATTGCGCCTCTTTTTTTCTTTGCGTCATGTACTGTTTGGGGAGTGTTTTTTGAAGGGCCAGCCTGCGTGACACTGCAGTGCCACTCCTAGATGGGCCAGGTGTTTGTGTCGGCCACTAGGGTCGCTTAGCTTACTCACACAGCTACTTCATTGCGCCTCTTTTTTTCTTTGCGTCATGTGCTGTTTGGGGAGTGTTTTTTGAAGGGCCAGCCTGCGTGACACTGCAGTGCCACTCCTAGATGGGCCAGGTGTTTGTGTCGGCCACTAGGGTCGCTTAGCTCACTCACACAGCTACCTCATTGCGCCTCTTTTTCTCTTTGCGTCATGTGCTGTTTGGGGAGTGTTTTTTGAAGGGCCAGCCTGCGTGACACTGCAGTGCCACTCCTAGATGGGCCAGGTGTTTGTGTCGGCCACTTGGGTTGCTGAGCTTAGTCATCCAGCGACCTCGGTGCAAATTTTAGGACTAAAAATAATATTGTGAGGTGTAAGGTGTTCAGAATAGACTGAAAATGAGTGTAAATTATGGTTATTGAGGTTAATAATTCTATGGGATCAAAATGACCCCCAAATTCAATGTTTTAAGCTGTTTTTTAGGTTTTTTTGAAAAAAACACCCGAATCCAAAACACACCCGAATCCGACAAAAAAAATTCGGTGAGGTTTTGCCAAAACGCGTTCGAACCCAAAACACGGCCGCGGAACCGAACCCAAAACCAAAACACAAAACCCGAAAAATTTAAAGTGCACATCCCTAGTATGGATAGATAGTATACTTGACGACACAGAGGTAGGTAGAGCAGTGGCCTTCTGTACCGTACTGCTATATAGTAAATACTGGTGGTCAGCAAACTGTGCAAAATTTAAATGCACCACAGGTATGGATGGATAGTATACTTGACGACACAGAGGTAGGTAGAGCAGTGGACTACTGTACCGTACTGCTATTTATATAGATATACTGGTGGTCAGCAAAATTCTGCACTGTCCTCCTACTATATACTACAATGCAGCACAGATATGGAGCGTTTTTCAGGCAGAGAACGTATAATACTGGTGGTCACTGGTCACCGGTCAGCTAAACTCTGCACTGTCCTCCTACTAGGGAGTGTGCACTTGAAATTTTTCGGGTTTTGTGTTTTGGTTTTGGGTTCGGTTCCGCGGCCTTGTTTTGGGTTCGAACGCGTTTTGGCAAAACCTCACCGAATTTTTTTTGTCGGATTCGGGTGTGTTTTGGATTCGGGTGTTTTTTTCAAAAAACCCTAAAAAACAGCTTAAATCATAGAATTTGGGGGTCATTTTGATCCCAAAGTATTATTAACCTCAAAAACCATAATTTCCACTCATTTTCAGTCTATTCTGAACACCTCACACCTCACAATATTATTTTGCACCGAGGTCGCTGGATGACTAAGCTAAGCGACCCAAGTGGCCGACGTAAACACCTGGCCCATCTAGGAGTGGCACTGCAGTGTCACGCAGGATGACCCTTCCAAAAAACACTCCCCAAACAGCACATGACGCAAAGAAAAAAAGAGGCGCAATGAGGTAGCTGTGTGACTAAGCTCAATGACCCAAGTGGCCGACACAAACACCTGGCCCATCTAGGAGTGGCACTGCAGTGTCACGCAGGATGGCCCTTCCAAAAAACACCCCCCAAACAGCACATGACGCAAAGAAAAAAAGAGGCGCAATGAGGTAGCTGTGTGAGTAAGCTAAGCGACCCTAGTGGCCGACACAAACACCTGGCCCATCTAGGAGTGGCACTGCAGTGTCACGCAGGATGGCCCTTCAAAAAAATACTCCCCAAACAGCACATGATGCAAAGAAAAATTAAAGAAAAAAGAGGTGCAAGATGGAATTGTCCTTGGGCCCTCCCACCCACCCTTATGTTGTATAAACAGGACATGCACACTTTAACCAACCCATCATTTCAGTGACAGGGTCTGCCACACGACTGTGACTGAAATGACGGGTTGGTTTGGACCCCCACCAAAAAAGAAGCAATTAATCTCTCCTTGCACAAACTGGCTCTACAGAGGCAAGATGTCCACCTCATCATCGTCCTCCGATATATCACCGTGTACATCCCCCTCCTCACAGATTATCAATTCGTCCTCACTGGAATCCACCATCTCAGCTCCCTGTGTACTTTGTGGAGGCAATTGCTGCTGGTCAATGTCTCCACGGAGGAATTGATTATAATTCATTTTAATGAACATCTTCTTCTCCACATTTTCTGGAAGTAACCTCGTACGCCAATTGCTGACAAGGTGAGCGGCGGCACTAAACACTCTTTCGGAGTACACACTTGTGGGAGGGCAACTTAGGTAGAATAAAGCCAGTTTGTGCAAGGGCCTCCAAATTGCCTCTTTTTCCTGCCAGTATAAGTACGGACTGTCTGACGTGCCTACTTGGATGCGGTCACTCATATAATCCTCCACCATTCTTTCAATGGGGAGAGAATCATATGCAGTGCCAGTAGACGACATGTCCGTAATCGTTGGCAGGTCCTTCAGTCCGGACCAGATGTCAGCATCAGCAGTCGCTCCAGACTGCCCTGCATCACCGCCAGCGGGTGGGCTCGGAATTCTGAGCCTTTTCCTCGCACCTCCAGTTGCGGGAGAATGTGAAGGAGGAGATGTTGACAGGGCGCGTTCCGCTTGACTTGACTATTTTCTCACCAGCAGGTCTTTAAACCCCAGCAGACTTGTGTGTGCCGGAAAGAGAGATCCAAGGTAGGTTTTAAATCTAGGATCGAGCACGGTGGCCAAAATGTAGTGCTCTGATTTCAACAGATTGACCACCCGTGAATCCTTGTTAAGCGAATGAAGGGCTCCATCCACAAGTCACACATGCCTAGCGGAATCGCTCTGTCTTAGCTCCTCCTTCAATGTCTCCAGCTTCTTCTGCAAACGCCTGATGAGGGGAATGACCTGACTCAGGCTGGCAGTGTCTGAACTGACTTCACGTGTGGCAAGTTCAAAGGGCAGCAGAACCTTGCACAACGTTGAAATCATTCTCCACTGCGCTTGAGACAGGTGCATTCCACCTCCTATATCGTGCTCAATTGTATAGGCTTGAATGGCCTTTTGCTGCTCCTCCAACCTCTGAAGCATATAGAGGGTTGAATTCCACCTCGTTACCACTTCTTGCTTCAGATGATGGCAGGGCAGGTTCAGGCGTTTTTGGTGGTGCTCCAGTCTTCTGTACGCGGTGCCTGTACGCCAAAAGTGTCCCGCAATTCTTCTGGCCACCGACAGCATCTCTTGCACGCCCCTGTCATTTTTTAAATAATTCTGCACCACCAAATTCAAGGTATGTGCAAAACATGGGACGTGCTGGAATTTGCCCAGATTTAATGCACACACAATATTGCTGGCGTTGTCCGATGCCACAAATCCACAGGAAGGTCCAATTGGGGTAAGCCCTTCCGCGATGATCTTCCTCAGTTGCCGTAAGAGGTTTTCAGCTGTGTGCGTATTCTGGAAACCGGTGATACAAAGCGTAGCCTGCCTAGGAAAGAGTTGGCGTTTGCGAGATGCTGCTACTGGTGCCGCCGCTGCTGTTCTTGCGGCGGGAATCCATACATCTACCCAGTGGGCTGTCACAGTCATATAGTCCTGACCCTGCCCTGCTCCACTTGTCCACATGTCCGTGGTTAAGTGGACATTGGGTACAGCTGCATTTTTTAGGACACTGGTGACTCTTTTTCTGAGGTCTGTGTACATTTTCGGTATCGCCTGCCTAGAGAAATGGAACCTAGATGGTATTTAGTACCGGGGACACAGTACCTCCAACAAGTCTCTAGTTGGCTCTGCAGTAATGATGGATACCGGAACCACGTTTCTCACCACCCAGGATGCCAAGGCCTCAGTTATCCGCTTTGCAGCAGGATGACTGCTGTGATATTTCATCTTCCTCGCAAAGGACTGTTGGACAGTCAATTGCTTGGTGGAAGTAGTAAAAGTGGTCTTACGTCTCCCTCTGGGATGACCATCGACTCCCAGCAGCAACAACAGCAGCGCCAGCAGCAGTAGGCGTTACACGCAAGGATGCATCGGAGGAATCCCAGGCAGGAGAGGACTCGTCAGAATTGCCAGTGACATGGCCTGCAGGACTATTGGCATTCCTGGGGAAGGAGGAAATTGACACTGATGGAGTTGGTGGGGTGGTTTGCGTGAGCTTGGTTACAAGAGGAAGGGATTTACTGGTCAGTGGACTGCTTCCGCTGTCGCCCAAAGTTTTTGAACTTGTCACTGACTTATTATGAATGCGCTGCAGGTGACGTATAAGGGAGGATGTTCCGAGGTGGTTAACGATCTTACCCCTACTTATTACAGATTGACAAAGGCAACACACGGCTTGACAAATGTTGTCCGCATTTCTGTTGAAATACTTCCACACCGAAGAGCTGATTTTTTTGGTATTTTCACCAGGCATGTCAATGGCCATATTCCTCCCACGGACAACAGGTGTCTCCCCGGGTGCCTGACTTAAACAAACCACCTCACCATCAGAATCCTCCTGGTCAATTTCCTCCCCAGCGCCAGCAACACCCATATCCTCCTCATCCTGGTGTACTTCAACACTGACATCTTCAATCTGACTATCAGGAACTGGACTGCGGGTGCTCCTTCCAGCACTTGCAGAAGGCGTGCAAATGGTGGAAGGCGCATGCACTTCACGTCCAGTGTTGGGAAGGTCAGGCATCGCAACCGACAATTGGACTCTCCTTGTGGATTTGGGATTTCGAAGAACGCACAGTTCTTTGCTGTGCTTTTGCCAGCTTGAGTCTTTTCATTTTTCTAGCGAGAGGCTGAGTGCTTCCATCCTCATGTGAAGCTGAACCACTAGCCCTGAACATAGGCCAGGGCTTCAGCCGTTCCTTGCCACTCCGTGTGGTAAATGGCATATTGGCAAGTTTACGCTTCTCCTCCGACAATTTTATTTTAGATTTTTGAGTCCTTTTTTTACTGATATTTGGTGTTTTGGATTTTACATGCTCTGTACTATGACATTGGGCATCGGCCTTGGCAGACGACGTTGATGGAATTTCATCGTCTCGGCCATGACTAGTGGCAGCAGCTTCAGGACGAGGTGGAAGTCGATCTTGATCTTTCTCTATTTTTGGAACCTCAACATTTTTGTTCTCCATATTTTAATAGGCACAACTAAAAGGCACCTCAGGTAAACAATGGAGATGGATGGATACTAGTATACTTATGGATGACGAGCGACTGCCGACACAGAGGTAGCTACAGCCGTGGACTACCGTACTGTGTCTGCTGCTAATATAGACTGGATGATAATGAGATAAAATAAAAATATATATATATATCACACTAGTACTGCAGCCGGACAGGTATATATTATGTAATGACGGACCTGCTGGACACTGTCTGTCAGCACTGCAGACTCCTAAAGTAAGCTACTAGTATCAAGAAGATAGAAAAAAAAAAAAACACAGGTAGGTGGTATACAATTATGGATGGACGAGCGACTGCCGACACAGAGGTAGCTACAGCCGTGGACTACCGTACTGTGTCTGCTGCTAATATAGACTGGATGATAATGAGATAAAATTAAAATATATATATATCACACTAGTACTGCAGCCGGACAGGTATATATTATGTAATGACGGACCTGCTGGACACTGTCTGTCAGCACTGCAGACTCCTAAAGTAAGCTACTAGTATCAAGAAGATAGAAAAAAAAAAAAAACCACGGGTAGGTGGTATACAATTATGAATGGACGAGCGACTGCCGACACAGAGGTAGCTACAGCTGTGGACTACCGTACTGTGTCTGCTGCTAATATAGACTGGATGATAATGAGATAAAATTAAAATATATATCACACTAGTACTGCAGCCGGACAGGTATATATTATGTAATGACGGACCTGCTGACACTGTCTGCAGAATACGTTTATAAAAACACCACACGACGAGTGTTTAACTTTTTCAGGCAGACAATCACAATATACTGGTGGTCAGCAGACAATCACAATATACTGGTGGTCAGTGGTCACTGGTCAGTCACACTGGCAGTGGCACTCTGGCAGCAAAAGTGTGCACTGTACTTAAAATATGTACTCCTGCTATAACTGCTCCCCAGTCTCCCCCACAATTAAGCTGTGTGAGCAGTGAGCACTCAGCACAGTCAGATAATGATATACAGTATTACATATGATGCAGCACACTGGGCTGAGCTCAGATATGGTATGTGACTGTGTCACACTGTGTATCGTTTTTTTTCAGGCAGAGAATGGATTAATTAAACTGGTGGTGGTCACTGGTCACTGGTTACACTATCAGCAAGTAGTACTCCGTCCTAAGCAGACAATCACAATATACTGGTGGTCAGTGTGGTCACTGGTCAGTCACACTGGCAGTGTGGCACTATGGCAGCAAAAGTGTGCACTGTACTTAAAATATATTATTTATGTACTCCTGCTCTAACTGCTCCCCAGTCTCCCCCACAATTAAGCTGTGTGAGCAGTGAGCACTCAGCACAGTCAGATATACAGTATTACATATGATGATACAGCACACTGAGGCTGAGCACAGATATGGTATGTGACTGTGTCACACTGTGTATCGTTTTTTTTCAGGCAGAGAACGGATTAATTAAACTGGTGGTCAATGGTCACTGGTCACACTATCAGCAAGTAGTAGTACTCCAGTCCTAATATGCTCCCCAAAATTAGTAAATAGTGTCTCTAACTCTCTACTCTCTTCTCTATAAACGGAGAGGACGCCAGCCACGTCCTCTCCCTATCAATCTCAATGCACGTGTGAAAATGGCGGCGACGCGCGGCTCCTTATATAGAATCCGAGTCTCGCAATAGAATCCGAGCCTCGCGAGAATCCGACAGCGGGATGATGACGTTCGGGCGCGCTCAGGTTAACCGAGCAAGGCGGGAGGATCCGAGCCTGCTCGGCCCCGTGTAAAAAAAACTGAAGTTCGGCGGGTTCGGATTCCGAGAAACCGAACCCGCTCATCACTACCTCCTACTATATAATACTGCTGGTCCCCAGTCCCCACAATAAAGCAATTAACACACTGAGCACAGATATTTGCAGCACACTGAGCACAGTCAGATATGGAGCGTTTTTCTGGCATAAAGAACGTAGATATTTGCACTTGCAGCACACTGAGCACAGATATTTGCAGCACACTGAGCACAGATATTTGCAGCACACTGAACACAGATATTTGCAGCACACTGAGCACAGATATTTGCAGCACACTGAACATAGAAACTGAGAGGACGCCAGCCACGTCCTCTCACGATCATCTCCCAAGCACGAGTGAAAAATGACGGCGACACACGGCTCCTTATATAGAATACGAATCTCGCGAGAATCCGACTGCGGGATGATGACGTTCGGGCGCGCTCGGGTTAACCGAGCAAGACAGGAGGATCCGAGTCTGCCTCGGACCCGTGTAAAATGGGTGAAGTTGGGGGGGGTTCGGATCCCGAGGAACCGAACCCGCTCATCACTACAAATAACCGGGTTCTTGGCATCTGCGGTCTACCAACCACTGGTCACATGAACCCAATCCATATAATACAGGTTGAGTATCCCATATCCAAATATTCCAAAATACAGACTTTTTTGAGTGAGAGTGAAATAGTGAAAACTTTATTTTTTGATGGCTCAATGTACACAAACTTTGTTTAATACACTAAGTTATTAAAAGTATTGGCTAAAATGACCTTCAGGCTGTGTGTACAAGGTGTATATGTAACATAAATGCATTCTGTGCTTAGATTTAGGTCCCATCGCCATGATATCTCATTATGGTATGCGATTATTCCAAAATACGGAAAAATCCAATATCCAAAATACCTCTGGTCCCAAGCATTTTGGATAAGGGATACTCAACCTGTATATTTCAGCAATCGAGATGCGACACTCATGGGTCCTAATGTAAGCCGCATGCAGCAAGCTTTCCTAGCTTGTCATCGTTTCATTAATTCAAATAAACAAAATTTATACGAATACATGAAACATCTGCAAGCCAGGAAAACTTGCTGAGAGATAACATTAGAACCTGTGAGTGTCGCATCTCGTTTGCATACATTTTACTTGATGGCACCCGGGCACACTTCCGCACTTGTGCCGACTCTCCATGCACAGGCATATTATATATATATATATATAATATATATATAAAGATTCTGTAGAGAAGGGCACTCAGTCCAACCTTGAAAAATATATCCTTTTTAATATCACCACAGTATGGGCATTAGAATTGATGAACAACAAATCACGGTGGCTCAGCCTGAAATAACATGGAATATCATCTCCAAAAAACGTGGCGTATCAACGCCTAAACATTGTTTCCAAAGATATGTTTCAGAGTCATGAGGGTATATATGATAACTTAGCTGTCCGTCGACCTCGGTCACTAAATGACCGTTAAAGACCATAGCATCATGTCACTGCTACCCCGTTATAGTGTAGAGCCATCTGTGCATGAACATCACAAAAACCGACTATATATACACATCTAAATGAATAACAACTTACAGGTGAGCCAGCTGTCCGGTCCCCTACTCCCGGCGTGCGTTCCACCCGTCTGCGCATGCGTGTCAGTATCAGCAAGTCTGCTCACAGAGAGCGAACTCCCTCTGCGTTCCACTGTGTATTTTGCTTCCTGGATATGCGTCCCAAATGCCGCTACGTCACTTCCAGTGACGAGCGGTGGGTACAGCGTTACCAGGAGATAGCTTTAGTCATCACCATGGTTACAGTGCGTCATGAGTGTCAGGCGGCCGCCTGCACATCACCGCCCCGTCCTCCAAGTTGTGACTGACAGTACATAACCAGCTTGGGTTGCTTTCATCCAAAATGAATAAAGTAGAACATGTTTACCATAATAATAATTCGCACTGGAATGCTAATCCAAGGTATTATGTGTCAAAGTCAGAAAAATATCTCTATGCACACTGCCATATTTGCACCTCATTCAGGTCCGCGCTGCGCATGCGTGCGCTCTCCCGTGATTGCGCATACCCGCTGTTGCGTGCACCCGCGGGCGCATGGTGTGCGTATTTACGGTAGAGTTTATGTAATCGTAGCGTGCGACTCATTCGTTACATATTTTCACTAATAAGGTATTTTATAGATCATGGTCCCTTTGATAGATTCTGAAAGTTTGGTTAACATAGCATGTTCCTGAACAGAGGGATCCCTCTTTGTATTGTACGAAGGGTCTAACAGGGGTCATACAGTAGTGTTTGGTACCCATCGGAAGAGCATTTAAATAGCAATATTCCGGTGTTGGTTTGGAGCGGATTAATCGTTCGTGCGAATAGTTATGGACATAAGAAGTTTATGTCCATTTACTATTATTTGTTCTTATTTAATCATGCGTCGGGAAACCCAGTGTCCCACCCACCTGAACAGTTGGAAACAGTCACAGCCCACCTGTATGAATCAACCTATGACCTTTTGTTATAATGCGAAGCCGAATTCCTGTGTCCAATGGACAATGAGATTGTAGGGACCATTGAATTGTATTGTGTGTGGGGCATAAATAGGCAAGCCGACCATATCCAACTTCACTCTCATCAACGGTTCTCATTGCTGATAATCGGGAGCTGGATATCGAGGCGCATGCGATCGTTTCCCCTTGTGCGTAAGTTTTCTCCGTAATCATATTGTCTTACTGTGAGCCATCTCTCTCTCCCTCTCTCTCTCCTTTCTCTTTCTCTCGTATTCTCCCTTTATTGTATTGTATTGTATTTCCTGTATAGTTATCTGGTTAGTTGGTTTATGTTATATTGTAGTGTATGCTTTGTACTGTGATTCTTTTTGCAAGTATAATAGTCATAATACATATAATAGGTTTTGGACCCTAAGCCCAAGTATCTGTGTATTCTTTATAGTGTTAGGTATTCTCTGAGCGTCGGTGACGCTCAAGCAGCTTTGTAGTTAATCAGGTTACACCAGGTTGCACTTACACTCTGTCTCTACACCAAGGTATACTGTGTATTTCATTGTTAAAGGTATAGGTATAAAGGTTTAATGTTGTGAGCGTCTGCATCGCTGGTTATCTCCTCGTGGTCCCGAGCGTACGCTACGCTATAGCGAATCATTACGTTAGTCGGCAGCCAATAGCGTGCCTGCCTGTGATCACTGAGCCGTAAGCGAACGTGACGCTCGAGCGTCTCGACTACGGCTGAGCGATCGCTACGCAACTTGCGTACCCTTACGGTACTTCTTACGTAGATAGCGTACAGTGTTCTTAGACCTCTTAAAGTGTTTTATATACGATAAATATTCAGCTTTATCAATTGGCGGCTCGCCCGTCCTTCACATATCTGCACTAGGTAGATCAGCAGACATTATCCCTCAGCAAAGGGCGGGAGGTTGTATCCCTCGTAGTGCTGACGGGATAAGCGTCTGCTTCGCTTAGGTAAAGAGTGCTGAAGGAATCCGGGAACCGGAGGTAAGAGCAAAACGCTAGTGTCTTTTAAAACTTTATTTTTCTGTTTTGCGTACACACGCACGCACACATATATATATATCTGCATTTCTTTTTCATTTTCGTATATCACTCTCCTGTCTGCCAGTTTCATAGTTGATAGAAGTGCTAAAAGAGATTTGCCGTTATTTCATAGTTTAAGAATAGATAACATAGTTAAAGGATAGACAAACACACAGTTTTGCCCGGGAGATAAGGCGAAGTCAGTGTGTTGTGTGGTAGATGATCAAGGATCATCTACATTGATAAAAGTATAAATTGTGTTACGGTGGATCTTTGCTTTGCGTACACGTGTCTCTAACAAAGACTTGTGTACGCAATCCAAAGGCCGACGCACGCAGCGTACATTACGCAACGGAGCGTCCGGTTACGCCCACGTAGCTCAAGTCACGATGAGTTGATTTTTAACGCAAAGCGATAAATAACGCAAAGCAATAAATAGCGCAACAGGCGGTAAATAACGCAAGTCTATTTTTGGTATCCGAAATTTCAATTAACAGATCCTGCTCCTAATTGGTAACACACCTGATCTAAAGAAAAATTTCTGCGCAGAAATAGAAATAGAAACAAAAGTGTACATGTGATGAGTGAGTGTTTTTACAATTTTAAAGGTTGAACCACAAGAAAAGTCGAGTACTCGTGAGGTACATGCGTGTAAGTGACGTGCACGGTGGCTAGGGAGGCATCTCTGGTTAAATATACAATTTTGAGCATTAGAGTATAGCGGACCAGGAGGTAACGGACCAGGAGGTCATACCGTAACAAGACCAGGAGGTCATAACAAACCAACAGGTTCAGGTACAGTAGACAAGGAAGTCCGCTATACAGTCCACAGGCACAACACCGAAAAGGGTTGGTGCAACACCCATATAGGCCATATAAGCTCTGGCTGAAGGAATTCGCAGTCGTAAGTTTCGATTCCATTGGTCTTTCCGTACATAAGCTTAGTTGTTTGTGTACTGAACGACTGGACCGCACGTAATTGTGTGCAGTAGTTAGTAATCTGAACTAGTACCATTAGAGTAAAGGGGTCACAAACGCTATCTGTACACTCTAACGTGATTTGTGTAATTTTTTATTTTAAGGGAAGTTTGCTGCTCACTCAGGAACTATCCAGCAACCAATAGTTACTGGAAAGAGTAAGTGTTCTTCGGATAACCCTCGCAGGTTCCAGTAAATAGAGGTTCAGGTCGCAGGGGCCCTAGGTCGAGTACGCCAGCACCATATCGGTGTGATCAGGTCGTATTGGTCGGCGTGGGCGAGTGAGTGGGGTACTCGGTAAACCGCCACCGTCAGCCTATTGTTGACATTTGGTTTTGCGTAAGGGTTGGCTAAATAAAGCAACACTTTCGAATTATGGGGGCCACTTGTTCAGGTAGGGGGCGATCAACCTCGGTTCGGGTTGATTCAGTGGTCCGGCCAATTGGGTCGGCCAGGTAAATCATGTGTGAGAAATACGGAAGTCACACAGAAACTTTATGTGATGAATGGGAGAGAATGACTGTACATGACGGGGAGAAATTCCCAAGAGTAGGTAGCTTCAGCTCAGAAGTGTTACAAAATTTAAGGAGGAGGATATGTCTCATAAAATCAACAAAGAGACGAATCCAGCATTATGATTATTTACAGTTGTGGCAACAGGAAGGTGAGATACAGAGAGGTTTGGCTCAGGCGGCGGGATCTGGCTCTAACAGAAAACTGATTGCCACGGCCCCACCGCCACCATATATATCAGGAGAGAAGTTGATTGCGGAGAAAGACGCACTAAGGTGTAACACACAATCACTTAGTAACTGTGTAAATGTTAATGATAATGTTAACCCATTAACCCATGCAAGTATTAACCCGTGCAAGTTGTACCCTGTTTTGAACTTTCCTCAGGAGTGTGATCAAGAGGACGAATCGGCAACGATTTCAGCGCTCTCAATAGCAGCCACCATAGCAGAGACCACAGTAGGCACAGCTCCACCCACGAGATTAGTAAAGGCCCCTAGCGGAGGGATAGGTGAGGTCGTATCAACTGGTAAGTACGGCACCATGCATTATGCTGAGACTATTTCACCACAGCCTGTAGAATCTACACAGAATGAGGTTGTTAGAATTACACCTGTTAGAGTAATAGCAGTGCCAAATGGGAAAACAGAAGCATCAGGAGCCACTCCCATTAGGAACATCGCCATGTACACCCCATTTTCCCGAATGGAATTAAGGACCATAGTGTCTGAATTTCCTGACCCTAGAAAAGATTTAGTTGCCAGTCAAAAATACATCAGAGACTTAGGTAACACTGTAGAGCCCAACAATAAAGACTGGCAGATATTGCTGAGAGCATGTTTACCCTCAAATGTCGACGCAACTCAATTTTTAGCTGATTGCGGATTAGATCATGATGTACCTCTTACAGATGTGTACAACCAAGATAATGTGAAAAGAATAAACTTACAGTTAAAGGAGTATTTCCCAGCAGTAGCCAAATGGAATAAGATATTCTCCATTAAACAGAGAGAGTCAGAGACAGCTGCAGAGTATTTTCACAGAGCATTATTGGAAATGGAAAAATACACAGGCGTAGAGGACATTAAAACAGACACAAACCATCGGGAAGTAGCAGTATCGGTACTGATGGATGGTTTGAAAGAGTTATTGAAGACTAGGGTACAGACCACACAACCATGTTGGCGAGGTCTGTCTGTGGCTACTTTGAGAGAGGCTGCTATTGATCACGATAGAAACATCACCAGACACAGGGAGCAACAAGGTGATAAATTAATGGCAGTAAGTATACAGGCCTTGACCACAAGGCAGCCTTTGTTTGTATCACCAAACCCTGTGGGTAAGTCGAGTATGGTTACTTGTTATTCGTGTCACAAACAGGGACACATGGCACGAGATTGTAGAGTAAAGAATCCACGAAACTCATACCAACACCCTAGACAACGACACGACACACGACATTGGGATAGGGGTCCGCAGAAACGGAGTCATGAGCCACATACAGGGGAAACAAAAAGATATCCCCCGAACAGAGACTGGCATGCCTCTGGTAGTTCCCAACTATCTCCCTCACAAGTAGTTGCTGCCAGCGGGATTCAGGAAGGTCACCATACCCAATAGGGGTGTGGCCATACCTGTAATCTGCAGCCAGTAAAATTGATTGCCAACCTTGGAAGTGAACCCGAGATCGCAATTAACGTAGCTGGTAAAACTTTAAACTTTCTTGTAGACACAGGGGCGGCCAAGTCAGTGATAAATTCGACAGTGGGCATGAGAACCACTGGTAGGACAATTCCAGCCATGGGAGTAACAGGAGTAGTCCAGCACTACCCTGTTAGCAAACCAGCCGAGATTACAATAGGGCCTTTGCATACCAAGCATTCCTTTTTGCTGGCTGCATCGGCACCAACCAATCTCCTGGGAAGAGACTTACTGTGTAAAATGGGGTGCGTCATTTATTGTACTCCTGAAGGTGTATTCTTGGACATACCTGAGAATCACGCTCAGGAAGTGCGAGACATGTTAGACTCCCCATCAAAATTAATGTCACATACCATTATGACAAATAGGAATCCATCCCAGATAGAAGAGATGACATCTCAGATACCAGAGTCACTTTGGACAAAAGACGGACAAGACACTGGATTAATGGCAAACGTAGCTCCAGTAGTTGTACAAGTAAAAGATGGTAGGATAGCTCCAAAAATCCCACAGTATCCTCTGAAGCCAGAGGTGGAGTTAGGAGTTTTTCCAGTAATAGAGCGCTTGCTACAACAGGGCATTCTGGTAAGAACGTCCAGCACTGCCAATAGTCCCATCTTCCCTGTTAAAAAGAGTGGGGGGAGGGGTTACAGGCTAGTGCAGGATCTAAGGGGGATTAACAAAATAGTTGAGAGTCAGTTCCCGTAGTGCCAAATCCAGCTGTCATCCTAATGCAAATCCCTCCCACTGCCAAATTTTTCACTGTTATTGACCTCTGCTCCGCTTTCTTTTCGGTACCTTTGCACCCTGACAGCCAATATTTGTTTGCATTCACATACAGAGGAGTCCAATACACATGGACTCGATTACCCCAAGGTTTCATAGATAGTCCAAGTATATTTTCTCAGGCTTTGCATGATTGTTTACAGTCTTTCCAACCAGACAGTGGATCAGTATTGATACAGTATGTGGACGATCTACTGCTGTGTTCAGATTCACTGGAAGCATCTCTGAAGGATACGAAACAGCTCCTGTTTCATCTTTCAGACACAGGACACAAGGTGTCCAAAGACAAGTTACAATTATGCCAAACTAAGGTAAAATATTTGGGGCACTGTCTAACACAAGGACTGAGACACCTGACCGCTGATAGAATCCAAGCAATTAGAGACATGACTCTGCCACAAACCCAGCAACAGATCAGAACGTTTTTAGGAATGTGTGGGTATTGCCGTAATTGGATCCCAGGGTTTTCCATTTTGGCATTACCTTTGCAGGAAATGGTCTCCTCAAACAAACCTGATAGGATTTCGCATACAGACGAGTCCGAAACAGCATTTGAGAGACTCAAACAGTGCCTAACGCAGGCACCAGCACTAGGTATGCCAGACTATGGGAAACCCTTTGAACTATACGGAACAGAAAGTGCTGGTTGCGCGGCAGGTGTACTAACCCAAAAGCACGGTGATGCCAGTAGGCCAGTTGCATACTACAGCGCTCAGCTAGACACGGTAGCGCGATCCCTCCCCACATGCTTGCGAAGCGTTGCTGCGATAGCATTGCTAGTGACAAAAAGCAAAGATGTCGTGCTAGGCCACAACCTCACAATCCATACGCCACATGCAGTATCAGCCTTATTGAATTCTGCCCAAACCAGACACGTCTCATCAGCGAGGTTTACAAGATGGGAATTAGCACTAATGGCCCCCGTAAACATCACCATAAGGAGATGCAGTGCATTAAATCCTGCAACGTATCTCCCAGGTGTGCCTGGTCAGGCACAAAGGGTGGAAGGTGAGAGTGATGGGGAAGGAGGATTTAATACAAAGGAAGATACACATGATTGTATGGAATATTTGACCCAAAATTTTACCGCAAGGCCTGACATCAGTGACAACCCACTGGAAGATGCAGAACTCACGTTCTACACGGACGGTAGTTGTCATAGACAGTCAGACTCGGGAGACTTGTGTACTGGATACGCAGTCGTAGATGACCAAGACACCATAGAAGCGGAACCGCTAGGCCCACCTCACTCAGCCCAGGTTGCTGAACTGGTCGCCCTAACCAGAGCATGTGAATTGGCTAAGGGTAAGTCAGCCAATATCTACACCGATTCTAGGTACGCATTCGGGGTAGTCCATGATTTCGGAGCCCTATGGCGTCTCAGAAATTTCATGACGGCCGCTGGTACACCGGTAGCGCATGCAGCTCACATAAAAAGGCTTCTAACAGCGATACAGGAACCCGACAGAGTGGCTGTTATCAAGTGTAAAGCACACACATATAGCCAAGACCCGGTATCACTTGGTAACAGCCGAGCAGACGAAGCTGCTAAGTTAGCAGCTGCTACCCCCATACAGACAGACACCACACAATTGATGGTATTTAATACCATTAACACACAGAAGTTGTGTGAAATGCAAAATTTGTGTTCCACACAGGAAAAGGCAGTCTGAAGGCAAAGGGATATGGCCAGGAATCCTCAGGGCTCTGGACGGATGGACATGGTAAACCGGTGGCACCCAGAGCATATCTTCCATGTCTGGCTGAAGCAGCTCACGGGCTGACTCATCTAGGCAAGGAGGGAATGTGCAAATTGGTGAGAGCATATTGGTGCGCCCCAGGATTCTCCTCTCATGCGAGTAAAAGAGCAATGTCATGCCTTACTTGTTTGAGAAAGAATATTGGAAAGGCAATACCTACAGAACCATCCCATATCCCACCTGCCGGCGGCCCTTTCCAGGTAATACAGATTGACTTCATTCAATTACCCCCTTGTCGGAATTTGAAATATGTACTTGTCTGTATAGATGTTTTCTCGAATTGGGTCGAAGCATTTCCTGCGGCTACAAATACCGCTATGTTTACTGCTAAGAAAATTGTGCAGGAATTTGTATGTAGATATGGTATCCCTAGAATAATCGAAAGTGATAGGGGTACCCATTTTACAGGTGATGTCTTTCAAGGAATGTGTAAGTTGATGGGAATTGATAGCAAGCTGCACACTCCGTACCGTCCACAGGCGAGTGCGAAGGTCGAAAGAGTGAACAGCACTATTAAAAATAAATTGAGTAAAGTGATGGCAGAGACAGGATTGACATGGCCAGAAGCTTTACCCATTGTATTGTACAGTATCAGAACCACTCCCAGGTCCCCTCTTAATCTGTCCCCCTTTGAAATCTTGTTTGGTCGACAACCGCATGTCATGATTAACCCTCAGGATGATTTGAAATGTAACAATGAAGTAACTGTAAAGTACTTGATTAACATGAGCAAACAGTTAAGGAATCAAAATGATAATCTGTAGTTGGTGATTCCCGATCTACCAGATAGTAATTGTCATGACATTGAACCTGGGGATTATGTAATGATACGGAATTTTCTACGCTCAGGTTGCCTTATTGACAGATGGGAAGGACCATACCAGGTCTTATTGACTAGCACCACAGCATTGAAGGTTGCTGAGAGAGAGACTTGGGTTCATTCATCCCACTGCAAGAAGGTTGCCGATCCAGAGAAGTCCCGTGATAAGGAACAGACGGTAGAGGTTGTATCACTGGAGTGTCTGTTCCAGGAGGACTGAGGCGGCACCTGAGCCTTGAAGACCGAAAGCAGTTGTCGACTCCCCACTCCCTTTTATTGTTTTTCTCCACTTCCCATCCCCTCTCCCTCAAATTTCTTTTTCCCCCTTTTCATTTTTCTCCGTTTCCTCCTATAAGATGGACTTGCCACAAGAGACTGTGATCCGGATTTTCCTGTTGACCATGATGTTGACCAGAGCAGTCTGTTCCGGCGAGAGTACCATGGAGGTCGAGAAAGGTTCTGGAATGGGTTCTGATGATAAAGATGGAGGCGTAGTTTTCCAAGATCAACCTAACCAACAAGCAAAGGCGAGTATCAGAAAACGATCCGATAGCATTGACCATAGAAGAAATTGTGACGGATTGTTAGCTGAAGAAAACTGTATCTGTAGGCTCTGTAACAATGTCATTGAGGATGGGTGCATTAAGAAATGCCAATCCAGTTTTAATATCCATATGGACCGGCATCCATTGAGTGACTATCACTCCTTAGTGGGTAATGTGCTAAACAAAACAGATTGTTGGGTATGCTCTCAAGTACCTCAAGGTCATAGCAAATCAGGGCTAGTACCATTTCCTTTAACGATAGGGGAGGTACTTGAGTTAAATGGTGGAAGACCGGTGGACCGGAGGTTTAATATCTCCAGCCCTCCTAGTTTGAAGCTCCACCAATACCACGTGGATAGGTCCCTATTATGTTTCAACATCTCCAATCCCAGAAAGCCGGGAAATTGGGAAGTGCCATGGAGTAACCACACCATGACCTTTTCGCATAGAGCAGACAGAATGCCTACAGATACAGAGCTTGTACGCCACATAGCCAGTAGAGGAAAGTCTTTCAGGTATAGATATACCTTAGGAAATAGGATTACTAGAGTTGGAGAAGTATCACCAGGATACTGTGCACATATCGTACAACCTGATACGTGTATTAAACAGATGGAAGAATTAGGGTCAGGAGATTTCACCTGGAAGGTGTGTAATATGGTTATGTCCTTCTCCGTCCCATATGTTCTCCCCGATGATGCATATTTCATATGCGGGAGAAAGGCGTTCAAGTGGCTTGCCCCAAACTCTGAAGGATTGTGTTATATTGGAAAAGTATTGCCTGAAGTAATGACTGTGTCACATGACAAAATGAAAGACATACACCGTGGTGCCCAAGCTCCTTATACTCACACCCACTACGAGCACGTAGTTAAAAGACATCTGACAGAAAGATTAGAGCATCCGGCCTCTGACCTGATCCATGAATCCACCGGGATTCAGGTTCTGGTGGCGTTAGATTTCACTCGCACCGCTCGAGGAGTGATGAACTATAGATACATCTCTGCGCTCGCAAATTTGTTAGATAATATCACTGAAATGTATGATGACACGTTTAGGTACACTGGAAGGGAACTTCAAGCTTACAAAACAGAACTGGTACAGCATAGAATGGTTCTTAATTACCTCACAGCAGTGACAGGCGGATATTGTGTTACATTGGCAACACAGTACGGCGTGAAGTGTTGCACGTATATCACGAATAGCACCGAGGATCCGGTCGAGGTCATAGACCAAAAGATGGACGATATTCTCCAATTGAAGTGGGAATTTCGCCGAAAACACAATCTCACTCTTGCTGCTGTAGGTAATGAGCTGACTGGTTGGGTGTCATGGTTGAACCCGCGAAATTGGTTCTCCGGTTTAGGAGACTGGGCTCAAGGAGTCATAATGGATGTTGGGAAGTTCCTCCTATGTATCTTAGGTGTTGTCATATCGATTGGATTGATATTTAGATGCGGTCAGGCTTTAATGAAGTGCAAACATCGTACCAGGGTAATGAGTTTGAGGAGCGAGGAAACTGTAATTAATCTGGATTTGATCTATGACCCAACGATAGAAACAATGATGTGATGAAAATGCGATTATACGGTCCGTTTCTTTCACCTGTTTTTCTGTTTTTTCTCCAAGATAAAAAGACCTCCTTGGATGAGGAAGTTGACGAGACGCTATACAGACAACGGATAGACCAAAGAAGAAGTTTTGACCACTTGAGAAACGGACATTTGATGAACTTTGCCATGGATCCCCAGTTTCCCTAGAATTCTTAAACTTACGCTAGCCCAACATTTTTTGTAAATCTAATGGCATTGACAAAGCTTTTTGCTCACACCTAATGGGCAAAACAGCGCAAAGAAGACGACTTTCAACTGATACCGAACAAAACTTCAACCGACAGATGTACATTAACCTGACATAGAATACCACTGCATTTTCCATAAGTGTTCTTTATCTTCATCTCTACAACCCTCAGGTAATGACACACATAGTCGATAGGGAATACAAGCACAAATATCAGCAGCCACATACCTCCCCTATTCATGTATCATCAACTAAAATGTGCTTCCCCATTTTGTTACAACTGAAAGCCGAAATGAGCTCGGTAGAGTTTGACAGCCCATCCACAGACCCTTAATACGGGATAAGAAGGAATTCAAATGTATACTTCGCAATACCTCGAAGCTTGATTTACAACACGTACGGCACGATGATACATGACCCCCCAAACATGGACTCATACACACATGCTTCTACTATCTCACTAGGTCATACCCTCTTCACACCTACTCCTCTCTCCTCCCTTACCCAACCATGGAAATGAATTAACCCCTGACATATATTTTTCTCCTTTTGAAATGGTTTAGAAAGTGGCAGTTATTATTGACTGCCAAAGGGTGGACTGTCAAAGTCAGAAAAATATCTCTATGCACACTGCCATATTTGCACCTCATTCAGGTCCGCGCTGCGCATGCGTGCGCTCTCCCGTGATTGCGCATACCCGCTGTTGTGTGCACCCGCGGGCGCACGGTGTGCGTATTTACGGTAGAGTTTATGTAATCGTAGCGTGCGACTCATTCATTACATATTTTCACTAATAAGGTATTTTATAGATCATGGTCCCTTTGATAGATTCTGAAAGTTTGGTTAACATAGCATGTTCCTGAACAGAGGGATCCCTCTTTGTATTGTACGAAGGGTCTAACAGGGGTCATACAGTAGTGTTTGGTACCCATCGGAAGAGTATTTAAATAGCAATATTCCGGTGTTGGTTTGGAGCGGATTAATCGTTTGTGCGAATAGTTATGGACATAAGAAGTTTATGTCCATTTACTATTATTTGTTCTTATTTAATCATGCGGCGGGAAACCCAGTGTCCCACCCACCTGAACAGTTGGAAACAGTCACAGCCCACCTGTATGAATCAACCTATGACCTTTTGTTATAATGCGAAGCCGAATTCCTGTGTCCAATGGACAATGAGATTGTAGGGACCATTGAATTGTATTGTGTGTGGGGCATAAATAGGCAAGCCGACCATATCCAACTTCACTCTCATCAACGGTTCTCATTGCTGATAATCGGGAGCTGGATATCGAGGCGCATGCGATCGTTTCCCCTTGTGCGTAAGTTTTCTCCGTAATCATATTGTCTTACTGTGAGCCATCTCTCTCTCCCTCTCTCTCTCCTTTCTCTTTCTCTCCTATTCTCCCTTTATTGTATTGTATTGTATTTCCTGTATAGTTATCTGGTTAGTTGGTTTATGTTATATTGTAGTGTATGCTTTGTACTGTGATTCTTTTTGCAAGTATAATAGTCATAATACATATAATAGGTTTTGGACCCTAAGCCCAGGTATCTGTGTATTCTTTATAGTGTTAGGTATTCTCTGAGCGTCGGTGACGCTCAAGCAGCTTTGTAGTTAATCAGGTTACACCAGGTTGCACTTACACTCTGTCTCTACACCAAGGTATACTGTGTATTTCATTGTTAAAGGTATAGGTATAAAGGTTTAACGTTGTGAGCGTCTGCATCGCTGGTGATCTCCTCGTGGTCCCGAGCGTACGCTACGCTATAGCGAATCATTACGTTAGTCGGCAGCCAATAGCGTGCCTGCCTGTGATCACTGAGCCGTAAGCGAACGTGACGCTCGAGCGTCTCGACTACGGCTGAGCGATCGCTACGCAACTTGCGTACCCTTACGGTACTTCTTACGTAGATAGCGTACAGTGGCCCTCATTCCGAGTTGTTCGCTCGCAAGGCGAATGTAGCAGAGTTACACACGCTAAGCCGCCGCCTACTGGGAGTGTATCTTAGCTTCTTAAATGTGCGACCGATGTATGCGCAATATTGCGATCACAAACGAGTTAGCAGTTTTTGAGTAGCTTCAGACTTACTCTGCCTGTGCGATCAGTTCAGTGCTTTTCGTTCCTGGCTGACGTCATAAACACACCCAGCGTTCGCCCAGGCACACCCACCGTTTCCCCGGCCACTCCTGCGTTTTTTCCGGAAACGGTAGCGTTTTCAGCCACACGCCCCTAAAACGCCGTGCATCCGCCCAGTAACACCCATTTCCTGTCAATCACAATGCGAACGTCGGAGCGATGAAAAAGCCGTGAGTAAACTTACTTTCTTCATAGCAAAGTTACTTGGCGCAGTCGCAGTGCGAACATTGCGCATGCGCACTAAGAGAATTCTCACTGCGATGCGATGAAAATCTCCGAGCGATCAACTCGGAATGAGGGCCAGTGTTCTTAGACCTCTTAAAGTGTTTTATATACGATAAATATTCAGCTTTATCATATGGCCCTCATTCCGAGTCGTTCGCTCGGTAAATTTCATCGCATCGCAGCGATTTTCCGCTTAGTGCGCATGCGCAATGTCCGCACTGCGACTGCGCCAAGTAAATTTGCTATGAAGATAGTATTTTTACTCACGGCTTTTTCATCGCTCCGGCGATCGTAGTGTGATTGACAGGAAATGGGTGTTACTGGGCGGAAACAGGCCGTTTTATGGGCGTGTGGGAAAAAACGCTACCGTTTCCGGAAAAAACGCAGGAGTGGCTGGAGAAATGGGGGAGTGTCTGGGCGAACGCTGGGTGTGTCTATGACGTCAAACCAGGAACGACAAGCACTGAACGCAGATGCCGAGTAAGTGTGGAGCTACTCTGAAACTGCTAAGAAGTTTGTAATCGCAATATTGCGAATACATCGTTCGCAATTTTAAGATGCTAAGATACACTCCCAGTAGGCGTAGGCTTAGCGTGAGCAACTCTGCTTAAATCGCCTTGCGAGCGAACAACTCGGAATGAGGGCCTATATACTGCTAGCAAACGTTACGCAAATGGGGGACAACTCAGCAACGGGTTTACTAAGGACCAACCGAGCTCAAACCTATTATAGTTGCATTGCCAAATAGTCACCTAATATATCTAAATATACATCCAAAAAGTGGAAAACTGTGATGATCAGACACAGATGTATCCACTAAAGTAGCTCATCATCCAATACCCAACACAATATTGACAAACATAAAAATAATTTACATACACATAATGAAAAGCAAAAACAGGGGGCCCCACAAACCTAATATCATGGCCCCAACCCATACAAAAAACTAATTTTTGTGTTGTTAATTTATTAGTTTTTTGTATGGGTTGGGGCCATGATATTAGGTTTGTGGGGCCCCCTGTTTTTGCTTTTCATTATGTGTATGTAAACTAAATTATTTATTTTGTATACTATATAAGGAGCCGCGCGTCGCCGCCATTTTTCACTCGTGCATTGGAGATGATCGTGAGAGGACGTGACTGGCGTCCTCTCAGTTTCTATGTTCAGTGTGTTGCAAATATCTGTGCTCAGTGTGCTGCAAATATCTGTGCTCAGTGTGCTGCAAATATCTGTGCTCAGTTTGCTGCAAATATCTGTGCTCAGTGTGCTGCAAATATCTACGTTCTCTGCCTGAAAAACGCTCCATATCTGTGCTCAGTGTGCTGCAAATATCTGTGCTCAGTGTGCTAATTGCTTTATTGTGGGGACTGGGGACCAGCAGTATTATATAGTAGGAGGACAGTGCAGAGTTTTGCTGACCAGTGACCACCAGTATACGTTCTCGGCCTGAAAAATGCTCCATATCTGTGCTACATTGTAGTATATAGTAGGAGGACAGTGCAGAAATTTGCTGACCACCAGTATATATATAGCAGTACGGTACAGTAGTCCACTGCTCTACCTCTGTGTCGTCAAGTATACTATCCCATCCATACCTGTTGTGCATTTAAGTTTTACACAGTATATATATATATAGTAGGAGGACAGTGCATAATTTTGCTGACCACCAGTATATAATATATAGCAGTACGGTACTGAATGGCCACTGCTCTACCTACCTCTGTGTCATCAAATATACTATCCCATCCATACCTGTGGTGCATTTAAGTTGTGCACAGTATATATATAGTAGGATGACAGTGCATAATTTTGCTGACCACCAGTATATAATATATAGCAGTACGGTACAGTAGGCCACTGCTATACCTACCTCTGTGTCGTCAAGTATACTATCCATCCATACCTGTGGTGCATTTAAGTTTTGCACAAGATATATATAGTAGAAGGACAGTGCATAATTTTGCTGACCACCAGTATATAATATATAGTAGTATGGTACAGTAGGCCACTGCTCTACCTACCTCTGTGTCGTCAATTATACTATCCCATCCATACCTGTGGTGCATTTAAGTTTTGCACAGTATATATATATAGTAGGAGGACAGTGCATAATTTTGCTGACCACCAGTATATAATATATAGCAGTACGGTACAGTAGGCCACTGCTCTACCTACCTCTGTGTCGTCAAGTATACTATCCATCCATACCTGTGGTGCATTTCAGTTGTGCGCAGTATTTATAGTAGTAGGACAATGCTATTGATATATTACTGGCATATAATTCCACACATTAAAAAATGGTGAACAAAAATGTGGAGGGTAAAATAGGGAAAGATCAAGAGCCCCTTCCACCTCGTGCTGAAGCTGCTGCCACTAGTCATGGCCGAGACAGTGAAATGCCATCAACGTCGTCTGCAAAGGCCGATGCCCAATGTTATAGTAGAGAGCATGTAAAATCCAAAAAAATAAAGCTTAGTAAAATGACCCAAAAATCTAAATCAAAATCATCTGAGGAGAAGCGTAAATTTGCCAATGTGCCATTTACGACACGGAGTGGCAAGGAACGGCAGAGGGCCTGGCCTATGTTCATGGCTAGTGGTTCAGCTTCACATGAGGATGGAAGCACTCATCCTCCTGCTAGAAAACTTAAAACAGTTAAAATGGCAAAAGCACAGCAAAGAACTGTGCATTCTTCTAAATCACAAATCCCCAAGGAGAGTCCAATTGTGTCGGTTGCGATGCCTGACCTTCCAAACACTGGACGGGAAGAGGTGGCGCCTTCTACCATTTGCACGCCCCCTGCAAGTGCTGGAAGGAGCACCCGCAGTTCAGTTCCTGATAGTCAAATTGAAGATGTCACTGTTGAAGTACACCAGGATGAGGATATGGGTGTTGCTGGCGCTGGGAAGGAAATTGACCAGTAGGATTCTGATGGTGAGGTGGTTTGTTTAAGTCAGGCACCCAGGGAGACACCTGTTGTCTGTGGGAAGAATATGGCCATTGACATGCCTGGACAAAATACAAAAAAAATCACCTCTTTGGTGTGGATTATTTCAACAGAAATGCGGACAACTGGTGTCAAGCCGTGTGTTGCCTTTGTCAAGCTTTTATAAGTAGAGGTAAGGACGTTAACCACCTAGGAACATCCTCCCTTATACGTCACCTGGAGCGCATTCTTTAGAAGTCATTGAAAAGTTCAAAAACTTTTGGTGACAGCGGAAGCAGTCCACTGCCAACTAAATCCCTTCCTCTTGTAACCAAGCTCCTGCAAACCACACCACCAACTCCCTCAGTGTCAATTTCCTCCTTAGACAGGAAATCCAATAGTCCTGCAGGCCATGTCACTGTCAAGTCTGACGAGTCCTCTCCAGCCTGGGATTCCTCCTAAGCATCCTTGAGTGTAACGCCTACTGCTGTTGTTGCTGCTGGGAGTCGATCATCATCCCAGAGGGGAAGTCGGAAGACCACTTGTACTACTTCCATTAAGCAATTGACTGTCCAGCAGTCCTTTGCGAGGAAGATGAAATATCACAGCAGTCATCCTGCTGCAAAGCGGATAACTCAGGCCTTGGCAACCTGGGTGGTGAGAAACGTGTTTCCGGTATCCACCGTTAATTCACAGTGAACTAGAGAATTGATTGAGGTACTGTGTCCCCGGTACCAAATACAATCTAGGTTCTATTTCTCTAGGCAGGCAATACCGAAAATGTACACAGACGTCAGAAAAAGAGTCACCAGTGTCCTAAAAAACACAATATCCACTTAACCACGGACATGTGGACAAGTGAACCAGGGCAGACTCAGGACTATGACTGTGACAGCCCACTGGGTAGATGTATTGCCTCCCGCAGCAAGAACAGCAGCGGCGGCACCAGTAGCAGCATCTCGCAAACACCAACTCATTCCTAGGCAGGCTACGCTTTGCATCACTGCTTTCCATAAGAGGCACACAGCTGACAACCTCTTGCGGAAACTGAGGAACATCATCGCAGAATGGCTTACCCCAACTGGACTCTCCTGGGGATTTGTGACATCAGACGACGCCACCAATATTCTGCGTGCATTACATCTGGGCAAATTCCAGACCGTCCCATGTTTTGCACATACATTGAATTTGGTGGTGCAGAATTATTTAAAAAACGACAGGGGCGTGCAAGAGATGCTGTCGGTGGCCCGAAGAATTGCGGGCCACTTTCGGCATTCATCCACCGCGTGCCGAAAACTGGAGCACCAGCAAACACTTCTGAACCTGCCCTGCCATCATTTGAAGCAAGAGGTGGTAACGAGGTGGAATTCAACCCTCTATATGCTCCAGAGGATGGAGGAGCAGCAAAAGGCCATTCAAGCCTATACAGCTACCTACAATATAGGCAAAGGAGGGGGAATGCACCTGACTCAAGCGCAGTGGAGAATGATTTCAACGTTGTGCAAGGTTCTGCAACCCTTTGAACTTGCCACACGTGAAGTCAGTTCAGACACTGCTAGCCTGAGTCAGGTCATTCCTCTCATCAGACTTTTGCAGAAGAAGCTGGAGAGATTGAAGGAGGAGCTAAAACAGAGCGATACCGCTAGGCATGTGGGACTTGTGGATGGAGCCCTTAATTCGCTTAACCAGGATTCACAGGTGGTCAATCTGTTGAAATCAGAGCACTACATTTTGGCCACCGTGCTCGATCCTAGATTTAAAACCTACGTTGTATCTCTCTTTCCGGCAGACACAAGTCTGCAGGGGTTCAAAGACCTGCTGGTGAGAAAATTGTCAAGTCAAGTGGATCGTGACCCGTCAACAGCTCCTCCTTCACATTCTTCCGCAACTGGGGCTGCGAGGAAAAGGCTAAGAATTCCGAGCCCACCCGCAGGCGGGGATGCAGGGCAGTCTGGAGCGAGTGCTGACATCTGGTCCGGACTGAAGGACCTGCCAACGATTACTGACATGTCGTCTACTGTCACTGCATATGATTCTGTCACCATTGAAAGAATGTTGGAGGATTATATGAGTGACCGCATCCAAGTAGGCATGTCAGACAGTCCTTACGTATACTGGCAGGAAAAAGAGGCAATTTGAAGGCCCTTGCACAAACTGGCTTTATTTTACCTAAGTTGCCCCCCCTCCAGTGTGTACTCCGAAAGAGTGTTTAGTGCAGCCACTCACCTTCTCAGCAATCAGCGTACGTGGTTACTTCCAGAAAATGTGGAGAAGATTATGTTTTTCATTCATTTTTCTTTGCATCATGTGCTGTTTGGGGACTATTTTTTGAAGTGCCATCCTGTCTGACACTGCAGTACCACTCCTAGATTGGCCAGGTGTTTGTGTCGGTCACTTGGGTCGCTTAGCTTAGTCACACAGCTACCTCATTGCGCCTCTTTTTTTCTTTGCATCATGTGCTGTTTGGGGACTATTTTTTTGAAGTGCCATCCTGTCTGACACTGCAGTACCACTCCTAGATGGGCCAGGTGTATGTGTCGGCTACTTGGGTCGCTTAGCTTAGTCACACAGCTACCTCATTGCGCCTCTTTTTTTCTTTGCATCATGTGCTGTTTGGGGACAATTTTTTTAATCTGCCATCCTGTCTGACTGCAGTGCCACTCCTAGATGGGCCAGGTGTTTGTGTCGGCCACTTGGGTCGCTTAGCTTAGTCATCTAGCGACCTCGGTGCAAATTTTAGGACTAAAAATAATATTGTAAGGTGTTCAGAATAGACTGGAAATGAGTGTAAATTATGGTTATTGAGGTTAATAATACTATGGGATCAAAATGACCCCCAAATTCTATGATTTAAGCTGTTTTTGAGTGTTTTTGGTTAAAAATCACCTGAATCCAAACACACCCGAATCCGCCAAAAAAATTTCAGGGAGGTTTTGCCAAAACGCGTCCGAATCCAAAACACGGCCGAGGAACCGAATCCAAAACCAAAACACAAAACCCGAAAAATGTATACACACACACAGACACACACACACACACACACACACACACATCATAGAGAAGAGCACACCAGTGAAACCTTACTCACCTAAACTGTACGGGCTGAAACACACTATCCGGCTTTTGCCGGCCGGGAAAAAGCCGGACGCTTTTTCCCGTGCCGGCATTGTAGTTAACAGTGTGAGGGCTAGGGTCCCTTCACACTGCACGGCCCCGGCCCAGCTGCCGGTTTGCAGCCGGGTCTCACCACTGGGCTGTCTTTGGAGCCAGTAAACCATGTGTGTGAAGGGGAGCTTTCACACACAACGTTTTTTTCTGAAGCCGTGTCTTATGCTGCGCATGCGCACAGCATCACACACGGCTCAAAGCCGTCCTGTGTGACAGACACTGCCGGTTTCTGCCGGATGGCAAAAAGCCGGACAAAGTTTGTCCGGCTTTTTGCCATCCGGGAAAAACCGGAGTGTGTGTTACAGCCCTACCAGTGCCAGCGGTAGGTATTTCAGCTGAAATCCATGTGTACTGTACATCCACAAGTCCCGCTGCACTTGGTAAGACTAAAGCAAGACTTCTTGCCTTATTTTTACAGAGTGCTGCAGGACTTGTGGACTATATACATATATACTGATAAGGGGTTGGGTAGAGGGGGCACAGATGGTCGAAACCTTGCAGCAGCTGTGGGACCCTAAAACAACGCGGCGGCGGAAGGAGATTGCGGCAACAGGAGGAGATTGCGACGGGGAGCTGAAGGTATAGCTTGCCGAGGGAGCTGTCAGCATTCTCAGCACCCTATCAAATCTGTTGCCTGGGGCACGTGACCCCTTAGCCCCCCCCAGTTGCGTGGCCGTGCGCAGGACATTTATTCAGTTAGGGGAAGTTGAGCCTGGGGCTGCCCCCAAAATTCTGCAAATGGGTCAGTGTCACAAGGCCACGCCCACTCACCTGAGGCCACACCCCTCGCACACAAGGCCATGCCCCCTTTTTGGAGTGTCCCGAATCACTACTGAGAAAAGTTGGGAGGTATGGGATACTGTGTGACGTAATGTGTACTGGCAGCCCTACAATGTGATCATGTAAACTAAGTAACTATGGGCCTAATTCAGACTTGATTGCAGCAGCACAATCTTTTTCTAATGGGCAAGTAGGTGGAGCATATGTAACAACAGTAACATGTGCAGAGAGAGTTAGATTTGGGTGAGTTATTTTGTTTCTGTGCAGGGTAAATACTGTCTGCTTTATTTCTTTTTCTAAAATACCTGTATGATATATCATACAAACATCCGGTCGCCTCCCAATATGATATTCTCTAGTTTACAGCCTCCTCAATAAACTTGACATAAGCATATCTACACATATATACATAACGCTCATGTTTAATTGTTGAATTGATTAGTGCCTGTAAAGAGGAAAAATCTGGACCGAGAGAAGCCATCCAAGAACAAGCAATGATAGCTGCAGCCAAAGCCCAAAGATTTTTTTTTTCAAAATATATTTTATTGATGTTGTGAACAAACAGTAATGTGCAACATAAAGGAAAAAGACAAAGCCGCATATAGTTGAGAAGAAGCATATTGCCAGACTAATGTAAGGCGACGACGGCATAGTCTCAAATTATACCTAAAATTTTCCATTTTCTAACATATATAAGATAAGCTGAAGGCTGCATAAGCCTGAGGCCATATAGGAGCCCAATTTTTTGTCATTGGTTGTTTGTGACTAAGCAGTTGCTAGGCAGATCAGTGTTTTCGTGGGTATTTTTCCTTTAGGATTATAGGGCTGTCCATCAAGGGTTTAGGGCATACTTGCCTACCTGACCCTCTCCATGAGGGAGAAAATGCTCTGTTCCTGGACTTTCCTGGTAATGTATGATTGCCATCACCTGTGGTGAGCTAGGTAATTGATAAGAAAGGTGTTTCACCACAGGTGATGGCAATCATACATTACCAGGAAAGTCCAGGAACAGAGCATTTTCTCCCTCATGGAGAGGGTCAGGTAGGCAAGTATGGTTTAGGGGTTGGTCTTGGAATAATATATAAGCCATGGTCATGTGCCTCAGGCTTCCTCTTGCCATTTTGGAATGGTCCAGGAAGGCTGAGTACTGCTTAATTCAACTAGAGCCTGTGTAATTGTGTTATTCCATTTGTTTAGTGCTTGTTTTTCATTTATCTGCCCTCCTCCCCTCTAGTTTCCACTTGCCAGATAGCTTTCTAGGCTATTGCTACCCTTTGCACTACCAGTTTCGTTTGCTTTAACCCCCCCCCCCCTTCTACATGCCGCGTCCCTGCAAGTCCGCTCCCCCCTCCCATCGCCTTTTAGAGGCCGCAGTCGCCCTGCGCTCCCGTTCGCGGAGCGCTACTTCACCCGCCCTGCTTCCCACATCTGAACGGCCGCGGCAGGGTCAGCCTCTGCGGCCCGCGCTGCTGCGGGTGCTGCTCGCTCGGCCGGCGGGCGCACTGCCCTGGCCGTGGCGGGTTGTGGCTCAGCCGGGTCACGGGAGGCGTCCCCGGCTGCTGGAGCTCCCCCGGCGGCTCTCTCACCCGGCGCGGCGGCATCCGGCGCGGCGGCTTCCGGCGCGTCCTCGTCTCTCTCCTGCTGGCAGCTCCAGCCAGCGGCGCTGGCGCCCACGTGGTGCCTGGCGCACGGCCCCGGGGAGGGGGTGCGGCAGTTGCCTTAGGTCTCTGCTGCAGTGGGACAGCAGAGGCTTCCTGTGCCCCCACTTATACCTTGTTCTCGGGGTTCACCCCAGGCAGCCGTGGGGCTGCAGGCGGCTCGAGTCTTCGGCCCGGCGCTCTCCGTCCGCTTCCCCTGCATCCTCCCCATTTCTGCCCGGCTATATGCGTTGGCGCACGCTGGCTGCCTGACGGCCCGGAATGGGCTGCGGGGGGAGGGGGGGTGGGTCCCGGGTGCCGGGCTTGGAGATGCGGCTGCAGCGGTTCCAACGTGCCCCCAGCTGCTGCGGCGCGGTGTGCTGGCAGCCTGTTCCCACATGTTGGGGGCGGGTTTTTTGGGGTCCCTCACTGGATTAGGGGGGGGCTGATGGCCTAGGTGCCCGCCGATGGCCGCAGATGCGGTGGGCGGCTCCCTTTATGGGGGTCCCTGACCACGGCGCTCGGCGCGTGGCCCTGCTGGGGGCAACCCCCCCACTTCGCGTACAGGCCTTGCCCGTGGTGGCGCACCGGTGTTGTAAGTCCTATCACGCTTTCCCGCATCAGGTCCGGCGGAGGGTGGTCGCTGAACCGGCTTGGGGCTCGTGTGGGCCCTATGCCGTTTTTTCCTCTCTTCCCGATTTGTGCAGCTTCCCTGTAGGATGGGTGCCCAAGGAACCCGGGCTAGTGCCGCCTTATCCTATAATTGTCGTATCTTCATGGGGTTTTTCTTTTCATGCTCCATTTCCGAGACCGCGAGCGGGGTGAGTATTTGTCTTTTATGGACTCTGCGTTAGAGATGAGCGCCGGAAATTTTTCGGGTTTTGTGTTTTGGTTTTGGGTTCGGTTCCGCGGCCGTGTTTTGGGTTCGAACGCGTTTTGGCAAAACCTCACCGAATTTTTTTTGTCGGATTCGGGTGTGTTTTGGATTCGGGTGTTTCTTTTAAAAAACACTAAAAAACAGCTTAAATCATAGAATTTGGGGGTCATTTTGATCCCAAAGTATTATTAACCTCAAAAACCATAATTTACACTCATTTTCAGTCTATTCTGAATACCTCACACCTCACAATATTATTTTTAGTCCAAAAATTTGCACCTAGGTCGCTGGATGACTAAGCTGGGCGACCCTAGTGGCCGACACAAACACCGGGCCCATCTAGGAGTGGCACTGCAGTGTCACGCAGGATGTCCCTTCCAAAAAACCCTCCCCAAACAGCACATGACGCAAAGAAAAAAAGAGGCGCAATGAGGTAGCTGTGTGAGTAAGATAAGCGACCCTAGTGGCCGACACAAACACCGGGCCCATCTAGGAGTGGCACTGCAGTGTCACGCAGGATGTCCCTTCCAAAAAACCCTCCCCAAACAGCACATGACGCAAAGAAAAAAAGAGGCGCAATGAGGTAGCTGTGTGAGTAAGATAAGCGACCCTAGTGGCCATCACAAACACCGGGCCCATCTAGGAGTGGCACTGCAGTGTCACGCAGGATGTCCCTTCCAAAAAACCCTCCCCAAACAGCACATGACGCAAAGAAAAATTAAAGAAAAAAGAGGTGCAAGATGGAATTGTCCTTGGGCCCTCCCACCCACCCTTATGTTGTATAAACAGGACATGCACACTTTAACCAACCCATCATTTCAGTGACAGGGTCTGCCACACGACTGTGACTGATATGACGGGTTGGTTTGGACCCCCACCAAAAAAGAAGCAATTAATCTCTCCTTGCACAAACTGGCTCTACAGAGGCAAGATGTCCACCTCATCATCATCCTCCGATATATCACCGTGTACATCCCCCTCCTCACAGATTATCAATTCGTCCCCACTGGAATCCACCATCTCAGCTCCCTGTGTACTTTGTGGAGGCAATTGCTGCTGGTCAATGTCTCCGCGGAGGAATTGATTATAATTCATTTTAATGAACATCATCTTCTCCACATTTTCTGGATGTAACCTCGTACGCCGATTGCTGACAAGGTGAGCGGCGGCACTAAACACTCTTTCGGAGTACACACTTGTGGGAGGGCAACTTAGGTAGAATAAAGCCAGTTTGTGCAAGGGCCTCCAAATTGCCTCTTTTTCCTGCCAGTATAAGTACGGACTGTGTGACGTGCCTACTTGGATGCGGTCACTCATATAATCCTCCACCATTCTTTCAATGGTGAGAGAATCATATGCAGTGACAGTAGACGACATGTCCGTAATTGTTGTCAGGTCCTTCAGTCCGGACCAGATGTCAGCATCAGCAGTCGCTCCAGACTGCCCTGCATCACCGCCAGCGGGTGGGCTCGGAATTCTGAGCCTTTTCCTCGCACCCCCAGTTGCGGGAGAATGTGAAGGAGGAGATGTTGACAGGTCGCGTTCCGCTTGACTTGACAATTTTCTCACCAGCAGGTCTTTCAACCCCAGCAGACTTGTGTCTGCCGGAAAGAGAGATCCAAGGTAGGTTTTAAATCTAGGATCGAGCACGGTGGCCAAAATGTAGTGCTCTGATTTCAACAGATTGACCACCCGTGAATCCTGGTTAAGCGAATTAAGGGCTCCATCCACAAGTCCCACATGCCTAGCGGAATCGCTCCGTGTTAGCTCCTCCTTCAATGTCTCCAGCTTCTTCTGCAAAAGCCTGATGAGGGGAATGACCTGACTCAGGCTGGCAGTGTCTGAACTGACTTCACGTGTGGCAAGTTCAAAGGGCATCAGAACCTTGCACAACGTTGAAATCATTCTCCACTGCGCTTGAGACAGGTGCATTCCACCTCCTATATCGTGGTCAGATGTATAGGCTTGAATGGCCTTTTGCTGCTCCTCCAACCTCTGAAGCATATAGAGGGTTGAATTCCACCTCGTTACCACTTCTTGCTTCAGATGATGGCAGGGCAGGTTCAGGCGTTTTTGGTGTTGCTCCAGTCTTCTGTACGTGGTGCCTGTACGCCGAAAGTGTCCCGCAATTCTTCTGGCCACCGACAGCATCTCTTGCACGCCCCTGTCATTTTTTTAAAAATTCTGCACCACCAAATTCAAGGTATGTGCAAAACATGGGACGTGCTGGAATTTGCCCATATTTAATGCACACACAATATTGCTGGCGTTGTCCGATGCCACAAATCCACAGGAGAGTCCAATTGGGGTAAGCCATTCCGCGATGATCTTCCTCAGTTGCCGTAAGAGGTTTTCAGCTGTGTGCGTATTCTGGAAACCGGTGATACAAAGCGTAGCCTGCCTAGGAAAGAGTTGGCGTTTGCGAGATGCTGCTACTGGTGCCGCCGCTGCTGTTCTTGCGGCGGGAGTCCATACATCTACCCAGTGGGCTGTCACAGTCATATAGTCCTGACCCTGCCCTGCTCCACATGTCCGTGGTTAAGTGGACATTGGGTACAACTGCATTTTTTAGGACACTGGTGAGTCTTTTTCTGACGTCCGTGTACATTCTCGGTATCGCCTGCCTAGAGAAGTGGAACCTAGATGGTATTTGGTAACGGGGGCACACTGCCTCAATAAATTGTCTAGTTCCCTGTGAACTAACGGCGGATACCGGACGCACGTCTAACACCAACATAGTTGTCAAGGCCTCAGTTATCCGCTTTGCAGCAGGATGACTGCTGTGATATTTCATCTTCCTCGCAAAGGACTGTTGGACAGTCAATTGTTTACTGGAAGTAGTACAAGTGGGCTTACGACTTCCCCTCTGGGATGACCATCGACTCCCAGCAGCAACAACAGCAGCGCCAGCAGCAGTAGGCGTTACACGCAAGGATGCATCGGAGGAATCCCAGGCAGGAGAGGAATCGTCAGAATTGCCAGTGACATGGCCTGCAGGACTATTGGCATTCCTGGGGAAGGAGGAAATTGACACTGAGGGTGTTGGTGGGGTGGTTTGCGGGAGCTTGGTTACAAGAGGAAGGGATTTACTGGTCAGTGGACTGCTTCCGCTGTCACCCAAAGTTTTTGAACTTGTCACTGACTTATTATGAATGCGCTGCAGGTGACGTATAAGGGAGGATGTTCCGAGGTGGTTAACGTCCTTACCCCTACTTATTACAGCTTGACAAAGGCAACACACGGCTTGACACCTGTTGTCCGCATTTCTGTTGAAATACCTCCACACCGAAGAGCTGATTTTTTTGGTATTTTCACCAGGCATGTCAATGGCCATATTCCTCCCACGGACAACAGGTGTCTCCCCGGGTGCCTGACTTAAACAAACCACCTCACCATCAGAATCCTCCTGGTCAATTTCCTCCCCAGCGCCAGCAACACCCATATCCTCCTCATCCTGGTGTACTTCAACACTGACATCTTCAATCTGACTATCAGGAACTGGACTGCGGGTGCTCCTTCCAGCACTTGCAGGGGGCGTGCAAATGGTGGAAGGCGCATGCTCTTCACGTCCAGTGTTGGGAAGGTCAGGCATCGCAACCGACACAATTGGACTCTCCTTGTGGATTTGGGATTTCGAAGAACGCACAGTTCTTTGCGGTGCTACTGCTTTTGCCAGCTTGAGTCTTTTCATTTTTCTAGTGGGAGGCTGAGTGCTTCCATCCTCATGTGAAGCTGAACCACTAGCCATGAACATAGGCCAGGGCCTCAGCCGTTCCTTGCCACTCCGTGTGGTAAATGGCATATTGGCAAGTTTACGCTTCTCCTCCGACAATTTTATTTTAGGTTTTGGAGTCCTTTTTTTACTGATATTTGGTGTTTTGGATTTGACATGCTCTGTACTATGACATTGGGCATCAGCCTTGGCAGACGACGTTGCTGGCATTTCATCGTCTTGGCCATGACTAGTGGCAGCAGCTTCAGCACGAGGTGGAAGTGGATCTTGATCTTTCCCTAATTTTGGAACCTCAACATTTTTGTTCTCCATATTTTAATAGGCACAACTAAAAGGCACCTCAGGTAAACAATGGAGATGGATGGATACTAGTATACTTATGGATGGACTGCCGAGTGCCGACACAGAGGTAGCTACAGCCGTGGACTACCGTACTGTGTCTGCTGCTAATATAGACTGGATGATAATGAGATGTAGTATGTATAAAGAAGAAAGAAAAAAAAAACCACGGGTAGGTGGTATACAATTATGGATGGACTGCCGAGTGCCGACACAGAGGTAGCTACAGCCGTGGACTACCGTACTGTGTCTGCTGCTAATATAGACTGGATGATAATGAGATGTAGTATATATAAAGAAGAAAGTAAAAAAAAACCACGGGTAGGTACTAGGTGGTATACAATTATGGATGGACTGCCGAGTGCCGACACAGAGGTAGCTACAGCCGTGGACTACCGTACTGTGTCTGCTGCTAATATAGACTGGATGATAATGAGATGTAGTATGTATAAAGAAGAAAGAAAAAAAATAACCACGGGTAGGTACTAGGTGGTATACAATTATGGATGGACTGCCGAGTGCCGACACAGAGGTAGCTACAGCCGTGGACTACCGTACTGTGTCTGCTGCTAATATAGACTGGATGATAATGAGATGTAGTATATATAAAGAAGAAAGAAAAAAAAACCACGGGTAGGTACTAGGTGGTATACAATTATGGATGGACTGCCGAGTGCTGACACAGAGGTAGCTACAGCCGTGGACTACCGTACTGTGTCTGCTGCTAATATAGACTGGATGATAATGAGATGTAGTATATATAAAGAAGAAAGAAAAAAAAAACCCACGGGTAGGTACTAGGTGGTATACAATTATGGATGGACTGCCGAGTGCCGACACAGAGGTAGCTACAGCCGTGGACTACCGTACTGTGTCTGCTGCTAATATAGACTGGATGATAATGAGATGTAGTATATATAAAGAAGAAAGAAAAAAAAAACCACGGGTAGGTACTAGGTGGTATACAATTATGAATGGACTGCCGAGTGCCGACACCGAGGTAGCTACAGCCGTGGACTACCGTACTGTGTCTGCTGCTAATATAGACTGGATGATAATGAGATGTAGTACATATAAAGAAGAAAGAAAAAAAAACCACGGGTAGGTACTAGGTGGTATACAATTATGGATGGACTGCCGAGTGCCGACACAGAGGTAGCTACAGCCGTGGACTACCATATTGTGTCTGCTGCTAATATAGACTGGATGATAATGAGATGTAGTATATATAAAGAAGAAAGAAAAAAAAAACACGGGTAGGTACTAGGTGGTATACAATTATGGATGGACTGCTGAGTGCCGACACAGAGGTAGCTACAGCCGTGGACTACCGTACTGTGTCTGCTGCTAATATAGACTGGATGATAATGATATGTATTATATATAAAGAAGAAAGAAAAAAAAACCACGGGTAGGTACTAGGTGGTATACAATTATGGATGGACTGCCGAGTGCAGACACAGAGGTAGCTACAGCCGTGGACTAACGTACTGTGTCTGCTGCTAATATAGAGTCTAGACTGGATGATAAATTATTGATGAGATGAAATCAATATAATATCACTGTACTGCAGCCGGACAGGTACTATATATATTTATTATGTAATGACTGATGACGGACCTGCTGGACACTGTCAGGTCAGCAGCACAGCACCGCAGACTGCCAGTCTGCTACAGTAAGCTACTATAGTAGTATGTAATAGTATAAAGAAGAATGAAAAAAAAAAAACCACGGGTAGGTGGTATACAATATTATATATATATATATATATTATATACAATTATATATATATATATATATATTAAACTGGTGGTGATTGATTATTAAACTGGTGGTCAGGTCACGTTGCAACTTGCAACTAGTACTCCGAGGCCTAAGCAGACAATCACAAAATAAAAAATATATTATTATACTGGTGGTCAGTGTGGTCACACAATGGCAGTGTGGCACTGACTCTGGCAGCAAAAGTGTGCTGTGCACTGTACGTTATATCTGTACTCCTCCTGAGTCCTGCTCTCAGACTCTAACTGCTCCCCACTGTCAGTGTCTCCCCCACAAGTCAGATAATTAATACAATACACTGCAGTCACACTATCTAATCTTATCTACAGTATATCACTTCAGCAAGTAGTATATATATAGTAGTATAGTAGTACTCCTCCTAAGTAATAATGCTCCCCAAAATTACTACTAGTACTGTGTCTCTCTCGTCTCTCTCTACTGTGTCTCTCTCTCTACTGTGTCTCTCTCTCTCTTCTCTAAACGGAGAGGACGCCAGCCACGTCCTCTCCCTATCAATCTCAATGCACGTGTGAAAATGGCGGCGACGCGCGGCTCCTTATATAGAATCCGAGTCTCGAGAGAATCCGACAGCGTGATGATGACGTTCGGGCGCGCTCGGGTTAACCGAGCAAGGCGGGAAGATCCGAGTCGCTCGGACCCGTGAGAAAAAACATGAAGTTCGGGCGGGTTCGGATTCAGAGGAACCGAACCCGCTCATCTCTACTCTGCGTTTTGTTTCGTGAATATGGGCCGGGTACCTTCTTTTTGGCTAACTTGTATGTTGGGTCGGGCTTTCGCTGCTTCCCCTGCGTCCCTATCACCTGCAATTTTTCGGGCCTCGACTGTTTTCTGCTGACATGTGGGTGCCTCTGGGTTTTTTTTTTCGGTCTCATGTGCCTTTTTGGGAAATTCTGCTCTTTCTGGGATTGGCGCGTATTGTCCGCATCCGGCCCCTTCGGTGTTTCTCGCTACAGGGACTATTTTCTCTTCAGGGGTCTTCGAGGCATTTTGGTTTTTGTAACTATCCTTCTGTAGGTTGCCATGTCTTTGTTCGGGGTCCGGGGTGTTCCCGTTGCCACAGTACGCGGCAAGGGCCCTATCGGTTGCCTGAGGTTGCAGGGGTGAGCGATGGGCACAATTGCGGATTGTTGTCGCATCCCCACTGACAAGGTACCGACACTTTTGGGGTTTTTGTTAACGACTGCTGGGGGTAACACGAAGTTCGGTTTAAGCAGGTGCAGTTGTTGTTAGCTCCTCCCCTTTTGCAAGCAGGGTTATCCCTATGGGTGGCATAGTTTGCAAGAATCCTAAGGGCCCCTGCGGAGTCGACCAGGTAGCGTACCGCAGTTTCCCTTTCCTGCGGGATCAGTGATGTTTGGTGGTTTTGGTCTTCATTCCTATAGTTTTTATGGGGAGGTTGTTGTGGCCTCCTCCTACTTGTTCCCTACGTTCCCCCCAGGCTTTGCGGCTGTTGCGACATCTGCATGGCTGCTGGCGGTGCAGTTTTACCATCCCGCTCCGGAGTCGGAATGGGTTGGCGGATGCTTTGTTTCTTTGCAGTTTGATGAGTGCCGCGAGTGGGTTCCGGGGGTGGCGTCATACGGTTTTCTCATGCCCGTCTGCTGTCGGGTGGATTGTCCAGATGGGTTGGCTACTCGGACTAGGCATGCGTTGGCTCCTTCCTCGTTTGGGGCGTCTGCTGCGTCCTGGTGTTTTTTCAGTAGGTTGGATACAGCGGATGTGTCCCTGGTAGACGGTTTGATGGTTTTCCGGTTCGAGCGTTATTTGGGAGGGCGGTCCTAGGCAGCCATGTATCCTGCCTTTGCGGGCATTTCCTTCCGTTCTAGGCTGCGCGGGCTGGTGGACCCCGCCTGGTCTTTCGTTAGCACTTTAGGGTTGGGGCTAGGTGCCCCGCGCCTGCGGATACACGTAGGCCTGCTACGTGGCAAATTTTGGCGAAGTTTCTGGGTGTGCTGCCTCCTGTCGCCGAGTTGGTGTGGGAGGTGGCCCATGTTTAGGTTAGCCTTTGCTTTGGCTTTCTTCTGGGTTTTGCGGGTAAGCAAGGGGTGGCGAGAAGCAGGCATTTTGGGATGCCGGGACCTTTCTCTGTAACGCGGGTTGCACGGTGGTTGGTTGCTCTGCAGGATGGTGTGATCCAAATTGGATCAAGCAGCTGGGGGTCGCTGGGTGTCCTTGGAGGCCCAGGAGGTGGTGGGTGTCTGCCCGCTGCGCCTGGCGCATGAGTATAGATGGGCCTCCGGGGGGGGGTGACCAGTTACTGGTACAGGCGCTCGCTGGTCCTCTCACTAAGGTACAGTGTTGCTGCTGTGTTTGGGTTCGGTACCCATTCCTTGCGGAATGGGGCGGCTGACCATGCGGCAGCCACAGGGTCCGCCACGGCAGCTGTTCAGGAGCTGGCCCATTGGCGTTATACTTCTTGGGTCCTATTCCTTACGGATGGGGGAGGCTGCCATGCGGCAGCCACAGGGGTCTCCACAGCAGCTATTCAGAAGCTGGGCCATTGGGGGTATACTTCTTAGGTCCTATTCCTTGCGGGTTGGGGTGGCTACCATGCGGCAGCCACAGGGTCCTCCTCGGCTGCTGTTCAGGAGCTGGCCCGTTGGCGGTATACTTCTTAGGTCCTATTTCTTGCGGATGGGGGAGGCTGCCATGTGGCAGCCACAGGGGCCTCCACGGCAGCTATTTAGGGGCTGGGCCGTTGGAGGTGTACGTCTTAGGGCCTATTCCTTGCGGATTGGGGTGGCTACCTTGCGGCAGCCACGGGGTCCTCCTCGGCAGCTGTTAAGGAGCAGGGCTGTTGGGGGTATGCTTATTATAGGTCCTATCCCTGGCGGACTGGGGCGGCTGACCATGCGGCAGCACAGGGTCCTCCACGGCAGCGGTTCAGGAGCAGGGTCGTTGGGGGTATGCTTGATGCAGGTCCTGTTCCTGGCGGATTGGGGAGGCTACCATGTGGCAGCCACAGGGTCCCCCTCGACAGCGGTTCCGGTGCTGGGCCGTTGGAGGTATACTTTTTAGGTCCTGTTCCTTGCGGATTGGGGAGTCTGCCATGCGGCAACCACAGGGTCCTCCACTGCGGTTGTTCAGGAGCTGGGGCATTGGAGGTTTACTCCTTATAGGTCCTATTCCTTGCGGATTGGGGTGGCTGCTGTGCGGCAGTCACTGGGTCCCCCACGGCAGCGGTCCAGGAGCTGGGGCATTGGGGGTGTACTTCTTAGGTCCTATTCCTTGCGGATGGGGGTGGCTACCATGCGGCAGCCACAGGGTCCTCCGCGGCAGCTATTCAGGAGGTGGTCCGCTGGAGGTGTATTTTTTTTTAGGTCCTATTCCTTGCGGATGGGGGTGGCTGCCGTGCGGCAGCCATAGGGTCCCCCTCGGAAGCTATTCAAGGGGTGGTCCATTGGAGGTATACTGCTTAGGTCCTATTCCATACGGATGGGAGTGGCTACCATGCGGAAGCCACAGGTTCCTCCACGGCGGCTATTCGGGAGGTGGGCCGTTGGAGGTATACTTTTTGGGCCCTATTCCTTGCGGATGGGGGTGGCTACCGTGTGGCAGCCACAGGGTCCTCCACGGCAGCTATTCAGGAGGTGCTCCGTGGAGGGATGCTTACTATAAGCCTTCTGCATATGGATGATGTTTAGTTGCGCCTGTTGCGCTAACCCAAAACCCTGTTTACCCGTCGGTTTTTGAACGGGTAGCGTTCAGGAATCGAGGGTGTGAAGTGAATTTTTTAATTTTCCTCAGAGGGGGCTTAATTACAATTGGCTCATCAAAGGTCCACGGGAGGTTTTTTGAGTTTTCTCCTTCACTTGGGTTAATTCTGTTATCTGTCACTTGGTTTTCCTATGTGATGTATGTCAGTGGTGATTTTAGGGTGTTTTTCTTTTGCAGCCGTCGATGGTTTGAACAGGAATGGCTGGTTTGGCCACTCTTACATTTTTGGGTGGCAGGGCATTACTTGGCGCATAGGACAGCTGATGTTTTGAGTTATGGCTTTTAGGTGGTCAGGCATCCTCTGCTTGTACTGCATCAGCTGCAGTTTCGACAAGGGGGAAGGCGTTCGTCTTCTCCGGCTGGAGTTTTGCAGGTTTTGTCTTACCTGGGGTTTTGGTCCTTTCAGTTAGCTTTCTTGTTTTCTTGGTTTTTATTGGTTTGGATGGCGGGGCGGTTTGTTAAACCTTTGTGGCGGGAAGTCGCTACCAACCAGTGGTCAGATGGGCATAAGTGGTCATTGTGGGGCACCCTCTTTAGAAGGACGGCAGGTGTGTCCTTACCTTGCGGTTGGACATTTAGACGTTCCCCTGCGGGAACCGAACGTTTGCCAGAGAAAAGAGTGGTGAGTCCTGCACAATGCGGGTTATGCAGGGAGGAGGCGGGATTTGGGTACTCCCCTCCTTGGTGGTTGGATTTCATCCAAGGGACTGGAGCTGGTGTCTGGTAGCGACTTATCCTTTGCCATCCTCCAATATAAAATCAATTCAATTACAATTATAGTTTAAAGAATAGGTCAGCGATCAATAAATATCATCTGACCTTTATCTACAGCTAACCGTGTCCGTGTCGTTATATTAGTGTGTCGTTATTTTAGTGATAAGCCAGCTTAAAAAAGTGTTTATGTCAATCGCAATAAAATTATGGGCGCCTTAGATAAGCTGAAGGCTGCATAAGCCTGAGGCCATATAAGAGCCCAATTTTTTGTGATTGGTTGTTTGTGACTAAGCAGTTGCTAGGCAGATCAGTGTTTTTGTGGGTATTTTTCCTATAGGATTATAGGGCTGTCCATCAAGGGTTTAGGGGTTGGTCTTGGAATAATATATAAGCCATGGTCATGTGCCTCAGACTTCTTCTTGCCATTTTGGAATGCCCTCCCGCTCGCCCTGACTATATTTTTTCCTGCATCTTGTCTTTCTCGGTGGGCTCTTGACAGCCAGATTGGCGGGAAGTCGCTACCAACCAGCCGTCAGATGGGCATAAGTGGTCATTGTGGGGCACCCTCTTTAGAAGGATGGCAGGTGTGTCCTTACCTTGCGGTTGGACATTTAGACGTTCCCCTGCGGGAACCAAACGTTTGCCAGAGAAAAGAGTGGTGAGTCCTGCACAATGCGGGTTATGCAGGGAGGAGGCAGGGTTTGGGTACTCCCCTCCTTGGTGACTGGATTTCATCCAAGGGACTGGAGCTGGTGTCTGGTAGCGACTTGTCCTTTGCCATCCTCCAATATAAAATTAATTCAATTACAATTATAGTTTAAAGAACAGGTCAGCAAACAATAAATATCGTCTGACCTTTATCTACAGCTAACCGTGTCCATGTTGTTATTTTAGTGTGTCGTTATTTTAGTGATAAGCTAGCTTAAAGAAGTGTTTATGTCAATCGCAATAAAATTATGGGCGCCTTACATAGAAATTAGAAAGTTTACCATTGTAGAGCACAATCAAAATGGAAGAAAAATAAGAAAAGAACTTCTAAAGAGCTATGGTGGTCATTCCGAGTTGTTCGCTCGTTGCCGATTTTCGCGATGCTGCGATTTGTTGCTAAATGCGCATGGTACGCAGAGCGCATGTGCTAAGTTATTTAACACAAAACTTAGTAGATTTGCTGGAGTTCGTGCGGCGCTTTTCAGTCGCACTGCTGATCGGTGAATGATTGACAGGAAAGGGGAGTTTCTGGGTGGTAACTGAGCGTTTTCCGGGAGTGTGCTAAAAAACGCAGGCATGTCAGGGAAAAACGCAGGAGGGGCTGGAGAAACGGGGGAGTGGCTGGCCGAATGCAGGACGTGTTTGTGACGTCAAACCAGGAACTAAACAGACTGAGGTGATCACAATCTAGGAGTAGGTCTGGAGCTACTCAGAAACTGCAAGAAAATATTTAGTAGCAGTTCTGCTAATCTTTCGTTCGCTATTCTGCTAAGCTAAGATACACTCCCAGAAAGCGGCGGCCTAGCGTGTGCAATGCTGCTAAAAGCAGCTAGTGAGCGAACAACTCGGAATGAGGGCCTATAACAGGTCTGATATAACAATAAAGAATCTAAACATACAATGGCGTCCATCTACGTGGGGGACGCATAACACAAACAATAAACAAACAAAAAGCAGTATCCGCCAAAGCCAGGGGACCGTCAACCCATACATGGAGAAATCATCAAAGCCAGAAAAAATACAATAGATGGAGTTCTAAGAAGATGTAAAGAGAGAATGGAGAACAACAAGAAGAGAAGGAAGAAAAAGGGAAAAGGAGGAGATTAAAGATAGTTAAAATTTATGGGAGGGAAACAGGAGGTCTATGATCTAGGAGTTGGTGACAGTGCCATATGGTGTAGTGGAAGCTTTGTTGGATAGCAAGTTTTGTGGAGGTGGGTAGTGTATGGATAAACTTTCCCCAGCATTGAAATAATGCGGGAGTCAAAATTTCCTTATTAAGAGATGGTTTTAACCAGTCCATTGTAAAGAGAAAAAGTAATCTAGAGTTCGCCATGGGTAGGGTGAAAGGGGTGTCATGTATCCATTGCTGAAGTATGGATTTCTGTCCCACGGCAGAGAGAAGTGTCACTAGTTTTTTTATCTTGAGAGGGAATGTTTGGCTGGTCAAGGAGATGTCCAAACAGGGCCCAAGAGGCAGTACGTTGGAAGTTGATACCTAGTTCAGAGGAACTATATGTCTGTAACTCACTCCAGATGTTTGTATATATAGGTGCAGTGCCAGAAGCAATGCATAATATCAGCCACTGGTGCAGAGCACTTAATGCATGCCGCAGAATCAGAGAGGCCCATTAGATGACTCTGTTTTGGAGATATGTAAGCTCTGTGCAAAATCTTATACGTCATTTCCTGATAAATACTCGCTGGAATAAGCTTCAAAGATTTAGTAAAACTGTCCATCACTGTATCCGGAGCCATAGAAGGAATCTGAGAGGACCATTTTTGTAGTTGAGCAAGATCAGAAGCGGGTATGATGTCTGTGCATATTCGGGTATAGATTGTTGAGATGGAGTATGTGCCAGAGTGTAGAAGTGTGTCTAATGGGTTAAGGAAGTCTGGTTTACATAGTAGTGATAGAATCAAATGTAGATAGTTGGAGGCCTGGAAATAATAGAATTCGTGGTGGGGGCTAATGTCATATTTATCCATGGCTTCAGTGAAAGTAAGCGGTTTATTCAGAGAATTGAGAATATTACGAATGTGTGTGATCCCCGCGGTGCACCAGATATTGAAAGGGAAGGAGGCCCGGCCATTTTGGAAGTCTAAATTACCCGTGAAAGGGAGAAACAATGAGTGAAAGTAATGTAAATTTAGTGACTTCCTAGACCTTCTCCATGCAAGGATAGTGGAGGTCAGAAGTATATTGTCAAAGTGAGGTAGTCTCAGAGTAGTGTTATTGGTATATAAGAGGTAGCTGAGGGACTGAGGGGCGCAAAGTTGGGAATCCAACAATGAATCAGTATAAACATTTGTTTCTCTAATCCAGTCCATGTCAAAATGGAGAAGACAGGCCCTATTGTATTGCTCTATGTCGGGCAAATTTAGTCCTCCATTCTGTACGGTCTGGGATAATTTAAGAAGGCTTATTCGAGGCCACTTATTGGACCAGATGAACTTAGATATGTACGAGTTAAGGAGGGATACATCAGATTTTGTGTACAGGACAGGGACCATTTGGAGGACATAGAGCAATTTGGGAAAGCTGGCCATTTTAACAAGATTACAATGACCTAAGAGATTGAGAGGAAAGTTTTGCCAAAGACTGAGTTTGAATTTTAGTAAGAATAGGGTGAACATTGTAGGAATAGAGGAGAGCGGGCTCCGAAGGTAATAAAACTCCAAGATAAGTGAGGTGAGTAGGAGCCCATCGGAACGGGAAAGGGGGGTCCCACCCTATGGTGGCCTGACAAAATATGGCTAAGGCCTCCGATTTGTCATAATTAATGGAAAAGCCCGCAAAGGAAGAGAAGCACTGTATAGCTTCCTGTAGCGCCAGAATAGACTGTTTAGGGTTAGAGGTGAGGAGAAGAATATCATCTGCAAATGTTATAATTTTCAGTTCCTGAGTGCCAATTTTAATACCCCTGAAACTAGACAGTTTGACAATATAGCGTATAAAGGGTTCTAAAGCTAGATTGAAAAGGAGGGGGGAAAGAGGACATCCTTGTCTAGTCTCCCTTTCAAGGGTAAAGGGAGTTGAGGAGATATTATTAACCATCACTTGCGCAGTAGGGACGGTATAGAGGGAGTTAACAATGCCACAGAACTTTTCCCCAAAGTGTTAATGGCATAGGACTCGATTAAGGTGAGTCCAAGCGACCTTATTAAAGGTCTTTTCTGCATCAAGATTAATGAGAATGTTATGGACAAGATTGTTAGAGTGAGAGTAAGTGATGGCAGCCAAAGTGGCCCTAATACCCCGCACCGACTGTCTATTTTTAATGAAGCCCAGCTGGGCAGTCGATATAATGCGAGAAAGACATAATTGTAGGTGATCAGCCATTAATTTGGTCAGAGTCTTAAAGTCTTGATTGAGGAGGGATATTGGCCTATAGGAGCTATGGAGGGAAGGGTCTTTACCAGGTTTAGCTATGACAATTATCCTAGCTTCATTAAACCTAATTGGGGTTTGTTTGGAGGTAAGGATATGACTATAGAGGGACATAACAGTGGGGGCTAGGTCGTCTCTAAGCATTTTATAGAATTCCGCAGTAAAGCCATCAGGGCCAGGACTCTTATTATTCGGCAGGCTTTTGATGGTTTTGATAGTTCAGTAACTTCCTCAGCTGTAATTGGGCTTTCTAATATGTCCCTCTCTTCTTGGGAGAGGATAGGGAGATCAGCCTCTTCAAGAAAAGAGCGGCTGGCAGCAACATCATCAGGGCCTTTAGTATATAGGGAACGATAGAAGTGCATGAATTCGGCACAAATAGAATCGGGGTCTGAAACCAGTTTCCCTGAAATATTGTTGGCATTAACCCACGTACGGGATTTGGGTCCCTTGATCAGATTAGCTACCAATTTGCCCGATTTGTTGCCCCATCTATGAAACTTATTCTGCTGGTAGTCATAAGAGAGTTGAGCTCGTTCAGTGAGGAAAGTGTCGTAAATGAGCTTTGCTGAAAGGTAAGCTTCTTTGTGGGCAGGGGTATCATGTTGTTTATATCTCCGATAAGAGGAGGTGAGTGTCACACTCAGTGTCTGTAATTGTGAGGAGACTTTTTTCCTTTTGGAGTGAGTGTAAGACATAACATGCCCCGTAAGAACCGCTTTAGCAGCACCCCAAAACAGTGGGGAATCCAGAGTCTGGTCGCTGTTGTCTAAAGTGTAATTAAGCCAGGATTGTTTGAGGTGAAGAAGGAAGTCAGTGGATTGGCATAGGTACGTGGGGAAGCGCCAGCATGGGGTAAAATGGTGAGATAACGTTAATTGAATGTGTAAAGATATAGGAGCGTGATCAGAAATGATGATGTCGGCAATTGACGTGTGAGTAACCTTAGGAAAGAGGCACATAGAAGTGAAAATGTAGTCAATGCGAGAGTGAGATGAGTGGGGGTGAGAATAGAAAGAAAATTCCTTCTGGGTGGGGCAGAAGATGCACCATGGGTCAAGTAGGTCGAGTTGTGTGCAGAAAGAAGACAATAGATGACACAGAGGGGCAGCAGCGCGAGTACTGACTCTGAATCTGTCCATGGATGGGTCGAATACCTGGTTAAGGTCCCCACCTATAATCAGATTTTGGCCACCCTATGTGAGGAGTGTCGATAAAAGAGCTGCAAAGAGTCAGGGGACACATTAGGTGCATAGACATTAAGAAAAGTATATACAGTGTTGTAAATCAATATATCTAGCAATATGAGCCTGCCCTCGGGATCAAGAAACTTTCTACTAATTGAGTATTGTAGGTTGGCATGGAAGAGGATAGCCACTCCTCTAGACTTAAAATGGTACGGGGCTGAGATACATTCCCCTATCCAAGGGGCTCGCAGGGAATTTCTAGGGTCGTCTAGCCAATGTATCTCTTGAAGGAATGCAATATGAGGGGTCATACGTTTCAAGTGTGATGTCACTTTCTGTCTCTTAACATGGTGCTTAAGTCCCTCTACGTTCCAAGAGACAAGGCGCAATAAAGCATCACTTGAGTCTCCATCTATATGAGAGTGTGGGTAGGCAGCAGAGGCCATATTAGCCTACACTCACGGTCAGAAATTTTAAAGTGAACATGTATAAGGTGAGATAGGGCCTCTCCCCATCCCAGCAAGCGGGGGAAGGGTACCCCAGGAGAGGAAGGGGTCCCGGCCTAGGCAGACACAACATAACAAACAAAAAACAACAGCAAAAACAGTAAATACCAAAGAAGTGAACTAGGAGTATACATACATTAACAACATAGTACTCTGCACATAAGACCCAGATTTTGAAATCAGGACAGAAATGAATTACAAGCTAGTAGAGACAGTTCACAGTCAAGTGTCAGGTGGACAGAAATGTAGCTTCGCCTCCTCTGGGTCATCAAAGAACAGTGGTTTGCCATTCTTGAAGACCCGGAGGCGCGCTGGTTAGAGCAATGAGAACTTGACTTTGGTATAAAAAAGGTGCTTGCAGATGGGGGCAAACTCTCTGCGTTTGGAAGCCACAAGGGCAGAGAAGTCTTGAAATATGAGGAGGCGGTCGTCATTGTAAGACAAAGTAGCCATCTTGTGGTAATGGTCTAGAAGTTTCATCTTGTCCGCATAGTTCAGAATCTTCATTATGACAGGGCGGGGGCGTCCAGTGGAATTTTTCCGTTCAGGTCCGATCCTGTGGGCTCTCTCAATGACAAGTGGGACTCCTTTGAGATCCATGGCTAATTGCTCTGGAATGCCAGAGGAGAGGAGATCCATAAGTTTGTGGCCTTTGACCGATTCTGGAACGTCAAGTTGTTACACAGGCAGCGATTTTCAAGGTCATCAATCTTTTCTGAGAGGTCCTAGATCTCCGTTTGATTGGCTTGTATGGTCCGCTGAGCCCTCTACTAAGACTTGAGTTTGATCCTGCAGCAGACTAGTAAAAATTGTATATTAAATATGAAAATATGCTGTACTAATTCTTTCAATTTTTACACCTTTCATATGCTCCTAGCAAAATAGCTGTATTTATTTCTATACAGGTGCACCTATGAATTGAGTCCCGACCGTGTATTACTGCTTGTTCTCATTAGTACAGCATTCAATGTAAATACTTTGAAAAAAGAAAAAACTGTTTTGATTTTGTGTGTATAAGATACTCTGCTGTGGGCTAAAACTGACGGGATTATGCATCACTGTTTGTCCTTATGAACACAATATTTGGAGGTGGACAAAATTAAGAAGCTGTTTAAACCTATGTGTATGATACACCCCGCCATGGGTTCAAATCTATAGGATCATGCAGTAGTGTCTGCCCTCAAAAAACAGGAGAAAAATCTGTGGAGGGGGACATAATTATAGAAATTGAAAAAAAAATTTTTAAAGAAAAAACTGTATTTATATGTACGTTATGCCCTGCCTGGTGCAAATAACTTATGATTACTTCTTTTCTTTGGACAACAGTGGAGCAATGTAGATGACTTACATTCTGGTAGAGCACACAGTTTTACTAAACTAATATATATGGTGATGCTCTTTCTAGCTTATGAATATAATATTGTAGATGAACCATGGATCAGAAGTATTAATGTGCATGATGCTTACAAAAAATGCAAGCCTGCAACAATGTAACAATGTCATTACGTATTACTGTGTAGCAAATTCCAACATTTTGTAACAATTTCTTGAATGTGACTCAGAGAACAGGGAGAGTGAATTTATGCCATTCAAGTAATACTGTTGTACGCATTCAGTAACACACTCCAGTTGTATAGCTGGGATTTAAATTGTTCCTTATTTGGAACGCATTTTATTCTTATTATTTTTTTCTATGATAGGGGATACAGTCATATGCACTAAATACTTACCTCAGTTGCTTTGGGTCTATTGCCATATGTTCTTTTTCTTCTTATGTTTTTCAGAAATTAATTATTTTCCCCATTTATATTAGAGATGAGCGCCGGAAATTTTTCGGGTTTTGTGTTTTGGTTTTGGGTTCGGTTCCGCGGCCGTGTTTTGGGTTCGACCGCGTTTTGGCAAAACCTCACCGAATTTTTTTTGTCGGATTCGGGTGTGTTTTGGATTCGGGTGTTTTTTTCAAAAAACCCTAAAAAACAGCTTAAATCATAGAATTTGGGGGTAATTTTGATCCCAAAGTATTATTAACCTCAAAAAACATAATTTACACTCATTTTCAGCCTATTCTGAACACATCACACCTCACAATATTATTTTTAGTCCTAAAATTTGCACCGAGGTCGCTGTGTGAGTAAGATAAGCGACCCTAGTGGCCGACACAAACACCGGGCCCATCTAGGAGTGGCACTGCAGTGTCACGCAGGATGTCCCTTCCAAAAAACCCTCCCCAAACAGCACATGACGCAAAGAAAAAAAGAGGCGCAATGAGGTAGCTGTGTGAGTAAGATTAGCGACCCTAGTGGCCGACACAAACACCGGGCCCATCTAGGAGTGGCACTGCAGTGTCACGCAGGATGTCCCTTCCAAAAAACCCTCCCCAAACAGCACATGACGCAAAGAAAAAAAGAGGCGCAATGAGGTAGCTGACTGTGTGAGAAAGATAAGCGACCCTAGTGGCCGACACAAACACCGGGCCCATCTAGGAGTGGCACTGCAGTGTCACGCAGGATGTCCCTTCCAAAAAACCCTCCCCAAACAGCACATGACGCAAAGAAAAAAAGAGGCGCAATGAGGTAGCTGACTGTGTGAGAAAGATAAGCGACCCTAGTGGCCGACACAAACACCGGGCCCATCTAGGAGTGGCACTGCAGTGTCACGCAGGATGTCCCTTCCAAAAAACCCTCCCCAAACAGCACATGACGCAAAGAAAAAAAGAGGCGCAATGAGGTAGCTGACTGTGTGAGAAAGATAAGCGACCCTAGTGGCCGACACAAACACCGGGCCCATCTAGGAGTGGCACTGCAGTGTCACGCAGGATGTCCCTTCCAAAAAACCCTCCCCAAACAGCACATGACGCAAAGAAAAAAAGAGGCGCAATGAGGTAGCTGTGTGAGAAAGATAAGCGACCCTAGTGGCCGACACAAACACCGGGCCCATCTAGGAGTGGCACTGCAGTGTCACGCAGGATGTCCCTTCCAAAAAACCCTCCCCAAACAGCACATGACGCAAAGAAAAAAAGAGGCGCAATGAGGTAGCTGTGTGAGTAAGATTAGCGACCCTAGTGGCCGACACAAACACCGGGCCCATCTAGGAGTGGCACTGCAGTGTCACGCAGAATGGCCCTTCCAAAAAACCCTCCCCAAACAGCACATGACGCAAAGAAAAAAAGAGGCGCAATGAGGTAGCTGACTGTGTGAGTAAGATTAGCGACCCTAGTGGCCGACACAAACACCGGGCACATCTAGGAGTGGCACTGCAGTGTCACGCAGGATGTCCCTTCCAAAAAACCCTCCCCAAACAGCACATGATGCAAAGAAAAAAAGAGGCGCAATGAGGTAGCTGTGTGAGTAAGATTAGCGACCCTAGTGGCCGACACAAACACCGGGCCCATCTAGGAGTGGCACTGCAGTGTCACGCAGGATGTCCCTTCCAAAAAACCCTCCCCAATCAGCACATGATGCAAAGAAAAAGAAAAGAAAAAAGAGGTGCAAGATGGAATTATCCTTGGGCCCTCCCACCCACCCTTATGTTGTATAAACAAAACAGGACATGCACACTTTAACCAACCCATCATTTCAGTGACAGGGTCTGCCACACGACTGTGACTGATATGACGGGTTGGTTTGGACCCCCCCCAAAAAAGAAGCAATTAATCTCTCCTTGCACAAACTGGCTCTACAGAGGCAAGATGTCCACCTCATCTTCACCCTCCGATATATCACCGTGTACATCCCCCTCCTCACAGATTATCAATTCGTCCCCACTGGAATCCACCATCTCAGCTCCCTGTGTACTTTGTGGAGGCAATTGCTGCTGGTCAATGTCTCCGCGGAGGAATTGATTATAATTCATTTTAATGAACATCATCTTCTCCACATTTTCTGGATGTAACCTCGTACGCCGATTGCTGACAAGGTGAGCGGCGGCACTAAACACTCTTTCGGAGTACACACTTGTGGGAGGGCAACTTAGGTAGAATAAAGCCAGTTTGTGCAAGGGCCTCCAAATTGCCTCTTTTTCCTGCCAGTATAAGTACGGACTGTGTGACGTGCCTACTTGGATGCGGTCACTCATATAATCCTCCACCATTCTATCAATGTTGAGAGAATCATATGCAGTGACAGTAGACGACATGTCCGTAATCGTTGTCAGGTCCTTCAGTCCGGACCAGATGTCAGCATCAGCAGTCGCTCCAGACTGCCCTGCATCACCGCCAGCGGGTGGGCTCGGAATTCTGAGCCTTTTCCTCGCACCCCCAGTTGCGGGAGAATGTGAAGGAGGAGATGTTGACAGGTCGCGTTCCGCTTGACTTGACAATTTTGTCACCAGCAGGTCTTTCAACCCCAGCAGACCTGTGTCTGCCGGAAAGAGAGATCCAAGGTAGGCTTTAAATCTAGGATCGAGCACGGTGGCCAAAATGTAGTGCTCTGATTTCAACAGATTGACCACCCGTGAATCCTTGTTAAGCGAATTAAGGGCTGCATCCACAAGTCCCACATGCCTAGCGGAATCGCTCCGTGTTAGCTCCTTCTTCAATGCCTCCAGCTTCTTCTGCAAAAGCCTGATGAGGGGAATGACCTGACTCAGGCTGGCAGTGTCTGAACTGACTTCACGTGTGGCAAGTTCAAAGGGCATCAGAACCTTGCACAACGTTGAAATCATTCTCCACTGCACTTGAGACAGGTGCATTCCATCTCCTATATCGTGCTCAATTGTATAGGCTTGAATGGCCTTTTGCTGCTCCTCCAACCTCTGAAGCATATAGAGGGTTGAATTCCACCTCGTTACCACTTCTTGCTTCAGATGATGGCAGGGCAGGTTCAGTAGTTTTTGGTGGTGCTCCAGTCTTCTGTACGTGGTGCCTGTACGCCGAAAGTGTCCCGCAATTTTTCTGGCCACCGACAGCATCTCTTGCACGCCCCTGTCGTTTTTTAAAAAATTCTGCACCACCAAATTCAAGGTATGTGCAAAACATGGGACGTGCTGGAATTTGCCCATATTTAATGCACACACAATATTGCTGGCGTTGTCCGATGCCACAAATCCACAGGAGAGTCCAATTGGGGTAAGCCATTCCGCGATGATCTTCCTCAGTTGCCGTAAGAGGTTTTCAGCTGTGTGCGTATTCTGGAAAGCGGTGATACAAAGCGTAGCCTGCCTAGGAAAGAGTTGGCGTTTGCGAGATGCTGCTACTGGTGCCGCCGCTGCTGTTCTTGCGGCGGGAGTCCATACATCTACCCAGTGGGCTGTCACAGTCATATAGTCCTGACCCTGCCCTGCTCCACTTGTCCACATGTCCGTGGTTAAGTGGACATTGGGTACAACTGCATTTTTTAGGACACTGGTGAGTCTTTTTCTGACGTCCGTGTACATTCTCGGTATCGCCTGCCTAGAGAAGTGGAACCTAGATGGTATTTGGTAACGGGGGCACACTGCCTCAATAAATTGTCTAGTTCCCTGTGAACTAACGGCGGATACCGGACGCACGTCTAACACCAACATAGTTGTCAAGGCCTCAGTTATCCGCTTTGCAGTAGGATGACTGCTGTGATATTTCATCTTCCTCGCAAAGGACTGTTGAACAGTCAATTGCTTACTGGAAGTAGTACAAGTGGGCTTACGACTTCCCCTCTGGGATGACCATCGACTCCCAGCGGCAACAACAGCAGCGCCAGCAGCAGTAGGCGTTACACGCAAGGATGCATCGGAGGAATCCCAGGCAGGAGAGGACTCGTCAGACTTGCCAGTGACATGGCCTGCAGGACTATTGGCATTCCTGGGGAAGGAGGAAATTGACACTGAGAGAGTTGGTGGGGTGGTTTGCGTGAGCTTGGGTACAAGAGGAAGGGATTTACTGGTCAGTGGACTGCTTCCGCTGTCACCCAAAGTTTTTGAACTTGTCACTGACTTATTATGAATGCGCTGCAGGTGACGTATAAGGGAGGATGTTCCGAGGTGGTTAACGTCCTTACCCCTACTTATTACAGCTTGACAAAGGGAACACACGGCTTGACACCTGTTGTCCGCATTTCTGGTGAAATACCTCCACACCGAAGAGCTGATTTTTTTGGTATTTTCACCTGGCATGTCAACGGCCATATTCCTCCCACGGACAACAGGTGTCTCCCCGGGTGCCTGACTTAAACAAACCACCTCACCATCAGAATCCTCCTGGTCAATTTCCTCCCCAGCGCCAGCAACACCCATATCCTCCTCATCCTGGTGTACTTCAACACTGACATCTTCAATCTGACTATCAGGAACTGGACTGCGGGTGCTCCTTCCAGCACTTGCAGGGGGCATGCAAATAGTGGAAGGCGCATGCTCTTCACGTCCAGTGTTGGGAAGGTCAGGCATCGCAAACGACACAATTGGACTCTCCTTGTGGATTTGGGATTTCAAAGAACGCACAGTTCTTTGCGGTGCTTTTGCCAGCTTGAGTCTTTTCAGTTTTCTAGCGAGAGGCTGAGTGCTTCCATCCTCATGTGAAGCTGAACCACTAGCCATGAACATAGGCCAGGGCCTCAGCCGTTCCTTGCCACTCCGTGTGGTAAATGGCATATTGGCAAGTTTACGCTTCTCCTCCGACAATTTTATTTTAGGTTTTGGAGTCCTTTTTTTTCTGATATTTGGTGTTTTGGATTTGACATGCTCTGTACTATGACATTGGGCATCGGCCTTGGCAGACGACGTTGCTGGCATTTCATCGTCTCGGCCATGACTAGTGGCAGCAGCTTCAGCACGAGGTGGAAGTGGATCTTGATCTTTCCCTAATTTTGGAACCTCAACTTTTTTGTTCTCCATATTTTATAGGCAGAACTAAAAGGCACCTCAGGTAAACAATGGAGATGGATGGATTGGATACTAGTATACAATTATGGACGGACTGCCACGGTTAGGTGGTATAAAAAAACCACGGTTAGGTGGTATATATTATAATAATAATACAATTATGGATGGACGGACTGCCTGCCGACTGCCGACACAGAGGTAGCCACAGCCGTGAACTACCGCACTGTACACTGGTTGATAAAGAGATAGTAGTATACTCGTAACAACTAGTATGACACTATGACGACGGTATAAAGAATGAAAAAAAAACCACGGTTAGGTGGTATATATTATAATAATAATACAATTATGGATGGACGGACTGCCTGCCGACTGCCGACACAGAGGTAGCCACAGCCGTGAACTACCGCACTGTACACTGGTTGATAAAGAGATAGTAGTATACTCGTAACAACTAGTATGACACTATGACGACGGTATAAAGAATGAAAAAAAAAACACGGTTAGGTGGTATATATTATAATAATAATACAATTATGGATGGACGGACTGCCTGCCGACTGCCGACACAGAGGTAGCCACAGCCGTGAACTACCGCACTGTACACTGGTTGATAAAGAGATAGTAGTATACTCGTAACAACTAGTATGACACTATGACGACGGTATAAAGAATGAAAAAAAAACCACGGTTAGGTGGTATATATTATAATAATAATACAATTATGGATGGACGGACTGCCTGCCGACACAGAGGTAGCCACAGCCGTGAACTACCGCACTGTACACTGGTTGATAAAGAGATAGTAGTATACTCGTAACAACTAGTATGACACTATGACGACGGTATAAAGAATGAAAAAAAAACCACGGTTAGGTGGTATATATTATAATAATAATACAATTATGGATGGACGGACTGCCTGCCGACACAGAGGTAGCCACAGCCGTGAACTACCGCACTGTACACTGGTTGATAAAGAGATAGTAGTATACTCGTAACAACTAGTATGACACTATGACGACGGTATAAAGAATGAAAAAAAAACCACGGTTAGGTGGTATATATTATAATAATAATACAATTATGGATGGACGGACTGCCTGCCGACTGCCGACACAGAGGTAGCCACAGCCGTGAACTACCGCACTGTACACTGGTTGATAAAGAGATAGTAGTATACTCGTAACAACTAGTATGACACTATGACGGTATAAAGAATGAAAAAAAAACCACGGTTAGGTGGTATATATTATAATAATAATACAATTATGGATGGACGGACTGCCTGCCGACTGCCGACACAGAGGTAGCCACAGCCGTGAACTACCGCACTGTACACTGGTTGATAAAGAGATAGTAGTATACTCGTAACAACTAGTATGACACTATGACGACGGTATAAAGAAAGAAAAAAAAATACCACGGTTAGGTGGTATATATTGTAATACAATAATGGATGGACGGACTGCCTGCCGAGTTCCGACTGCCGACACAGAGGTAGCCACAGCCGTGAACTACCGCACTGTACTGTGTCTGCTGCTAATATAGACTGGTTGATAAAGAGATAGTATACAATACATACAACAATATACTACTATACTGGTGGTCAGGCACTGGTCACCACTAGTCACACTGGCAGTGGCACTCCTGCAGCAAAAGTGTGCACTGTTTAATTTTAAATTAATATAATATTATGTACTCCTGGGGGCTCCTGCTATAACAACCTGCAGTGCTCCCCAGTCTCCCCCACAATTATTATAAGCTTTGCCTTTTATACATTGATGTGCAGCACACTGGGCTGAGCTGAGTGCACACAGACTGAGTCACACTGTGTGACTGGCTGCTGCTGTGTATCGTTTTTTTTCAGGCAGAGAACGGATATAGCAGAGAACGGATATATTATATTAAAATAAATAAAAGTTAACTAACAACAACTGCACTGGTCACTGTGGTAAACTCTGTCTGACTCTGCACAATCTCTCTCTCTCTTCTAATCTAATTTCTAATGGAGAGGACGCCAGCCACGTCCTCTCCCTATCAATCTCAATGCACGTGTGAAAATGGCGGCGACGCGCGGCTCCTTATATAGAATCCGAGTCTCGCGAGAATCCGACAGCGTCATGATGACGTTCGGGCGCGCTCGGGTTAACCGAGCAAGGCGGGAGGATCCGAGTCTGCTCGGACCCGTGAAAAAAACATGAAGTTCGTGCGGGTTCGGTTTCAGAGAAACCGAACCCGCTCATCTCTAATTTATATTATCTTGGTAAGAAATAAAAGTTACATTTTAACTTTATACATCATATCTTTATTCATAAATTTTTTTTATTTTTTTTTTTAATTAAAAGAGTGCTCCAAAAAGGAATTTCCTATGGGGTTAGTCCCCCAAAATAGTGTCTCATGGTCCGCTGAGCCGTCAGCAGGTCATCCTCTAGGGTCAATACCCATTGTTCCGCTTCATCTAAATGACTTGAGTGTTGGTTGAGCTGGGTTAGAGTGGATTCAATGGCTTCTTTGATACCAGCCAGTTTTTCATCTTGGAGGGGTCGCAGGACAGCCACCAAATCATAGCCCAAACATTTTTAACATATATTGCATCCACCTGGTCAAGAGCCCCATCTGCATCTACCCCTATTACACATATAATAGGTGTCAATAATATAGATGCAATCCCCATAGATTCTAATGACTATTTTACCTCATTCCAAAATATCTGAACATTCAAGCAATCCCACATATGAAAGATGCCAAAAGGTGCCCAACCCATATATGCATTTGGGGCAATAATTCGAGGAACGTCCGCTAAATCTAGCCAACCTCACTGGAGTTAGATAGGTCTTATGAGGAAAATAATTGATTTTGTTGGAACCTAATGCTAGTTGTGGCTATGTGGAGAAGCTCCCTGGCTGCATACCACTCATCATCACCCTAAGTACCTAAGTCTTGCACCCATTTGCCCTGAAGGGCTATAAGAGAATCCACATGGTAATTATTTAACAAAAAGGAATACATTAAGGATACAACCTTCTGCTGACTAATGCCCTTATTTATCAATGAGTGATTCATTTCACTGTGAGTGATAAATTACACCAGCCGCTCCTAACTGTCATTTTTCAAACACAGGCCCCTACTTATCAAGCATTGGAGAGTGATAAATAGTACAGTGATAAAGTACCAGCCAATCAGCTCCTAACTTCCATGTCACAGGCTGTGCTTGAGAAATAACAGTTAGGAGCTGGTTGGCTGGTGCTTTATCACCGTGGTATTTATCACTCTTCAAGGCTTGATAAATCTGGGCCTCAGTCTGTATCATGGCAGTTATGAGCTGATTGGCTGGTGCAATTTATCACTCACAGTGAAATTTATCACTCTTTGATAAATAAGGGCATAAGTGTAGACAAGAACGTCCGAACAGGAGAAGAAAACTAATTTGGCAGGGAGTCCCCAAATTGAACCTGAAGAGCATGTCGGATTTGCAAATATCGAAAAAAAATTTTTATTGGGGTACAGCAAATGCTTTTTTTAATTGCTGGACATACTTTAACACCCCTACTTCATACAGTTGACCCAGTGAGTTTACACCCCTACAACCCCATACCTGCTTCCCTTTAATACATTGCAATTCCGTAACATGACTAGATCTGCAGACTTCTCTCTGGTATTCAAAAGAAGAGAACCCAACCAAATCTCTAGCACTGCCATATTTTAAGTGCTTGAGTTATAATAGGAGGACAACAGGTAGGAGTCTTGGCACTTAATAGCAATTGCAAAAGCATGCATCCCTGTGCAAATTGACTTATAATTACAGAATGATGGAAATCCACACTATCATCCTGGACCCATACTCTAGCATGTGCAAGCTGCGCATCATAGTAATATAATTTTAAATCAGGGAGGGCCAGTCCTCCATCAGCTTTAAATCTGGTTAAGGCCGTGGTCAGGGAACAGAGGTAAATTACCCCAAATGGGGTAAAAATGAAATTCCTGTGGGAAAGGACGGTCATGCTGCCGAGACACAGCCCCGGCCAGCACTGACCGCGTTCCCTCCTGCCAGCCCTGCGTTGTGCTCCTGGCTGCCCTGTGCGGTGTTCCTGGCCGCATTGTGCGGCGTGCTGACATCACACCGTGCTCCCTCATGCCCGCCCTGAGCTGTCCTGTCCTCCCGTCCTCGGCCCGCCAACCCACACACAGAACTTGAAGTGTTCTGTGGCTGACCGCTGACGGAGTTCCGCAGACAGTGGCCCACATAACAGTGGGAAATTCACACTGACATTACGGAGGTGACGATGTGACCATCTGTCTCCTAAAAGTCGTGTCCATTCCCCCCTTATCCATCTTTCTTACATTCATTCTGGTGTTTTGGGGAGAAAGTGTTAATTAACCCATTTACTGCCAAAAAATAATTGGCAAAAGTATAAAAAATGTTATGTATATATATATATATATACACACACACACACACACACACACACACACACACTATCTCAGAAATGCCATATAAACAGTGGTAACCAGTATATCAGTACATATGCACAATATACAGTTTCCTTTCTTTCAAATCAAGCGGGTAACATTGGCTTATCTAAATATATTTTGGGGCAGAAGGTAAAAAAGTTCCCTGACCCCTGGGTTAAGGTGTCTAACTTAATCCGAGGACGTTTATTAGCCCATATTAATGAGCTAAATATACTATTCAACTTCCTGCAGAAAGAAGATTAGTACACTGGAGACTGCTGCAGGATATATAGAAGTTTAGGAAGCATCACCATTTTAAGTAAATTAACTCGCCCAGTAACTGTCAATGGGAGCTTACCCCATGTTTTAGACCTATCCTTGATATATAGTAGTATTGGTGCAAGATTAAGATTGTAATAATCAAAAGAATTACTATTAATGACAATGCCAAGGTATTTAAATTGGGACACCCAGCCCAAAACCATGGGACACACAGGAGAAGATCCTCTCAATGGCATAATAGCCGACTTACACCAATGGCATAATAGCCGACTTACACCAATTAACAGTAAGACCAGAATAAATAATATATTCTCAAAAATTGATAAAACTAACGGCATCGCCACCCTATAATCCCTAAGAAAAAGGAGAATGTGATCCGCATATAGAGCTATGATATCCTCTAGAGCCGATTATCAGTCCCTCAATGCCCAAATGTTTTCTGATAAGACATGCCAATGGTTCGATAGCAGGGCAAAGAATGTAGGGGACAAGTGGCAACCCTGCCTAGTACCTCTACCAGGGAGAAGGAAGGGAAAGTGAAGCCATTCACAGTTATTCTAGCTTTAGACTGGTAATAAAGCAACTGTAGGGCCATCTCAAGAAAGTAGGGCCAAAACTCATACATCTCATGACCTCCCACAGGGAGGGCCACTCCACGCAATCAAACGTCTTGGCAGCGTCCAAGGACACAAGCATGGAGGTGGGCTTTTCCTATGCGAGGCCTGACGGTGAGTATACACCTGGTACAGATTAATATAAGTGGCCATACTGGGCATAAAGCTGATCTGGTCCGGGTGTATAACTGCAAAAATTACAGAATTAAGGCGAATAGCCAATACCTTAACTAATATCTTAGTAGGAATCAAGGATATAGGCCTATAAGATTCGGGCAATTTAGGATCCTTGCCAGGTTTGGGCAGCATGACAGTGATAGCCTCTGACATGGAAGACAGAAAAATCCCCTCCTCAAACAAATCATTAAATAAACCAAGGAACAGAGGAGTCAATACCTCCAAGTGCTTCTTTTACAGCTCAATAGGAATGCCATAATTGCCGGGTGCCTTTCCCCCAGGAGAGGTTGCTATAGCCCCCTCCACCTCTTTCAATGTAAATGGGGCATCCAATAAATCTCTAGCATCAGGCGTAAGCTGCTGTAACTGAGCAGAAGACACAAATGAATGCAGAGCCTCTAAAGTACAATTTAAATGGGATTCATATAAGTCCCTACAAAAGGAAAAAAAAGACACCCGCTATATCCGGAGTAGTAAAAACTGAATTTCCCACTTGATCTACCAGTTCCCTAAGTGTCGCATGTGGCCCACCAAGATGAGCCAGATGTGCAAGAAAACTACCTGGTCTATTCAAATGCATAAAAGACTTAAACAAAGTAAACATCAGGCTGCGCGTATTATAATTAGGCTGAAACTCCAGACAGTTAGATTGGGCCACTAACCAGCTATCCCTAGAACTGGCAGTTCCATCTAATATATAATGAGACTCTAATCTACGACTCTCTGCTTCCAACTCTTCACCTCTCTTATTACTATTAGTTTTCAAGACAGCAATATTCTTTATTAAGGTACCATGTAGGAACGCCTTAAAGGCATCCCAAACTACCGCCTTAAAGGCAAATCCATCATTATCCCCAAAATAACTGGGCCTCCATTTCAGAATCTGCCCCCATCTGATGAATCCATGCCGGGTGCAGTTTCCAAAATTCCTGGCCTCTCTGGCACTCCATATTAACCCTCAAGACCAAAGGTGAATGATCCGACACGCCCGTAGATTCGTTTTGAACATCCTGAGCCCTGGGGACCAGAAATGAGGATACTAAATCTAAATCGATTCTGGAAAATGAGTTATGGGATTTAGAAAAACATGAAAATTGTTTATCCAGTGGATGTGCCAACCTCCATATGTCGACCAGGCCCAAACTATGTATATAGGCAGCAAAGGCAGGGGGTCCAGTCTGAGCAGTAGGGCCAGGGAGCTCCCTCCATTTATCCAGGGAATTATCCATCAAATTGTTAAAATCCCCTAAGCAGATAACAGGGGTACCCAGTGATGCGGCCGTAAATGATGCAGCTTTCTTTAGGGTTTCTTAGGAATAGGATGGAGGGACATACATGGCCATAATAAGAAGGGGCTAGATTATAATCTGCAAGAAATGAACAACATATCTACCTTAGGGGTCCAATGCCACAGAGTCCAGAACAAAAGGTACTGACTTTTAAATCAAGATGGAGACTCCCCAGAAGTATGTATCATATGCAGCATGATAAGCCCAACCCCAACCCACCCATTGCCTCCATAGAGACATAAGTTTACTACACTCTATATGTGTTTCCATAAGTCACAACACATCGGCTTTATATTGCCAGAGCATCTTAGACACCAAAGAGCGTTTATTTCTATCATTCATGCAGCAGACATTTCATGTCAAAAATGTTAACTGAGACATGCCTTGGAGTACAAGACAGAAACCCAAACTACTGAAGCAACCATCATGCGATTAGATTGAATACATATTACAAATTCAACATATGCCAAATGAAATAAACCAGCAAGAGAATAAAATACCACCAACACACAAACATAGACCATGCCCCATTCCCCGCATACCATCCCAAACCTTGATACACTCATACCCTAAATAAAACAAGATTTTTTTTTTATACATTTCCTGTCCAAAATAAAACCCAAAGGGCCATTTATGTATCAGCCACCAAGGCAAGGTAGAACCCCCCAAACCCCAACCCCCAAGTCCAAAAATCCCATCCCAGAGCTTAACAATTTATTGCTATCTCAAACAGTATGAATCCATTGCACGCATTATAATTTCATAAGACAAGTACCCTACATAGCAAAATAAAAAAAAAATAATAGAGAAAAAAATATTCACAAGTTTCAAATCATAAATAAAATATCAGCTTATAAACCGACGTATAAAGGGTCCTTAAATCATCACTCTAAAGCCATCTGCCTGTCCCCAGGAGTAAAGTGGTCCAACCACTCAGCTGCCACCCGCAGGGTATTGAAGAATTTTGGGGTGTTTCAGTCTTGATAGGACGAGGCGTTTTTTTGCAGTGCTATGATCAGATAGTTGCTGGCAACATGGGGAGGGTGTAAACGCTGTGCAGGAGTGCGATCGCTTGTGCAGAGAGCTGCACAAACAAAAGTTTGTGCAGTCTCTGCACAGCTCAGGGCTTACTCAGCCGCTGCGACGATCCGGCCTGGAGATGACATCAGGAACCCTCCCTTGAAATGGCTGGACACGCTTGCGTTTGCTCGGACACTACTTTAAAACGGTCAGTTGACACCCACCAATGGCCTCTTCCTGTCAATCATCTTGCGACCGCCAGTGCGATTGCTTTCTTTATTAGATCTGTCACTGTCCGGCAATCCCCGCGCCGGTGGCCGACACCCCCTCGCATTGTGGAGCATACGCATGCACAGTTCTGATCGTACCACTGCAAAAAAATCTAGCATGCGATCGTGTCTGAATGACCCCCTTAGACTCCCCCTTCACCACTACAGGTAGTCTAGAGGGGAACAGCCTGGCAAATGGCAAATTCAAGGCACAGAGCCATTGTTTAATAGGGACAAACTGTGCATGCTCCTTCTGGACCTTAGCAGTAAAGGTCGGGAAAGCTGAAACCCGTACCCTATTCTGAGTTAAGGGGCCTTTAGTATGCCCTAGACATAGTACAGTATCATATCATGATCTTTATAATGTAACATCTTCGCGATCAAAGTACGGGGTGGGGCACTCGGGGGTAATGGGAGACTGGGGATATGGTGGGCCCATTCCACTGCAAACCATTACAAAATGCAGTGTGAAAGAGTCTTTACCATATGTCTCAACAAGCCAAGTTTCCAAAAACGATTCTGGAGACATGCCCTCCTCCTTCTCTGGCAATCCAACAAAGCGAATATTGTTTCTACGTAGGCGACCTACCATATCCAGTAGCTTATTCCGTATGGTCGCAACTTGAGAATTTAATCTAGACACATTTTCCTTAAGCGGTCCATACAAATCCTTAATACTGGATAGTATTGTTTCAAGCCTGCTGTGTCTTCTCCATATTAAGCAAAAGGGAGCAGTAATATAAAAAAAGAAGTAGCTCCTTCACAAAATAATATAAAGCTTACCCCCACCAGCAAAGGGTTTCCCCATACTCCAGCAGGGCCTAAGTGCTATGCACCAGTCCAGCAACGATTAGTGCTGTGGAGACCGCCAAACACAGAAAGGTAGAGGGTCTACTCAATCAGGTGCAGAAGTGGCTGTGTAAGTTACTCATAGAGTGTTCCAAGGGAGATATTCACTCACCACCGCAGCAGCACACAGTTCCCAGAGATCTAGGAAGGATTCAGGCTCCAGTCAAACATCCCTTGTATCTCCAGAGGCTGTAAAGTGAGTGCAGCCACTCGAGGCCAGGCATCCCACCCAAGGAGGGGTGGCACTCGATATACCGGCTGTCGGGATCGCGGCACTCAGCATACCGGCACCAGATCCCGACCGCCGGGATACGACAACTATTTTCCCTCTTGGGGTGTCCATGACACCCCTGGAGGGAGAATAAATAGCGTGGCAAAAGGGGCTCTTTTGCGCTTGGGATCCCAACCGCCGACCACTCGTAGTACACCCCCAAGGATGCAGGTGCAGGGAGAGCGCTATAGCGGCGTCCCTCTGATCTAGGCTGCCACATGTCTCCTCACTTCATCTATCAAGCCCGCCGGCAGGGTCCCCCATAAAGGACTCTCACAGGGCACAGTCAGGTGGCCAAGAGGGCAGCTCCAGAAGTGGATGTGCAGTAACTCCCGGCCAGGTGCCCCATACAAAGAGGACAGACACTGGAGCAACACTGCAACGGCGCCCGCCGGTCATACACCGCCGTGGATCTCTGCAGTCCTCCAGCGGCTCCTACTAACTGCTCCAGCAACGGCAAGGTCATTAAAAGCTGGGGGGTCCCAAGGCACCGCCAGATAGCCGGGAGGTAGCTCTGGAAGGGGATGCAGAGGATTATATAAGGATGTGGGACTGGGGAGCTCACAAACCCGCATCCTACATCCTCGCCGTCCTGACCCAGCCCCCCCGGTTGCTTTATTTTTACACTGGAATTTAGATTTCAGATTGAATGCACCCCACCAAAATCTAACTCTCTCTGCACGTTATATCTGCCCCACCTGCAGTGCACATAGTTTTGCCCATTAGAGAATTTTTTTGCTGCTGCGATCAGTTCTCAATTAGTCCCTATGATGGTTCATAATATTAACTAGGGCACTACTATGGTTCAGAAATAATCTAGGGTACCACTATGGGGCATAACATTAACTAGGGCACTTCTATGGTTCAGAAATAATCTAGGGTACCACTATGGGGCATAACATTAACTAGGGCACTACTATAGTTCAGAAAATGAACTAGGGCACTACTATGGGCATAAAATGAATAACTGCTGCAGAGAGGTGTCTCTCTAGAAGCATTGGAACAGGGAGGCCTTCAGTATGTGGCTAAACAGCTTCAGCATGCCCATTGTCATCAGCACCCCCAGAAAACAGGACAGACATTCCCCCATTTTCTGCGTCACTCCCCGTTACCACCCCAAAATGCCTACAGTCTGTCAACCAGGCTGTGGCTAACAAGGACTGCAACCAACGTCCCAGCTGTATGGATGCATGCTCAGACATCAAAGCATTGACCAAAATCGTATAAATCAGTACAGTGCCTACCACCTGTTACGAAGCCCTATAATGCGGTTGCACTTTTGGCAAGCAAAAGTTCTGAGCACCAACTAAGCAATCTGTAAAACATGCACTGCTAGTGTTCCTGAGGACAGGAGTTGGGAAACACTATTTACACTAGAGATGTGCACTTGAAATTTTTCGGGTTTTGTGTTTTGGTTTTGGGTTCGGTTCCGCGGCCGTGTTTTGGGTTCTAACGCGTTTTGGCAAAACCTCACCGTTTTTTTTTTGTCGGATTCGGGTGTGTTTTGGATTCGAGTGGTTTTTTTCAAAGAACCCTAAAAAACAGCTTAAATCGTTGAATTTGGGGGTCATTTTGATCCCATAGTATTCTTAACCTCAATAACCATAATTTACACTCGTTTTCGGTCTATTCTGAACACCTCACACCTCACAATATTATTTTTAGTCCTAAAATTTGCACCGAGGTCGCTGGATGACTAAGCTCAGCGACCCAAGTGGCCGACACAAACACCTGGCCCATCTAGGAGTGGCACTGCAGTATCACGCAGGACGGCCCTTCCAAAAAACACTCCCCACACAGCACATGATGCAAAGAAAAAAAGAGGCGCAATGAGGTAGCTGTGTGAGTAAGCTAAGCGACCCTAGTGGCCGACACAAACACCTGGCCCATCTAGGAGTGGCACTGCAGTGTCACGCAGGACGGCCCTTCCAAAAAACACTCCCCACACAGCACATGACGCAAAGAAGAAAAAAAAGAGGCGCAATGAGGTAGCTGTGTGAGTAACCTAAGCGACCCTAGTGGCCGACACAAACACCTGGCCCATCTAGGAGTGGCACTGCACTGTCACGCAGGACGGCCCTTCCAAAAAACTACTCCCCAAACAGCACATGACGCAAAGAAGAAAAAAAAGAGGCGCAATGAGGTAGCTGTGTGAGTAACCTAAGCGACCCTAGTGGCCGACACAAACACCTGGCCCATCTAGGAGTGGCACTGCAGTGTCACGCAGGACAGCCCTTCCAAAAAACACTCCCCACACAGCACATGACGCAAAGAAAAAAAGAGGCGCAATGAGGTAGCTGTGTGAGTAAGCTAAGCGACCCTAGTGGCCGACACAAACACCTGGCCCATCTAGGAGTGGCACTGCAGTGTCACGCAGGACGGCCCTTCCAAAAAACTACTCCCCAAACAGCACATGACGCAAAGAAGAAAAAAAAGAGGCGCAATGAGGTAGCTGTGTGAGTAACCTAAGCAACCCTAGTGGCCGACACAAACACCTGGCCCATCTAGGAGTCGCGACCGACACAATTGGACTCTCCTTGTGGATTTGGGATTTCGAAGAACGCACAGTTCTTTGCTGTGCTTTTGCCAGCTTGAGTCTTTTAATTTTTCTAGCGAGAGGCTGAGTGCTTCCATCCTCATGTGAAGCTGAACCACTAGCCATGAACATAGGCCAGGGCCTCAGCCTTTCCTTGCCACTCCGTGTGGTAAATGTCATATTGGCAAGTTTACGCTTCTCCGACGACAATTTTATTTTAGATTTTTAAATCCTTTTTTTACTGATATTTGGTGTTTTGGATTTTACATGCTCTGTACTATGCCATTGGGCATCGGCCTTGGCAGACGACGTTGATGGCATTTCATCGTCTCGGCCATGACTAGTGGCAGCAGCTTCAGCACGAGGTGGAAGTCGATCTTGATCTTTCCCTGTTTTTGGAACCTCAACATTTTTGTTCTCCATATTTTAATAGGCACAACTAAAAGGCACCTCAGGTAAACAATGGAGATGGATGGATACTAGTATACTTATGGATGACGAGCGACTGCCGACACAGAGGTAGCTACAGCCGTGGACTACCGTACTGTGTCTGCTGCTAGTATAGACTGGATGATAATAGAGATGAGCGCCGGAAATTTTTCGGGTTTTGTGTTTTGGTTTTGGGTTCGGTTCCGCGGCCGTGTTTTGGGTTCGACCGCGTTTTGCCAAAACCTAACCGAATTTTTTTTGTCGGATTCGGGTGTGTTTTGGATTCGGGTGTTTTTTTCCAAAAAACCTAAAAAACAGCTTAAATCATAGAATTTGGGGGTCATTTTGATCCCAAAGTATTATTAACCTCAAAAACCATCATTTCCACTCATTTTCAGTCTATTCTGAATACCTCACACCTCACAATATTATTTTTAGTCCTAAAATTTGCACCGAGGTCGCTGGATGACTAAGCTAAGCGACCCTAGTGGCCGACACAAACACCTGGCCCATCTAGGAGTGGCACTGCAGTGTCACGCAGGATGTCCCTTCCAAAAAACCCTCCCCAAACAGCACATGATGCAAAGAAAAAAAGAGGCGCAATGAGGTAGCTGTGTGAGTAAGATAAGCGACCCTAGTGGCCGACACAAACACCGGGCCCATCTAGGAGTGTCACTGCAGTGTCACGCAGGATGTCCCTTCCAAAAAACCCTCCCCAAACAGCACATGACGCAAAGAAAAAAAGAGGCGCAATGAGGTAGCTGTGTGAGTAAGATAAGCGACCCTAGTGGCCGACACAAACACCGGGCCCATCTAGGAGTGTCACTGCAGTGTCACGCAGGATGTCCCTTCCAAAAAACCCTCCCCAAACAGCACATGACGCAAAGAAAAAAAGAGGCGCAATGAGGTAGCTGTGTGAGTAAGATAAGCGACCCTAGTGGCCGACACAAACACCGGGCCCATCTAGGAGTGGCACTGCAGTGTCACGCAGGATGTCCCTTCCAAAAAACCCTCCCCAAACAGCACATGACGCAAAGAAAAAAAGAGGCGCAATGAGGTAGCTGTGAAAGAAAAAAAAAACCACGGGTAGGTGGTATACAATTATGGATGGACTGCCGAGTGCCGACACAGAGGTAGCTACAGCCGTGGACTACCGTACTGTGTCTGCTGCTAATATAGACTGGATGATAATGAGATGTAGTATGTATAAAGAAGAAAAAAAAAAAAACACGGGTAGGTGGTATACAATTATGGATGGACTGCCGAGTGCCGACACAGAGGTAGCTACAGCCGTGGACTACCGTACTGTGTCTGCTGCTAATATAGACTGGATGATAATGAGATGTAGTATGTATAAAGAAGAAAGAAAAAAAAAACCACGGGTAGGTGGTATACAATTATGGACGGACTGCCGAGTGCCGACACAGAGGTAGCTACAGCCGTGGACTACCGTACTGTGTCTGCTGCTAATATAGACTGGTTGATAATGATATGTAGTATGTATAAAGAAGAAAGAAAAAAAAAACAACGGGTAGGTGGTATACAATTATGGATGGACTGCCGAGTGCCGACACAGAGGTAGCTACAGCCGTGGACTACCGTACTGTGTCTGCTGCTAATATAGACTTGTTGATAATGAGATGTAGTATGTATAAAGAAGAAAGAAAAAAAAACCACGGGTAGGTGGTATACAATTATGGACGGACTGCCGAGTGCCGACACAGAGGTAGCTACAGCCGTGGACTACCGTACTGTGTCTGCTGCTAATATAGACTGGTTGATAATGAGATGTAGTATGTATAAAGAAGAAAGAAAAAAAAAACCACGGGTATGTGGTATACAATTATGGATGGACTGCCGAGTGCCGACACAGAGGTAGCTACAGCCGTGGACTACCGTACTGTGTCTGCTGCTAATATAGACTGGATGATAATGAGATGTAGTATGTATAAAGAAGAAAGGAAAAAAAAAACACGGGTAGGTGGTATACAATTATGGATGGACTGCCGAGTGCCGACACAGAGGTAGCTACAGCCATGGACTACCGTACTGTGTCTGCTGCTAATATAGACTGGATGATAATGAGATGTAGTATGTATAAAGAAGAAAGAAAAAAAAACCACGGCTAGGTGGTATACAATTATGGATGGACTGCCGAGTGCCGACACAGAGGTAGCTACAGCCGTGGACTACCGTACTGTGTCTGCTGCTAATATAGACTGGATGATAATGAGATGTAGTATGTATAAAGAAGAAAGAAAAAAAAAACCACGGGTAGGTGGTATACAATTATGGATGGACTGCCGAGTGCCGACACAGAGGTAGCTACAGCCGTGGACTACCGTACTGTGTCTGCTGCTAATATAGACTGGTTGATAATGAGATGTAGTATGTATAAAGAAGAAAGAAAAAAAAACCACGGGTAGGTGGTGGTATACAATTATGGATGGACAGCCGAGTGCCGACACAGAGATAGCTACAGCCGTGGACTACCGTACTGTACTGTGTCTGCTGCTAATATAGACTGGATGATAATGAGATGTAGTATGTATAAAGAAGAAAGAAAAAAAAAACCACGGGTAGGTGGTATACAATTATAGATCGAGTGCCGACACAGAGGTAGCTACAGCCGTGAACTACCGTACTGTGTCTGCTGCTAGTATAGACTGGATGATAAATAATGATATAAAAAATATATATATATCACTACTGCAGCCGGACAGGTATATATTATATAATGACGGACCTGCTGGACACTGTCTGTCAGCAGAATGAGTTTTTTATAGAATAAAAAAACACCACACAAGTCACACGACGAGTGTTTAACTTTTTCAGGCAGACAATCACAATATAGTATACTATACTGGTGGTCAGTGTGGTCAGGTCACTGGTCAGTCACACTGGCAGTGGCACTCTGGCAGCAAAAGTGTGCACTGTTTAATTTTAATATGTACTCCTGGCTCCTGCTATAACCTATAACTGCTCCCCAGTCTCCCCCACAATTAAGCTGTGTGAGCACAGTCAGATATTATACATAGATGATGCAGCACACTGGGCTGAGCACAGATATGGTATGTGACTGAGTCACTGTGTATCGTTTTTTTCAGGCAGAGAACGGATTATATTAAATAATAATAAAACTGCACTGGTGGTCACTGGTCAGTCACTAGTATAACTAACTACTATCAGCAAAATTCTGCACTCTCTGAGTACTCCTCCTAAGCTCCAGTAAATGAAGTGTCTCACTCTCACTCTCCTATCTATTTCTAAACGGAGAGGACGCCAGCCACGTCCTCTCCCTATCAATCTCAATGCACGTGTGAAAATGGCGGCGACGCGCGGCTCCTTATATAGAATCCGAGTCTCGCGATAGAATCCGAGCCTCGCGAGAATCCGACAGCGTGATGATGACGTTCGGGCGCGCTCGGGTTAACCGAGCAAGGCGGGAAGATCCGAGTCGCTCGGACCCGTGTAAAAAAACATGAAGTTCGGGCGGGTTCGGATTCAGAGGAACCGAACCCGCTCATCTCTAGATGATAATGAGATAAAATTAAAAATATATATATTAGAGATGAGCGCCGGAAATTTTTCGGGTTTTGTGTTTTGGTTTTGGGTTCGGTTCCGCGGCCGTGTTTTGGGTTCGACCGCGTTTTGGCAAAACCTAACCGAATTTTTTTTGTCGGATTCGGGTGTGTTTTGGATTCGGGTGTTTTTTTCCAAAAAAACTAAAAAACAGCTTAAATCATAGAATTTGGGGGTCATTTTGATCCCAAAGTATTATTAACCTCAAAAACCATCATTTCCACTCATTTTCAGTCTATTCTGAATACCTCACACCTCACAATATTATTTTTAGTCCTAAAATTTGCACCGAGGTCGCTGGATGACTAAGCTAAGCGACCCTAGTGGCCGACACAAACACCGGGCCCATCTAGGAGTGGCACTGCAGTGTCACGCAGGATGTCCCTTCCAAAAAACCCTCCCCAAACAGCACATGACGCAAAGAAAAAAAGAGGCGCAATGAGGTAGCTGTGTGAGTAAGATAAGCGACCCTAGTGGCCGACACAAACACCGGGCCCATCTAGGAGTGTCACTGCAGTGTCACGCAGGATGTCCCTTCCAAAAAACCCTCCCCAAACAGCACATGACGCAAAGAAAAATTAAAGAAAAAAGAGGTGCAAGATGGAATTGTCCTTGGGCCCTCCCACCCACCCTTATGTTGTATAAACAGGACATGCACACTTTAACCAACCCATCATTTCAGTGACAGGGTCTGCCACACGACTGTGACTGATATGACGGGTTGGTTTGGACCCCCACCAAAAAAGAAGCAATTAATCTCTCCTTGCACAAACTGGCTCTACAGAGGCAAGATGTCCACCTCATCATCATCCTCCGATATATCACCGTGTACATCCCCCTCCTCACAGATTATCAATTCGTCCCCACTGGAATCCACCATCTCAGCTCCCTGTGTACTTTGTGGAGGCAATTGCTGCTGGTCAATGTCTCCGCGGAGGAATTGATTATAATTCATTTTAATGAACATCATCTTCTCCACATTTTCTGGATGTAACCTCGTACGCCGATTGCTGACAAGGTGAGCGGCGGCACTAAACACTCTTTCGGAGTACACACTTGTGGGAGGGCAACTTAGGTAGAATAAAGCCAGTTTGTGCAAGGGCCTCCAAATTGCCTCTTTTTCCTGCCAGTATAAGTACAGACTGTGTGACGTGCCTACTTGGATGCGGTCACTCATATAATCCTCCACCATTCTTTCAATGTTGAGAGAATCATATGCAGTGACAGTAGACGACATGTCTGTAATCGTTGTCAGGTCCTTCAGTCCGGACCAGATGTCAGCATCAGCAGTCGCTCCAGACTGCCCTGCATCACCGCCAGCGGGTGGGCTCGGAATTCTGAGCCTTTTCCTCGCACTCCCAGTTGCGGGAGAATGTGAAGGAGGAGATGTTGACAGGTCGCGTTCCGCTTGACTTGACAATTTTCTCACCAGCAGGTCTTTCAACCCCAGCAGACTTGTGTCTGCCGGAAAGAGAGATCCAAGGTAGGCTTTAAATCTAGGATCGAGCAGGGTGGCCAAAATGTAGTGCTCTGATTTCAACAGATTGACCACCCGTGAATCCTTGTTAAGCGAATGAAGGGCTCCATCCACAAGTCCCACATGCCTAGCGGAATCGCTCCGTGTTAGCTCCTCCTTCAATGTCTCCAGCTTCTTCTGCAAAAGCCTGATGAGGGGAATGACCTGACTCAGGCTGGCAGTGTCTGAACTGACTTCACGTGTGGCAAGTTCAAAGGGCATCAGAACCTTGCACAACGTTGAAATCATTCTCCACTGTGCTTGAGACAGGGGCATTCCACCTCCTTTATCGTGCTCAATTGTATTGGCTTGAATGGCCTTTTGCTGCTCCTCCAACCTCTGAAGCATATAGAGGGTTGAATTCCACCTCGTTACCACTTCTTGCTTCAGATGATGGCAGGGCAGGTTCAGTAGTTTTTGGTGGTGCTCCAGTCTTCTGTACGTGGTGCCTGTACGCCGAAAGTGTCCCGCAATTCTTCTGGCCACCGACAGCATCTCTTGCACGCCCCTGTCGTTTTTTAAAAAATTCTGCACCACCAAATTCAAGGTATGTGCAAAACATGGGACGTGCTGGAATTTGCCCATATTTAATGCACACACAATATTGCTGGCGTTGTCCGATGCCACAAATCCACAGGAGAGTCCAATTGGGGTAAGCCATTCCGCGATGATCTTCCTCAGTTGCCGTAAGAGGTTTTCAGCTGTGTGCGTATTCTGGAAAGCGGTGATACAAAGCGTAGCCTGCCTAGGAAATAGTTGGCGTTTGCGAGATGCTGCTACTGGTGCCGCCGCTGCTGTTCTTGCGGCGGGAGTCCATACATCTACCCAGTGGGCTGTCACAGTCATATAGTCCTGACCCTGCCCTGCTCCACTTGTCCACATGTCCGTGGTTAAGTGGACATTGGGTACAACTGCATTTTTTAGGACACTGGTGAGTCTTTTTCTGACGTCCGTGTACATTCTCGGTATCGCCTGCCTAGAGAAGTGGAACCTAGATGGTATTTGGTAACGGGGGCACACTGCCTCAATAAATTGTCTAGTTCCCTGTGAACTAACGGCGGATACCGGACGCACGTCTAACACCAACATAGTTATCAAGGCCTCAGTTATCCGCTTTGCAGCAGGATGACTGCTGTGATATTTCATCTTCCTCGCAAAGGACTGTTGAACAGTCAATTGCTTACTGGAAGTAGTACAAGTGGGCTTACGACTTCCCCTCTGGGATGACCATCGACTCCCAGCAGCAACAACAGCAGCGCCAGCAGCAGTAGGCGTTACACGCAAGGATGCATCGGAGGAATCCCAGGCAGGAGAGGAATCATCAGAATTGCCAGGGACATGGCCTGCAGGACTATTGGCATTCCTGGGGAAGGAGGAAATTGACACTGAGGGAGTTGGTGGGGTGGTTTGCGTGAGCTTGGTTACAAGAGGAATGGATTTCCGGGTCAGTGGACTGCTTCCGCTGTCGCCCAAAGTTTTTGAACTTGTCACTGACTTATTATGAATGCGCTGCAGGTGACGTATAAGGGAGGATGTTCCGAGGTGGTTAACGTCCTTACCCCTACTTATTACAGCTTGACAAAGGCAACACACGGCTTGACACCTGTTGTCCGCATTTCTGTTGAAATACTTCCACACCGAAGAGCTGATTTTTTTGGTATTTTCACCAGGCATGTCAGTGGCCATATTCCTCCCACGGACAACAGGTGTCTCCCCGGGTGCCTGACTTAAACAAACCACCTCACCATCAGAATCCTCCTGGTCAATTTCCTCCCCAGCGCCAGCAACACCCATATCCTCCTCATCCTGGTGTACTTCAACACTGACATCTTCAATCTGACTATCAGGAACTGGACTGCGGGTGCTCCTTCCAGCACTTGCAGGGGGCGTGCAAATGGTGGAAGGCGCATGCTCTTCACGTCCAGTTTTGGGAAGGTCAGGCATCGCAACCGACACAATTGGACTCTCCTTGTGGATTTGGGATTTCGAAGAACGCACAGTTCTTTGCGGTGCTACTGCTTTTGCCAGCTTGAGTCTTTTTATTTTTCTAGCGAGAGGCTGAGTGCTTCCATCCTCATGTGAAGCTAAACCACTAGCCATGAACATAGGCCAGGGCCTCAGCCGTTCCTTGCCACTCCGTGTGGTAAATGGCATATTGGCAAGTTTACGCTTCTCCTCCGACAATTTTATTTTAGGTTTTGGAGTCCTTTTTTTACTGATATTTGGTGTTTTGGATTTGACATGCTCTGTACTATGCCATTGGGCATCGGCCTTGGCAGACGACGTTGCTGGCATTTCATCGTCTCGGCCATGACTAGTGGCAGCAGCTTCAGCACGAGGTGGAAGTGGATCTTGATCTTTCCCTAATTTTGGAACCTCAACATTTTTGTTCTCCATATTTTAATAGGCACAACTAAAAGGCACCTCAGGTAAACAATGGAGATGGATGGATACTAGTACTAGCTAATAATACTAGTACTAATACTAGCTAATAATAATAGTACTAGCTAATAATACTAGCTAGATACTAGCTGCTAATATAGACTGGTTGATGAGATGTAGTATGTATAAAGAAGAAAGAAAAAAAAAACCACGGGTAGGTGGTGGTATACAATTATGGATGGACTGCCGAGTGCCGACACAGAGGTAGCTACAGCCGTGGACTACCGTACTGTACTGTGTCTGCTGCTAATATAGACTGGATGATAATGAGATGTAGTATGTATAAAGAAGAAAAAAAAACCACGGGTAGGTGGTATACAATTATGGATGGACTGCCGAGTGCCGACACAGAGGTAGCTACAGCCGTGAACTACCGTACTGTACTGTGTCTGCTGCTAATATAGACTGGATGATAATGAGATGTAGTATGTATAAAGAAGAAAGAAAAAAAAAACCACGGGTAGGTGGTATACAATTATGGATGGACTGCCGAGTGCCGACACAGAGGTAGCTACAGCCGTGGACTACCGTACTGTACTGTGTCTGCTGCTAATATAGACTGGATGATAATGAGATGTAGTATGTATGTATAAAGAAGAAAGAAAAAAAAAACCACGGGTAGGTGGTATACAATTATGGATGGACTGCTGAGTGCCGACACAGAGGTAGCTACAGCCGTGAACTACCGTACTGTGTCTGCTGCTAGTATAGACTGGATGATAAATAATGATATAAAAAATATATATATATCACTACTGCAGCCGGACAGGTATATATTATATAATGACGGACCTGCTGGACACTGTCTGTCAGCAGAATGAGTTTTTTATAGAATAAAAAAACACCACACAAGTCACACGAGTCCACGACGAGTGTACTTTTTCAGGCAGACAATCACAATATACTATACTGGTGGTCAGTGTGGTCAGGTCACTGGTCACAGTGGTCAGTGGTCAGTCACACTGGCAGTGGCACTCTGGCAGCAAAAGTGTGCACTGTTTAATATGTACTCCTGGCTCCTGCTATAACATATAACTGCTCCCCAGTCTCCCCCACAATTAAGCTGTGTGAGCACAGTCAGATATTATACATAGATGATGCAGCACACTGGGCTGAGCACAGATATGGTATGTGAGTGTGACTGAGTCACTGTGTATCGTTTTTTTCAGGCAGAGAACAAGAACAGAACGGATTATTAAATATTAATAATAATAAATTATAAAACTGCACTGGTGGTCAGGTCACTGGTCATCAGTCACTAGTATAATAACTCCTCCTAAGCTCCAGTAAGTAAATGAACGTGTCTCACTCTCACTCTCCTATCTATTTTAATTTCTAAACGGAGAGGACGCCAGCCACGTCCTCTCCCTATCAATCTCAATGCACGTGTGAAAATGGCGGCGACGCGCGGCTCCTTATATAGAATCCGAGTCTCGCGATAGAATCCGAGCCTCGCGAGAATCCGACAGTGTGATGATGACGTTCGGGCGCGCTCGGGTTAACCGAGCAAGGCGGGAAGATCCGAGTCGCTCGGACCCGTGTAAAAAAACATGAAGTTCGGGCGGGTTCGGATTCAGAGAAACCGAACCCGCTCATCTCTAATATATATATCACACTAGTACTGCAGCCGGACAGGTATATAATGTAATGACGGACCTGCTAGACACTGTCTGCAGAATGCGTTTATAAAAACACCACACGACGAGTGTTTAACTTTTCCAGGCAGACAATCACAATATACTGGTGGTCAGTGGTCACTGGTCAGTCACACTGGCAGTGGCACTCTGGCAGCAAAAGTGTACTGTACTTAAAAATATGTACTCCTGCTATAACTGCTCCCCAGTCTCCCCCACAATTAAGCTGTGTGAGCAGTGAGCACTCAGCACAGTCAGATAATGATATACAGTATTACATATGATGCAGCACACTGGGCTGAGCACAGATATGGTATGTGTATGTGACTGTGTCACACTGTGTATCATTTTTTTTCAGGCAGAGAACGGATTAATTAAACTGATGGTCAATGGTCACTGGTCACACTATCAGCAAGTAGTACTCCGTCCTAAGCAGACAATCACAATATACTGGGGGTCAGTGTGGTCTGGTCACTGGTCAGTCACACTGGCAGTGTGGCACCCTGGCAGCAAAAGTGTGCACTGTACTTAAAATATATTATATGTACTCCTGCTCTAACTGCTCCCAGTCCCCAGTCTCCCCCACAATTAAGCTGTGTGAGCACTCAGCACAGTCAGATATTATTACATATGATGATGCAGCACACTGAGGCTGAGCACAGATATGGTACGTGACTGTGTCACACTGTGTATCGTTTTTTTTCAGGCAGAGAACGGATTAATTAAACTGGTGGCACTGGTCACTGGTCACACTATCAGCAGCAAGTAGTACTCCTCCTATATGCTCCCCAACATTTGTGTCTCTCTGTACTAGTAAACTGGTGGCACTGGTCACTGGTCACACTATCAGCAGCAAGTAGTACTCCTCCTATATGCTCCCCAAAATTTGTGTCTCTCTGTACTAGTAACTAAACTGGTGGCACTGGTCACTGGTCACACTATCAGCAGCAAGTAGTACTCCTCCTGTATATGCTCCCCAAAATTTGTGTCTCTCTGTACTAGTAAACTGGTGGCACTGGTCACTGGTCACACTATCAGCAGCAAGTAGTACTCCTCCTATATGCTCCCCAAAATTTGTGTCTCTCTGTACTAGTAAACTGGTGGCACTGGTCACTGGTCCCACTATCAGCAGCAAGTAGTACTCCTCCTATATGCTCCCCAAAATTTGTGTCTCTCTGTACTAGTAACTAAACTGGTGGCACTGGTCACTGGTCACACTATCAGCAGCAAGTAGTACTCCTCCTATATGCTCCCCAAAATTTGTGTCTCTCTGTACGAGTAAACTGGTGGCACTGGTCACTGGTCACACTATCAGCAGCAAGTAGTACTCCTCCTATATGCTCCCCAAAATTTGTGTCTCTCTGTACTAGTAACTAAACTGGTGGCACTGGTCACTGGTCACACTATCAGCAGCAAGTAGTACTCCTCCTATATGCTCCCCAAAATTTGTGTCTCTCTGTACTAGTAAACTGGTGGCACTGGTCACTGGTCACACTATCAGCAGCAAGTAGTACTCCTCCTATATGCTCCCCAAAATTTGTGTCTCTCTGTACTAGTAACTAAACTGGTGGCACTGGTCACTGGTCACACTATCAGCAGCAAGTAGTACTCCTCCTATATGCTCCCCAAAATTTGTGTCTCTCTGTACTAGTAACTAAACTGGTGGCACTGGTCACTGGTCACACTATCAGCAGCAAGTAGTACTCCTCCTGTATATGCTCCCCAAAATTTGTGTCTCTCTGTACTAGTAAACTGGTGGCACTGGTCACTGGTCACACTATCAGCAGCAAGTAGTACTCCTCCTATATGCTCCCCAAAATTTGTGTCTCTCTGTACTAGTAAACTGGTGGCACTGGTCACTGGTCACACTATCAGCAGCAAGTAGTACTCCTCCTATATGCTCCCCAAAATTTGTGTCTCTCTGTACTAGTCAGTCACTCTAAACGGAGAGGACGCCAGCCACGTCCTCTCCCTATCAATCTCAATGCACGTGTGAAAATGGCGGCGACGCGCGGCTCCTTATATAGAATCCGAGTCTCGCGATAGAATACGAGCCTCGCGAGAATCCGACAGCGGGATGATGACGTTCGGGCGCGCTTGGGTTAGCCGAGCAAGGCGGGAGGATCCGAGCCTGCTCGGCCCCGTGTAAAAACCCTGAAGTTCGGGCGGGTTCGGTTTCCGAGAAACCGAACCCGCTCATCTCTAATTTACACCTCAACTACTGATGAGGCAAATGCTGTTTTAAGAAATTTTTTACTGCTTTAAAAAAAAGGCGAAACGTTTATCTTATTATTTACTAACTGAGTGAATTCGTTGAGCATTAACCAGTCACAATTAACAAAGCTCTTTATGACCCTGCTGAGCACTCTATGCTATTTGGCTTTTTATGAGGACATTTATATTGTTTGTGAACCATGGCAAAATGTTGATTGTTATGTTTATTGACATAATCATTGTGCCGCGGTCATGTCAAATATGACAACATACTATTTAAGTCATAAAAACAGAACACTGCGTTATCTATGTCATATATCTAGACTAGATAATCTAGTCAATAAAACTGAAGACTGATGAAAATGATGTAATTAAGCATAAGCATATAATTTTATATCACAGTTACCGTGTTCCAGTCAGCACCCACCCACACACTACCGGCTGGCTGGCTGCATGCGTGGTGCACTGTAGAGGACACGTACACCGCCTGGCTCAGGAGCACCCAGTTCCCGTCAAGTGAGGTGGGTGAGAGAGACACTTACTATTAAATACTATTTCATGGTCTATAAATAACCTTGAACGAACTTCACTGCCCAGAAGAGTTAATACTGTGCATTAATAGCCAGTCAGAAAAGTTTATTGACGCTCCAGACAGTCAAATGCAAGCCCACTTAGATTGACTATTTACAGACATTTGAAGAATATTACCAAGAACGCAGAGAAGATAGGGGCGGGTACTAATTATTCGGACCGGGGGCCTGTTGGAGGTTCCCAAGCCAGCTGATGAGGGGAACAAAAGCCCCCTTTTCAGCATGCAGCATGGGCTTTTATATAGATTTTACATAGATTTTTTCTATTGGTGTCTCAATGGTCCTGGGTATATCTGTACCTTATGGACACGCCCAGTTACTTTAAACCTGTCCCTCTCCTTTCTGCGCCCCTGTTTTTGCCACCTTGGAACATTTTGTGCAGTCTGATCCCACTAGGGATTAGTGATGAGCGGGTTCGGTTTCAGAGAAACCGAACCCCCCCGAACGTCACCTTTTTTACACGGGTCCAAGCCATACTCGGATTCTCCCGTATGGCTCGGTTAACCCGAGCGCGCCCGAACGTCATCATCCCGCTGTCGGATTCTCGCGAGATTCGGATTCTTTATAAGCAGCCGCGCGTCGCCGCCATTTTCACACGTGCATTGAGATTGATAGGGAGAGGACGTGGCTGGCGTCCTCTCCGCGAGACAGTTGATCTGATAGCTTTGCTTGTTAAATTATTTTACTATTGTGGGGAGGATTGGGGAGCAGCTGTTAGGAGGAGTACAGTGCAGAGTTTTGCTGATAACTTAAGTGACCAGTTTTTTATCCGTTCTCTGCCTGATAAAAACGCTCCATACCATATCTGTGCTCAGTGTGCTGCATGATATATCTGTTTTGAGTGCTCACACTGCTTAATTGTGGGGACTGGGGAGCAGCTATAGCAGGAGTACAGTGCAGAGTTTTGCTGACAGTGACCACCAGTATACGTTTGTCTGCATGAAAAACACTCCTGTGGCTTTTTTTTTTATACTAGTAGTTTAGCAGTCTGCTGACAGTGTCCACCAGGTCCATTATACTGTATATAGCAGTACGGTAGGCCACTGCTGTACCTACCTCTGTGTCGTCACTCCTCATCCATAAAGTATACTATCCATCCATCTACATTGTATACCTGTGGTGGCTTTTTTTTTTATACTAGTAGTACTAGTTTAGCAGTCTGCTGACAGTGTCCACCAGGTCCGCTATACTGTATACAGCAGTACGGTAGGCCACTGCTGTACCTACCTCTGTGTCGTCACTCGTCATCCATAAAGTATACTATCCATCCATCTACATTGTATACCTGTGGTGGCTTTTTTTTTATACTAGTAGTACTAGTTTAGCAGTCTGCTGACAGTGTCCACCAGGTCCATTATACTGTATATAGCAGTACGGTAGGCCACTGCTGTACCTACCTCTGTGTCGTCACTCGTCATCTATAAAGTATACTATCCATCCATCTACATTGTATACCTGTGGTGGCTTTTTTTTTATACTAGTAGTACTAGTTTAGCAGTCTGCTGACAGTGTCCACCATGTCCATTATACTGTATATAGCAGTACGGTAGGCCACTGTAGTACCTACCTCTGTGTCGTCACTCGTCATCCATTAAGTATACTATCCATCTACATTGTATACCTGTGGTGACTTTTAGTTGTGCGCATTAAAATTATGGAGAACAAAAATGTGGAGGTTAAAAAAATAGGGAAAGATCAAGATCCACTTGCACCTCATGCTGAAGCTGCTGCCACTAGTCATGGCGGAGACGATGAAATGCCATCAACGTCGTCTGCCAAGGCTAATGCCCAATGTCATAGTAGAGAGCATGTAAAATCCAAAACACAAAAGTTCAGTAAAATGACCCAAAAAGCAAAATTAAAAGCGTCTGAGGAGAAGTGTAAACTTGCCAATATGCCATTTACCACACGGAGTGGCAAGGAACGGCTGAGGCCCTGGCCTATGTTCATGGCTAGTGGTTCAGCTTCACATGAGGATGGAAGCACTCATCCTCTTGCTAGAAAAAAGAAAAGACTTAAGCTGGCAAAAGCACAGCAAAGAACTGTGCGTTCTTTGAAATCACAAATCCCCAAGGAGAGTCCAATTGTGTCGGTTGCGATGCCTGACCTTCCCAACACTGGACGGGAAGAGCTTGCGCCTTCCACCATTTGCATGCCCCCTGCAAGTGCTGGAAGGAGCACCCGCAGTCCAGTTCCAGATAGTCAAATTGAAGATGTCAGTGTTGAAGTACACCAGGATGAGGATATGGGTGTTGCTGGCGCTGGGGAGGAAATTGACAAAGAGGATTCTGATGGTGAGGTGGTTTGTTTAAGTCAGACACCCGGGGAGACACCTGTTGTCCGTGGGTTGAATATGGCCCTTGACATGCCTGGTCAAAATACAAAAAAAAATCAGCTCTTCGGTGTGGAATTATTTCAACACAAATGCGGACAACAGGTGTCAAGCCATGTGTTGCCTTTGTCAAGCTGTAATAAGTAGGGGTAAGGACGTTAACCACCTCGGAACATCCTCCCTTATACGTCACCTGCAGCGCATTCATCATAAGTCAGTGACAAGTTCAAAAACTTTGGGCGACAGCGGAAGCAGTCCACTGACCAGTAAGTCCCTTCCTCTTGTAACCAAGCTCCTGCAAACCACACCACCAACTCCCTCAGTGTCAATTTCCTCCTTACCCAGGAAAGCCAATAGTCCTGCAGGCCATGTCACTGGCAAGTCTGACGAGTCCTCTCCTGCCTGGGATTCCTCCGATGCATCCTTGAGTGTAACGCCTACTGCTGCTGGCGCTGCTGTTGTTGCTGCTGGGAGTCGATCGTCATCTCAGAGGGGAAGTCGGAAGACCACTTGTACTATATCCAGTAAGCAATTGACTGTCCAACAGTCCTTTGCGAGGAAGATGAAATATCACAGCAGTCATCCTGCTGCAAAGCGGATAACTGAGGACTTGGCAGCCTGGGCGGAGAGAAACGTGGTTCCGGTATCCATCGTTAATTCAGAGCCAACTATAGACTTGATTGAGGTACTGTGTCCCCGGTACCAAATACCATCTAGGTTCCATTTCTCTAGGCAGGCGATACCGAAAATGTACACAGACCTCAGAAAAAGACTCACCAGTGTCCTAAAAAATGCAGTTGTACCCAATGTTCACTTAACCACGGACATGTGGACAAGTGGAGCAGGGCAGACTCAGGACTATATGACTGTGACAGCCCACTGGGTAGATGTATTGCCTCCCGCTGCAAGAACAGCAGCGGCGGCACCAGTAGCAGCATCTTGCAAACGCCAACTCGTTCCTAGGCAGGCTACGCTTTGTATCACCGCTTTCCAGAATACGCACACAGCTGAAAACCTCTTACGCAACTGAGGAAGATCATCGTCGAATGGCTTACCCCAATTGGACTCTCCTGAGGATTTGTGACATTGGACAATGCCACCAATATTGTGCGTGCATTACATCTGGGCAAATTCCAGCACATCCCATGTTTTGCACATACCTTGAATTTGGTTGTGCAGAATTATTTAAAAAAAGACAGGGGCGTGCAAGAGATGCTGTCGGTGGCCAGAAGAATTGCTGGCCACTTTTGGCGTTCAGGCACCGCGTACAGAAGACTGGAGCACCACCAAAAATACCTGAACCTGCCCTGTCATCATCTGAAGCAAGAGGTGGTAACGAGGTGGAATTCAACCCTCTATATGCTTCAGAGGATGGAGGAGCAGCAAAAGGCCATTCAATCCTATACATCTGGCCACGATATAGGCAAAGGAGGTGGAATGCACCTGTCTCAAGCGCAGTGGAGAATGATTTCAATGTTGTGCAAGGTTCTGCAACCCTTTGAACTTGCCACACGTGAAGTCAGTTCAGACACTGCCAGCCTGAGTCAGGTCATTCCCCTCATCAGGCTTTTGCAGAAGAAGCTGGAGACATTGAAGGAGGAGCTAAAACAGAGCGATTCCACTAGGCATGTAGGACTTGTGGATGGAGCCCTTCATTCGCTTAACCAGGATTCACGGGTGGTCAATCTGTTGAAATCAGAGCACTACATTTTGGCCACCGTGCTCGATCCTAGATTTAAAACCTACGTTGTATCTCTCTTTCCAGCAGACACAAGTCTGCAGGGGTTCAAAGACCTGCTGGTGAGAAAATTGTCAAGTCAAGCGGAACGTGACCAGTCAACAGCTCCTCCTTCACATTCTCCCGCAACTGGGGGTGCGAGGAAAAGGCTAAGAATTCCGAGCCCACCCGCTGGCGGTGATGCAGGGCAGACTGGAGCGAGTGCTGACATCTGGTCCGGACTGAAGGACCTGCCAACGATTACTGACATGTCGTCTATTGTTACTGCATATGATTCTCTCACCATTGAAAGAATGGTGGAGGATTATATAAGTGACCGCATCCAAGTAGGCACGTCAGACAGTCCGTACGTATACTGGCAGGAAAAAGAGGCAATTTGGAGGCCCTTGCAGAAACTGGCTTTAATCTACCTAAGTTGCCCTCCCTCCAGTGTGTACTCCGAAAGAGTGTTTAGTGCAGCCGCTCACCTTGTCAGCAATCGGCGTACGAGGTTGCTTCCAGAAAATGTGGAGAACATGATGTTCATTAAAATTAATTATAATCAATTCCTCGGTGGAGACATTCACCAGCAGCAATTGCCTCCAGAAAGTACACGGGGACCTTAGATGGTGGATTCCAGTGGGGACGAATTAATAATCTGTGAGGAGGGGGATGTACACAGTGAAAGGGGTGATGAATTGGACGATGATGATGAGGTGGACATCTTGCCTCTGTAGAGTCAGTTTGTGCAAGGAGAGATTGATTGCTTCTTTTTTGGTGGGGGCCCAAACCAACCAGTCATTTCAGTCACAGTCGTGTGGCAGACCCTGTCGCTGAAATGATGGGTTCGTTAAAGTGTGCATGTGCTGTTTATACAACATAAGGGTGGGTGAGAGGGCCCAAGGACAATTCCATCTTGCACCTCTTTTTTCTTTAATTTTTCTTTGCATCATGTGCTGTTTGGGGACAATTTTTTTGAAGTTCCATCCTGTCTGACACTGCAGTGCCACTCCTAGATGGGCCAGGTGTTTGTGTCGGCCACTTGGGTTGCTGAGCTTAGTCACACAGCTACCTCATTGCGCCTCTTTTTTTCTTTGCATCATGTGCTGTTTGGGGACTATTTTTTTGAAGTGCCATCCTGTCTGACACTGCAGTGCCACTATTAGATGGGCCAGGTGTTTGTGTAGGCCACTTGGGTTGCTGAGCTTAGTCACACAGCTACCTCATTGCGCCTCTTTTTTTCTTTGCATCATGTGCTGTTTGGGGACTATTTTTTTGAAGTGCCATCCTGTCTGACACTGCAGTGCCACTATTAGATGGGCCAGGTGTTTGTGTAGGCTACTTGGGTCGCTTATCTTAGTCACACAGCTACCTCATTGCGCCTCTTTTTTTCTTTGCATCATGTGCTGTTTGGGGACTATTTTTTTGAAGTGCCATCCTGTCTGACACTGCAGTGCCACTCCTAGATGGGCCAGGTGTTTGTGTCGGTCACTTGGGTCGCTTATCTTAGTCACACAGCTATCTCATTGCGCCTTTTTTTCTTTGCATCATGTGCTATTTGGGGACTATTTTTTTGAAGTGCCATCCTGTCTGACACTGCAGTGCCACTCCTAGATGGGCCAGGTGTTTGTGTCGGCCACTTGGGTCGCTTATCTTAGTCACACAGCTATCTCATTGCGCCTTTTTTTCTTTGCATCATGTGCTATTTGGGGACTATTTTTTTGAAGTGCCATCCTGTCTGACACTGCAGTGCCACTCCTAGATGGCCCAGGTGTTTGTGTCGGCCCATCTAGGAGTGTATCCATCGTTAATTCAGAGCCAACTATAGACTTGATTGAGGTACTGTGTCCCCGGTACCAAATACCATCTAGCTTCCATTTCTCTAGGCAGGCGATACCGAAAATGTACACAGACCTCAGAAAAAGACTCACCAGTGTCCTAAAAAATGCAGTTGTACCCAATGTTCACTTAACCACGGACATGTGGACAAGTGGAGCAGGGCAGACTCAGGACTATATGACTGTGACAGCCCACTGGGTAGATGTATTGCCTCCCGCTGCAAGAACAGCAGCGGCGGCACCAGTAGCAGCATCTTGCAAACGCCAACTCGTTCCTAGGCAGGCTACGCTTTGTATCACCACTTTCCAGAATACGCACACAGCTGAAAACCTCTTACGCAACTGAGGAAGATCATCGTAGAATGTCTTACCCCAATTGGACTCTCCTGAGGATTTGTGACATTGGACAACGCCACCAATATTGTGCGTGCATTACATCTGGGCAAATTCCAGCACATCCCATGTTTTGCACATACCTTGAATTTGGTTGTGCAGAATTATTTAAAAAACGACAGGGGCGTGCAAGAGATGCTGTTGGTGGCCAGAAGAATTGCGGGTCACTTTCGGCGTTCAGGCACCGCGTACAGAAGACTGGAGCACCACCAAAAATACCTGAACCTGCCCTGTCATCATCTGAAGCAAGAGGTGGTAACGAGGTGGAATTCAACCCTCTATATGCTTCAGAGGATGGAGGAGCAGCAAAAGGCCATTCAAGCCTATACATCTGGCCACGATATAGGCAAAGGAGGTGGAATGCACCCGTCTCAAGCGCAGTGGAGAATGATTTCAATGTTGTGCAAGGTTCTGCAACCCTTTGAACTTGCCACACGTGAAGTCAGTTCAGACACTGCCAGCCTGAGTCAGGTCATTCCCCTCATCAGGCTTTTGCAGAAGAAGCTGGAGACATTGAAGGAGGAGCTAAAACAGAGTGATTCCGCTAGGCATGTAGGACTTGTGGATGGAGCCCTTCATTCGCTTAACCAGGATTCACGGGTGGTCAATCTGTTGAAATCAGAGCACTACATTTTGGCCACCGTGCTAGATCCTAGATTTAAAACCTACGTGTATCTCTCTTTCCAGCAGACACAAGTCTGCAGGGGTTCAAAGACCTGCTGGTGAGAAAATTGTCAAGTCAAGCGGAACGTGACCCGTCAACAGCTCCTCCTTCACATTCTCCCGCAACTGGGGGTGCGAGGAAAAGGCTAAGAATTCCGAGCCCACCCGCTGGCGGTGATGCAGGGCAGACTGGAGCGAGTGCTGACATCTGGTCCGGACTGAAGGACCTGCCAACGATTACTGACATGTCGTCTATTGTCACTGCATATGATTCTCTCACCATTGAAAGAATGGTGGAGGATTATATAAGTGACCGCATCCAAGTAGACACGTCAGACAGTCCGTACGTATACTGGCAGGAAAAAGAGGCAATTTGGAGGCCCTTGCAGAAACTGGCTTTATTCTACCTAAGTTGCCCTCCCTCCAGTGTGTACTCCGAAAGAGTGTTTAGTGCAGCCGCTCACCTTGTCAGCAATCGGCGTACGAGGTTACTTCCAGAAAATGTGGAGAAGATGATGTTCATTAAAATGAATTATAATCAATTCCTCCGTGGAGACATTCACCAGCAGCAATTGCCTCCAGAAAGTACACGGGGACCTGAGATGGTGGATTCCAGTGGGGACGAATTAATAATCTGTGAGGAGGGGGATGTACACAGTGAAAGGGGTGATGAATCGGACGATGATGATGAGGTGGACATCTTGCCTCTGTAGAGTCAGTTTGTGCAAGGAGAGATTGATTGCTTCTTTTTTGGTGGGGGCCCAAACCAACCAGTCATTTCAGTCAGAGTCGTGTGGCAGACCCTGTCGCTGAAATGATGGGTTCGTTAAAGTGTGCATGTCCTGTTTATACAACATAAGGGTGGGTGAGAGGGCCCAAGGACAATTCCATCTTGCACCTCTTTTTTCTTTCATGTTTCTTTGCATCATGTGCTGTTTGGGGACAATTTTTTTGAAGTGCCATCCTGTCTGACACTGCAGTGCCACTCCTAGATGGGCCAGGTGTTTGTGGCGGCCACTTGGGTTGCTGAGCTTAGTCACACAGCTACCTCATTGCGCCTCTTTTTTTCTTTGCATCATGTGCTGTTTGGGGACTATTTTTTTGAAGTGCCATCCTGTCTGACACTGCAGTGCCACTATTAGATGGGCCAGGTGTTTGTGGCGGCCACTTGGGTTGCTGAGCTTAGTCACACAGCTACCTCATTGCGCCTCTTTTTTTCTTTGCATCATGTGCTGTTTGGGGACAATTTTTTTGAAGTGCCATCCTGTCTGACACTGCAGTGCCACTCCTAGATGGGCCAGGTGTTTGTGGCGGCCACTTGGGTTGCTGAGCTTAGTCACACAGCTACCTCATTGCGCCTCTTTTTTTCTTTGCATCATGTGCTGCTTGAGGACTATTTTTTTGAAGTGCCATCCTGTCTGACACTGCAGTGCCACTCCTAGATGGGCCAGGTGTTTGTGTCGGCCACTTGGGTCGCTTATCTTAGTCACACAGCTATCTCATTGCGCCTTTTTTTCTTTGCATCATGTGCTGTTTGGGGACTATTTTTTTGAAGTGCCATCCTGTCTGACACTGAAGTGCCACTATTAGATGGGCCAGGTGTTTGTGTAGGCTACTTGGGTCGCTTATCTTAGTCACACAGCTACCTCATTGCGCCTCTTTTTTTCTTTGCATCATGTGCTGTTTGAGGACTATTTTTTTGAAGTGCCATCCTGTCTGACACTGCAGTGCCACTCCTAGATGGGCCAGGTGTTTGTGTCAGCCCATCTAGGAGTGTATCCATCGTTAATTCAGAGCCAACTATAGACTTGATTGAGGTACTGTGTCCCCGGTACCAAATACCATCTAGGTTCCATTTCTCTAGGCAGGCGATACCGAAAATGTACACAGACCTCAGAAAAAGACTCACCAGTGTCCTAAAAAATGCAGTTGTACCCAATGTTCACTTAACCACGGACATGTGGACAAGTGGAGCAGGGCAGACTCAGGACTATAGGACTGTGACAGCCCACTGGGTAGATGTATTGCCTCCCGCTGCAAGAACAGCAGCGGCGGCACCAGTAGCAGCATCTTGCAAACGCCAACTCGTTCCTAGGCAGGCTACGCTTTGTATCACCGCTTTCCAGAATACGCACACAGCTGAAAACCTCTTACGCAACTGAGGAAGATCATCGTAGAATGGCTTACCCAAATTGGACTCTCCTGAGGATTTGTGACATTGGACAATGCCACCAATATTGTGCGTGCATTACATCTGGGCAAATTCCAGCACATCCCATGTTTTGCACATACCTTGAATTTGGTTGTGCAGAATTATTTAAAAAACGTCAGGGGCGTGCAAGAGATGCTGTCGGTGGCCAGAAGAATTGCGGGCCACTTTCGGCGTTCAGGCACCGCGTACAGAAGACTGGAGCGCCACCAAAAATACCTGAACCTGCCCTGTCATCATCTGAAGCAAGAGGTGGTAACGAGGTGGAATTCAACCCTCTATATGCTTCAGAGGATGAAGGAGCAGCAAAAGGCCATTCAAGCCTATACATCTGGCCACGATATAGGCATAGGAGGTGGAATGCACCTGTCTCAAGCGCAGTGGAGAATGATTTCAATGTTGTGCAAGGTTCTGCAACCCTTTGAACTTGCCACACGTGAAGTCAGTTCAGACACTGCCAGCCTGAGTCAGGTCATTCCCCTCATCAGGCTTTTGCAGAAGAAGCTGGAGACATTGAAGGAGGAGCTAAAACAGAGCGATTCCGCTAGGCATGTAGGACTTGTGGATGGAGCCCTTCATTCGCTTAACCAGGATTCACGGGTGGTCAATCTGTTGAAATCAGAGTACTACATTTTGGCCACCGTGCTCGATCCTAGATTTAAAACCTACGTTGTATCTCTCTTTCCAGCAGACACAAGTCTGCAGGGGTTCAAAGACCTGCTGGTGAGAAAATTGTCAAGTCAAGCGGAACGTGACCAGTCAACAGCTCCTCCTTCACATTCTCCCGCAACTGGGGGTGCAAGGAAAAGGCTAAGAATTCCGAGCCCACCCGCTGGCGGTGATGCAGGGCAGTCTGGAGCGAGTGCTGACACCTGGTCCGGACTGAAGGACCTGCCAACGATTACTGACATGTCGTCTACAATAGCATTGAAAGAATGGTGGAGGATTATATGAGTGACCGCATCCAAGTAGGCACGTCAGACAGTCCGTACGTATACTGGTAGAAAAAAGAGGCAATTTGGAGGCCCTTGCAGAAACTGGTTTTATTCTACCTAAGTTGCCCTCCCTCCAGTGTGTACTCCGAAAGAGTGTTTAGTGCAGCCGCTCACCTTGTCAGCAATCGGCGTACGAGGTTACTTCCAGAAAATGTGGAGAAGATGATGTTCATTAAAATGAATTATAATCAATTCCTCCGTGGAGACATTCACCAGCAGCAATTGCCTCCAGAAAGTACACGGGGACCTGAGATGGTGGATTCCAGTGGGGAAAAATTAATAATCTGTGAGGAGGGGGATGTACACAGTGAAAGGGGTGATGAATCAGATGATGATGATGATGAGGTGGATATCTTGCCTCTGTAGAGCCAGTTTGTGCAAGGAGAGATTGATTGCTTCTTTTTTGGTGGGGGCCCAAACCAACCAGTCATTTCAGTCACAGTCGTGTGGCAGACCCTGTCGCTGAAATGATGGGTTCGTTAAAGTGTGCATGTCCTGTTTATACAACATAAGGGTGGGTGGGAGGGACCAAGGACAATTCCATCTTGCACCTCTTTATTCTTTCATTTTTCTTTGCATCATGTGCTGTTTGGGGACAATTCTTTTGAAGTGCCATCCTGTCTGACACTGCAGTGCCACTATTAGATGGGCCAGGTGTTTGTGTTGGCCACTTGGGTCGCTTATCTTAGTCACACAGCTACCTCATTGCGCCTCTTTTTTTTCTTTGCATCATGTGCTGTTTGGGGATTATTTTTTTGAAGTGCCATCCTGTCTGACACTGCAGTGCCACTCCTAGATGGGCCAGGTGTTTGTGTCGGCCAATCTAGTAGTGTATCCATCGTTAATTCAGAGCCAACTATAGACTTGATTGAGGTACTGTGTCCCCGGTACCAAATACCATCTAGCTTCCATTTCTCTAGGCAGGCGATACCGAAAATGTACACAGACCTCAGAAAAAGACTCACCAGTGTCCTAAAAAATGCAGTTGTACCCAATGTCCACTTAACCACGGACATGTGGACAAGTGGAGCAGGGCTGACTCAGGACTATATGACTGTGACAGCCCACTAGGTAGATGTATTGCCTCCCGCTGCAAGAACAGCAGCGGCGGAACCAGTAGCAGCATCTCGCAAACGCCAACTCGTTCCTAGGCAGGCTACGCTTTGTATCACCGCTTTATAGAATACGCACACAGCTGAAAACCTCTTACGGCAACTGAGGAAGATCGTAGAATGGCTTACCCCAATTGGACTCTCCTGGGGATTTGTGACATCGGACAACGCCACCAATATTGTGCGTGCATTACATCTGGGCAAATTCCAGCACATCCCATGTTTTGCACATACCTTGAATTTGGTTGTGCAGAATTATTTAAAAAACGACAGGGGCGTGCAAGAGATGCTGTCGGTGGCCAGAAGAATTGCGGGCCACTTTCGGCGTGTAGGCACCGCGTACAGAAGACTGGAGCACCACCAAAAATACCTGAACCTGCCCTGCTATCATCTGAAGCAAGAGATGGTAACGAGGTGGAATTCAACCCTCTGTATGCTTCAGAGGATGGAGGAGCAGCAAAAGGCCATTCAAGACTATACATCTGGCCACGATATAGGCATAGGAGGTGGAATGCACCTGTCTCAAGCGCAGTGGAGAATGATTTCAATGTTGTGCAAGGTTCTGCAACCCTTTGAACTTGCCACACGTGAAGTCAGTTCAGACACTGCCAGCCTGAGTCAGGTCATTCCCCTCATCAGGCTTTTGCAGAAGAAGCTGGAGACATTCAGGGAGGAGCTAAAACAGAGCGATTCCACTAGACATGTAGGACTTGTGGATGGAGCCCTTCATTCGCTTAACCAGGATTCACGGGTGGTCAATCTGTTGAAATCAGAGCACTACATTTTGGCCACCGTGCTCGATCCTAGATTTAAAACCTACGTTGTATCTCTCTTTCCAGCAGACACAAGTCTGCAGGGGTTCAAAGACCTGCTGGTGAGAAAATTGTCAAGTCAAGCGGAACGTGACCCGTCAACAGCTCCTCCTTCACATTCTCCCGCAACTGGGGGTGCGAGGAAAAGGCTAAGAATTCCGAGCCCACCCGCTGGCGGTGATGCAGGGCAGTCTGGAGCGAGTGCTGACATCTGGTCTGGACTGAAGGACCTGCCAACGATTACTGACATGTCGTCTACTGTCACTGCATATGATTCTCTCACCATTGAAAGAATGGTGGAGGATTATATGAGTGACCGCATCCAAGTAGGCACGTCAGACAGTCCGTACGTATACTGGCAGGAAAAAGAGGCAATTTGGAGGCCCTTGCAGAAACTGGCTTTATTCTACCTAAGTTGCCCTCCCTCCAGTGTGTACTCCGAAAGAGTGTTTAGTGCAGCCGCTCACCTTGTCAGCAATCGGCGTACGAGGTTACTTCCAGAAAATGTGGAGAAGATGATATTCATTAAAATTAATTATAATCAATTCCTCCGTGGAGACATTAACCAGCAGCAATTGCCTCCAGAAAGTACACTGGGACCTGAGATGGTGGATTCCAGTGGGGAAAAATTAATAATCTGTGAGGAGGGGGATGTACACAGTGAAAGGGGTGATGAATCGGACGATGATGATGAGGTGGACATCTTGCCTCTGTAGAGCCAGTTTGTGCAAGGAGAGATTGATTGCTTCTTATGGTGGGGGCCCAAACCAACCAGTCATTTCAGTCACAGTCGTGTGGCAGACCCTGTCGCTGAAATGATGGGTTCGTTAAAGTGTGCATGTCCTGTTTATACAACATAAGGGTGGGTGGGAGGGCCCAAGGACAATTCCATCTTGCACCTCTTTTTTCTTTCATTTTTCTTTGCATCATGTGCTGTTTGGGGACAATTTTTTTGAAGTGCCATCCTGTCTGACACTGCAGTGCCACTCCTAGATGGGCCAGGTGTTTGTGACGGCCACTTGGGTCACTTAGCTTAGCCATCCAGCGACCTCGGTGCAAATTTTAGGACTAAAAATAATATTGTGAGGTGTGAGGTGTTCAGAATAGACTGAAAATTAGTGGAAATTATGGTTATTGAGGTTAGTAATACTTTGGGATCAATATGACCCCCAAATTCTATGATTTAAGCTGTTTTTGAGGGTTTTTTGTAAAAAAACACCCGAGTCCAAAACACACCCAAATCCGACAAACATTTTTCGGTGAGGTTTTGCCAAAACGCGTCCGAATCCAAAACACGGCCGCGGAACCGAACACAAAACCAAAACACAAAACCCGAACTCCTCAGGCCTACAAAATGGGGGCTACGTGCTGCCACATTGTAAACTGATTACCAACGTCAGGCTCTGGCTTAGGGGGCACTGTATGCAATGACACAGGACCCGAACTGCACATACGCAGTTAAACAACCATCACAGATGTACATAAACCATTGGTCCCTCTGAGGAAACTGTCATAGGAAAATGGCAGAGAAACGCGTCAGTGTCCCGCATCTCCATTGACCTTAATTTGTCATCTAGTCCATGCCTTGCTCATAACATCACTGGTGTACCCCATCCCAGATATACAGATCTACTCAGCAAATACAGCTGGGGTAAGGAGTCAGGGCTGCATCTAGACAATTTGGCTCCCAGTGCGAGATTTAAAAATGCTTTCCCCTCCTCCTCCATTGGCATAAAAAAAGGTGCCCCCCCCCCCCCTCATTAGGTATAAAAAACAGAAATTTGCATGCGCACTCCCAGTGAGGGGGCATGTCCTCAATGGAAAAGACTACCTTACACCCCACTTTTTGACCCTGCACCAACAGACCTTGGCCACCACAGGGCAAAAAACTAATTCCACTATATTAAGACCCACATAGTAATGCCCCTTGCACCATAATGCCTGTGTAACATTATGACCTACATTAAAGCTTCTAATTACTTTTAAATTACCTGCTGGTTGCCAAAGGTTTCACGTGCTGGGTGTCATGCTCGTTGTCAGGGGTTTCATGCGCTGGGTGTCACGCTCGTTGCGAGGGGTTTTATCTTCTGGGATCCATGCTCGTTGTCATGGGTTTTATGCTCTGGGACGGGCGTCATGCTCATTGCCAGGGGTAATAGATGCCAGGGGTGTGTAATACTAGTTGCCAGGTTTAATGCTAGTTGCCAGGGGTGTTTAATACTAGTTTCCAGGGGTAATAAGAGGCGTCTAAGAGGAGACATTATTAATATCTTCAAATATGTAATGGGGCATTACAAAGAGTTATCAGAGGAATTATTTATTAAAAGAACGCTGTTTAGGACATGTGGAAACTCGCTGAGGCTGAAGGAGAGCAAATTACGCAACGGAGGAAAGGGTTCTTTTCTGTTAGAGCAATAAGGATTTGGAATTCACTGCCAGGGAAGGTAGTAATGGCGGACTCTGTAAATGCATTTAAAAAAGGATTGGATACATTTCTGATTGAAAATGGTATCCAGGATTATAACATTTAAAATTAGTGATGTGCCTAGGGAATTTTTCGGGTTTTGTGTTTAGGGTTTGAATTCGGTTCCACGGCCGTGTTTTGGATTCAGACGCGTTTTGGCAAAACCTCCCTGAAATTTTTTGGTCAGAATCGGGTGGGTTTTGGATTTGGGTGTTTTTTACAAAACCCCCTCAAAAACAGCTTAAATCATAGAATTTTGGGGTCATTTTGATCCCATAGTATTATTAACCTCAATAACCATAATTTCCACTCATTTCCAGTTTATTCTGAACACCTCACAATAATATTTTTAGTCCTAAAATTTGCACCAAGGTCGCTGTGTGACTAAGCTAAGCGAACCAAGTGGCCGACACAAACATCTGGCCCATCTAGGACTGGCACTGCAGTGTTAGGCAGGATGGCACTTCAAAAAAATAGTCCCCAAACAGCACATGATGCAAAGAAAAAAAGAGGCGCACCAAGGTCGCTGTGTGACTAAGCTAAGCGACCCAAGTGGCCGACACAAACACCTGGCCCATCTAGGAGTGGCACTGCAGTGTCAGGCAGGATGGCACTTCAAAAAAATAGTCCCCAAACAGCACATGATGCAAAGAAAAAAAGAGGCGCACCAAGGTCGCTGTGTGACTAAGCTAAGCGACCCAAGTGGCTGACCCAAACATCTGGCCCATCTAGGAGTGGCACTGCAGTGTCAGGCAGGATGGCACTTCAAAAAAATAGTCCCCAAACAACACATGATGCAAAGAAAAAAAGAGGCGCACCAAGGTCGCTGTGTGACTAAGCTAAGCGAACCAAGTGGCCGACACAAACATCTGACCCATCTAGGAGTGGCACTGCAGTGTCACGCAGGATGGAACTTCAAAAAAATAGTCCCCAAACAGCACATGATGCAAAGAAAAATGAAAGAAAAAAGAGGTGCAAGATGGAATTGTCCTTGGGCCCTTCCACCCACCCTTATGTTGTATAAACAGGACATGCACACTTTAACGTACCCATCATTTCAGCGACAGGGTCTGCCACACGACTGTGACTGAAATGACTGGTTGGTTTGGGCCCCCACCAAGAAAAGAAGCAATCAATCTCTCCTTGCACAAACTGGCTCTACAGAGGCAAGATGTCCACCTCATCATCATCCTCCGATTCCTCACCCCTTTCACTGTGTACATCCCCCTCCTCACAGATTATTAATTCGTCCCCACTGGAATCCACCATCTCAGGTCCCTGTGTACTTTCTGGAGGCAATTGCTGCTGGTGAATGTCTCCACGGAGGAATTGATTATAATTAGTTTTGATGAACATCATCTTCTCCACATTTTCTGGAAGTAACCTCGTACGCTGATTGCTGACAAGGTGAGCGGCTGCACGAAACACTCTTTCGGAGTACACACTGGAGGGAGGGCAACTTAGGTAGAATAAAGCCAGTTTGCGCAAGGGCCTCCAAATTGCCTCTTTTTCCTGCCAGTATACGTACGGACTGTCTGACGTGCCTACTTGGATGCGGTCACTCATATAATCCTCCACCATTCTTTCAATGGTGAGAGAATCATATGCAGTGACAGTAGACGACATGTCAGTAATCGTTGGCAGGTCCTTCAGTCCGGACCAGATGTCAGCACTCGCTCCAGACTGCCCTGCATCACCGCCAGCGGGTGGGCTCGGAATTCTTAGCCTTTTCCTCGCACCCCCAGTTGTGGGAGAATGTGAAGGAGGAGCTGTTGACGGGTCATGTTCCGCTTGACTTGACAATTTTCTCACCAGCAGGTCTTTGAACCTCTGCAGACTTGTGTCTGCTGGAAAGAGAGATACAACGTAGGTTTTAAATCTAGAATTGAGCACGGTGGCCAAAATGTAGTGCTCTGATTTCAACAGATTGACCACCCGTGAATCCTGGTTAAGCGAATTAAGGGCTCCATCCACAAGTCCCACATGCCTAGCGGAATCGCTCTGTTTTAGCTCCTCCTTCAATGTCTCCAGCTTCTTCTGCAAAAGCCTGATGAGGGGAATGACCTGACTCAGGCTGGCAGTGTCTGAACTGACTTCACGTGTGGCAAGTTCAAAGGGTTGCAGAACCTTGCACAATGTTGAAATCATTCTCCACTGCGCTTGAGTCAGGTGCATTCCCCCTCCTTTACCTATATCGTGGGCAGATGTATAGGCTTGAATGGCCTTTTGCTGCTCCTCCATCCTCTGGAGCATATAGAGGGTTGAATTCCACCTTGTTACCACCTCTTGCTTCAGATGATGGCTGAGCAGGTTCAGAAATGTTTGGTGGTGCTCCAGTCTTCGGCACGTGGTGGCTGAATGCCGAAAGTGGCCCGCAATTCTTCGGGCCACAACAGCATCTCTTGCACGCCCCTGTCATTTTTTCAATAATTCTGTACCACCAAATTCAATGTATGTGCAAAACATGGGACGTGCTGGAATTTGCCCAGATGTAATGCACGCACAATATTGGTGGCGTTGTCCGATGTCACAAATCCCCAGGAGAGTCCAATTGGGTAAGCCATTCTGCGATGATGTTCCTCAGTTTCCGTAAGAGGTTGTCAGCTGTGTGCCTCTTATGGAAAGCGGTGATACAAAGCGTAGCCTGCCTAGGAAGGACTTGGCATTTACGAGATGCTGCTACTGGTGCCGCCGCTGCTGTTCTTGCTGCAGGAGGCAATACATATACCCAGTGGGGTGTCACAGTCATATAGTCATGAGTCTGTCCTGCTTCACTTGTCCACATGGCCGTGGTTAAGTGGACATTGGGTACAACTGCATTTTTTAGGACACTGGTGACTCTTTTTCTGAGGTCTGTGTACATTTTCGGTATCGCCTGCCTAGAGAAATGGAACCTAGATGGTATTTGGTACCGTGGACACAGTACTTCAATCAAGTCTCTAGTTGCCTCTGAATTAACGGTGGATACCGGAACCACGTTTCTCACCGCCCAGGCTGCCAAGGCCTGAGTTATCCGCTTTACAGCAGGATGACTGCTGTGATATTTCATCTTCCTTGAAAAGGACTGTTGGACAGTCAATTGCTTACTGGAAGTAGTACAAGTGGTCTTCCGACTTCCCCTCTGGGATGACGATCGACTCCCAGCAGCAACAACAGCAGCGCCAGCAGCAGTAGGCGTTACACTCAAGGATGCATCGGAGGAATCCCAGGCAGGAGAGGACTCGTCAGACTTGCCAGTGACATGGCCTGCAGGACTATTGGCTTTCCTGTATAAGGAGGAAATTGACACTGAGGGAGTTGGTGGTGTGGTTTGCAGGAGCTTGGTTACAAGAGGAAGGGATTTAGTTGTCAGTGGACTCCTTCCAATGTCACCCAAAGTGTTTGAACTTGTCACTAACTTCTGATGAATGCGGTCCAGGTGACGTTTAAGGGATTGTGTTCCGAGGTGGTTAACGTCCTTACCCCTACTTATCACAGCTTGACAAAGGCAACACACGGCTTGACACCTGTTGTCCGCATTTGTGTTGAAATAATTCCACACCGAAGAGCTGATTTTTTTTGTATTTTGACCAGGCATGTCAATGGCCATATTACTCCCACGGACAACAGGTGTCTCCCCGGGTGCCTGACTTAAACAAACCACCTCACCATCAGAATCCTCTTTGTCAATTTCCTCCCCAGCGCCAGCAACACCCATATCCTCATCCTGGTGTACTTCAACAGTGACATCTTCAATTTGACTATCAGGAACTGGACTGCGGTTCTCCTTCCAGCACTTGCAGGGGTCGTGCAAATGGTGGAAGCCGCAAGCTCTTCACGTCCAGTGTTGGGAAGGTCAGGCATCGCAACCGACACAATTGGGGATTTGTGATTTAGGAGAACGCACAGTTCTTTGCTGTGCTTTTGGCAGTTTAAGTCTTTTCATTTTTCTAGCGAGAGGATGAGTGCTTCCATCCTCATGTGAATCTGAATCACTAGCCATGAACATAGGCCAGGGCCTCAGCCGTTCCATACCACTCCGTGTCTTAAATGGCATATTGGCAAGTTTACGCTTCTCATCAGACGCTATCAATTTAGATTTTTGGGTCATTTTACTGAACTTTTGTTTTTTGGATTTTACATGCTCTCTACTATGACATTGGGCATCGGCCTTGGTAGATGACGTTGATGGCCTTTCATCGTCTCGGCCATGACTAGTGGCAGCAGCTTCAGCACAAGATGGAAGTGGATCTTGATCTTTCCCTATTTTAACCTTCACATTTTTGTTCTCCATTTTTTAATGTGTGGAATTATATGCCAGTATCAATAGCAATGGCCTACTACTATAGCTACTGCGCACAACTGAAATGCACCACAGGTATGGATGGATAGTATACTTGACGACACAGAGGTAGGTACAGCAGTGGCCTTCTCTACCGTACTCCTATATATTATATACTGGTGGTCAGCAAAATTATGCACTGTACTCCTATTATATACTGTTTACAATGCAGCACAGATATGGAGTGTTTTTCAGGCAGACAACGTATACTGGTGGTCGCTGGTCAGCAAAACTCTGCACTGTACTCCTCCTATATAATATTATACTGGTGGTCCCCAGTCCCCACAATAAAGCAGCACACTGAGCACAAATATGCAGTGTTTTTCAGGCAGACAACGTATTCTGGTGGTCACTGTCAGCAAAGCTCTGCACTGTACTCCTGCTATATAATACAGCTGCTCCCCAGTCCCCACAATTAAGCAGTGTGAGCACAGATATATGCAGCACACTGAGCACAGATATGGAGCGTTTTTTTCAGGCAGAGAACTGATAAAACTGGTGGTCACTGATCAGCAAAACTCTTCACTGTACTCCTCCTATATTAATATATAAAGCTGCTCCCCAGTCCCCACAATGATATAAGCAAGCACAAATATTTGCATCAACTCAACAATGAATAAACGGAGAGGACGCCAGCCACGTCCTCTCCCTAACATTTCCAATGCACGAGTGAAAATGGCGGCGACGCACGGCTGCTTATATAGAATCCGAATCTGGCGAGAATCCGACAGCGGGATGATGACGTTCGGGCGCGCTCGGGTTAACCGAGCCATACGGGAGAATCCGAGTATGCCTCAGACCCTTGTAAAAAGGGTGAAGTTCGGCGGGGTTCGGTTTCCGAGGAACCGTACCCGCTCATCACTATTTAAAATATTGACGCTGTTAATCTGGGTGTAACATGATTTATAGTTGTTAACTAGTCATAAAACATTACTTCAGAAGGTACATTATAATCAACACAACTTAATATAGGTTGAACACGATGGGCATTTTGCCTCTATTCAACCTCAATTACTATGGGGGTCATTCCGAGTCGTTCGCTCTGTAAAATTCTTCGCATCACAGCGATTTTCCGCTTAGTGCGCATGCGCAATGTTCGCACTGCGACTGCGCCAAGTAAATTTGCTATGCAGTTAGGTATTTTACTCACAGCTTTTTCTGCGCTCCGGCGATCGTAATGTGATTGACAGGAAATGGGTGTTTCTGGGCGGAAACAGGCCGTTTTATGGGCGTGTGGGAAAAAACGCTACCGTTTCCGGGAAAAACGCAGGAGTGGCCGGAGAAACGGAGGAGTGTCTGGGCGAACGCTGGGTGTGTTTGTGACGTCAAACCAGGAACGTCAAGCACTGAACTGATCGCAGATGCCGAGTAAGTCTGAAGCTACTCTGAAACTGCTACGAGGTGTGTAATCGCAATATTGCGAATACGTTGTTCCAATATTAAGATGCTAAGATTCACTCCCAGTAGGCGGCGGCTTAGCGTGAGCAACTCTGCTAAAATCGGCTTGTGAGCGAACAACTCGGAATGACCCCCTATGTTACTATATGTTACTATGTACTGTATGTAATGCTAGTTGCCAGGGGTAATGCTCTTTGCCAGAGGTGTGTAATGCTAGTTGCCAGGGGTAATGCTAGTTGCCAGGGGTGTGTAATGCTAGTTGCCAGGAGTGTGTAATGCTAGTTGCCAGCGGTGTGTAATGCTAGTTTCCAGGGGTGTGTAATGCTAGTTGCCAGGTGTAATGCTAGTTGCCAGGTGTAATTCTACTTGCCAGGGTTAATGCTAGTTGTCAGGGGTGTGTAATGCTAGTTTCCATGGGTAATGCTCATTGCCAGGGGTGTGTAATGCTAGTTGCCAGGGGTAATGCTCGTTGCCAGGGGTGGGTAGTGCTAGTTGCCAGGGGTAATGCTAGTTGCCTGGGGTGAGTAATGCTAGTTTCCAGGGGTAGTGCTAGTTGCCAGGGGTAATGCTCATTGCCAGAGGTGTGTAATGCTAGTTGGCAGGTGTAATGCTAGTTGTCAATGGTGTGTAATTCTAGTTGCCAGGGGTAATGCTAGTTGCCAGGGGTGTGTACTGCTAGTTGCCAGTGGTAATGCTCATTGCCAGGGGTCTGTAATGCTAGTTGCCAGGGGTAATGGTAGTTGTCAGTGGTGTGTAATTCTAGTTGCCAGGGGTAATGCTAGTTGCCAGGGGTGTGTAATGCTAGTTGCCAGTGGTAATGCTCATTGCCAGGGGTCTGTAATGCTAGTTGCCAGGGGTAATGGTAGTTGGCAGGGGTGTGTAATGCTAGTTGCCAGGGGTAATGCTAGTTGCCAGGGATGTGTAATGCTAGTTGCCAGTGGTAATGCTACTTGCCAGGGGTGTGTAATGTTAGTTGCCAGGTGTAATGCTGTTGGCAGGGGTGTGTAATGTTATTTGCCAGGGATAATGCCAGCCCACCAGTGCTCACCCGCTAGCTAGCTCCAGTCCTGCCAGCTCCCTTGTCCGCTCGCATCCTCCACTTCCCCTCCTCCCTGTCATACTGTAGTACTCCGATGCAGGGTCAGAGTTTGCAAAATAACGCGTTGCGTCGTGATGTCACAATGCAAACGCGTCATTCTGCAAAACTCCCCGCAGAGGAGTACTATGTCAGGGAGGAGGGGGAGCAGAGTCCGGTCAGGGGAAAAGTGCCGCGACGGGTGCCCTGTGCAGTTGCACGACTCGCCTGCCGCTAGAAATGGTACTGTAAGGAGACAAAGGAATTTGGAGTCTGTTGGGACATTATCCTACCTGTAGGGGATGCTGAGTAAGTGGTGCTCCATACATTGATTTGGAGGATCTTAGGACAGAGATTTATGCTGTTAATAGACTAGAGAAATTGACATCCTGTATGCTTTACACAAAGGAGAATGACGTGCTGACTACTGTCTTCACCGTGGGTGTACTGTTTGGCTGCCGGCACTTTCTCATTTATATTTATCAAAGACACACTGGTGTATTATACACTGATTCAATTCCAAGTCAAGCATTACATTAATCATGATCTTCTAGTATTAGTAGCAAGTTTGCCACAGAAATAACTGGATCCATCCTGAGTCTGGAATCATCATATATTAAATCTTCTCGGGACATTACCAATTGAGTAATTGATTTTCAACTATGCTTATTCACACACACACACACACACACACACTTATGTACCGTATGTGACAATTACTGGGCTCTGTGTGTGGCTACACAAGTAACACCTTGGGGGAAGTTGAAAAGACTACGAGTTTCAGATAATGAGGAACTTTGGGCCTAATTCAGAACTGATCGCTAGCAAGCAATTTTTGCACTGCTACGATCAGATAGTCGCCGCCTACAGGGGGAGTGTATATTAGCTGTGCAAGTGTGCGAACGCATGTGTAGCAGAGCTGTACAAACAGATCTTGTGCGGTCTCTGAGGAGCCCAGGACTTACTCAGCTGCTGCGATCACATCAGCCTGTCCAGGTCCGGAAATGACGTCAGGAACACTCCCTGCAAACGCATGGACACGCCTGCATTTTTCCAACCACTCCCTGAAAACGGTCACCCATAAATGCCCTCTTCCTGACAATCTCCTTGCGTTCATCCGTGCGAATAGATTCTTCTCACAAACCCATCGCTGAGTGGCGATCCGCTTTGTACCCAGTCAACGCGCCTGCGCATTGCGGTGCATACGCATGTGCAGTTTAGCCCTGATCTCCCGCTGTGCGAAAACACAGCCTAGCGATCAGGTCTGAATTACCCCCTTTGTGCCAGTCTCCCTGTACTTTTAAAGAGGCAATCATATACACTGTAAAACCAGTTTGGATTTGCCATGTAAATAGTTGCTGCTTTAAAAAATAGGATTTTAACTACCTACCGGTAAATCCTTTTCTCGTAGTCCGTAGGGGATAATGGGAATCCATTTAGTACCATGGGGTATAGACGGGTCCACTAGGAGCTTTGGGCACTTTAAGAATTTGATAGTGTGCACTGGCTCCTCCCTCTATGCTCCTCCTACCAGACTCAGTCTAGAAAACTGTGCCCAAGGAGACGGACATACTTTGAGAGAAGGATAGATTAGGAAAGTGGTGAGATTACTAACCAGCACACAGAAAACAAGAGGAAAGCAATGCTAACCAAACTTGAAACCAGGAACAGCAACAGAACCAACCAGAATACTTAACTAAGTAACAGTGCAGGAAGAACGAAGCGCTGGGCGGGCGCCCAGTATCCCCTACGGACTACGAGAAAAGGGTTTACCGGTAGGTAATTAAAATCCTATTTTCTCTTACGTCCTTGGGAATACTGGGAATCCATTTAGTAACATGGGGAAGTACTAAAGCTCCCAAATCGGGTGGGAGAGTGCTGAGGTTCCTGCAGAACTGATTGACCAAACTGAAGGTCCTCAGAGGCCAAAGTATCGAACCTGTAAAACTTTGCAAATGTGTTTGAACCTGACCAAGTAGCTGCTCAGCAGAGCTGTAAAGCCAAGACACCCCGGGCAGCCTCCCAAGAAGAACCCACCGACTTGGTTGAGTGGGCCTGTACAGATTTTGTAACCGGCAATCCTACCATGGAATAAGCATGCTGGATAGTGATCCTGATCCAGCGTGCAATAGACTGCTTTGAAGCAAGACACCCAATTTTATTGGGATCATATAGAACGAACAGCGAGTTGGATTTCCTGTGACGAGCTGTTCTCTTTACATACACCTTCAAAGCCCTCACAACATCCAAAGACTTTGAAGTAGCAGAGGTGTCCGTCACAGCCGGAACCACAATAGGTTGGTTGATGTGAAAAGTGGACACCACCTTAGGTCGAAATTGCTGAGGAGTTCTGAGTTCAGCTCTGTCCTCATGGAAAATTAAGTACTGACTCTTGTGAGACAACACCCCTAGCTCTGACACACGTCTTGCGGAAGCCAAGGCCAACAGTATGACTGTCTTCCACATAAGGTACTTTACGTCAACCTCCTGTAACGGTTTAAACCAGTCTGATTGGAGGAACTGCAGCACCAAATTGAGATCCAAAGGTGCCGTGGGAGGCACAAAGGGAGGCTGGATGTGCAAAACACCTTACAAGAACATCTGGACCTCAGGGAAAGAAGCCAATTGTTTCTGAAAGTAAATGGACAAGGCAGAAATCTGGACTTTAATGGATCCTAGGCGTAGGCCCACATCCACTCCAGACTGCAGAAAAAGAAGGAGAATTCACAGATGAAATTCCACCACAGAAAATTGTCTGCTCTCGCACCAAGGGACATACTTCTTCCATATACGGTGGTAATGTTTAGACGTTATCCCCCTTCCTAGCTTGGATCATAGGGGGTAGTTCTGAGTTGATCGCTGCAGGATTTTTGTTAGCAGTTGGGCAAAACCATGTGCACTGCAGGGGAGGCAGATATAACATGTGCAGAGAGAGTTAGATTTGGGTGTGTTATTTTGTTTCTGTGCAGGGTAAATACTGGCTGCTTTATTTTTACACTGCAATTTAGATTGCAGATTGAACACACCACACCCAAATCTAACTCTCTCTGCACATGTTATATCTGCCTCCCCTGCAGTGCACATGGTTTTGCCTAACTGCTAACAAAAATCTTGCTGCGATCAACTCAGAATTACCCCCCATAGTCAGGAATCCCTCTCCTGGCTAGAATCAGCTGTCCAACCTCCATGTCGTTAAACGTAACCGCAGTAAGTCTTGAGAGACGAACAGGCCCTTTGGCAGAAGATCCTCGTGAAGAGGTAGAGGCCACAGATATTCGATCAGCATCTCAAGAAGATCCGCATACCAGGCCCTTCGAGGCCAGTCCAGAGCAATGAGGATTGCTTTAACTTTTTCCCTATTTATTCTCTTTAGAATTCTTGGGATCAGAGGAAGTGGAGGAAACACGTACACCAGCTGGTAGACCCACAGAATTGTCAGAGCGTCTACCGCCACTGCTTGTGGGTCTCTCGACCTGGAACAATACCGCTTGAGCTTCTTGTTGAGTCGAGAGGCCATCATGTCGATCTGTGGATATCCCCACCAACGTGTCAATAACCAGAAAACCTCCAGGTGGAGGCAACACTCCCCCGGGTGCAGGTAGTGTCTGCTGAGGAAGTCTGCTTCCCAGTTGTCTACTCCCGGAATGAAGACCGCCGACAACGCAACGGTGTGTTTTTCCGCCCAGAGGAGAATTCTTTACACCTCTGACATTGCTGCTCTGCTTTTTGTTCCGCCCTGTCGATTTATGTATGTTACCGCTGTTACATTGTCCGACTGGACTTGAATTCCAAAGTAGAGATCAGGCCTGCAGAAGGGAGTTGTAGATTGGCCGGTGTTCCAGGATGTTTATTTGAAGGACTACTTCCCGACTTGACCATCTTCCTTGAAACTGCACCCCCTGGGTTACTGCTCCCCAACCTCTGAGGCTTGCGTCTGTGGTTAACAGAATCCAGTTCTGAATCCCGAACCTCCGACCCTCGACTAGGTAAGAAGTCTGTAGCCACCACAGAAGGGAGATCCTGGCTCTTGGCGACAGATCCTCTGGTGCATGTGAAGATGCAATCCGGACCATTTGTCAAACAGATCCAGCTAGAAGTGCCTCACATGAAACCTTCCATACTGAAGCATCTCGTAAGAGGCCACCATTTCCCCCAGAAGGTGAATGCAGAGATGCACCGAGATTGGGGTTGGCTTCAGGACAGCGCGAACCATCGATTGGATTACCATAGTCTTCTCCAAGGAAAGTAACACTCTTTGAGACTCTGTGGCCAGTACCGGGCCGAAACAATAATTTACGGCAAGGCAGTAATTTAGCGCCCCAACCCCCCCTCCCCACAAAAAAGAAAAATAAAATAAATAATAAATAATAACAAATAAATAAAATAATAAAAAAATAGATAAAAAATAGAATAAAATAGAATAAATAAAAAAGACAACAACAAAATTGAAAACTATGCCACCCACGGCAACCTTGTTCTCATCACAAAGCACACTAATACCCCTCATTAACAAAGGAGAGGGGGAGAGAGATATGGAAGAAAGGAGAGGGAGAGATCATATGCTTGATAATAACCCTCAGACAGGCAGACCCCAGTAAACCAAACACAGCATATTTATATAGATCTATCTATATATCTATATATATATATATACACGAAGGAAGTCCTGTACTCGCATCATATTTTCCAGGGTGGGTGCTATCCCAACAGAACGAAGTCCGCTGAATCTATAGGTGTCCACGAGGGTGGCGGGCGCACTCTCACAAATATATACAAATTCTTTAGTGAATATCAACTGTTCTTTATTGTAGCCTCATAAATCGACGTTTCGATCCTTCCACAGGATCTTTTTCAAGAAAGGCAATACGATATCATTTATTTCGTGATGTACAATCATTAAACAATGCCTAAAGAGAATACAAAAATGAGAGAAGACTCAGCCTCCCAGGCCCCTTGATAATGGCAGAAAGTCTATATAAACAGGGCTTCAGTTACCCCATTCACATAGTGACTATAGTGTACAATCAATCTAATTATTATGATGCTTAATTAACACCTTCAACCAAAGTGTTCGGAGAAACCACCTTAGTCCCTTGCGCATAAGTTATATTTATCCACCAAACCGTGCCTAATTAGACCATTTAACCCACTCGTGGGAATAATATTATAATAAAATTATAATAAAGACTCTCAAGGTAACCAGAGATCACTTACACAGAGGCTTAAAAACAGAGTGACAGCATCCAGTGCCGGAGGACTGCCAGCATCGTGTGTGGTCCTATAGCAACTACATGCATAAAATGAGACTGTTAGACGACTGGAAAACTCCACAATTTCAAACACGACACTAGCTTGATAAGTAGGCTATTACCTATAGCGATCACAATCAAAGTGTAATGTCTCCTGGGTTCATAGTTGTTCAATACAGCTGATCAGCCCAACCTCCTGAAACAATATTTACTATTCAAAGTGTGCAAATCTCACTACTCAACACAACATATGCAGAAAACAGTGCTTACCGTGTGCTGGAGCCTGCCATGTGATCCCAGGAAGCATGCTGAGGACAGCCTTGCCCCGGATGTTTATATACCCCCGGACCGGAAGTACGTCCACAAAGGCAAAAAACTCCACAGTCCACTATGTGAAAGATGTATATTAGCTGTATACACTAACCGCGGGTTAGTGATTCACAAGGCGGACACTGTACTCTGCCCGTCACTCAGGCCCTAATAATTCTATGTTCAGCCGCGTCTTGCGTTCCACTAACCGGTAGGGGAAAGCTATGCGTTCCATACCCCAGAAGTAGATGCGGTGTGTCTCTTACAGGGCGGGCACTGTACTCTGCCCGTCACTCAAACCCTAGTGGTGTCATGTTTGGCCGCGTCATGCGTTCCACTGACCGGAGGTGGAACGCGATGCGTTCCAAACCCAGGCAGTAGAAGCGAAGTGTCTCTCACAGCTGGGTTGTAACAGTATATCCTCACTGTGAATTCAACTCAGTTTAGCGTTCAGGTTCAGGCTCATCGTATCCCCGCACTACCTTCTACCAGCACCGCTTATTCGTCTCAATGGGGCATTTAGAAAAAACTTTAATATATATATATGTAGCAACACTGTGGTTCTCCATTACACTAATGAGTCGGGTTGACAGCTGTACTCAACCCGAATAACCTACACGGAACTTCGTGGCTCAGAAAGTGTATTCAGATGTCATGCAATCATGACCTGAGCTTTAGTAGATAATCTTTACATGATGGTAATAATTTAAATTCATGCCATCAGGGACCTGGGAGGGTGGGCTAACAGACATAATCAAGATACATAAAAACAATACACACATAACACAAATATCTACAGGAAAACCCCATAGAGGTTATTTTCATTTAGTCCTCTGGGGGACACCGTATCCAAGTGGCTGATCCAAAAGCACTCCCTTTGTTTCAGCCTCTTGGTCCGGTCTCCACCAATAACACTCGGGGGTACCCAATCAATTATTTTACACTTTAGACTGGCAACCTGGTGACGGGCTTCAATGAAGTGACGAGCCACCGGCTTATCTGATTTACCGCTATTCAATGCCACATGTATAGATGAGCGGTGATTCGCCATTCAGTCCCTGAAATTGCGGGTAGTTAACCCAACGTAAAACAATCCACATGGGCATTTTAGAATGTAGATGACGAAGTCTAATCTACAATGTAGATGGTATTTAAGTTTAATGGTAGAACCGGTGTGAGGATGGGAAAATGTTGGCCCCACCATCATTGAACGACACGTAGTGCAGCTCCCGCAGGAGAAACAGCCTGGTTTTTGCTGCAGCAACTGGGTAGTAGACATAGGTGCATTAGGATATAATACAGGTCTCATGAGCATTTGCTTTAGATTCGGACCTCTGCGGTAGGCCAACATAGGAGGGTTCATACGTGTGAAAGGTAATGCTGGATCAGTGCTAACGATTGGCCAGTGTTTCTTAAGTACCTTGTTAAGGTGCCCCGAATGGTTATCATAACGTGTCGCAAAGATTAGACGATTGTCTAGTCTATCCTTATTTTTAGGCTGTGTCCCTGCAAAAATATCACGGGCTCTGGATAAACAATGGGAAAGTGTCTTATGTGTGTACCCACGTTCTAAAAAACGCTCTTTGACCTCTTTGAGTTGAATTTCAATGTTGGTTCTGTCTGAATTAATTCTTAATACTCTTAGAAATTGAGACACTGGCAAGTTTTCCTTTAATGCAGGGGGATGATGGCTAGTCGCATGAAGCGTCAGATTTCTGTCGGTCGGTTTTCTATAGACAGAGGTAACGAAAGTATCCCCAACCTTGCTAATTTGTACATCTAAAAAATTAATTTCAGAACCAGAAATACTAGAAGTAAACTTTATAGGACTGTCCAACTGATTAAGATTATTAACCATAGTGTGAAACAATGACTCAGTACCGAGCCAAAGTAAAAAAACATCATCGATGAAGCGACGATAAAATAAGATTTGATGACCATATTGTGGGAAGATTTGGGTTGTTTCATAGTTCGTCATGTATAAGTTGGCATACGATGGGGCCAAATTGGACCCCATCGCATTCCCAGCTCTCGGTGATAAGTATTGATCTGTGTTTGTAGCTTGTCAATCCATTTCTGAGATTTATCCTCTGTCAACAATGGTATTGCTGTAGTATTGGCTGCTGTGGGTGTGTTGAAAACAGATACACCGGTCGATGTTTTCTATAAGCTTATTAAACAACGCCAAAAAGAAGTTGACCTAAAGCTTCACGGCCAATTTCTTTCGGCGTATCATCGACGACGGCAGATTCCCAGAGGATTCCGCATCACCAACACACCCACATTAGGCAGGAGTAATCCTAAATTCTGCAGTCGGTGGTGCGGAATCCTCAATAAATGTTCCTTCGACCTTATGGCTTTAGTCATAGAGGAAGTTGGGTTCGAGTTAAAGAACATTAAGATTGAAGCAGCCAATACTACAGCAATACCATTGTTGACAGAGGATAAATCTCAGAAATGGATTGACAAGCTACAAACACAGATCAATACTTATCACCGAGAGCTAGTCTCTTTTAAACGTAAAAAATTAGCCATTGTCACCAGTGATTATAAAAACCATTTGGTGTACAGATGGCTATTAGGCAATACCCAAAATCCTATTAACCAGACGGGTAGGTTCCCTAGGAGAAGACGAGCCCCCAGGTATACACGGGAGCTCGTTTCTTCAATTTCAACATCTGATACTGATCCCAATGAGGGTACCCAACAGAGACGTTTTTTGGACCAGGGCCCCGAATCCATGATAACGGCAGGAAACAAAAAAGGCAGTGTAGACCACATCCCAGACGAAGCTGGTACTTGAAGAAGAGGGAGACCAAAAAAGACGTGAATGCCGTCTTCCATTTATCTAGTATTCAACTTGATGAAGCCGATTTGTCACTTTTAGCTCACGGCTTGTCTTTTGTTCCCACTTGCCATCATAACCGCTTTGAGAGCAGCATTGACCAATTTAAATTTGGCCGGCAACTACGATTAAAAGTTTTTTTCTGATAAAATGAGTAAAAATACACCATCCCCCTTTAAAAAAAGTTCAACATTTGACCCACCTACACAGAACGCCAGTCTCAAAACATTCTTGAGAGTGGTTCAGAGGGACACCAGTAATTTCTCTCCACCTAGACAATTTGATAATTTATCTCAACCCGAAAGGAAATCCTTGACTAATTTGAGAGCAGATTCCAGCATTGTTATACGCCCCGCAGATAAGGGCGGGGCGGTGGTCATCCAAGATTGGCAGGACTATGACCGAGAGATCATGCGCCAGCTAGCTGACCGGGAGACTTATAAACAAGTCGACTCAAATCCTGTACCGGGTATTAAACGCACCATAGACGAGTGTCTTAGAAGAGGGAGAAAATAAGAATTTACTTACCGATAATTCTATTTCTCGGAGTCCGTAGTGGATGCTGGGGTTCCTGAAAGGACCATGGGGAATAGCGGCTCCGCAGGAGACAGGGCACAAAAGTAAAGCTTTAGGATCAGGTGGTGTGCACTGGCTCCTCCCCCTATGACCCTCCTCCAAGCCTCAGTTAGGATACTGTGCCCGGACGAGCGTACACAATAAGGAAGGATTTTGAATCCCGGGTAAGACTCATACCAGCCACACCAATCACACTGTACAACCTGTGATCTGAACCCAGTTAACAGTATGATAACAGCGGAGCCTCTGAAAAGATGGCTCACAACAATAATAACCCGATTTTTGTAACTATGTACAAGTATTGCAGACAATCCGCACTTGGGATGGGCGCCCAGCATCCACTACGGACTCCGAGAAATAGAATTATCGGTAAGTAAATTCTTATTTTCTCTATCGTCCTAGTGGATGCTGGGGTTCCTGAAAGGACCATGGGGATAATACCAAAGCTCCCAAACGGGCGGGAGAGTGCGGATGACTCTGCAGCACCGAATGAGAGAACTCCAGGTCCTCCTTAGCCAGGGTATCAAATTTGTAGGATTTTACAAACGTGTTTGCCCCTGACTAAATAGCCGCTCGGCAAAGTTGTAAAGCCGAGACCCCTCGGGCAGCCGCCCAAGATGAGCCCACCTTCCTTGTGGAATGGGCATTTACATATTTTGGCTGTGGCAGGCCTGCCACAGAATGTGCAAGCTGAATTGTATTACACATCCAACTAGCAATAGTCTGCTTAGAAGCAAAAGCACCCAGTTTGTTGGGTGCATACAGGATAACAGCAAGTCAGTTTTCCTGACTCCAGCCGTCCTGGAAACATATTTTCAGGGCCCTGACAACATCTAGCAACTTGGAGTCCTCCAAGTCCCTAGTAGGTGCAAGGCACCACAATAAGCTGGTTCAGGTGAAACACTGACACCACCTTAGGGACAGAACTGGGGACGAGTCCACAGCTCTGCCCTGTCCGAATGGACAAACAGATATGGGCTTTTTTGAGAAAAAACCACCAATTTGACACTCGCCTGGTCCAGGCCAGGGCCAAGAGCATGGTCACTTTTCATGTGAGATGCTTCAAATCCACAGATTTGACTGGTTTTAAACCAATGTGATTTGAGGAATCCCAGAACTACGTTGAGATCCCACAGTGCCACTGGAGGCACAAAAGGGGGTTGTATATGCAATACTCCCTTGACAAACTTCTGGACTTCAGGAACTGAAGCCAATTCTTTCTGGTAGAAAATCGACAGGGCCGAAATTTGAACCTTAATGGACCCCAATTTGAGGCCCATAGACACTCCTGTTTGCAGGAAATGCAGGAATCGACTGAGTTGAAATTTCTTCGTGGGGCCTTTCTGGCCTCACACCACGCAACATATTTTTGCCACATGTGGTGATAATGTTGTGCGGTCACCTCCTTTCTGGCTTTGACCAGGGTAGGAATGACCTCTTCCGGAATGCCTTTTTCCCTTAGGATCCGGCGTTCCACCGCCATGCCGTCAAACGCAGCTGCGGTAAGTCTTGGAACAGACATGGTACTTGCTGAAACAAGTCCCTTCTTAGCGGCAGAGGCCATAAGTCCTCTGTGAGCATCTCTTGAAGTTCCGGGTACCAAGTCCTTCTTGGCCAATCCGGAGCCATGAGTATAGTTCTTACTCCTCTACGTCTTATAATTCTCAGTACCTTAGGTATGAGAAGCAGAGGATGGAACACATACACCGACTGGTACATCCACGGTGTTACCATAACGTCCACAGCTATTGCCTGAGGGTCTCTTAACCTGGCGCAATACCTGTCCCGTTTTTTGTTCAGACGGGACGCCATCATGTCCACCTTTGGTATTTCCCAACGGTTTACAATCATGTGGAAAACTTCCCGATGAAGTTTCCACTCTGCCGGGTGGAGGTCGTGCCTGCTGAGGAAGTCTGCTTCCCAGTTTCCATTCCCGGAATGAAACACTGCTGACAGTGCTATCACATGATTTTCCGCCCAGCGAAAAGTCCTTGCAGTTTTTGCCATTGCCCTCCTGCTTCTTGTGCCGCCCTGTCTATTTACGTGGGCGACTGCCGTGATGTTTTTCCCACTGGATCAATACCGGCTGACCTTGAAGCAGAGGTCTTGCTAAGCTTAGAGTATTATAAATTTACCCTTAGCTCCAGTATATTTATGTGGAGAAAAGTCTCCAGACTTGATCACACTCCCTGGAAATTTTTTCCTTGTGTGACTGCTCCCCAGCCTCTCGGGCTGGCCTCCGTGGTCACCAGCATCCAATCCTGAATGCCGAATCTGCGGCCCTCTAGAAGATGAGCACTCTGTAACCACCACAGGAGAGACACCCTTGTCCTTGGATATAGGGTTATCCGCTGATGCATCTGAAAATGCGATCCGGACCATTTGTCCAGCAGATCCCACTGAAAAATTCTTGCGTGAAATCTGCCGAATGGAATTGCTTCGTAGGAAGTCACCATTTTTACCAGGACCCTTGTGCAATGATGCACTGATTTTAGGAGGTTCCTGACTAGCTCGGATAACTCCCTGGCTTTCTCTTCCGGGAGAAACACCTTTTATTGGACTGTGTCCAGAATCATCCCTAGGCCCAGCAGACTTGTCGTCGGGATCAGCTGCGATTTTGGAATATTTAGAATCCACCCGTGCTGTTGTAGCAGTATCCGAGATAGTGCTACTCCGACCTCCAACTGTTCCCTGGACTTTGCCCTTATCAGGAGATCGTCCAAGTAAGGGATAATTAAGACGCCTTTTCTTCGAAGAAGAATCATCATTTCGGCCATTACCTTGGTAAAGACCCGGGGTGCCGTGGACAATCCAAACGGCAGCGTCTGAAACTGATAGTGACAGTTCTGTACCACGAACCTGAGGTACCCTTAGTGAGAAGGGCAAATTTGGGACATGGAGGTAAGCATCCCTGATGTCTCGGGACACTATATAGTCCCCTTCTTCCTGGTTCGTTATCACTGCTCTGAGTGACTCCATCTTGATTTGAACCTTTGTAAGTGTTCAAATTTTTTTAGATTTAGAATAGGTCTCACCTAGCCTTCTGGCTTCAGTACCACAATATAATGTGGAATAATACCCCTTTTCTTGTTGTAGGAGGGGTAATTTGATTATCACCTGCTGGGAATACAGCTTGTGAATTGTTTCCCATACTGCCTCCTTGTCGGAGGGAGACCTTGGTAAACCAGACTTCAGGAGCCTGCGAAGGGGAAACGTCTCGACATTGCAATCTGTACCCCTGGAATACTACATGTAGGATCCAGGGGTCCTGTACGGTCCCAGCGTCATGCTGAGAGCTTGGCAGAAGCGGTGGAACGCTTCTGTTCCTGGGAATGGGCTGCCTGCTGCAGTCTTCTTCCCTTTCCTCTATCCCTGGGCAGATATGACTCTTATAGGGACGAAAGGACTGAGGCTGAAAAGACGGTGTCTTTTTCTGCAGAGATGTGACTTAGGGTAAAAACGGTGGATTTTCCAGCAGTTGCCGTGGCCACCAGGTCCGATGGACCGACCCCAAATAACTCCTCTTCCTTTATACGGCAATACACCTTTGTGCCGTTTGGAATCTGCATCACCTGACCACTGTCGTGTCCATAACATCTTCTGGCAGATATGGACATCGCACTTACTCTTGATGCCAGAATGCAAATATCCCTCTGTGTATCTCGCATATATAGAAAATGCATCCTTTAAATGCTCTATAGTCAATAAAATACTGTCCCTGTCAAGGGTATCAATATTTTTAGTCAGGGAATCCGACCAAGCCACCCCAGCTCTGCACATCCAGGCTGAGGCGATCGCTGGTCGCAGTATAACACCAGTATGTGTGTATATACTTTTTATTATATTTTCCAGCCTCCTGTCAGCTGGCTCCTTGAGGACGGCCCTATCTATAGACGGTACCGCCCCTTGTTTTGATAAGCGTGTGAGCGCCTTATCCACCCTAAGGGGTGTTTCCCAACGCGCCCTAACTTCTGGCGGGAAAGGGTATACCGCCCATAATTTTCTATCGGGGGGAACCCACGCATCATCACACACTTCATTTAATTTATCTGATTCAGGAAAAACTACGGTAGTTTTTTCACATCCCACATAATACCCTCTTTTGTGGTACTTGTAGTATCAGAAATATGTAACACCTCCTTCATTGCCCTTAACGTGTGGCCCTAATAAGGAATACGTTTGTTTATTCACCGTCGACACTGGATTCAGTGTCCGTGTCTGTGTCGACCGACTAAAGTAAACGGGCGTTTTAAAACCCCTGACGGTGTTTCTGAGACGTCTGGACCGGTACTAATTGTTTGTCGGCCGTCTCATGTCGTCAACCGACCTTGCAGCGTGTTGACATTATCACGTAATTCCCTAAATAAGCCATCCGTTCCGGTGTCGACTCCCTAGAGAGTGACATCACCATTACAGGCAATTGCTCCGCCTCCTCACCAACATCGTCCTCATACATGTCGACACACACGTACCGACACACAGCACACACACAGGGAATGCTCTGATAGAGGACAGGACCCACTAGCCCTTTGGAGAGACAGAGGGAGAGTTTGCCAGCACACACCAAAAACGCTATAATTTTATATAGGGACAACCTTATATAAGTGTTTTCCCTTATAGCATCTTTTATATATTTCTAACGCCAAATTAGTGCCCCCCCTCTCTGTTTTAACCCTGTTTCTGTAGTGCAGTGCAGGGGAGAGCCTGGGAGCCTTCCCTCCAGCCTTTCTGTGAGGGAAAATGGCGCTGTGTGCTGAGGAGATAGGCCCCGCCCCTTTTTCGGCGGGCTCGTCTCCCGCTCTTTAATGGATTCTGGCAGGGGTTAAATATCTCCATATAGCCCCCGGAGGCTATATGTGAGGTATTTTTAGCCAAAAAAGGTTTTCATTTGCCTCCCAGGGCGCCCCCCTCCCAGCGCCCTGCACCCTCAGTGACTGCCGTGTGAAGTGTGCTGAGAGGAAAATGGCGCACAGCTGCGGTGCTGTGTGCTACCTTAAGAAGACTGAGGAGTCTTCTGCCGCCGATTCTGGACCTCTTCTCGTTTCAGCATCTGCAAGGGGGCCGGCGGCGAGGCTCCGGTGACCATCCAGGCTGTACCTGTGATCGTCCCTCTGGAGCTAATGTCCAGTAGCCAAGAAGCCAATCCATCCTGCACGCAGGTGAGTTCACTTCTTCTCCCCTAAGTCCCTCGTTGCAGTGATCCTGTTGCCAGCAGGACTCACTGTAAAATAAAAAACCTAAGCTAAACTTTTCTAAGCAGCTCTTTAGGAGAGCCACCTAGATTGCACCCTTCTCGGCCGGGCACAAAAATCTAACTAACTGAGGCTTGGAGGAGGGTCATAGGGGGAGGAGCCAGTGCACACCACCTGATCCTAAAGCTTTACTTTTGTGCCCTGTCTCCTGCGGAGCCGCTATTCCCCATGGTCCTTTCAGGAACCCCAGCATCCACTAGGACGATAGAGAAATAATGGTTGGTTTGATGATGAACTATTTTCCTATTTATCAGTTGAGCACCCGCGGTGTCCGATCTTATATACTTTACCGAAGGTTCATAAAACTCTGGTACAACCCCCTGGACGACCCATCATAGCGGCGGAAGGTTCTTTGCTACAACCGTTGGCCAAATTTGTGGATAGTATCCTCCAGCCAATTGTGGTCGAAAGCATGAGCTATATAAAAGACACAGGTGACTTCCTTCAACAACTGAAAAATGTTGATTGCAAGCACACATCATGCTTCTTGGCCACAATGGATGTGAATTCATTGTATACAGTTATTCCACACGACGGCGGACTGGAAACAGTGCGAGCTGCACTGATGTCTCACCTTACATGCACTGTACCAACCGAATGTATTATTGAACTGACCGAATTGGTCTTACGTTCTAATCATTTCCTGTATAAAGATATGTACTTTATACAACTAGCGGGGACTGCGATGGGGTCCAATTTGGCCCCATCATATGCCAACTTATACATGACGAACTATGAAACAACCCAGATCTTCCCACAATATGGTCATCAAATCTTATTTTATCGTCGCTTCATCGATGATGTTTTTTTACTTTGGCTCGGTACTGAGTCATCGTTTCACACTATGGTTAATAATCTTAATCAGTTGGACAGTCCTATAAAGTTTACTTCTAGTATTTCTGGTTCTGAAATTAATTTTTTAGATGTACACATTAGCAAGGTTGGGGATACTTTTGTTACCTCTGTCTATAGAAAACCGACCGACAGAAATCTGACGCTTCATGCGACTAGCCATCATCCCCCTGCATTAAAGGAAAACTTGCCAGTGTCTCAATTTCTAAGAGTATTAAGAATTAATTCAGACAGAACCAACATTGAAATTCAACTCAAAGAGGTCAAAGAGCGTTTTTTAGAACGTGGGTACACACATAAGACACTTTCCCATTGTTTATCCAGAGCCCGTGATATTTTTGCAGGGACACAGCCTAAAAATAAGGATAGACTAGACAATCGTCTAGTCTTTGCGACACGTTATGATAACCATTCGGGGCACCTTAACAAGGTACTTAAGAAACACTGGCCAATCGTTAGCACTGATCCAGCATTACCTTTCACACGTATGAACCCTCCTATGTTGGCCTACCGCAGAGGTCCGAATCTAAAGCAAATGCTCATGAGACCTGTATTATATCCTAATGCACCTATGTCTACTACCCAGTTGCTGCAGCAAAAACCAGGCTGTTTCTCCTGCGGGAGCTGCACTACGTGTCGTTCAATGATGGTGGGGCCAACATTTTCCCATCCTCACACCGGTTCTACCATTAAACTTAAATATCATCTACATTGTAGATTAGACTTCGTCATCTACATTCTAAAATGCCCATGTGGATTGTTTTATGTTGGGTTAACTACCCGCAATTTCAGGGACCGAATGGCGAATCACCGCTCATCTATACATGTGGCATTGAATAGCGGTAAATCAGATAAGCCGGTGGCTCGTCACTTCATTGAAGCCCGTCACAAGGTTGCCAGTCTAAAGTGTAAAATAATTGATTGGGTACCCCCGAGTGTTACTGGTGGAGACCGGACCAAGAGGCTGAAACAAAGGGAGTGCTTTTGGATCAGCCACTTGGATACGGTGTCCCCCAGAGGACTAAATGAAAATAACCCCTATGGGGTTTTCCTGTAGATATTTGTGTTATGTGTGTATTGTTTTTATGTATCTTGATTATGTCTGTTAGCCCACCCTCCCAGGTCCCTGATGGCATGAATTTAAATTATTACCATCATGTAAAGATTATCTACTAAAGCTCAGGTCATGATTGCACGAGATCTGAATACACTTTCTGAGCCACGAAGTTCCGTGTAGGTTATTCAGGTTGAGTACAGCTGTCAACCCGACTCATTAGTGTAATGGAGAACCACAGTGTTGCTACATATATATATATTAAAGTTTTTTCTAAATGCCCCATTGAGACGAATAAGCGGTGCTGGTAGAAGGTAGTGCGGGGATACGATGAGCCTGAACCTGAACGCTAAACTGAGTTGAATTCACAGTGAGGATATACTGTTACAACCCAGCTGTGAGAGACACTTCGCTTCTACTGCCTGGGTTTGGAACGCATCGCGTTCCACCTCCGGTCAGTGGAACGCATGACGCGGCCAAACATGACACCACTAGGGTTTGAGTGACGGGCAGAGTACAGTGCCCGCCCTGTAAGAGACACACCGCATCTACTTCCGGGGTATGGAACGCATAGCGTTCCCCTTCCGGTTAGTGGAACGCAAGACGCGGCCGAACATAGAATTATTAGGGCCTGAGTGACGGGCAGAGTACAGTGTCCGCCCTGTGAATCACTAACCCGCGGTTAGTGTATACAGCTAATATACATCTTTCACATAGTGGACTGTGGAGTTTTTTGCCTTTGTGGACGTACTTCCGGTCCGGGGGTATATAAACATCCGGGGCAAGGCTGTCCTCAGCATGCTTCCTGGGATCACATGGCAGGCTCCAGCACACGGTAAGCACTGTTTTCTGCATATGTTGTGTTGAGTAGTGAGATTTGCACACTTTGAATAGTAAATATTGTTTCAGGAGGTTGGGCTGATCAGCTGTATTGAACAACTATGAACCCAGGAGACATTACACTTTGATTGTGATCGCTATAGGTAATAGCCTACTTATCAAGCTAGTGTCGTGTTTGAAATTGTGGAGTTTTCCAGTCGTCTAACAGTCTCATTTTATGCATGTAGTTGCTATAGGACCACACACGATGCTGGCAGTCCTCCGGCACTGGATGCTGTCACTCTGTTTTTAAGCCTCTCTGTAAGTGATCTCTGGTTACCTTGAGAGTCTTTATTATAATTTTATTATAATATTATTCCCACGATTGGGTTAAATGGTCTAATTAGGCACGGTTTGGTGGATAAATATAACTTATGCGCAAGGGACTAAGGTGGTTTCTCCGAACACTTTGGTGAAAAATTACACTTTGGTTGAAGGTGTTAATTAAGCATCATAATAATTAGATTGATTGTACACTATAGTCACTATGTGAATGGGGTAACTGAAGCCCTGTTTATATAGACTTTCTGCCATTATCAAGGGGCCTGGGAGGCTGAGTCTTCTCTCATTTTTGTATTCTCTTTAGGCATTGTTTAATGATTGTACATCACGAAATAAATGATATCGTATTGCCTTTCTTGAAAAAGATCCCGTGGAAGGATCGAAACGTCGATTTATGAGGCTACAATAAAGAACAGTTGATATTCACTAAATAATTTGTATATATTTGTGAGAGTGCGCCCGCCGCCTTCGTGGACACATATATATATATATATATATATATATATATATATATATATATATATATATTTATACACACACACACATATATATGTATATATATATATATATATATATATATATAGTTACCAATGTCTTTACCAGAAAGAACAAGGTGGCACTCCCAAAGTTCAAATCGAGCTGGTGTATTAAAGAATCAGCATAGTGTCAGAACAGCGTCAATGTTTCAAGGCTCGCAGGCCTTTTCGTCAGGACGTATAACCAAGTGAAAAACCTAGAAACATAACTAGCAACTGTGTCAGTCATACCTTTATATCCAAGAGTGCAGTCAGGTGCACAGAAGCCCGCTGCTCCAGACCGCCTGATGGTAGGAGGGGTTCCGTACTGACGTACATCCTGTCAGTCAGTTGCCAAGGACACGCCAAAGCCACACGCATCCTCTCCTGTTGCCTGGGGAACAGCGCCGCGGCCGTCACTCTTCACTGTGCACAATAAACAAAAAATGTGATTATGGTATACCATCTATAGTGAATCAATGCATCTATGCATACTTATACTCAAAAAGGTGATGCAAATATATTAATGATGTATAGACAGATTAATGTGAAACATAAAACATACATGCGTGAAAAAATGCACATGTACCCTAAACATGATAAAAATTGGAGTTTCAGAGTATTTATCAGCTGAGCTATAAAGGCACACAAAAGGCACTATTATATTGATATTTATTAAAATCCAATGCCTACCAAGTCTTATCCAACAGCATCATACAGGTTGAGTATCCCATATCCAAAATATTCCGAAATACGGAATATTCCGAAATACTGACTTTTTTGAGTGAGTGAGAGATAGTGAAACCTTTGTTTTCTGATGGCTCAATGTACACAAACTTTGTTTACTAAACAAAGTTATTAAAAATATTGTATTAAATGACCTTCAGACTGTGTATAAGGTGTATATGTAACATAAATGAATTGTGTGAATGTACACACACTTTGTTCAATGCACAAAGTTATAAAAAATATTGGCTAAAATGACCTTCAGGCTATGTGTATAAGCTGTATATGTAACATAAATGCATTCTGTGCTTAGATTTAGGTCCTATCGCCATGACATCTCATTATGGTATGCAATTATTCCAAACTACGGAAAAATCCCATATCTAAAATACCTCCTGGTCCCATGCATTTTGGATAAGGGAGACTCAACCTGTATATGTTTTTTCAAAACTACCTATTACCCTTATTTTCAATTACGTGTCGCTGCAGAATTAAAGGAATATGTTCCAAGAAATGTTTTCATTAAGACCTCTAGGGGAGATAGTATCCAAAACATGTATCCATTTTGATTCACACTGGCTAAGGCGTTTTTTGCGATCACCACCACGGAGGTCATTAGGGATATGATCCACTATCTTATAAATTAAGGAGGATAAAGAATGTTGAGCCTCCTTAAAGTGGTGTGACACCGGTTGATCACAATCTTTATTCTCTAACGCTGCTTTTATAGCAGAGCGATGCAAAGCCATATGTTCTCTAAACGTGCGAGCGAATGGTTTGTCCAACGTAGTATAGCCCACAAGGGCACATTATGATATATACCACAACTTGCGTTGTGCAGCTTAAGACATGATTAAATTACATCCCGTATGTGGGTGTTTAAATTAAGGCCCGGGTTCCATAAAGCTACATGTCGTGCATGATGCACATTTATAACAACCCATCTTCTTTTTCTGTGACCAAAATGAAGTGTTGGAATTAACGGGTGTATACGTGATATTGCACAAATTTCTTCCCCTTTTATAACAGGGCATTATCTTTTGGTAATTCACTATCACCTGATACAATGGGCCACAATGCTTTGGTGGCACATGGTAGAACCTGGCTAGCAAATGTATATTCAGAAATCAACGGAATCCTGTTCGGTTTCTTATCCTTCAGTTCTGATTCTAATAAATTTAATCTCGGAATTTGTAAAACTCGTTGTTTAGTTTCCTTAAGTAAAGATATAGGAGACCCTCGTTTAGCAAATTTATCTGAAACCAAATCTAATGCAGGTTCAAGTTGGTTGATGGTACTAGTAATTCTAGCTGCTCTGAGCACCTGGGATTTCAGAAGGGCTTTATTCAATGGAGGAGGGTGACAACTACTATGATGTAACAAGGTGTTTCGATCCGCATTTTTATGGAAAATCTCAGTTGATATGGTATTATCCTTAACTTTAACCATTACATCCAAATAATTAATTTCTGTCTGGCTGTATTGAAACGTAAATTTCACTGGATGATATGTGTAATTAGTTCTAATAGCTCAGACTCTGAACCTGTGCAAATCAAAAAAAGATCATCTATATATCTTGTGTACATCATGATCTTTTCAGACACATTTAAATCTGTAAAGATCATTTAAATCTGTAAAGATCATTTAAATCTGTAAAGATCATGCTGTCAGTATCATGCTGATAGTAAATGCCGTAATGGTGGCTTCAAAGGTTAGGACCCCGCCTCCCTGCACACCTTGATCGTGTTACCTGTTTGGTAGCAAGCTGCTTACTGAGCTACTGATATCCCGGACCCATATCTCGGTCTATTACACGGCTGCCAGTAGGGAGGCCAATCCCGGGATCGGCGGGATCCCGAGATTTGGGCCCAAAAATGCCGGGATTCACGGGATTGCACTGCGCATGTGCAGGAGGGAGTGTGTGTAAGTAACACTACTTACACTTAGGCGGGCGGCAGCCATAGACGAACACTGAACGCGGCGACACTTCAAATGTGGCGCCGGCCACCAGCCAATCAGAGCTGGCGGACCGCCAGCCAATCAGGGAAGCTGTCGCGGTAGCCAATCAGGAGCGACTGCTGCGGCCGCTACCCACAACCTCCCGCCTAGCTACCTACACCCTCCGCACCGCTACCTACACCCTCCCACCCAGCTACCTACACCCTCCCTCCCTTCCCTGCCGCTACCTACACCCTCCCGCACCGCTACCTACCCTCCAGCGCTGCTCCCTACACCCTTCTTCACTGATCCCTACTGCAATCCCAGGATCCCGGGATTGATCGTTTTTCAATCCCGAATCCCGGGATTGAAAAAACGGCCCGGGATTGGCCTCCCTAACTGCCGGCAATCTCCCTCTGTACGCCGCTGATACTGCACTTTCCACCACTGGCTGTCTGGCCACAGCATACTCATCTCATTGCCGCATAGACGGGCATTGGGCACTGCATGACCGCACTACCGAGGATGCTCGGTACGGACCAGCCCGAAGAGAGGTATTTAACCATCTGTAAAACTACAGCCTTCCTTTGCCTTTGAAGACACCATTACGGCATTTACTATCAGCATGATACTGACCGGCTGCTAATTGGAACTGTGGATATTCAAGTATAGTTAACAATTGGATCCATGCTTCTTTCCTCCAACAAAAGGCATTACTTTGCAGCACAACTATTCATTTGATCGAGGCGTGGTCACATTTAATCTATGTATGAAAGTTTCTACTGAATTTTATACTTAGTTTCAAAGTGTTATGATTAATGTTATTAATATAATAAATTCTCTTTTATTACACGTCAGCTCTTATCATTAACTACTCACTACCAATTCCTATTAATTGCTCTTATACATTTGCGCAGCCGTTCCCCTTTTCTTAATTTATTTACCTGTTACAAACACAAACACACACACACACACACACACACACACACACACACACACAGTGTTTTACGGCAGCGCAGCTGATAGAGCAAATACATACCCACATATCTATTTAATATTAATATCATTACTTGAGGTGCTACTCAGCAGTTGTTAGTTTTTTCTCAAACGTGAATATATTGGCGTACAATGGGGCTACATTCGTCCCCATCGCACAGCCAGTGCGTTGTAAAAAATATTTACCATTATGCAAGAAAAAGTTTTTTGTAAGGATAAACCTAAGTAATTCCAAAAACAGAGAAATATCAAGATCAATAAACTGGTTAGATTGTAAAAATAGTCTCATGCAATCCAGACCCATAGCATGTGGTATGATTGTATATCAATTCTTCACATCCAAGGTACACGGGAATGCCCCAGTAGGAATGTTCTTTAATTCCCCCAGTTTTAACAAAAATTGTGTAGTGTCCTTTAGGAATGTTCTCTGTTTAACCATTAAGGGTTGTAACAGATAATCAAGGATTGGTTGTAAGAGAGACCCCCTAGCTGATATAATCGGCCTCCCTGAAGGCTCTTGAGCATTCTTGTGTACATTGGGGATGGTATATAGAATTGGGATGACTAGATGAGACTATGTTAATGCATCAAATATTTTTTAATAATGACACCATTCTTCACAGCCGTAGTTAGTATCAAATCTAATTCACGCTTATATTGATCACTCGGATTTTGCATCAATTTTATATAGGTGTTGGCGTCCACTAGCTGTTGGTCAATGTCCTCAATATATTTGCTAGTATCCATAACCACTATCACCCTGCCCTTATCCGCGGGGCATATAACAATGTCGGAATATGATTTTAAATCCCGTAGTGCTTGTTTCTGAGGTTTATCCAAATATTTCTTATGAAAATCCTGAAATGGATCTTTAGCCAGCAGTTTGTCCTGAAAAAATTCCTTAAATCCGAAGAGTTCGGTTAAACCAATGCAGATCAATTTTCCAATTAAGATCATTATGTGGGTTACTGAAAATAAATGAAAGTCCCTTATTGAGTACTGAAATTTTGGTGGTGGACAGAGTACGTGATGATAAGTTGAAGACTAGTTCCTGGCCTTGCTCTTGTTTATTGTATATTCTTTTTGACTGCCTCCCCTTTCGCGTGGGCTTGGTCCAGGAGCGTCGTTTTTTGACCGGGTAAATCTACTCACAGGTGTTCTTTGCGAATGGGGTTCATCAGAATCATTGATGTTGAAATCGCTATCACTATTAGAATGATTCCCTCGTTTTTGGTGTCGCTTATCACGCCAAGATTGGTGGGGGCGATTGTATGCACAGTTGCCTTTGGACATGGTTCCTGACAACCAATGGTAGACTCTTTGATCTTCATAATCCGTCTGTACTATGGTCAATTTTTTTTTTTTAAATTTAAGTAACTCTTGTCGATATGTCTCACATTGTTGTGCTAACTTTTCCCAAGTTACTTTATGTTTTTTATCTTCCAATAACGATTTATGGCTGGTAATGAGCTCATCAATTTTAGATTTAGATATTTCTAATTCTTTGCCTGCCTCCTGTATGACTAAAAGCATTAAATCAAAGCTGCATTTATTGAAGATGGCGATCCATTGTCGGCAAAAATCTGCACTATTATGGCCAATAGTCGGAATATTGCGAATTCTAAAGCCCCTCGGTATTAACTTAGCTCGAAAATAATCAGACAGCGATGAACCATGCAAGTAGTAATTGATTTCCCTCTTTTTCCATTTAGAAAGCAGCTGATACACATCCTCAATAGTGGCTGAATCACCCCCAGCTTGGGGCAATGCCTGAAATAAAATAGCAGAGGCCTTTTCATCTGTAAAACTGATTGCTGGCTTACAGAAAATAATAGGTGAAACAAACGTAATTGTGTCTTGGCTAGATGTAGACCACGGATAAATACTCCAATTTGTTCCAATATGACAAGCAGCAGTTGTCAATGTTTCCAATATGCAAAGCAATGTCTAAAAGTAAATTAGATCAAACAATTCCGGTGCCACAGCACTGTGGGGATCCCTTAGCAATCCACACCAATACAATACAGTATAGCTTGGCACTCAGGATGAAAGCTGCACAGAGATGGGGTGCCTTCCCAAAAAATCATCAATAGTTACCAATGTCTTTACCAGAAAGAATGAGGCGACACTCCCAAAGTTCAAATCAAGCTGGTGTATAAAAGAATCAGCATAGTGTCAGAACAGCGTTAACATTTCAAGACTCGCAGGCCTTTTCGTCAGGACGTATATAAAAGTGAAAAATCTAGAAACATAACTAGCAACTGTGTCAGTCATACCTTTATACACGAGTGTGCAGTCCGGAACACACAAGGTTCCTTTCTCAAGGCAGAGAAAGGAACCTTGTGTGTTCCGAAACGCGTTGGAAACATCCCCTGTTTGGACGGTCTCACCATCATCTGGACCAGAGGTGTAATACCTGCCGGAGTGAGGACTTTAGGATCTGGGAGCAAATGCAGGGCAAGTCCGGACTTCCCTGCATAAATTATCACCTGCAGCTCCCCTACGTATATCCTCGGTAGGACTCCTTCCTTATATCCCATTGTGCCTGGTGTGATATTTTATTAATTGTATTCTATTAGTTGTATGGTATTTAGGTTATTAAATTGTGCATTTGTTCACATATTTTGACTACAATATCCTATGTCAGCAATTGGGTAGCGTCACATTCAATACTCAACCTACGTTTTTCTATATTCACTGAAGTGGGGTAGGGTACCCCATGTATGTATTGAACGGCTTGCTCATACCCAAGTGAAGTGCTATATGTACACTGTCACCCCAAATACATTGTCCAGATTGATTGATTGATTGATTGATATTATTACTGCAAAGAATATGGATACTGAGCAAGGCATACAGATTGATTGATTGATTGATTGATTGATTGATTAATTAATTGATATTATTACTGTAAATAATATGGATACTGAGCAAGGCACACTGATTGATTGATTGATTGAGATTCTGACTGCAAAGAATAGGGTTACTGACCAAGGAATACGGATTGTTGATTCTGAATGCTACATATATTGTTACTGACCAAGAAATACTGATTGTTGATTCTAAGTACTAAATATATTGTTACTGACCAAGGAATACTGATTGTTGATTATTACTGGCACTAATCTGGATACTGGCCAAGGCATACTGATTTTTGTTTAGGACTGCAAAGATTATGGTTACTGACCAAGGACTTCCTTATGTTATTGGTAAGAAGTGTATTAATGGTCATGTAAAACTGACAGTGATTCTGGCTAACAAAATAGCACATAATGGGTGTGCTTAATAATGACAAATGTTATATTTCCATGTCCTTCATACAATAAAACGGACACAGTTTTCTCCTCCTAAACAGAATGAACACCAATACCTGATGGCTATTTTTTGAGGAGCACTTTCGATGCTGATGTGCCTTTCCCAGTGACGTTTGTCCGTGTCCAGCAGGATCGTCTTGGTGGGGAGGTAACTGGGGAAATGATAGGAGTGGTGGTTCCTGAGCTGGTGTTTGCTTATATTTCTTGTTGGGAAGTGAGGTTTTGGCCCAGGTTAGTCAGAGTAGCATTGAGTTCTCTGGTAGCTGCAGTGTGACTTTTCCAGAATTCGGCTGATGCTTTCTATTAGCATTTGGTTGTTTACCAAATTGTTGAGGTAGTTTTGGTGCTGTCTGTGTGGTTCATCCATTATTCTCTGGAATGTGGTCATCATATGTGTGTTGTCGGCCCGCATTAATTCCATTGTGTTAGCGATACTAGTGACTTGCACATTTAGCCGACTATTATTCTGACTAATTCGGGGAAGATGATGTGGCAGACCAGCTAGAAATTGTGTTTGACTATGCAGACAATCCAGGTTATTGGCCTGCTAGGTTGACAAAGTATTCCATTTGTCATTTGTGGTGATGGAGGACTGATTTGTGGTGCAGGTGTTGCTTGTGTTGGAGGCGTACTCAAAGGGGGTGTTGTTGGTATTGTTGGCTCGATTGGCTGGAGATGTAGTACAAAGGTTTCCTCCATTTGTGTGTCATGCTGGGTGTCCGGGGGAATGTTGTCATCATCTGTATGGGGTGTAATGGGCAGAGGCGTATCTAGCATGGGGCGAGCAGGGCACGTGCCCTGGGCGCTGTGGAAGCCCCAACAGAGGGGGCGCCACCGGCACGGCCCGCTCACCCTATGCGACAGGGATTCCGCCGGCGGTACCTGCGGCGCTCTCCCTGTCTTCCCGGCTGCTGTGCCTGTCACACTGGACAGGCAGCGGCAGCCAGGAGCCTTCGCTCATCCCCCCCCCTCCCTCTCCCTACACATTGTACTGTGCACGATCGCGACGGTACGCGTGTGCGCGCCTGCGCGGCTTCGGTGAGCGGGCTTAACAGCCAGGTGAGCGGACTTTAGTTTTTTTCTGTCGGGAGAGGGGGTTGCGGGACAGTGTGTGTGTTAATTGTGTGTGTGTGTGTGTGGGACAGTGTGAGTGTGTTAATTGTGTGAGTGTGTGGTACAGTGTGAATGTGTGTTAATTGTTTGAGTGTGTTAATTGTGTGTGTGTGGGACAGTGTGCGTGTGTGTTAATTGTATGTGTGTGTGGGACAGTGCGTATGTGTGTGACAGTGTGCGTGTGTGTTAATTGTGTGTGTGTGTGTGTGTGGGACAGTGTGCGTGTGTGTTAATTGTGTGTGTGTGTGTGTGAGACAGTGTGCGTGTGTGTTAATTGTGTGTGTGGGACAGTGTGCGTGTGTGTTAATTGTGTGTGTGGGACAGTGTGCGTGTGTATTGTGTGTGTGGGACAGTGTGCGTGTGTTAATTGTGTGTGTGTGTGTTGGACAGTGTGCGTGTGTGTTAATTGTGTGTGTGTGTGTGTGTGTGTGTGTGTGTGTGTGTGTGTGTGTGTGTGGACAGTGTGCGTGTGTGTTAATTGTGTGTGTGTGTGTGTGTGTGTGTGTGTGTGACAGTGTGCGTGTGTATTAATTGTGTGTGTGCGTGTGTGGGACAGTGTGCGTGTGTGTTAATTGTCCCGGCGGTGATTGGTGTCTGCAGTGTGCGCCCCCCCCCGGCCTCCTCCGCTGCTGCTGACAGGAGCGGTGTTGTGTGGCTCTCCCCCTCCTCCGCCGGCTCCGTCCTCCTGTCGTGGCCCTGCAGTGTGTGCCGGTCTCCCCAGCTGGAGCAGCAGGTTAGTCTCTCTCTCTCCTGCCCCCCCCCCCTCTCTCTCTCTCCTTCTGTGGATTGAAGTTTGTAAGTATCATTTTCATTTTTACAGGTACCCCTATTGGATTCTACTGGACAAGTGGACGTGACCGGCGTGGGATGTAGGTAAGTAATCTGTCTCTCATTTTTACAGGTACCCCTATTGGATTCTACTGATAAGTGGACGTGACCGGCGTGGGATGTAGGTAAGTAATCTGTCTCTCATTTTTACAGGTACACCTATTAGATTCTACTGGACAAGTGGACGTGACCGGCGTGGGATGTAGGTAAGTAATCTGTCTCTCATTTTTACAGGTACCCCTATTGGATTCTACTGGACAAGTGGACTTGACCGGCGTGGGATGTAGGTAAGTAATGTCTCTCATTTTTACACGTACCCCTATTGGATTCTACTGGACAAGTGGACGTGACCGGCGTGGGATGTAGGTAAGTAATCTGTCTCTCATTTTTACAGATTCCCCTATTGGATTCTACTGGACAAGTGGACGTGACCGGCGTGGGATGTAGGTAAGTATGTGTGAGTGTGTAAGTGTGTTTTAATACATTTTTACTGTCACGGTGTGTGAGTTGTGTTTTTATTTGGGTATTTTTTCTGTTGTAGAACTACAGGTACCAGCGGGCCTGTTATTTCCCCGCATGTTGGTACTTGAGGTTCTCCAAGTACCAGCAAGCGGGGAGGCTTGCTGGGCCTTGTAGTTCCACAACAAAAAACAATATTCTTTTTTTTTTTATTACATGGCTATAAGCCTCCCATGCACCGCCCACGGATGGGAGGGACAGCCTCGGGCTTCACCCCTGGCCCTTGGGTGCCTGGAGGGGGGGGCGACCCCTTGATTTAAGGGGACCCCACTCCTCCAGGGAACCCCGGCCAGTGGTGACTAGTTGGGGGGGGTAATGCCACGGCCGCAGGGACCTACATAAATGTGTCCCCCGGCTGTGGCATTATATCCCTGGCTAGTGGAGCCCGGTGCTGGTTTTCAAAATACGGGGGACCCCTACATCTTTTGGCCCCCGTATTTTTGGAACCAGGACCGAAATAAGAGCCCGGTGCTGGTTGTCTAAATACGGGTAACCCCTGTCCGATTTTTTCCCAGTGTTTAAACAACCAGGACCGGTTTAAAGAGCCCGAGGCTGGTTATACTTAGGAGGGGGGACCTCACGCATTTTTTTTTTGTACATTTTTTAACCCATTCAGACCCTTCTCCATTCAGATAATGGAAGACCTGGACAACAAAATTGCATTCATGTCCTCCTCCCACTCCCTTCCCAGTCCCAAACACTAATTATTATTTTTTTCTATAAAAATGTACAATATATCACAAGTATGATGAGCAGGCAGGCAGCGGGCATTGGCGGCATCGGACTAGGATGCAAATTAGTGGCGGAGGGCTGGGTCAGTTGACGGTGGGCGGGTTTGTAAGCCATTGGTGGTGGCTGCGGGCATCGGCTCAGAGGCAGTGGCGGCAATTGGCTCGGTGGCGGTAGGGGTCATCGACAGGATTCGGCGGACATTATGGCTGTAGTGCCTCACCAGCAACTAACCTCACCGCACGCCACTGGTGAGTGGGACAGTGTGCGTGTGTGTGTGTGTGGGACAGTGTGAGTGTGTGTTAATTGTGTGTGTGTGGGACAGTGTGAGTGTGTGTACATTTTTGCAGTCCAGTGTGTGTGGGGGAGGGAAAAGTATGAGAATGTGTGTGTAGTCTAAGTGGGTGTGTGTGGGGTTTGGGGGTGTCCAGTCTGTGTGTGTGTGTGTGTGTGTGTGTGTGTGTGTGTGTGTGTAGTCTACAGCGTGTGTGTGTGTGTGTGTGTGTGTGTGTGTGTGTGTGTGTGTGTGTGTAAGTAAGTGGGTCGGGCAGTCTGTGTGTGTGGGCGGGATGTACTAATGGCCATTTACCGAAGAGGGATATGTATTAAACCATGGGCACTGAGATGCCCTTCTCACTCACCATCCAGCTGGGTGGGCGAGCCGGGCAGGTGGAAAGTCAGCAGCAGGGGCAGCATGCCGGATATCAGCAGCCGAGGGTGCGAACTGTAAGGCATGTGTGGAGCCCAAAGCCGGAGATCAGCAGCATGTTGACCGGCAATAAGCGGCTTCTACTTCCGCGTTCAACATGCGGTCGATCTCCGGCTTTGGGCTACGCAGGGTTCGGGTGATAGGTGTCCTCTGCCGGTGTACTGCAGCACCGGGGGTGCGGGCTCCGGAGGCTTTCAGCACTGTTGAATATCCAGCTGCCTCAAGTATGTACAGCCCGTACCCTCGGCTGCTGATATCCGGCATGCTGCTGGCTGTCCCCCCGCCCGGCTCGGCCACACAGCTATATGGTGAGATGGGCATCTCCGTTCCCAAGGTTTAAACATATGCTTCAGTAAATGGCCTCTGTGGTAAATGATACTAATGCTTACCGTGGCAGTAACAGCGGGGAGGACGGCGCACATCGGGATCCTGCAGCAGGAGAGAAGAACCCCTTCGGAGGCAGGAGACCACACTGAAAAGGGTGCATCCACGGTACGGTGCTCTGCTTCGCGGGTTGCGCCGAAGATGTGGAGTGTCGGAGGTGGCAGAAGCGCCGCAGCTTGGGGTGAGAAACCGCTGCAGCCCTTCTGCTGCTAAACTCTGCAATCAGTCTATTAAGGGGGTAGGCTCCCCTCACCACAGTGCCCCGCAGGATTACTTCATTAAGGGGGTAGGATCCCCTCACTCTATAATGGGAATTTTGGCTCATACCATGTGCTGTAACGTGAATTTTGGCCCATACCGTGTGCTATAATGTGAATTACGCCATTATTGATCTTGCCCTGGGCTCCAAAAACCCTAGTTACGCCTCTGGTAATGGGACAACATTTTAGTTACTGTAGACATATATTGGGTTAATATTTTGTTACAAATTTTTGTTGCCAAGACATGATGAGTCCAAATTCTGTTGTTGACGTTAACATCAATACTCCACTTACATTAAGGCCAGGCCTCTCTACTATATTATGTGTGTTGTTTTTTTTTATATATATATTCACAATCCGGATCACAAATACATAACATACTATGCAAACACTGTTTATGGCTTGTTTCTATGTGTGTAAAATTAGGCTTGGTTGCTCTAAATTTATGAAGGGTATGCAAGATCGCCACACTACATCTAATTACATCAACACACACCATTGTTTAAGGATGTTAACCTTGTGAAGCTTGCACTTCTGCTTTTGGTGCAGCATCTTCATCTTAATATGCAACTCTATGGCTGAAGTATACACACATATCTTTAGTGTTGAGGTGTAAACCCCTAACATTTGTTAGGCATTTTGTTGTTGGGGTTCTGCCGTACATAGGTTATTGTGTGGTCTTCAACCACGCTAATTATGTATAAAGTGGCCTGTGTAAGTATGTGTCCTAATGTTAGTTTTTTTCTACTCACCAGGCAGCTGAGGGGATTGTGGTTGGTGGACTCTCCACAAGTTGTAATGGTGGCCTTGAGGACACATTAAAAATTGCATTGTTGAGGTGGTGACTCGTGTTGTCTAGTGTGGACATCCGGACGGTGTATCTTGTGGGCCATGTGTTTTTGCATGGATGATTTCTGTGGACGCCTTCTTCTGTGAATGTGCCATTGTGTGGATGTTCCTAATAAAAACATTAATGTTTTACCAAAACATTTGCACTCATAATATGTCCATAAATTGTTACTTTACCTGCTTCACCATCATCATCATCTTGGGCTTGAGTGGTGAGAGGCCGGCCTGTTGCTGTTTTTTTGGACACTGTGAAGATATGACAATTAAGTTTGTTTTTATAATACTGTGTTAATAAAATTTAAACCACATTATCTTTTCTTTGTTTCTTAAGTCAATAAACATATTTTTTCAATCCAACTCACCACCATTTGTTGAAGTGTATATTGTCTGTACATAGGGGGTCATTCCGAGTTGTTCGCTCGCAAGCCGATTTTAGCAGAGTTGCTCATGCTAAGCCGCCGCCTACTGGGAGTGAATCTTAGCAACTTAAAATTGCGAACGACGTATTCTCAATATTGCGATTACACACCTCGTAGCAGTTTCTGAGTAGCTTCAGACTTACTCGGCATCTGCGATCATTTCAGTGCTTGTCGTTCCTGGTTTGACGTCACAAACACACCCAGCGTTCGCCCAGACACTCCCCTGTTTCTCCAGCCACTCCTGCATTTTTCCCGGAAACGGTAGCGTTTTTTCCCACACGCCCATAAAACGGCCTGTTTCCGCCCAGAAACACCCATTTCCTGTCAATCACATTACGATCGCCAGAACGATGAAAAAGCCGTGAGTAAAATTCCTAACTGCATAGCAAATTTACTTGGCGCAGTCGCAGTGCGAACATTGTGCATGCGCAATAAGCGGAAAATCGCTGCGATGCGAAGATTTTTACCGAGCGAACGACTCGGAATGACCCCCATAGACCAGGAACCAAACCCACAACAACAAAAAACAATAATTGGGCCATGTTCTTAGTTCACATTGCCACCCAGCCGAATATTTAAGCATGTAATACGATCATACAAAAAATACATACATTAACACACAACACTACAAATGACAATTATGATTTCAATTGATGTGTTCAAGTCCACAAACACTATTATGCCATCCCAAAACATTTAAATAACCAAACATTTTGGACTAAATGTAGTACCAAATGCCAAACACATTGTCCTCAAACCAAAAATCACCAAGAAAACCTTTGGACACATGGCAAACAAAGTGACCATCACCACCAAATATTGCAAAACAACATTAAAACACCAAAACACACTAAAGTCTCAAAAAAACACAGTTAGATTTGCAGTAATGCTAGACATACATTTCACATTAGCAAACACATTTACAATGTAAAGAGTAAGTGGCTGTGCCTCATGAGCCACACTAACAAAAAAAACGGTTAGAAAAACTAGGCCTTCAACATAAACAAGCTACTGCAGTAATACTAATTTGAGTTTCAACACACACCTTAAATATGCACACTCCAATCTGTTTATCCAAAAAACACAACTACCAACCAGACATGCATAAAGAAACGTACACAAACCAAAACAGTAAATACAAGATGTGAAGTTTTTTACAGTTACAAACGCACTTAAAAACGCAAATAATTTTTTTTTAAAACAACTCACCATCCTGCCTGGGCCAATCCGAATCCCAGACATAAGTGAACCGACCACTTCAGGAGGAATTAGGCTCCGCAGGGGCTCCTCGTACTACAGATATTTCGCAATAAAGGGATGTCCCCCACCTGTCTGTCTAGCAGACTTTGCCTCCTTGGCCATTTTCGCCTTCACACACCGCTTTAGATCATAGAAGCATTTGCGGCATGTATCCTCGGTCCGCTTGACCACACCCTCGCTGTTGACTGCTGCAACCAGGGCTTAAAGTGGTCCTGGTGAGGTGGTGTAAATCATGGTGGAGGACCATGGAGGCACCAGGACCTGAGGAAGGAGTAGGTGGCTGCAGCTCATAAGAAATACTAGTGCCGCAGATGATGGGGTGAGCTTTTCTGTTGGAATTACTGTGCAGGGCAATGGAGATGGTGGAACTAGTTCCCCCTACCATTACAGGTGGTGGAACTCAGTTCCACCTCGTTCCCACCCACTTTAACCACTGGCTGCAACCACTTCTTGTTGTGTGATGTGACCTTTGTGGACTCATGACCAAACAGCTGCCAATGATATCTTGTCAGCTCATGCACCAAAGCCACATTCTCTGCATAACTAAACTTCACATTGTGGCCAGTCTTAGTAGTGGTGCGTGGCTGCAGAGCTGCATCACCATCACTGTCACTAGAGGCTGCAGCAGTAACTTCACCCACCTCCTCCACCTCACTAACATCCACCACCTGACTTATCCCCTCCACCTCACTCACCTCCTCCCTTTCACTCAGCCCCTCCACCTCACTCACCTCCTCCACCTCACTAACCTCCTCCACGTCACTCACCTCTGACTCTGACATAGTAAAGACAAACAACAATTAACACTGAGAAAAAAATAACACTAACAATAGACTTTAAACAAAAATTACAAGGACCAAAAATTAGACAAACTCCAAACAAACTACACAACAAGAATGACAACACTACTTTCAAACACAATACAGCACTCAGAAATCATAAAACCACTAACCAACTAGCCAAAACCACAGACCACAACCTCTCACCTTTCCACTAACTAAACCCGCGAGGTTCGGACGGTTTGGGGTGTATTTATACGATGCTGCACAGACACGCCTACATCTGAAACACAACCAATCACGTTTGAGTGACAAAAACGAAAGTACAAGTGGAAATGTGTCCGCAAACAAACACTGCCGCGAATGCAAACCACGAATACGTAAAAAAAAAAAAAACATCTTCGGCCGGAAATCAATTATTCGGTGGAAAAATGATGGGAAAAAATACGAATAACATCGACATCGAAAAATACGAAAAACTAAAACTCGACAGCTTAGTAAATTTCTGAAAATAGATTCAAAAAGTTGCTAAAAAAATATGACAGATAAAATTTGAGCTCAAACTCCCACCAAATCGGCTGTAACACGAATCTTAATAAATAAACCCCAAGGTGTCTGTCATCTCCAGTTATGAAGTATTTTATGAAGGCATGTGAATGTCATATCTGAGCAATAAACGCATTGCTGTATAATAAAAAGATGCAAGTTAAATAAAGCTTTTTATTGTGTAACAGGTGTTGAGTGTTATTCTTTATAAGTAAATTTGTTTTGCCTTTTTAATGATTTGCTCTGCTTGGATAGTTTTCTCTGTGCATATAGGCAGTGGCGTATCTATATTGGGTGCAGGGTGTGCTGTTTACATGTGCCCCTGGGTCCAGTAGGGTTCTGGTATGAATGGTAAACCACTTTTGGTCGACATAGACATGATCAACATTGACTAATAGTCGACACATAAAAATGGTCAACACGGGGCAGGTCGACACATGAAAATGTCGACATGGATTTTTTTAACCGTTTTTGGTGTAATTTTTTCCGTAACATGACCAGGAACCCCATTAGTGTACTGCATCCCCTTGCATGGCTCACTCGGCTGCCGCTGCGCTCGGCACAGATTACCGTTCCCAATCGTAGTCGACATGGATGGTAAAGTATGACAAAGTTAAAAATCTATATGTTTTTAAAAAAAGCCATGTCGACCAATTTCATGTTTCGACCACTTGTCCATGTCAACCATGTCACTGTCGACCAATAATGGTAAACCTAATGACTGTCGACCTTAACATGGTCGACCATCCAAACGGATACCATCCAGGAGAGCCTGCACCACACACCCTGAACTGAAATCACCTAGAAAATGGTATGACTGCCATTTTCCCGGAGACCTGTGCATGTGCAGTAGACTCTGATAGAGGCGGGACTGTGAGGGTGCAGACCAAACTCGGATGGTTGTGCACTTCATTGTGTGCACCAGGTGTCACCAGAACAAGTGGCAACGCTGATGCCATCTAAAGAGAATGGGCCCCATATGGAGACTGAAACATAGTCCCCCTTTTCTTTTAATATGTCCCTGTTTATGTTGAAGGAATAATTTTATAACAAAATGTCCTCAATGCTGAGAAAAAAAAATCATGCAATACTATCAGGAAAGAGTCTGATTGGCTCCAAATTTATTCTGAAGCAGGACAACACAGTGCCGTAACTAGACATTTTAGCACTGTGCGCAAGAAACAGCATTGGCGCCCCCTACATTTAAAATAGGGTCATTGCATGCCTACGGCGTGCAACAAAAATATAGGGGTGTGGCTTCATGGGGAAGGGGAGTGGCACAAAATAATACCAATTCATATTATGCTGCACAGTAGACTCCATTATTCAATTCACTTTTACACATTACGCCAGGTAGAGCCCCTATCGCACATTACACCAGGTAGCGACACTTTTACACATTACGCCAGGTAGAGTCCCCTTTAACATATTACGGCAGGTAGAGACCCCTTTTACGACAGGAAGATTCCCATTTTACACAATAAGGCAGGTAGAGTCCCCTTTTACACATTACGACAGGTAGAGTCCCCTTTTACACATAACAGCAGGCAGAGTCCCCCTTTTACACATTACGGCATGTAGTCCTCCTGTCAAGATCCGGGTAATTGGACATCATTATTTACCTTCCAAGTGTCTCCTGAGACTGGCCCAGCATTCCAAAACGGGATTCCATCTGCGCTGTGTATATCATTACCTCAAGTATCTTCCCTGTGATCCCGCAGCGCTGTCATGGCAGCTTTACAGTTTAGTTGCTCTGTTTTTAAAAATGGTGTCTCTGGGGAGACGCGGGTGGCCAGCAGAGGAGGAAGACGTGCCCTGGAGCCTCTAGCACGGCTTCCGCTATTTCATAGCACCCCCCTGCCACTGGCCCACACTTTGTGCCACTCCTTGCCCTCTGCCTCCCTGCCCTGCCGGGCCCGCTATTGGGGGGCACTTTCCCGAGAGCTGGGGACCGTTTGAGGAGCTCCGGAGCCCAGTGGCCTACATCGCCTCCACAGGTTGGGACCTAAAGTTTGACCGCGACCCGCCTTGGACTTCCAGGGCGGCGGAGCAGAAGATGCAGCTTCGCCCACGCCCGCGGCGGACACACCCGCTCGCTGTACCCCCCGGGAAGGTGGCCACTGACCTGTCAGGTCCCCCTCTGGCGACACCGGGGTGCTGGGCGGCCGGGAGGAAGACTTTTCTTTGGCTGCAACACATCTCCCCCTGCACCCGGCGGCCATCTTGGAGGAGGCGAGCTGGTAAGCTGGAGCTCCCTGCCGTAGGCAGTCAGCTGTGGTCACTGGCAGGTCCGTGATCTCTGCTGGCTGTCCTCTTTGGCCTAGTTAGAACACACTAAAAGGGACCTGGGACCTCACACCCTTTTCCTATCCTAACTCCAGTATCTATATTTTATTTCTTGAAGGAATACCATTCAATCATATTACATCTAATATTTTAATCCATCTGCCGAACTCCCTCTGCTGGTGGAATTTTATATTGCGACTCATATTATTATATACCTCAAGCTATCTACTGCTGCACTCACTGCTTTTATTATCTCACTATTCTGAGGATGGACAAATTTGTGGCCAAGCAGGCACGGGGTACTCGTGGCAATCAGTCGGGTAGAGGTTGAGATAAATCCTCGGTCGATAGCCCTAATTCACCTCCATTGGGTTCTCATTCTAGTCCCCGAGGCCGATCCGAGTCTGCATCTGCAATGGATTCTGCAAAATCCTGCACGACGAATGAGATAACAGATATCCTGTCCCAGTTATTGGACCAAAAACTGGCTCCTCTAAGGATTCGCTTGACTCCGCTCTCACTCAATTGAACCAACATGCTCAGCGACTCACCGAGGCAGAACAGAGAATTTCCGACCTAGAGGATGATCTCAGTACGGCTTAGACGGCTCTTTCTGACCAAGAAAAATTTACTACATCTATTCAGTATAAGCTTGAGGACCTTGAAAACCGAAATAGGAGGATAATGTGCGCCTCATCGGCCTACCGGAGTCGGTGAAACCTCGTGACCTCATGATGCTCATTTCTCAGTTGATGCCTCGGGAGCTGGGCTGTGTTCCGAGTTCAGGATCCATAGTAGTGGAAAATGTACACCGTATAGGCCCGGAGCGGCAATCCGCAAATGATAGACCCCGGACCGTCATACTGAGAGTCCTTAACTACGCTGACAAGGTCATGCTATTGGACGCCTATAGAAAATCTGCTGACTTGAAATACCAAGATGCTAAATTGCTGCTTTTCCAGGACTTTTCCTATAATGTGGCTTCCAAACAGAGAGAATTCTCGCCTGTCTGCAAGAGACTTTTCGAACTAGGCCACCGCTTTGCGCTTCTTTATCCGGCTAAATTGAGAATCACTCATGCGGGAAAGGCCTACTTCTTTGAGAATCCGAAGACGGCCAAGAACTTTGTAGGTTCACTATCCCCACACTCCTCTGCCGGGATGGACGATGAAGACTGATACTTCATGTCCTTGTTTCTCCTCATCTTCTTGAACAGTACACATTCAGGTTCTTAGCAACTACTAAGAGTGGGTCCTACCACTGGTTGATATATATTTTGCCAATAGTATATGTGGGTATATTGTCATCTATACCGTATTGTATTTACCGAATCATTCCTTCTTTCTGCGACCACTTATCCTATTGTTCTCTACTCTTCTTGAACTGCTCTCTTCTCTCTTTGACTCTCTCTCTTCCTCCCCTTCTCCGACTTAATCCCACCCCCCCTTTTCTCTTCACTTATTTGTTATTGTTATGTTTGATTGTTGTACAGTCTTTTGGCACGGTTTCCCGCTACACGCATGTGTTCGGTTGGAATCTATTAGGCGTCTCGGTGGACCATCCCATAGACTTGTACGCTTTGGTTCGTATAATATTGAGTCGGGATTTTGATTTAGAAGTTGTTCTAATTTTTTGTATGTCATTGTCACTGTTGCTCCTTTTATCCTTAAGCTGCTTAGGTACAGGCATCAGGCTCACTAGCCCGCTTGCTGGGACGGGCTGGCTGGGTTTCTCATTAGTTAAATGGGAATTTTGGCCTAGAGTAGGTATAGGCTAAATGTCTTTGAATGTTGCCACCTCCACTAGAGTACAGTCCCATATCAAATTTGTAACCTGGAACGTTGAGGGTCTCAACACCCCAGTCAAAAGGAGAAAGATCCTCTCCTATCTTAAACGACTAAAACCTGACATAGCCCTCTTGCAAGAGACTCATTGGAAAAATACGGACCCTAATGTTGTGAGAGATTCTTGGATAGGGGAACTCAAATCGGCCTCTTACTCAGCCAAACAAAGGGGTGTACTGATTCTTTTTAGTAGACGTCTCACGTACCAAATAATTGATAGTCTTAGTGACCCTGAAGGTCGCTATCTATTTATTAAAATCACTATTTTTGGTGTTCTTTACACCTTAGCCACTATATACGCACCTAATGGTCCCAACTCACTCTATTTTTCTAACATCTACAACAAGCTGCAAGAATGGGCGGAGGGGGAGATAATTTTAGGAGGAGACTTTAATACTGTCCAGTCTTCGGGTTTGGATAGATCCACCTCTGCTAGATCGCATATTTCTACACCTCCCCAATCCCTATCCCTATTGACTGATTCGCTGCGACTCTGCGACCCCTGGAGATGCCAACACCCTGACTCCCGGGAGTACACATTCTACTCCCATCCACATCACTCCTATTCTCGCCTTGACTATTGGTTAATAGCTGACACCCTATTACAGCGCGTGGCTGATACTAAAATAGAACCCATATCATTGTCTGACCATGCCCCAGTGTGGTTTACCCTTAACCTACAGTCCCCTGTCTCTCAATCATACAATTGGAGATTTCCAGCTTATCTTACGAAATCCTCTGATTTTTGCACCCACCTAGAACAAACGTTCCAGAATTATGTAGCAGATAATAGTACACATATGGAGGATATCAATTTGTTTTGGTCGGCTTCGAAGCCAGTGATCCGAGGACATATTATGGAATATGTCTCCAAGAGACGCAAGCGGCTTGCGACCCAAATGCAGGACCTTGCTTGTAACCTGACCAAAACCTATGACGCACTTTTGTTGCAGGATTCACCCGGCAACCGGCAGGCCTATCTTGCCGCTAAGCAATTGTACGACTCACTATGTACGGAGTGGGCAAGATTCTCGTATGATCTACAATGGAATAGATTTTTTTCGAGGAGGAAATAAATTCGGGAGGTTATTGGCGAACCTGGTACGGTCATACTCCGCTCCTTCTCGTATCCCCCAACTACTTACAGACTCGTTTACAACCATCAATATCTGAGGCCTTCTTACAATATTGGCCCTCATTCCGAGTTGTTCGCTCGCAAGCTGCTTTTAGCAGTTTTGCACACTAAGCCGCCGCCTACTAGGAGTGAATCTTAGCTTATCAAAATTGTGAACGAACGATTAGCAAAATTGCAAATAGACACTTCTTAGCAGTTTCTGAGTAGCTCCACACTTACTCGGCATCTGCAATCAGTTCAGTGCTTGTCGTTCCTGGTTTGACGTCACAAACACACCCAGCGTTCGCCCAGACACTCCTCCGTTTCTCCGGCCACTCCCGCGTTTTTCCCAGAAACGGTAGCGTTTCTTCGCACACACCCATAAAACGGCCAGTTTCCGCCTAGAAACACCCACTTCCTGTCAATCACATTAAGATCACCAGAACGAAGAAAAAAGCTTGTAATGCCGTGAGTAAATTACCTAACTGCATAGCAAATTTACTTGGCGCAGTCGCACTGCGGACATTGCGCATGCGCATTAGCGACTAATCGCTCCGTTGCGAAAGAAAAATAATGAGCGAACAACTCGGAATGACCACCATTATAACACTCTCTATGAAGCCCCCCCGGATCATCCGACTCTTGGAATGCAATTCCTTCAGAGGGCAAAACTACCTGTTTTAACGGAAGAAAGACAATCCTTAACCGAACCAGTCACAGAACCGGAACTACTTTCCCTGATTAAATCATTACACAATGGTAAGTCCCCTGGCCCGGATGGATTTGGGGCGGAGTATTATCGAATTCTGGCCCCCCATCTGTCACCCCATTTATTATCCCTTTTCATGCACTGTTGGAGGGAAAACCTCCCCCTATGGGATTTGGAGATGCCAGAATTGTGTTGTTTACAAAACCGGGAAAAGATCCCCGATATACTCAATCTTATAGACCGATCTCATTATTGAATCAGGACCTGAAGCTTTTCACAAAACTAATTGCAATGCATTCTGCCCAAACAGGGTTTGTCAAAGGTAGAACCTCGGTTCACAATATCCGCACACTGATTGCAGCAATGTATAGTGCACAACAAACTGCTTGCCCAGACGATCTTATTGTTAGTTGTGACGCCGATAAGGCGTTTGATCGTGTCTCCTGGTCTCATTTGCTACGTATTTTTCATGCCCAGCAATTTGGTGAGGAATTCATCCATCTGTTCAAAATGTTATATACACTACCTCAGGCACATCTGACTGTAAATGGCTTAAACTAGTCTGCCTTTACGTTAGGTAGAGGGACCCGTCAGGGATGCCCTCTTTCCCCCCTGCTATTCAATCTAGCCCTAGACCCTTTGATACGTCATTTTATAAAAGATCCTACTAGCAAGGTATTAGGGTAGGTTAAGGTATCTGCTTTTGCGGACGACCCGTTATTATATATTGCTGACCCCAAACAGGTATTTCCATCTTTACTAACCACACTGCATGATTTTAATTTAATTTCTGGATTTCTTATCAATTTTGATAAGACAGAGGCGCTGGCGTTGGGAGGGGAGGCGGCACGGGATTGGGGTGACTCATTTCCCTCCAAATGGGCCCACAGTCACTTAAAATATTTGGGCCTTCGCATCCCGCCACTCCTCACTGACCTATATACGGTGAATTTTTCTTACCACATTACCCAAATGACAAATGATTTCTTGAAATGGCAACATCTCCCTATTTCTTTTTTTTTTACATACTTTTTTATTGAAGCAATATATGCAAAACATACACAAACATTCATTAGGTTTCAAATCTTTGATAGAAGGGTTTTATATGATAACAGAACAAGAAAGAATACAGTTGAGTCCTCAATCAAGGGACACCTCCATTATAAGCAATCAACAGCATCACGTCTAACAAATCCCCGAAGATCATCTGTTTTATTGATCTGAAATTCAGCTCAGTCGATTGACCCCTATTTGTACTTTCGAATATGAGAAAAAAAAAAATACACATACATGTACATATATATATACACACACACATATATATATAATAATACCCGTGCCGTACCCAGTTTCCCCGCCGGCCCACAGCTCCCCGGTTTTCAAGCAATTTAAAGCACAATCGGCGGATCTCCCGCAGCCATTCTAGTGAGAAACCACTCTGTGTTGGACAACGAGTCGTGGAGTTGTTTCCTAACCGTCATTGACAAAGTCGTTATATAACTCTCCCAAACCTCAAAAAAGTTATGTATCTTAGTGTCTTTTTCCAGCAGAACGCTTATCCACTCCATCCTAAAGAGGTAGAATAGTTTGGCTTTAGATAAAGATAGAGTTGGTGGATCCTTCGCTATCCACACCTGCATAATGGCCTTTCTAGCCGCCAAACTAACTGCCAGCAGCAGTTTTTTACTGCCCAAAGAGAGGCGCTGATTTGGTGGTAGGATACCAAAGAGCGCCCACTCCGGAGACAAACTCCAACATCTCCCTATTTCTTATCTGGGTCGGTGTCATCTATATAAGATGATCTCCTTCCCTCGACTACTCTACCCAATCCAGATGCTTCCATTTATATTGTCCAAACGAGATGTCCATTCTATTAACAAAGCCCTTACTAAATTTATTTGGGCAAACAAACGTCCTTGCATCTCACTTCTTAAACTAAAACAACCCCTCTCACTTGGTGGTATTAATCTCCCCTGTCCTGAAGACTATTCCCTAGCCGCCAACTATAGGTACGCTCTGGATTGGATAGGGGATTGTGACAATTTTGTTAATGGAGCTTTGGAGCAGGCTCTCTCACCTCAACACACCTTGGTACATTTGTTGCATTTTGCTGATATTCCCCCTCAACATGACAGACTTCATAATCCATTACTATATACGCCATGTATAGCTTGGCAGAAACTCAGGCAACGTCTAGGCCTATCCCTATCGGATTCTTTATTTCAGCCTTTGTGGTGTAACCCGCGTTTTCAGGGTGGAGAGGATAATAGGATTGTTCATGGTTGGCATCTCCAGGGCCTCTCCCTTCTATATCAATTTAGGAATACAGAATGCTCCGAGATATTCCCCACTCTCCATTTTCCCCTGTTTGCCTTTTTCCAAATCCGTAGTTTTGCCACTAGCATAATATCACGACTACACCCTCCTGAATGCACCTTTCCCCTGGATGGTCTGGTACGACAGTCCCCAGGAGCCCCATATAATACTACTTTAATTTATTCCCATACAAGGCGGAGGTTGGATCTATCTAAGCTCACAACAGGGATGGCCAAATGGACAGACGACTTTCCAGACACCGATCTTCTGACGGTGATTCGGTGGTGTGGTCTACTAAATAAGCAACTAGTCTCATCTTCCTATGCAGAGATGCACTTTAAGATATTACATAGAGCTTACTATACCCCTAGACTTAGGGTTCTCACTGGAGTATCTGATAACTCTTTATGTTTTAAATGTAATTCCCCCAATGCCGATATTATTCATTGTCTCTGGACATGCCCGGTAGTACAGACATTTTTGGATGGCAGTCCAAACGTATATTAATATGGAACTTCGCATTTCCTTTAATATCACTATGGCCTAGGCTTTCTGGAACTCCGTACAGACTCAGGATCCCCCATATTCCAAAGGGACGAAATTACTGTTGGCTCGTGTGGCCGCTGCAGCAAAGAAAATTATTCTATCCCAATGGATACATTCGGAGCCGATACACCTCTACCTCATGTTACCACGGTTAACGTATCTCTACCAAATGGACTGGGTTGATTGTCCCCTGGATGCAGAGTCCCGTGTGCCAACATTTTTTGCCATTTGGTTACCCTACCTACATACGCTGCCAACTGCTACCAGGGAATATGTGCACAGAGTAGTTAGATTAACAACGTGGTATAATACGGAATCTCTCATTCAAGGCTCACTCCCCTTTTAAATCTGTCAGTTGTTATTGCATTCTCCCGCTTGAACTATATGGTTGATTGTCCTCTTAACCTTGCCAATACTAACTAAAGTTTTGGTTCAGCTTTTTGATTGATAATTTCTGTACACTGCAGTGATTGATGTATCCTCGCAAACATTGTGACATATGACCTGTATTTTATTGCATGTTCCCTTCTCAATAAATATATATTTAAAAATGGTGTCTCCTGCCCTCTGCGGCCTCCGCCGCCATTTCTGCTGTTTACTACATGGAATATACAAACAGACTTTCCCTCCAAATGCAAACATGGGCGCAGCCATGTTTTTCTCATCACATGTCATTCTACAACCTATCCGCTGCACTCTGGACTCTTCCTAATTATCCAGCCAATGCCTGCTTCCCAGCTGGTATAAATATCCTGCTCCTGGGCTGGATAATCATCAGTGCTTTGGTTGTCTAACCTGTACACATGGCTCTCTTGCTTGTGGATTCTATTGCTTGTTTCTCCAGGTATTCCAGCACCTGTGATTCAGCTCCACTAAGAGACCTGCACCTGTTTCCATCCTGCGGTGCAGCCTGACTCCTGCAGTGTTCCAGCATTGCTTCTGGTTACTCGCTACGTTCAGACACCGGCTTCCTGCTCACAGCGTTGGTCCTGCTTTGCCTCCACCGGTGTCCTGGTATCGTTTTCAACTTCTCCTTCCTGCAGCACCGCTCTCCATACTTCACAGCGCATTTACCACGGCCTACCAGCTTTCCACAGTGCTCCTGAGTTGCTGATATTCTGCAAGCGGTGCTCTACAGGTATTCCCATATCGCTCGCATCTGTGACCATTCTACATTTGAACCACATTTTCCATTGATGCTCACTATCGAACTCTAACTACAGTGGTGAGTTCTGCACACCTTTCTTTCATACTGGTTCCATCTGGCACTCTCTGCAATTGTGCATCTGTGTTACTCCAGCCTCTGTATACCATCTGCTGGGCAGTACTAGTTCATACTGTACGTATTCTAAGCAGTTAGCTGTGGCATACAGACTTACCATCTCCAGTTCTGGCAAGGACTTTATAACATTCTGTTTTGTAAAGCCACAGCACTAATTACCTCTGTGCTTCTGGGAACAATACTGTAATTTATCACTGCACATCTACTATGAAGTCATTGAATATCCAATGTCAGGATTCTGTAACTTTGTCTGTCCCCAGAGGGGGCACCAGTGGGTCAGTGTAGGATTGATAGAGGAAACGGGGAGACTGATGAAAAGTTCCGCGCATGTGCGCTTGATATTTATTATCACACAGGGATAACTGATGACAGGAATAATGAATAATAACTTAATCCAATAAAGGAATATTTCAAAAGTCACTGGTAACAAATGAGCAATGAAGATGAACTTGTAACTTGATATAAATGATAGGGCAATAATGATATCAGATGCAGCAAACTAAACTCCGATATATAACAAATAGCAATCAAAGCACACAGTCTCTGTAGAAGCACACGTCTTTAAGCCAAGCAAGGCCCTAGCAGGAGACAGTTTTAACTAGAGATGTGCACTTGAAATTTTTCGGGTTTTGTGTTTTGGTTTTGGGTTCGGTTCCGCGGCCGTGTTTTGGGTTCGACCGCGTTTTGGCAAAACCTCACCGAATTTTTTTTGTCGGATTCGGGTGTGTTTTGGATTCGGGTGTTTTTTTCAAAAAACACTAAAAAACAGCTTAAATCATAGAATTTGGGGGTCATTTTGATCCCAAAGTATTATTAACCTCAAAAACCATAATTTCCACTCATTTTCAGTCTATTCTGAATACCTCACACCTCACAATATTATTTTTAGTCCTAAAATTTGCACAGAGGTCGCTGGATGACTAAGCTAAGCGACCCTAGTGGCCGACACAAACACCTGGCCCATCTTGGAGTGGCACTGCAGTGTCACGCAGGATGGCCCTTCCAAAAAACACTCCCCAAACAGCACATGACGCAAAGAAGAAAAAAAGAGGCGCAATGAGGTAGCTGTGTGAGTAAGCTAAGCGACCCTAGTGGCCGACACAAACACCTGGCCCATCTAGGAGTGGCACTGCAGTGTCACACAGGATGGCCCTTCCAAAAAACACTCCCCAAACAGCACATGACGCAAAGAAGAAAAAAAGAGGCGCAATGAGGTAGCTGTGTGAGTAAGCTAAGCGACCCTAGTGGCCGACACAAACACCTGGCCCGTCTAGGAGTGGCACTGCAGTGTCACGCAGTATGGCCCTTCCAAAAAACACTCCCCAAACAGCACATGACGCAAAGAAGAAAAAAAGAGGCGCAATGAGGTAGCTGTGTGAGTAAGCTAAGCGACCCTAGTGGCCGACACAAACACCTGGCCCATCTAGGAGTGGCACTGCAGTGTCACGCAGGATGGCCCTTCCAAAAAACACTCCCCAAACAGCACATGACGCAAAGAAGAAAAAAAGAGGCGCAATGAGGTAGCTGTGTGAGTAAGCTAAGCGACCCTAGTGGCCGACACAAACACCTGGCCCATCTAGGAGTGGCACTGCAGTGTCATGCAGGATGGCCCTTCCAAAAAACACTCCCCAAACAGCACATGACGCAAAGAAGAAAAAAAGAGGCACAATGAGGTAGCTGTGTGAGTAAGCTAAGCGACCCTAGTGGCCGACACAAACACCTGGCCCATCTAGGAGTGGCACTGCAGTGTCACGCAGGATGGCCTTTCCAAAAAACACTCCCCAAACAGCACATGACGCAAAGAAGAAAAAAAGGGGGCAATGAGGTAGCTGTGTGAGTAAGCTAAGCGACCCTAGTGGCCGACACAAACACCTGGCCCATCTAGGAGTGGCACTGCAGTGTCACGCAGGATGGCCCTTCCAAAAAACACTCCCCAAACAGCACATGACGCAAAGAAGAAAAAAAGAGGCGCAATGAGGTAGCTGTGTGAGTAAGCTAAGCGACCCTAGTGGCCGACACAAACACCTGGCCCATCTAGGAGTGGCACTGCAGTGTCACGCAGGATGGCCCTTCCAAAAAACACTCCCCAAACAGCACATGACGCAAAGAAGAAAAAAAGAGGCGCAATGAGGTAGCTGTGTGAGTAAGCTAAGCGACCCTAGTGGCCGACACAAACACCTGGCCCATCTAGGAGTGGCACTGCAGTGTCATGCAGGATGGCCCTTCCAAAAAAAACACTCCCCAAACAGCATATGACGCAAAGAAGAAAAAAAGAGGCACAATGAGGTAGCTGTGTGAGTAAGCTAAGCGACCCTAGTGGCCGACACAAACACCTGGCCCATCTAGGAGTGGCACTGCAGTGTCACGCAGGATGGCCCTTCCAAAAAACACTCCCCAAACAGCACATGACGCAAAGAAGAAAAAAAGAGGCACAATGAGGTAGCTGTGTGAGTAAGCTAAGCGACCCTAGTGGCCGACACAAACACCTGGCCCATCTAGGAGTGGCACTGCAGTGTCACGCAGGATGGCCCTTCCAAAAAACACTCCCCAAACAGCACATGACGCAAAGAAGAAAAAAAGAGGCGCAATGAGGTAGCTGTGTGAGTAAGCAAAGCGACCCTAGTGGCCGACACAAACACCTGGCCCATCTAGGAGTGGCACTGCAGTGTCACGCAGGATGGCCCTTCCAAAAAACACTCCCCAAACAGCACATGACGCAAAGAAGAAAAAAGAGGCGCAATGAGGTAGCTGTGTGAGTAAGCTAAGCGACCCTAGTGGCCGACACAAACACCTGGCCCATCTAGGAGTGGCACTGCAGTGTCACGCAGGATGGCCCTTCCAAAAAACACTCCCCAAACAGCACATGACGCAAAGAAGAAAAAAAGAGGCGCAATGAGGTAGCTGTGTGAGTAAGCTAAGCGACCCAAGTGGCCGACACAAACACCTGGCCCATCTAGGAGTGGCACTGCAGTGTCACGCAGGATGGCCCTTCCAAAAAGCACTCCCCAAACAGCACATGACGCAAAGAAGAAAAAAAGAGGCGCAATGAGGTAGCTGTGTGAGTAAGCTAAGCGACCCTAGTGGCCGACACAAACACTTGGCCCATCTAGGAGTGGCACTGCAGTGTCACGCAGGACGACCCTTCCAAAAAAACACTCCCCAAACAGGACATGACGCAAAGAAGAAAAAAAGAGGCGCAAGGAGGTAGCTGTGTGAGTAAGCTAAGCGACCCTAGTGGCCGACACAAACACCTGGCCCATCTAGGAGTGGCACTGCAGTGTCACGCAGGATGGCCCTTCCAAAAAACACTCCCCAAACAGCACATGACGCAAAGAAGAAAAAAAGAGGCGCAATGAGGTAGCTGTGTGAGTAAGCTAAGCGACCCAAGTGGCCGACACAAACACCTGGCCCATCTAGGAGTGGCACTGCAGTGTCACGCAGGATGGCCCTTCCAAAAAGCACTCCCCAAACAGCACATGACGCAAAGAAGAAAAAAAGAGGCGCAATGAGGTAGCTGTGTGAGTAAGCTAAGCGACCCTAGTGGCCGACACAAACACTTGGCCCATCTAGGAGTGGCACTGCAGTGTCACGCAGGACAACCCTTCCAAAAAACACTCCCCAAACAGGACATGACGCAAAGAAGAAAAAAAGAGGCGCAATGAGGTAGCTGTGTGAGTAAGCTAAGCGACCCTAGTGGCCGACACAAACACCTGGCCCATCTAGGAGTGGCACTGCAGTGTCACGCAGGATGGCCCTTCCAAAAAACACTCCCCAAACAGCACATGACGCAAAGAAGAAAAAAAGAGGCGCAATGAGGTAGCTGTGCGAGTAAGCTAAGCGACCCTAGTGGCCGACACAAACACCTGGCCCATCTAGGAGTGGCACTGTAGTGTCACGCAGGATGGCCCTTCCAAAAAACATTCCCCAAACAGCACATGACGCAAAGAAAAATGAAAGAAAAAAGAGGTGCAAGATGGAATTGTCCTTGGGCCCTCCCACCCACCCTTATGTTGTATAAACAGGGCATGCACACTTTAACCAACCCCTCATTTCAGTGACAGGGTCTGCCACACGACTGACTGAAATGACGGGTTGGTTTGGACCCCCACCGAAAAAGTAGCAATTAATCTCTCCTTGCACAAACTGGCTCTACAGAGGCAAGATGTCCACCTCATCATCATCCTCCGATATATCACCGTGTACATCCCGCTCCTCACTGATTATCAATTCGTCCCCACTGGAATCCACCATCTCAGCGCCCTGTGTACTTTGTGGAGGCAATTGCTGCTGGTCAATGTCTCCACGGAGGAATTGATTATAATTCATTTTAATGAACATCATCTTCTCCACATTTTCTGGAAGTAACCTCGTACGCCGATTGCTGACAAGGTGAGCGGCGGCACTAAACACTCTTTCGGAGTACACACTTGTGGGAGGGCAACTTAGGTAGAATAAAGCCAGTTTGTGAAAGGGCCTCCAAATTGTCTCTTTTTCCTGCCAGTATAAGTACGGACTGTCTGACGTGCCTACTTGGATGCGGTCACTCATATAATCCTCCACCATTCTTTCAATGGTGAGAGAATCATATGCAGTGACAGTAGACGACATGTCCGTAATCGTTGTCAGGTCCTTCAGTCCGGACCAGATGTCAGCATCAGCAGTCGCTCCAGACTGCCCTGCATCACCGCCAGCGGGTGGGCTCGGAATTCTGAGCCTTTTCCTCGCACCCCCAGTTGCGGGAGAATGTGAAGGAGGAGATGTTGACAGGTCGCGTTCCGCTTGACTTGACAATTTTCTCACCAGCAGGTCTTTGAACCCCAGCAGACTTGTGTGTGCCGGAAAGAGAGATCCAAGGTAGGTTTTAAATCTAGGATCGAGCACGGTGGCCAAAATGTAGTGCTCTGATTTCAACAGATTGACCACCCGTGAATCCTTGTTAAGCGAATTAAGGGCTCGATCCACAAGTACCACATGCCTAGCGGAATCGCTCCCTTTTAGCTCCTCCTTCAATGCCTCCAGCGTCTTCTGCAAAAGCCTGATGAGGGGAATGACCTGACTCAGGCTGGCAGTGTCTGAACGGACTTCACGTGTGGCAAGTTCAAAAGGTTGCAGAACCTTGCACAACGTTGAAATCATTCTCCACTGCGCTTGAGACAGGTACATTCCACCTCCTATATCGTGCTCAATTGTATAGGCTTGAATGGCCTTTTGCTGCTCCTCCAACCTCTGAAGCATATATAGGGTTGAATTCCACCTCGTTACCACTTCTTGCTTCAGATGATGGCAGGGCAGGTTCAGGCGTTTTTGGTGGTGCTCCAGTCTTCTGTACGTGGTGCCTGTACGCCGAAAGTGTACCGCAATTCTTCTGGCCACCGACAGCATCTCTTGCACGCCCCTGTCGTTTTTTAAATAATTCTGCACCACCAAATTCAAGGTATGTGCAAAACATGGGACGTGCTGGAATTTGCCCAGATTTAATGCACACACAATATTGCTGGCGTTGTCCGATGCCAAAAATCCACAGGAGAGTCCAATTGGGGTAAGCCATTCCGCGATGATCTTCCTCGGTTGCCGTAAGAGGTTTTCAGCTGTGTGCGTATTCTGGAAACCGGTGATACAAAGCGTAGCTTGCCTAGGAAAAAGTTGGCATTTGCGAGATGCTGCTACTGGTGCCGCCGCTGCTGTTCTTGCGGCGGGAGTCCATACATCTACCCAGTGGGCTGTCACAGTCATATAGTCCTGACCCTGCCCTGCTCCACTTGTCCACATGTACGTGGTTAAGTGGACATTGGGTACAACTGCATTTTTTAGGACACTGGTGAGTCTTTTTCTGACGTCCGTGTACATTCTCGGTATCGCCTGCCTAGAGAAGTGGAACCTAGATGGTATTTGATAACGGGGGCACACTACCTCAAGAAATTGTCTAGTTCCCTGTGAACTAACGGCGGATACCGGACGCACGTCTAACACCAACATAGTTGTCAAGGCCTCAGTTATCCACTTTGCAACAGGATGACTGCTGTGATATTTCATCTTCCTCGCAAAGGACTGTTGGTCAGTCAATTGCTTGGTGGAAGTAGTAAAAGTGGGCTTACGACTTCCCCTCTGGGATGACCATCGACTCCCAGCAGCAACAACAGCAGAGCCAGCAGCAGTAGGCGTTACACGCAAGGATGCATCGGAGGAATACCAGGCAGGAGAGGACTCGTCAGAATTGCCAGTGACATGGCCTGCAGGACTATTGGCATTCCTGGGGAAGGAGGAAATTGACACTGAGGGAGTTGGTGGGGTGGTTTGCGTGAGCTTGGTTACAAGAGGAAGGGATTTACTGGTCAGTGGACTGCTTCCGCTGTCGCCCAAAGTTTTTGAACTTGTCACTGACTTATTATGAATGCGCTGCAGGTGACGTATAAGGGAGGATGTTCCGAGGTGGTTAACGTCCTTACCCCTACTTATTACAGCTTGACAAAGGCAACACACGGCTTGACAAATGTTGTCCGCATTTCTGTTGAAATACTTCCACACCGAAGAGCTGATTTTTTTGGTATTTTCACCAGGCATGTCAACGGCCATATTCCTTCCACGGACAACAGGTGTCTCCCCGGGTGCCTGACTTAAACAAACCACCTCACCATCAGAATCCTCCTTGTCAATTTCCTCCCCAGCGCCAGCAACACCCATATCCTCCTCATCCTGGTGTACTTCAACACTGACATCTTCAATCTGACTATCAGGAACTGGACTGCGGGTGCTCCTTCCAGCACTTGCAGGGGGCGTGCAAATGGTGGAAGGCGCATGCTCTTCACGTCCAGTGTTGGGAAGGTCAGGCATCGCAACCGACACAATTGGACTCTCCTTGTGGATTTGGGATTTCGAAGAACGCACAGTTCTTTGCGGTGCTTTTGCCAGCTTGAGTCTTTTCATTTTTCTAGCGAGAGGCTGAGTGCTTCCATCCTCATGTGAAGCTGAACCACTAGCCATGAACATAGGCCAGGGCCTCAGCCGTTCCTTGCCACTCCGTGTGGTAAATGGCATATTGGCAAGTTTACGCTTCTCCTCCGACAATTTTATTTTAGATTTTGGAGTCCTTTTTTTACTGATATTTGGTGTTTTGGATTTTACATGCTCTGTACTAAGACATTGGGCATCGGCCTTGGCAGACGACGTTGATGGCATTTCATCGTCTCGGCCATGACTAGTGGCAGCAGCTTCAGCACGAGGTGGAAGTGGATCTTGATCTTTCCCTATTTTTGGAACCTCAACATTTTTGTTCTCCATATTTTAATAGGCACAACTAAAAGGCACCTCAGGTAAACAATGGAGATGGATGGATACTAGTATACAATTATGGATGGACGAGCGACTGCCGACACAGAGGTAGCTACAGCCGTGGACTACCGTACTGTGTCTGCTGCTAATATAGACTGGATGATAATGAGATGTTAATATATATATATATTAATATATATATATATATATATATATATATATATATATATATATATATATATATATATATAATATCACTAGTACTGCAGCCGGACAGGTATATATATTTATTATGTAATGACGGACCTGCTGGACACTGTCAGCTCAGCACCGCAGACTGCTACAGTAAGCTACTATAGTAGTATGTATCAAGAAGAAAAAAAAACCACGGGTAGGTGGTATACAATTATGGATGGACGAGCGACTGCCGACACAGAGGTAGCTACAGCCGCGGACTACCGTACTGTGTCTGCTGCTAATATAGACTGGATGATAATGAGATGAAATTAATATATATATATATATATAATATCACTACACTAGTACTGCAGCCGGACAGGTATATATATTTATTATGTAATGACTGATGACGGACCTGATGGACACTGTTAGCTCAGCACCGCAGACTGCTACAGTAAGCTACTATAGTATGTATCAAGAAGAAAGAAAAAAAAAAGAAAACCCGGGTAGGTGGTATACAATTATATATATATATACAATTATATATATATATTAAACTGGTGGTCAGGTCACTGGTCACACTATCAGCAACTTGCAAGTAGTACTCCTAAGCAGACAATCACAATATACTGGTGGTCAGTGTGGTCACAATGGCAGTGTGGCTGGCACTCTGGCAGCAAAAGTGTGCACTGTACGTTAAAATATGTACTCCTGCTCTCAGACTCTAACTGCTCCCCACTGTCTCCCCCACAAGTCAGATATACATATACAGTCACACTACACTTCAGCAAGTAGTAGTACTCCTAAAAATGCTCCCCAAAATTACTAAATACTGTGTCTCTCTCTACTCTAGTCTCTTCTCTATAAACGGAGAGGACGCCAGCCACGTCCTCTCCCTATCAATCTCAATGCACGTGTGAAAATGGCGGCGACGCGCGGCTCCTTATATAGAATCCGAGTCTCGCGAGAATCCGACAGCGGGATGATGACGTTCGGGCGCGCTCGGGTTAACCGAGCAAGGCGGGAGGATCCGAGTCGCTCGGACCCGTGAGAAAAAAGCTGAAGTTCGGGCGGGTTCGGATTCCGAGGAACTGAACCCGCTCATCTCTAGTTTTAACACAGCAAGTTGTTAAGTGCTGAATGCAATGCACCAGAGGCGTAACTAGGGTTTCTGGAGCCCAGGGCAAGATGGAAAATGCCCCCCCCCCCTTAAAAAAAAACAACAACACTAAAAGAAGCATGTGCGTGCGCGCGCGCCAAAAAATGGGCGTGGTCACACTCAAGAAGGGGTGTGGCTACGCTCCAGAAGGGGTGTGGCTACGCTCCAGAAGGGGTGTGGCCACTGAAAATGCCCCACGGTGCCAGATACATGCCCCACTCAGTGCCAGATACATGCCCCACTCAGTGCCAGATACATGCCCCACTCAGTGCCAGATACATGCCCCACTCAGTGCCAGATACATGCCCCACTCAGTGCCAGATACAATGCCCCACTCAGTGCCAGATACAATGCCCCACTCAGTGCCAGATACAATGCCCCACTCAGTGCCAGATACAATGCCCCACTCAGTGCCAGATACAATGCCCCACTCAGTGCCAGATACATGCCCCACAGTGCCGGATACAGTGCCCCACAGTGCCAGATACAGTGCCCCACAGTGCCAGATACAGTGCCCCACAGTGCCAGATACAGTGCCCCACAGTGCCAGATACAGTGCCCCACAGTGCCAGATACAGTGCCCCACAGTGCCAGATACAGTGCCCCACAGTGCCAGTTACAGTGCCCCACAGTGCCAGTTACAGTGCCCCACAGTGCCAGATACATGCCCCACAGTGCCAGATACAGTGCCCCACAGTGCCAGATACAGTGCCCCACAGTGCCAGATACAGTGCCCCACAGTGCCAGATACAGTGCCCCACAGTGCCAGTTACAGTGCCCCACAGTGCCAGTTACAGTGCCAGTTACATGCCCCACAGTGCCAGTTACAGTGCCCCACAGTGCTGGATACATGCCCCACAGTGCCAGATACAGTGCCCCACAGTGCCAGTTACAGTGCCCCACAGTGCCAGTTACAGTGCTGGATACATGCCCCACAGTGCCAGATACAGTGCCCCACAGTGCCAGTTACATGCCCCACAGTGCCAGTTACATGCCCCACAGTGTCAGTTACAGTGCCCCACAGTGTCAGTTACAGTGCCCCACAGTGTCAGTTACAGTGCCCCACAGTGCTGGATACATGCCCCACAGTGCCAGCCCCCCCCCCCCCGTTCCACCGCCGGACCCCCCCTGCCCCTTCACTCACCTGTGAGGGGAGGAGAGCGCAGCGCCTCTCCTTTCCCTCGCTGCTCCCTCCGGACGCCGGCGACTGTCTGGCGCCGGTTCGCTAGCCAATCAGAGCTCGCGGACCGGCAGCCAATCAGGAGCCGGTCCGCAAGCCCCGATTGGCTAGCGCCGGAGACCGGACACGGCAGCGCTGCTAGTGCTCCAGCGGCGGTGAGGGGAGGGAGAGACGGTGCGCTCTCTCCTCCCCTCACATTTAGGTGTAACGGGGCGAGTGGGGCATGATGCCCTGGACGCCGGCGGCGCCCCCCTCTCCTGGGCCTGCCAGGGCGCCCAGGGCACGTGCCCCACTCGCCCTACCCTAGTTACGCCTCTGCAATGCACAATGCTAGTTGCAGGTAATCAGGTGCACAGGCTAAGTAATGGAAGAACACCTGAAGAAAGTCTCTTACTGAAAGTTGTTGTGGCAAACTGTGGCTGGAGTTCATAGCAAACTGAAGACTGAAGAATGACAACAAAGGAACCACTGGAAACAGGAACAAGGAGAACTTGTACACCGAATGTAACTCGTAGGAAAGCTGGAATGGATACTGGTACTTGTAGTTCCACAGGAATAGGGAAACAACTTGCAAATGCCAGAAATAGGAGATCGCTGGAAACAGGAGATTGCAGACTGGAACTCAGTGGCAAACGCAGGATTTCTAGAGGGGGGTTTCCAAATGCAATCTCCATATATTCCACTCTGCGGAACATTATAGATCAGAGGTTCTCAAACTCGGTCCTCGGGAGCCCACACAGTGCATGTTTTGCAGGTAACCCAGCAGGTGCACAGGTGTATTAATTACTCACTGACACATTTTAAAAGGTCCACAGGTGGAGCTAATTATTTCACTTGCGATTCTGTGAGGAGACCTGCAAAACATGCACTGTGTGGGCCTCCGAGGACCGAGTTTGAGAACCTCTGTATATTATAGATGATCTATAGCAGTGGTTCTCAACCTCGGTCCTCAAGTACCCCCTACAGTTAATGTTTTCCAGGTCTCCTCACAGGACTGCAAGTAAAATAATTAGCTCCACCTGTGGGTTTTTTAAAATGTGTCAGTGAGTAATAAATACCCCTGTTTAACTGCTAGGTGACCTGCAAAACATGAACTGTTGGGGGTACTCGAGGACCGAGGTTGAGAACCACTGATCTATAGTATTAGCTGTAAGACACATATTTAAATTATATAAATATTATAAGTGGTCTGGAAAAGGTTAAACATACTATAATAAAGGCACAAACATTATGGAACTAGTACCTCACTTTCTAAGCACACATTCTCCCACCTCATGATAAGGCTCCTCTCTCTTCTTTCTGGTAGCTACTCTTTGGTCCAGTGCACTCAATGAGGGCTCAGAACCCCATACACAGCAAACTTTGTAGAAAAAGCTGGTACTGGGTATGTGCAGTAGCTCTACATGATGCGGCAGCAGCTCTAGTAATCGTATTCTATACCAATGTTATTGTTGTCATCGTTTGCCACTTGCTAAGGGGAGGGGGGTTTCTGGGCAACCAGACCCCCCCCCCCCCACCTGCGTGTGCCTATGGAACTGGAAACGGAACTGGAATGGAACTGCTGGAACCTGTAGTTCCACAGGTCCAATACACTGAGGAATCTCTGCAGACAGAGGACTGAAGACAGGAGACTCCTGTTCAAAGGATGTGACGCATTGCTTAAGGCGATGAGCCTGAGCCAGGAACTGGAGTTTATACCCCTTGGTCTATGATGATTGGATGTTGCATCTCTGTGAGACCACACCCCGCTGGATTGGGTGTTCAGATCGGCTGTGAGTTAGCTGAAGCTAATGATTCATCTGGAGAGTGGTTCTGCAATGCTCTGCTGATTGCTGGCTGGGCTTAGTAGTGCACCGGGAGTAAATGCTGTTAACTAGAAGCACTGTGTACTCCAGGCTGCAGTAGACTGAAAACTGGAACTGAACTGAACTCCTGGAACCTGTAGTTCCACAGTAAGTGATGCGATGGAGAATGCAGATTCCTGACATCCAAGGTGTCTAAAGCTGTGTGTTCACTTTGTTGTCGTGGTCACGCCTTCATGCAGATGGTGCTAGGTCTCCTGTATGTCTAGGAACCCAATACTACCTCCCCGGTTCACCTACATGCCAGTCCCTACATCTGAGGCTTCCCCAGGTCAGTCTCAGCCCTCAGTTGTGACACCCCCTTTTTACACATTATGGCAGAGTCCACTTTTTACACATTACGGCATGTAGAGTCCCCTTTAACATATTACGGCAGGTAGAGTCCCCTTTTTACACATTATGGCAGGCAGAGTCCTCCTTTTACACATAACAGCAGGCAGAGTCCCCCTTTTTAGGCATTATGGCAGGTAGAGTCCACTTTTTACACATTACGGCAGGTAGAGCCACCTTTTTACTAGGGGTGAGCAGGTTCGGTTCCCTGGGAACTGGACCCCCTCAAACTTCACGTCCCGAGCACGGATCAGAGTCTGGCTCGGGTTTTCCCCCCAGGCTCGGAAACCAGAACAAGGCAAAACATCATCATCCTGCTGTCGGATTCTCACAGGTTTTGGATTCCATATAAGGAGCCGCGTATCGCCGCCATTTTCACTCCAGTCCTGGAGATTGTAGCGAGAGGAAGTGTCTCCTCAGTGTCTGTGCGGGAAAGTGGTGGGGCACATGGGGTTGCAACCTGCTCTTTTGCATCATTCCAGTGGTGTCTTGTGCTGCGTCAATCCAGTGTGGTGTCTTGTGCTGCATCAGTCCAGTCACAGTGGTGGTGTCCTGTGCTTCCATAAGTCCGGTGGTGCTGTCTTGTGCTGCATCAGTCCAGTGGTGTTCTGTGCTGCGATAAGTTCAGTGGTGGTGTCCTGTGCTGCCATAAGTCCAGTGCTGCTGTATAAGTCCAGTCCAGTGGTGCTGTCTTGTGCTGCATCAGTCCAGTGGTGGTGTCTTGTGCTGCCATAAGTCCAGTGCTGCTGTGTAAGTCCAGTCTAGTGGTGCTGTCTTGTGCTGCATCTGTCCAGTTGTGGTGTCCTGTGCTGCCGTAAGTCCAATGATGGTGTCCTGTGCTGCTATAAGTCCAGTGGTGCTGCCGTATAAGTACACTCCAGTGTTGCTGCTGTATAAGTCCAGTCCAGTGTTACTGCCATGTATGTCTCGAGGTATTGCCGTATAAGTCCAAGGGTACTGCTATATAAGTCCAGTCCAGTGGTGCTGACGTATAAGTCCAGGGGTACTGCCATATAAGTCCAGTCCAGTGGTGCTGCTGTATAAGTACTGGGGTACTGCCATATAAGTCCAGGGGTACTGTCGTATATATATTCAGTCCTGTGGTGCAGCTGTATAAGTCCAGGAGTACTGCCGTATAAGTCAAGTCCAGTGGTGCTGTCCTGTGCTGTATTATTTACTCCAAATAAAAGAGTTATTAATATTTAATCCAAATAATTTTTACAGGGTTTGCCCTGTGCGGTGTAGGGGTACACTATCCTGTGCCGCATATTGTTTTATAATCCAGAAAAATAATGGAGGACAAAAATTTGGACGATAAAAAAGGGAAAGATCAAGAACCACACCCTCCTACTGCTGCTGCTGCTGCTGCTGTTGTTGCTGCTGCTGGGAGTCGATCGTCATCCCAGAGGGGAAGTTGAAAGACCACTTGTACTAATTCAACAAAACAATTGACTGTTCAACAGTCCTTTGCGAGGAAGATAAAATATGACAGCAGTCATCCTGTTGCAAAGCAGATAACTGAGGCCTTGACAGCTATGTTGCTGTTAGACGTGCGTTCAGTATCCGACTTTAGTGCGGTGGGATTAAGACAATTGATGGAGGTAGTGTGTCCCTGGTACCAAATCCCGTCTAGATTCCACTTACTAGGAAAACGATTCCCGGACTGTACAGGGTGTAAATGCCAAATTGCTTTCTAACAAATATTTAAAATGCCCACTCTAATATATACTACGGACGCCAGGCACATCTTATTACCATATACGATAAAATTGCGCTGTACGTCGCACAACACTACATCTCTTAAGAGAAAACAATACACGCACACATTGTCTGAGTTCCAAAGCTCATTGATGTATATATTTGATATTAAAAGTATATGTTAGAGATGTGCACTTGAAATTTTTCGGGTTTTGTGTTTTGGTTTTGGGGTCGGTTCCGCGGCCGTGTTTTGGGTTCGACCGCGTTTTGGCAAAACCTCACCGAATTTATTTTGTCAGATTCGGGTGTGTTTTGGATTCGGGTGTTTTTTTCAAAAAACACAAAAAAACAGCTTAAATCATAGAATTTGGGGGTCATTTTGATCCCAAAGTATTATTAACCTCAAAAACCATAATTTCCACTCATTTTCAGTCTATTCTGAATACCTCACAATATTATTTTTAGTCCTAAAATTTGCACCGAGGTCGCTGGATGACTAAGCTAAGCGACCCTAGTGGCAGACACAAACACCTGGCCCATCTAGGAGTGGCACTGCAGTGTCACGCAGGCTGGCCCTTCCAAAAACTACTCCCCAAACAGCACATGACGCAAAGAAAAAGAGGCGCAATGAGGTAGCTGTGTGAGTAAGCTAAGCGACCCTAGTGGCCGACACAAACACCTGGCCCATCTAGGAGTGGCACTGCAGTGTCACGCAGGATGGCCCTTCCAAAAAACACTCCCCAAACATTACATGATGCAAAAAAAAAAAAGAGGCGCAATGAGGTAGCTGTGTGAGTAAGCTAAGCGACCCTAGTGGCCGACACAAACACCTGGCCCATCTAGGAGTGGCACTGCAGTGTCACGCAGGATGGCCCTTCCAAAAAAACACTCCCCAAACAGCACATGACGCAAAGAAAAATGAAAGAAAAAAGAGGTGCAAGATGGAATTGTCCGTGGGCCCTCCCACCCACCCTTATGTTGTATAAACAGGACATGCACACTTTAACCAACCCATCATTTTGGTGACAGGGTCTGCCACACGACTGTGACTGAAATGACGGGTTGGTTTGGACCCCCACCAAAAAAGAAGCAATTAATCTCTCCTTGCACAAACTGGCTCTACAGAGGCAAGATGTCCACCTCATCATCATCCTCCGATATATCACTGTGTACATCCCCCTCCTCACAGATTATCAATTCGTCCCCACTGGAATCCACCATCTCAGCTCCCCGTGTACTTTGTGGAGGCAATTGCTGCTGGTCAATGTCTCCACGGAGGAATTGATTATAATTCATTTTAATGAACATCATCTTCTCCACATTTTCTGGAAGTAACCTTGTACGCCGATTGCCGACAAGGTGAGCGGCGGCACTAAACACTCTTTCGGAGTACACACTTGTGGGAGGGCAACTTAGGTAGAATAAAGCCAGTTTGTGCAAGGGCCTCCAAATTGCCTCTTTTTTCTGCCAGTATAAGTACGGACTGTCTGACGTGCCTACTTGGATGCGGTCACTCATATAATCCTCCACCATTCTTTCAATGGGGAGAGAATCATATGCAGTGCCAGTAGACGACATACCAAAAAGAAAAGAAATATGATAGCGCTAACAATTTTAACTGAACACAGATGTTTTCTTAAAAATATATCACATTTATTTGTTAATATTCAATATATAGTCATAAATGACTTAGCACATATAAAACCATATGTTTAAAAAGCCTCTTTGAGAAAGCTGCCAAGACGCCAGCGAAACGCGTTAGGAGACCAGTCTACACCTTGACAATTCGAAGCCACCATCAGGACACCTTGTCAGACGTTGTCCCTTTGGACCCATTTCATCTATGGATGTGGAAAATTAATACAGGGAGAACCATCATACATCTGTGTCGGAACGGAGATAAGCCTCTGGACCTTCGCTAGGTGGGATACCCGGCTAATCCACAAAAATATTGGTAACTATACCATAAAATTGGACACGTCTGCAAACCAGTATAAAGGATCCTGTTGATATTGTGACCGGTCACAGGGACTCTAATAACACAAAAAGGTGTGCTTGATTAACATCAATTGTCGTGGGCTAGAGACTGGCTATAAGAGGCTTTTTAAACATATGGTTTTATATGTGCTAAGTCATTTATGACTATATATTGAATATTAACAAATAAATGTGATATATTTTTAAGAAAACATCTGTGTTCAGTTAAAATTGTTAGCGCTATCATATTTCTTTTCTTTTTGGTATTTTCAGTATATGAGAGACTGACTATCTCTCACCCTGGTAGCAGCTTAGAGAACCAGCACAAGTCTTAGCGCCAGAACCTGTATTAAGTAATTAATACTAAATTTTCACCTTGCCCAGTAGACGACATGTCCGTAATCGTTGGCAGGTCCTTCAGTCCGGACCAGATGTCAGCATCAGCAGTCGCTCCAGACTGCCCTGCATCACCGCCAGCGGGTGGGCTCGGAATTCTGAGCCTTTTCCTCGCACCCCCAGTTGCGGGAGAATGTGAAGGAGGAGATGTTGACAGGTCGCGTTCCGCTTGACTTGACAATTTTCTCACCAGCAGGTCTTTGAACCCCAGCAGACTTGTGTGTGCCGGAAAGAGAGATCCAAGGTAGGTTTTAAATCTAGGATCGAGCACGGTGGCCAAAATGTAGTGCTCTGATTTCAACAGATTGACCACCCGTGAATCCTTGTTAAGCGAATTAAGGGCTCCATCCACAAGTCCCACATGCCTAGTGGAATCGCTCTGTCTTAGCTCCTCCTTCAATGCCTCCAGCGTCTTCTGCAAAAGCCTGATGAGGGGAATGACCTGACTCAGGATGGCAGTGTCTGAACTGACTTCACGTGTGGCAAGTTCAAAGGGCAGCAGAACCTTGCACAACGTTGAAATCATTCTCCACTGCGCTTGAGACAGGTGCATTCCACCTCCTATATCGTGCTCAATTGTATAGGCTTGAATGGCCTTTTGCTGCTCCTCCAACCTCTGAAGCATATAGAGGGTTGAATTCCACCTCGTTACCACTTCTTGCTTCAGATGATGGCAGGGCAGGTTCAGGCGTTTTTGGTGGTGCTCCAGTCTTCTGTACGTGGTGCCTGTACGCCGAAAGTGTCCCGCAATTCTTCTGGCCACCGACAGCATCTCTTGCACGCCCCTGTCATTTTTAAATAATTCTGCACCACCAAATTCAAGGTATGTGCAAAACATGGGACGTGCTGGAAATTGCCCAGATTTAATGCACACACAATATTGCTGGCGTTGTCCGATGCCACAAATCCACAGGAGAGTCCAATTGGGGTAAGCCATTCCGCGATGATCTTCCTCAGTTGCCGTAAGAGGTTTTCAGCTGTGTGCATATTCTGGAAACCGGTGATACAAAGCGTAGCCTGCCTAGGAAAGAGTTGGCGTTTGCGAGATGCTGCTACTGGTGCCGCCGCTGCTGTTCTTGCGGCGGGAGTCCATACATCTACCCAGTGGGCTGTCACAGTCATATAGTCCTGACCCTGCCCTGCTCCACTTGTCCACATGTCCGTGGTTAAGTGGACATTGGGTACAGCTGCATTTTTTAGGACACTGGTGACTCTTTTTCTGAGGTCTGTGTACATTTTCGGTATCGCCTGCCTAGAGAAATGGAACCTAGATGGCATTTGGTACCGGGGACACAGTACCTCCAACAAGTCTCTAGTTGGCTCTGCAGTAATGATGGATACCGGAACCACGTTTCTCACCACCCAGGATGCCAAGGCCTCAGTTATCCGCTTTGCAGCAGGATGACTGCTGTGATATTTCATCTTCCTCGCAAAGGACTGTTGGACAGTCAATTACTTGGTGGAAGTAGTAAAAGTGGTCTTACGACTTCCCCTCTGGGATGACCATCGACTCCCAGCAGCAACAACAGCAGCGCCAGCAGCAGTAGGCGTTACACGCAAGGATGCATCGGAGGAATCCCAGGCAGGAGAGGAATCGTCAGAATTGCCAGTGACATGGCCTGCAGGACTATTGGCATTCCTGGGGAAGGAGGAAATTGACACTGAGGGAGTTGGTGGGGTGGTTTGCGTGAGCTTGGTTACAAGAGGAATGGATTTACTGGTCAGTGGACTGCTTCCGCTGTCACCCAAAGTTTTTGAACTTGTCACTGACTTATTATGAATGCGCTGCAGGTGACGTATAAGGGAGGATGTTCCGAGGTGGTTAACGTCCTTACCCCTACTTATTACAGCTTGACAAAGGCAACACACGGCTTGACACCTGTTGTCCGCATTTCTGTTGAAATACTTCCACACAGAAGAGCTGATTTTTTTGGTATTTTCACCAGGCATGTCAATGGCCATATTCCTCCCACGGACAACAGGTGTCTCCCCGGGTGCCTGACTTAAACAAACCACCTCACCATCAGAATCCTCCTGGTCAATTTCCTCCCCAGCGCCAGCAACACCCATATCCTCCTCATCCTGGTGTACTTCAACACTGACATCTTCAATCTGACTATCAGGAACTGGACTGCGGGTGCTCCTTCCAGCACTTGCAGGGGGCGTGCAAATGGTGGAAGGCGCATGCTCTTCACGTCCAGTGTTGGGAAGGTCAGGCATCGCAACTGACACAATTGGACTCTCCTTGTGGATTTGGGATTTCGAAGAACGCACAGTTCTTTGCGGTGCTACTGCTTTTGCCAGCTTGAGTCTTTTCATTTTTCTAGCGAGAGGCTGAGTGCTTCCATCCTCATGTGAAGCTGAACCACTAGCCATGAACATAGGCCAGGGCCTCAGCCGTTCCTTGCCACTCCGTGTGGTAAATGGCATATTGGCAAGTTTACGCTTCTCCTCCGACAATTTTATTTTAGATTTTGGAGTCCTTTTTTTACTGATATTTGGTGTTTTGGATTTTACATGCTCTGTACTATGACATTGGGCATCGGCCTTGGCAGACGACGTTGCTGGCATTTCATCGTCTCGGCCATGACTAGTGGCAGCAGCTTCAGCACGAGGTGGAAGTGGATCTTGATCTTTCCCTAATTTTGGAACCTCAACATTTTTGTTCTCCATATTTTAATAGGCACAACTAAAAGGCACCTCAGGTAAACAATGGAGATGGATGGATACTAGTATACTTATGGATGGACGAGCGACTGCCGACACAGAGGTAGCTACAGCCGTGGACTACCGTACTGTGTCTGCTGCTAATATAGACTGGATGATAATGAGATGAAATCAATATATATGTATATATAATATCACTAGTACTGCAGCCGGACAGGTATATATATTTATTATGTAATGACTGATGACGGACCTGCTGGACACTGTCAGCTCAGCAGCATCACAGACTGCTACAGTAAGCTACTATAGTAGTATGTATAAAGAAGAAAGAAAAAAAAAAAAACCACGGGCAGGTGGTATACAATTATGGATGGACGAGCGACTGCCGACACAGAGGTAGCTACAGCCGTGGACTAACGTACTGTGTCTGCTGCTAATATAGACTGGATGATAATGAGATGAAATCAATATATATATATATATATATATATATATATATATATATATATAATATCACTAGTACTGCAGCCGGACAGGTATATATATTTATTATGTAATGACTGATGACGGACCTGCTGGACACTGTCAGCTCAGCAGCACCGCAGACTGCTACAGTAAGCTACTATAGTAGTATGTATAAAGAAGAAAGAAAAAAAAACCACGGGTAGGTGGTATACAATATTATATATATAGATTATATACAATTATATATATATATATATATATATATATATATATATATATATATATATATATATATATATATATATATATATATATAAACTGGTGGTGATTATTAAACTGGTGGTCAGGTCACTGGTCACATTATCAGCAACTTGCAAGTAGTACTCCTAAGCAGACAATCACAATATATATTATACTGGTGGTCAGTGTGGTCACAATGGCAGTGTGGCACTCTGGCAGCAAAAGTGTGCACTGTACGCTATATGTACTCGTGAGTCCTGCTCTCAGACTCTAACTGCTCCCCACTGTCAGTGTCTCCCCCACAAGTCAGATAATACAGTCACACTATCTATCACTTCAGCAAGTAGTAGTACTCCTCCTAATGCTCCCCAAAATTACTACTGTGTCTCTCTCTACTGTCTCACTCTCTTCTCTATAAACGGAGAGGACGCCAGCCACGTCCTCTCCCTATGAATCTCAATGCAGGTGTGAAAATGGCGGAGATGCGCGGCTCCTTATATAGAATCCGAGTCTCGGGATAGAATCCGAGCCTCGCGAGAATCCGACAGCGGGATGATGACGTTCGGGCGCGCTCGGGTTAACTGAGCAAGGCGGGAAGATCCGAGTCGCTCGGCCCCGTGTAAAAAAACCTGAAGTTCGGGCGGGTTCGGATTCCGAGGAACCGAACCCGCTCATCTCTAGTACTGTATATGTATACAATATATCACATGTACAATATATATATATATATATATAGTTACATGGTTACAATTTATACAGTAAGCAGTTATTACAATCTAATTCAAAATACAGCCACAGCCAGCAAATACATCCCCATATCTTTCTCATATACAGTCTCCCCTCCATATCACACTCTCTCTCTCTCTCTCTCTCTAAAATCATGCAGGTACCGGACAGACAACATCTCCATCATCATCTGGGACAAACAGGAAAGAAGCAACCGGCTCTGTGTGTGTGATCACCTATATACTATGTATTTTGGGGGAGTGCACACATCTAGGTCTAGGGGAGGGAACTTTCTCATTCATGATGAGTCACTGATCGGTTCATATGCAAACAAGGTTCAGCCTTGATGGACAAATTACAGGGGATAGCCACTGGTCAGACATGCTGTCTTCCAGAAAATCCATTATTCTAATCAGAGTGACTTTATTTTTCATACATTTAATCATATCTACTTGTTGCAATGAGCTACAACTTAATAACAGCCATCAAATTGATATACACATGAATCTGGTTGCTTTAGTACCAAACACGTCATGTCTATCTTGCTTCGTTCCAATAATACACATACATGACGTTACTCCATTAAATACATATAAAACATTATGATGTCTGGCGCTTGATATGTTAGAATTATGTGCTCTATGAAATATATGTTGAATCAATCTCTGTGGCATGTCTGTGTAAATGCGTATGTTACCATATGTTGCTCTGCTCGCTGCGCGTATTTGCAAGCATAGCGACTCAATATGTGTGGAGTCTGTATATTTTCTCTATGTACTATTTTTTACTTCGACAGTCCACCTTTTGGCAGTAAACAATAACTGCCATAAATTATTAACATAAAAAAATATTTCAGACAATAATCGGTGACCTAGACACACGTATGTATTCATTTCGCAAATCAGACATTTGAATATATTTGGGGAAGACAGGGAGGAGGACGAGACATCCTCTATATGCACTCGGTGGTCACGGGACCACTGGTTGGGTGTGGGACAACATTCAACCTATAGTGTATGCTGGGAAAGTGCTTTGGCCTATAATGTCTGATTTGGATGAACATTTCACATATACATGTACCTACGTCTTTGTACACTGATGTTCGGGGAGAGCCACTCATAAACCTTTCTTTCACACATATTAATGAGCTCTTTATCTGCTATGTGTGAATAGCCATTGTCTGATTGTTCCTGATTACCTCACAATTTCCTGAAATTGAGATTTAAACATACCAAGGATTTATCTATGGTACTGTTGGATCTTAAGGCTAGGGGGTCTAGTTATATTATACTCTGTGCACCGGTCCCCTCCCCCTTCCATGTAATTCAAGTACCTCAGCTAACTAAAAAAAAATTATGGCACTAATCCTGCATCTTTTCGTCTTAGAGGTATCTGAGCACATCCAACATTCTGTTTGGTTTAAGACCTTACCCACTAGTGAGTGGTAATCACTTAAGGGATGTCTGTCACCTTATTGCTAGACTGACATCTCTGGATGCTCTTATCTTCAAATATGGGGTCACAATAGCTACAAAATACAGTATTCCTCAGACAATAGCCTATCACGTTACCTCCGAACTCTGTAACTACTAGACCTTTGATTTTTCTCTGGCTTTAACAAACTGATCGGCTAATCCTGGGATCCTATAAGGAAATCACTCCTTCCTCCAGAACCATTTCCAGTCCCATAGTCGACTCCTCATGAAAAACCTCGCAAAAATAGAATGTCCTGAAAAAAAAAATGTTTGTCAGTGGGAAAGAGAGAAAAGAGAAATAGAACAAAACAACTCTTGTCCATAGCAAATCAATTACAATGACTGGTCTTTCTGTGATCCTTTAGCACGCTCAGGTAGTGTTCAACAGTGCCACCTCTCAGTCTTCATGGAACAGACTCTCTGGTGATACTTTCGCGATCTCACTCCATTTACGAGTTCCTTCCGGACTACCGACTTTCCTGCAATGGGAATCGTGGACCCAAGTCTCTCTCTCGGCTACTTTCACTGGGATAGTGCTGTCAACAAAACTTGGTAAGGTCCTTCCCACCTGTTTATTAGGCAACCTGATTGTAAGAACAATCACACAGTTTCTTGGTTCACAATCAAGACAGTATTTGGCATACCATGAATCAACAGTTTCAAGTTCTTTTGTCAAGTTCTCAAATGCTGGCTCATCTCAATAAAGTACTGTACTGTCACCTCATTGGTGTATTTCTGATCATTGTGCGGATCAATTATGACATGAGGTTGTCTTCCAAAAAACAAAGACTCAAAAATCAAAACAAAATTTTTGAAGAGGGTGATTCGTTAAGTGAAGATCTGGGATGCTACATAATACTAGTGGCAGTATCTATGATCACAATGGTCCAATTTCAAAATTTGCTCCTACATCTAGGGGTACCATTAGCTACAGTACACTCAAATTTTTGCACAATTTTTCTTTGCGGTAAACACAGCAGCATCCGTGGTGGCAGGAAATGCCTCTACCCAGTTTGAGAAAACATCAGTGCACACCAATACATAAAAATAATTCCTAAAGGGTGTTAACTGTACGAAGTCGATTTGTATTACCTGACAAGTTCCATCTGCAGGAGGGATATGGGATGGCTCTGTTGGTATTGCCTTACCAAATGTTCTTCCTCATACAAGTAAGACAGGTCATTGCTTTCCTGCCTGCCTGCATGAGGAGAGTACCCTGGTGTACTCCATTAGGCTCTTACCAGCTTGCACTTACCTTCCTTACCCTTGGTGAGTCAGACCATATGCTGCCTCAGCTAGGCTTGGGAGATACGTTCTGGGGGCCCATTGGCTTACCTTGTCCATCTCTCCAGAGTCCTGGGGACTCCTAACCATACCCCTTTGACTTCCAGACCTCCTTTTCCTGTAGGGAACACAAATTTGTATCTTAATTTAACTGTTGTGTGTTTGCAATGTAGAGTACCATGAGCATAACTCGAAAAAAAAAATCTCTAGATGAGAGAAAGAAGGAGAAAATGAAAAAGAAAAATGTCAGGTTTGCCATTCACCAACAGGCATATCAGTGTCTATACAAAATGTCCCTTCACCAGTATTCTCATCCTTCCTCCACCCTTTGTGCATGACAAGGCACTCTGCAGTGTTATCATGCTGGTGAGATATACTGGGTTCGGGCAGAACTCTGAAGGACCAATTAGGCATGTAGTGTTTGAACTGTAATCGGGTCCATGTCCTGTGTGAACGCAAAAGATGAAGAGGAAACTGTGGAGAAACAGAATAGAGGTTGGTGACAGATGAGTTTGTAGGGTAAAGAAGATTTTATAAAAATTTGAAAACTGGATTGGGCACTACGGGGAAGTGATTATTTACTTGGTCTACTCCCCTTAAGAAAATTCTGTGTTTGTTGTATCGCTACTGGGACTATCCCAGCCATCAATCCAGTGTCCTGTCCATCCTAAGTTCATAGGGAACCCGGTATCTGTGAGATAATTTCCTCTACCTGTGATGGACATGCATCTAGAACAGTGAAATGTAACATCAGTCTTCGTAGGTATCTAACAAACTTTGTAATTCCTTAGCGGAAGAACATTATATGTATATCATATCTAACAAAGCTCCTGTTAAGTTAATCAGGGGCCATTTCTGCTAGGAAAAAAAAGCAAAAGTTTAGAGGCCCCATCTTAACTTAAGCAAGTTTTGTCAAAGGGTAATGTTGCATATATTCCATTCTTCCCATTAACCGAATCTGTGTTTTCTATATGGCTCGTGATTCCTTACTATATGTCACTTGGTCCCATCTATGTGTTTAATAATGTGGCTTGTGTTTTCTGTCTAGGGGGTCTATATTGACTGTGTCCTACTACTCCTACAATCTCTGGCAAAATGCCCTTCCTTCCTACAAGTGTAACATATTATTGACCTTGACTTACCATAAGGGATCTGGGGTTTGGACTGATGAGTCTTTCCTGTATGTGCCTGTATACTTACCGTCCTCAACCTCTCCTCCTGTTGTTCTCTGCACCCAGCAATATTCTTGGGATGTTCAATAGTGCACTCTCTAAGATTAGCTACTGTGACCCCTTTCCAATTTGGCAAAGAAGTCTGCACCCTGACCCTCAATGCCTTATTGAGCCCGTCCATTAGCACAGAGACAGCCACCTTCCATTTGCCGAATTAGTGTTTACAAGTGATCTTATCCAGATGGAGAGTTTTCTATTACTGCAAAAGGCAAAAATATTTTTTAACAAGCTTCTAGGTCATGCAAAGTATTCATTCAATCCTTCTCATCCCGTATTAAGGGTCTGTACATGGTCCAACAAACATTTCCGAGCTCATCTTGACTAGGGGCATTACTAGGAATGAATACTTCTTATATGGTAACTAACAGAAATACCCGGGGGTTACCTTGTCTGTCCGCTTTCCTACTGGCAAATACTAATGTGCGGACAGGTTTTTCTCCATTTCTGACATTACTGTCTTGATTTTTATTTTATTTTTGTGTTTTACTATATATGTACACAAATGATACCATACTTACCAATTCCACTGGTCTCAGCCACTTCCCCTGCAGGCTAATGCTCTTCTTTTACTGGTTGGATACTCCTCTGAGTGCATGAGAAATGGCTGAAACCAATCAGGTCACATGCTCCTAAATAAAACTTCAACATTCATTAGTACATATATAGGTTACAGTCATATTTTTCATATTTTAATTATTTTCTATAGTTTGTATGCTGGCCGTAACTGCTTCCACATCAACATATGGTGGTGTACTTGCTTTCTCTTTTTCTTCCTACTTGTTTATTGTTGCTACAAGTTCAAACAGTTCTTATATTTCCATTCTTGTCTTATATGACTTTGGTTAGACATACCACCTGCAATACCTTAGGATCAAACTCACCAACCCCTCTTGCTGCCACAGGTTTAAACAATTTGTATGTCTGACCCTTTGTTTTCGAGATTTTATCAGACATATACTAATCTTTACGTTCTGCAGTACCTCTGGCTCAAAGCTGCTCATGCTAGGGAATGATGCCCTATCTTCGGCAGTCATACGTACCCATTCAGAACCAGAAAGTCTCTGCGTGTGGACCATATTTCCCACACATAATAACTTTAGCGTTATACCTACAGCCTGAACCCTGGCTACCATACGTCTCTTACTTGTGAAAATGGCTCCCATTGTGGGTCCTTTTCCCACAAACACCACCAAAATACACAATGCAAGCAGACAGTGAAAGTTCTCTGAGCGATCTTCACCCGCTCTCACCCACGTTGGCCAGTACAATGATACATTGTCGATAATGGATCGCAATGTGCCCATCTTAGGGCTCTTAACTGGCTTCTATTCACTGGAAGTTTTTTAGGAGTGACTTACCTTTTCCAGTGAATATCTACCATTGGAGATTTTCCTGAGAGAGACCAGCGAAAACTCCCTATGCATTTATACACAAATCACGCTTGCATATGCTTTATATGGCGCTAATGATACTGCGGTATCGTGCAAAAAGTTTGCACAAGGGTATCAAGTTGCGTCAAGTATCGCACCCACAAACGTGTGGCCCAATCGCACAGCGTATAGGTACTTGTTACCAATCCGCTCTACGACCAGTGGAGTCGAATTCACAAGCTGCGATCCTCAGCCGGTGCGTAACAAAAAACCTTTACTTCAATACTACACAATGCACAATTTCCTATTACTCTCCTCTGCAAATCTCCTAACAATTTGCGTACTTCACTGTACCATATTCAGCATGAGTCAGCCGCCCCATGCTGCCAAGCCTCCACTCACTTGGTGTACCAACGACGGGATCCCGAATTCACGGGGTTCAATACATTCACTCCTACTTTCAGTTCACACAAATACACAGCGTTTTTCTGTACAGAAAATTTCCACTCTTTCTGATTGGCAGCTTTACCCCAGAGGTACTTACAGTTTTTTAAACTACATTTTTTAAGCTAACCTGTTTTTGAAATCGGATAGTTATGTGCTATTGTATTAAATGTATACTAGGCCGCTTTTTTTATTGAACATCTAGTTAGCATCTGCACTCTTATGCAACCTTACGTAAACACACAACCTTGCGTAAACACGCGACCGTGCGTGCCTTTTACGCCGCGTGCGTGACACTGTACTTTGTCTGTACAATGTGTACAAAAAGTGCGTCTGCAATTCAACAAACCACACAGTCTCTATAAATGTGAGCAATACTAACTATCATCGCTCATAAACACAACACCCAGTTTTATCTGTATAAACCTTTAATGACTAGGCCAGAACTGCATTTCATGTCTTTATAATTACACCCTTAAATACATTTATTTCAAATTTATCTATATAGCAAACAAATGTATCCGATTTCACACAGATCTAAAATTACTAATAACCTACAATTTAAATGCTATGATTCCGATTGGATAGCTATCTTGCAGAACATACACTGATATAAATATACACATAATTACAATAATTTTATATATAATTACCATTCACTGGCCTCCTATGAGACACCGTCATATGTATTTGTGGGTACACTGAAAGACCTGTTTCTCTCAGGACCTCTAATTGGCATATCAAAGATATTTAACTTGCCTATACTAAAAAAAGTAGTCACACAAGTTAATTTGCATTGCAATGGCTATACTCCACAAGTCTTGGAAGAAAAAAAAACTCCTTTTTTTTCTATGTGCATGCAACCCCCCACTTGTTGTAAGGTAATTACACACAGACAAGAAGGAATAAAAAAAACATTCACTTATCTCACCATTTACTCTCACTAGGCCCAATTGCAACTATTTGTAATTGACTATGGCATGGGTTAAATAAATTCATTGGTAACTCATAAATGGTGCTGGATATGACAAAGGAAACTGATTGTTCTGAGCACACTGAAAATCAGCTATTTAGAAAGTGACCTTCCTAAAATGGCCACTGCTCCTCCCCCTTCTACATTCATGAGGTTTACACAAGATGGTGGACAGGCCATGTGGTTAGTCAAAAATGGAGGATAGACCATGCGGCTCCTTTGTCACAAAGAAATCACACTCTATACAGGCACCAATGTTACTTTAGGCATGAGTTTTAAAAAATAAGCTATATCATGGCTATGCAGCAACTTTTAAATGTACTTTTAAATTCTACTTAACAGAAAAACAATTCAATCTGAATCAAACACAATATGACTTATTTGAACTTTGTTTTTGCAACAATAAAAATAAGTTTTAGCATTTTAAATATTATGAGAAACACACTGTTCCTTGAATTTCATATCAGCGCCTTACTAATAACACAACAGAAAACACAGATGTGATTTGTCAGCATGTCGCGATGCATCCATCGTTAACTGATCGACCACAGCATCACGTTTGTAATGTACAGTGCATCATCAAGAACGTGATATTGCGACGCAGCCCTCATCTGTAAATGCCAAATTGCTTTCTAACAAATATTTAAAATATATACTGCGGACGCCAAGCGCATCTTATTACCATATACGATAAAAGTGCGCTGTACATCACAAAACAATACATCCCTTAAGATAAAACAATACACGCACACATTGTTTGAGTTCCAAAGCTCATTGATGTATATATTTGATATTAAAAGGATATGTATACAATATATTACATGTACAGTATATATATATATATATATATATATATATATATATATATATATATATATATATATATATATATATATATTGTATATAGTTACATGGTTACAATTTATACAGTAAGCAGTTATTACAATCTAATTCAAAATACAGCCACAGCCAGTAAAAATACATCACCATATCTTTCTCATATAAAGTCTCCCCTCCATATCACTCTCCCTCTGTAAAATCATGCAGGCACCGGACAGACAGCATCTCCATCATCATCTGGGACAAACAGGAAAGAAGCAGCCGGCTCTGTGTGTGATCACCTATATACTATGTATTTTGAGGGAGTGCACACATCTAGTCTAGGGGAAGGAACTTTCTCATTCATGATGAGTCACTGATCGGTTCATATGCAAACAAGGTTCAGCCTTGATGGACAAATTACAGGAGATAGCCACTGGTCAGACATGCTGTCTTCCAGGAAATTCATTGTTCTAATAAGAGTGACTTTAGCTTTCATACATTTAATCATATCTACTTGTTGCAATGAGCTACAACTTAATAACAGCCATCAAATTGATATACACATTAATCTGGTTGCTTTAATACCAAACAAAACATGTCTATCTTGCTTCGTTCCAATAATACACATACATGACGTTACTCCATTAAATACATTTAAAACATTATGATGTCTGGCGCTTGATATGTTAGAATTAAAATTAAAATTCCTATAGAATGTAAGCTCTCACGAGCAGGGCCCTCTTTCCTCATGTGCTTATTCTTTCTTACTTTAATAATCTTCAACTGTATCAACTCCAGCAGTCTTCTGCCACCTGATACTTATTCCAGTGTCATCTGCTGATGTAACTATGTTTATTTACCCTGTACTTGTCCTATACTGTCATCAACTGTAAGTTGCTGTTTTCCTGTTTGATTATTTATTTACTCTGTAATTGGGCGCTGCAGAACCCTTGTGGTGCCATATAAATAAAGGATAATAATAATAATAATAATAATAATAATAATTATGTGCTGTATGAAATATGTGTTGAATCTATCGCTGTGGCATGTCTGTGTAAATGCGTATGTTCACACATATTGAGTCGCTATGCTTGCAAATCTGCTCGCTGCACGTATTTGCAAGCATAGCGACTCAATATGTGTGGAGTCTGTATGTTCTTGCTATGTACTAATTTTGACTTCGACAAGGGACATTAAGAAAAGTGTCCTCAGTGTCCTGAAAAATGCGATTGTACCCAGTGACCACTAAACACCGACAAGTGGAGTAGAGCAAACTAAGGTCTACATGACTGTGAAAACCCACCGGGTAGTTGAATTGTCTCCCGCAGCAACATCTGCAGCGGCACCTGTAGCAGCATCTCACAAACGACCGCTGTGTATCACCGGTTTCTGTAAGAGGCACACCGCTGACAACCTCTTATGGAAACTGAGGGACATTATCGCACAATGACTTACCCCACTTAAACTCTCCTGGGGATTTGTGATTTTGGACAACGCCACCAATATTGTGCGTGCATTACATCTGGGCAAATTCCAGCACTTCCCATGTTTTTCACATACTATTAATTATGGTGGTGCAGAATTTTTTTAAAAATGACAGGGCCATGCAGGAGATGTCGGTGGCCCGAAAATTTGTGGGCCACTTTTGACATTCAGCCACTGCGTGCCACTCCTAGATGGGCCAGATATTTGTGCTGCCCACTTGGGTCATTTAGGTTAGTCATCCAGCTACCTCATTGCAACTCTTTTTCTTCTTTGCATTATGTGATGTTTGGGGCCTAGTTTTTAAAAGTGCCATTCTGTCTGACACTGCAATGCCACTCCTTGATGGGCCAGGTGTTTGTGCCGCACACTTGTGTCGCTTAGCTTAGTCATCCAGCAACCTCGGTGCTCCTCTTTTTTTCTTTGCATCATGTGCTGCTTGAGGCCTAGTTTTTAAACATGCTATCTTGTCTGACACTGCAGTGCCACTCCTAGATGGGCCAGGTGTTTGTGCCACCCACTTGGGTCGCTTAGCTTAGTCATCCAGTGACCTCTGTGCAAGTTTTGCCTAAAAACAATATTTTGAGGTGTGAGGTGTTCAGAATAGACTGGAAATTAGTGGAAATGAATGTTATTGAGTTATTAACATTGAGTTATTGAGTAATTAATAAAACTACCCCCAAATTCTGTGATTTCACCTGTTTTTATGTTTTTTCAAAAATCATCCAGATCCCAAACCAAAACGCGAAAGGGTAGATTTGGCAAAACCAGTCCAGATCCAAAACACTAGCGGGTATCCAGATCCAAAACCAAAACACGAAAAGTGTCCGCTGCACATCCCTACTTTTTACACATTACAGCAAGCAGAGTCCACCTTCTACACATAACGGCAGGTATAGTCCCCCTTTTTACACAGTACAGCAAGCATAGTCCCTTTTTACACATAATGGCAGGAGTCCCCCTCACCTCGGCCCTGAGCTAGCAGCAGGGCTGGCACAAGTTATCTACTGGGGTGGAGATCCGGGATTCCGGGCTCAGGCAGCGTGCACTCTGCAGCACGAAGCAGTGAGCTCCGGGGAGAGCTTGCGGCTTAGAGTCCAGGGCTGGAAGACACTACAGGTGTCTGGGTGCAGGCAGCGGCGGGACCTGAAAACAGCCCAAGCATTCCCTGTCAGGCTGAACTGTAAATTCCAGGGGGTGATGCTCAGGCTGCATGGTAAGGGCAGGTGGTGGGATCGGGCATTGCTGTCCGCGTAAGCTCACTGTACCTCCGTTTGGGGGACAGAGTGGGTGTCAGGGCTAGGCCACACTGTAAATGCCAGCTGCTGGGGTGGGTTCGGCCACTGCTGCCCACGGCAGCTCACTGTACCTCCGTTCGGTGGCGGGAAGTCAGGGTCATGCTACACTGTAAGCGCTGGCTGCTGGGGTGGGATCAGGCATTGCTGCCTCCGGCAGCTCACTCTAACCGCCATTGGGGGGGGGGGGGGGGGTCAGGGCCAGGCTATACTCTAAGCGCTGGCTGCTGGGGTGGGAGCGGCTCACTGTATCCTCCGATGGTCAGGTAGTAGAGGGAAGGAGTGGGTACTGGGAGCACAGAGTGCGCTCTTCAGACAGCACTGCCTGGCTGTACCCCTCAGACAGACACGCATTGCAGCACAGAACTACGGTGTTGCCAGCGGTACTGCACCCATAGTGCATATGCACAGTGTGCAAGGCACCGTTAGCAAACACCTATTTACTGCCCTGACACACACAACCACAGCCTGTCTCCTGCACGCACAGTCTGTTCCCCCAATTCACACACACACACACACACACACACACACACAGCCTGTCCCCTACATACAGATGGAGCCTCTGTTGTCTTTGCTGGCTGAGGCACTAGTCATGATCTGGCATACGCAGCGTGCCTGGGCGCAAGGAGGCTTGCCTTGTCGTAGGGAGGCGCACAGAGCGTTACCTTTACGTGTAATACCTGCGATCATCCACCAGCTTTTTAAAATCACCATTGCACATGCGTGTGGTCTCCATTAAAATACAATACCAAACTACTGTACAGCATAAGAACTACTTTACTGGAGTGTCTCATTACACTACATTATGCTACAGCATGCCATACAGTATATTACAGTGTACAGATGCAAATACAGTAGTACAGTATATACAGACACAAAGGAATGTGATAAAGCCACAGTATAGTCCAGGCATGTCCAAACTGCGGCCCTCCAGCTGTTATGAAACTACATATCCCAGCATGCCCTGAGACCGTTTTGCTGTCAGAGAATGCTAAAGCTGTGTCAGGGCATGCTGGGATATGTAGTTTCTCAACAGCTGGACGGCTGCAGTTTGGACATGCCTGGTTTAGTCCATTGATGTTAGGAAAATGTGAGTGTCCAAGTCCCACAGACAAATCAACAAATAAAAACAGTAGTGTATACAGACGCAAACGAACGTGTTACAGGTGCAGTGTGGTCTATTGATGTTAGGGATATGTGAGCGTCCAAATCCCATAGCCATTACGGCATAATCAAAACCAATGGGCTTATGCATCTGTCACACGGTAATGTGTCTGAGTGTTGAAGTGTGCCGCTTCCCATGCTTAGAGTCCCGGGTTCGATTCCCAAAGTGCAAATGCATGTTAATTTTTTCCTGACACTGTATTCATTTTTTATTTTTGTATCTATCTTAGTGTGCACACAAGTTTTACATAAAGCAGGGCAAAGCTGCAGGAGCATTTCTACTGTAAAATACACAGCAGCTATGAGGATAAGGTTCTATGCAGTGTACGGTACACATACAATACTGTAGCAGGCCAGACCCGATTGAAATAGCTACCACACGTGACCACTTGCCTCGTGGCAGCCCTCAGCTATGGAGCGAGTGACAGCATAGGTTTTGCAAGTTACAGGGCAATGCTGAAGGAGCGTCACAATACCCTAGCTAAAATACATAGGGTTGATAGGGATAGGCGAGCTCTATGCACATTACTATGCACCAGACTTGATTGCATAGCAAGTTGACAAAATGGCTGCCGACCGTGACCCCTTTCCCCGTGGAAGCTGTCAGCTATGGAGCGAGCGACGGCATAGGTTTTGCAGGCTACAGGGCAATGCTGAAGGAGCGTCTCAATACCCTAGCTAAAATACACTGGGGCAATGAGGTCCCATAGAATGATCAATTAATAAATATAGTGTATACAGACGCAAAACAAGGAGTTTCGCATTGGTTTTTGTGTAGGGGACTTGGACGCTAATATAGGACACTTCCGCAGACGAGAGAATGAATACTTTCTGCATAACACAGTATTTATCCAACACCTCCCCCCACCCCCATCTTGCTACCCCTTTCCACCTGCTAATTTCACAGACAGACAGGGAGGTCAGGTTACAATAAATTGACCACAGAGTACTAATGTATACAGTATGTAAATGAAGAGCTGATAAGAAGATCTCTTGTCCCTTCTCATACAGTACAGCACAGATTCTCTAACGTCAATGAACTACGGTACAGTATTGCTCGAACACTTACTGTAGTTGCATCTGCACACACAACAGTATTTTTATTGATATGTCTATGGGTGTATTTTAGATAGCAGAATTAGACACTCATGAACTTTTCCCTGATTTATGTAAATTCTGTGCATGTTTCTATTGAATGTGAAGGTACTGTTACAGTAGATGACGCCAATTTTTTTTTTTAATACAGTGTCAGAATTTTTTTTATTTTTATTCATTGCTCATTTTATGGGACCTCATTGCCACTGTGTAGACAGTATATTTTAACTAGTGTATAGAGACGCTCCTTCAGCATTGCCCCGATTATTGCAATATCGATACCATCGCTCGCTCCATACAGTTGCTGTGGGCTTCCGTGAGGCACTGGGTCACGAGCGGCATCCATTTTGTAAACCTGCTCTGTGATTGAGTCTGGCCTGCTACTGTACTGTATGTTTACCGTATGGACACTGGAGCTCGCTTATCCCCATAGCCGCTGTGTATTTTAAATAGCAGAATGTGATGCTCCTGCAGCTTTGTCTTGATTTATGTAAAATCTGTCTGCACACTTCTATTGAATGTGAAAGTATATTACTACAGATTACGAAAAAATAAAAAATAAAGTGTCAAAAAAAAACCATGTATTCACACTTTGGGAATCGAACCTTAGCATGGGAAGCAGCACACCTCACCCCTTGGACACGACGGATCATGATAGATGCACAGGCTCATGTGTAAATGTACTCTAAGCAGTGATCCCTTTGCATTGGTGTTTTTGTGTAGGGGACTTGGACACTCATATTTGACACTTCAGCATTCTGTATCCCTATTGTTAATGGACCATAGTTTGTAACATGTTCTACAGTATATTGTGATTTTCATCTATGTAAACTGCAGTATTGTTTTATTAACACATTTGTTGTGTCTGAGTCTGTATACACTAACACGGCAAAGGACAAGTGTTTTAACATGTTTGTATGCCTCTCTATAAACTTTTTTCTTTACTCTCTCCGTCTGACCATTGGCCTGTGTGTACAGTATGCAGTACGTACATTCATCACTGACCAATTGCCAGAGCTTGTAGATCAATCCGTCGCTATTCGTTCTAAAGTCCTGTTTAGTGGAGCATTAGCCACCCCGTTCTAAAGTCCTGATTAGTGGAGCATTAGCCACCCAGTGTGTGTGTGTGTGTGTGTGTGTGTGTGTGTGTGTGTGTGTGTGTGTGTGTGTGTGTGTGTGTGTGTGTGTGTATTTATATATATATATATATATATATATATATATATATAAACAGGTCATATATATATATATATATATATATATATATATAAACATATATATATATATATAAACAGGTCATATAAATATATATATATATATATATATATATATATATATATATATATAAATAAACAGGTTTTATAAATATATATATATATATATATATATATATATATATATATATATATATATATATATATATATATATAAACAGGTTATATATATATATATATATATATTGTGACAAGAACACTGGGATAGTGTTTGAGGGCAGGTATGTTTGTCCCAGGTTCTTGTCTTACATGTTTTAGAAAATTAAAACTTCTAGGAAAAATGCTTTTGTTTTGTCAGAACCTTTTCAGTTTGCTGTAAAAGCTGGGTAAAGGCTCTGAGAGAGCGATAAGGCGAGTTCTAGACATTGGGCCCAGTTCGGGTCTTCGGCCTCACAGAGGGCTAATCAGGGTTTCAGCTGTGTAAGAGTGTTATAGGGCTGCTAGCCTGATTAGTATGGAGAGACTGCCTGGGAAGACTGGAGGGATCTGTGTGAGAGAAACACGCTTTCTGATACAAGTGAGCCATACAGTGTTTACTGGAGAACTCTGTGTTTTTGTTTAGTGATAGTTAGGAACATCTTGTGTTTAGTTAGTGCCGGACAGGCAAGGTATTTTCTTTTGGTGTTTGTTTTATTTTCTGTTTCAATAAAACTGGCCGGGACCAGTTGTACCAGAAACTGGACTTGTGTTGTTCCTCAGCTGCTGCGTGCTGCCATATTCCCCAGGAAGAGGCGCCTTGCACCCCTACAGTGTTACAACTTGGTGGAGAATGCGGGAATGACGTTCTGCGCATAAGTGAAAGCAGCAGCTTTGTGAGGCCTGCAGAAAATGTTTTTTTATGCAGATACAGCCCAGTGTGAAGTTACTGAGACTTACCCTGAGGATTTGATATATGTCCTGGGTGAAAGCCACCTGAAAAGTCTATTGACATGGAGGAACTGCTCAAAGCCTTGCTGCAAGCTACAGCGGCTCAGCAGGAGGCCAACAGACAGCAGCAGGTGGCAATGGAGGAAAATTGGAGACTACAGCGAGAGGCCTTAACAGAAGTGATGCAGAGCCTTGCAGCCCGGATTGGAGATATGGCCGTCAGTGCTCCGACCAGCTCTAGTTCTATACGGGCCAGTCACTTCCTGCAGAAAATGACAGAGGCTGATGATGTGGAGGCCTACTTGACCACGTTTGAAAGGACTGCAGAGCGTGAGAACTGGCCGAAAGCACAGTGGTCCAGTCTGCTGGCACCTTTTCTGTCAGGTGAGCCCCAAAAAGCGTACTTTAATTTAAGCCCTGCAGAGGCTCGGGACTATGATAAACTAAATACTGAGATCCTGACCCGCCTGGGAGTCACGCTGTCAGTACGAGCACAACGGGTGCACCGTTGGGTGTACGCCATGGAGAAGCCTCCGCGCTCTCAGATGCACGACCTTAATCAGCTAACAAAAAAATGGCTACAGCCAGAGACATTAACTGGTCCCCAGATGGTTGAAAGAGTCGTCATGGACCGCTACTTGAGATCTTTGCCCATGGTCCTGCGCAAGTGGGTGAGCCATGGAAACCCGGGTACTGCTGACCAATTAGTGGACATGGTAGAGCGGTATTTGGCAGCAGAGGAACTACTGATGACCACCCAGCAACCCATAGATCCTCGACAGCGCCCTTCAGTAAAGGCTGGTAAGACTGTTCCGTGGGAAAACGTTGCTGGGCGGTTAAGAGAACGCAAGGCTGGAGAGACTGTAAACACTGGCCCTGGAGACAGGCCAATGGGGTTAGAACAGTCTATGTTGCCCAAACGGGTTGATAATCGTGTGGTTAAATGTTTTAGATGTGGTATGCCAGGTCATGTTATTGCCAATTGCCCAGTCATGCAAGAACCCATGCAATGTGATGCTGCCTTTGAATGTCGCAGAATGTCTTTCTTTGCTAGGTTAGCCTGTACTGTGGTACCTTCACCTGAGCTGGAAAAACAAATGTGTGATGTGTTCTTAGAGGGTAACCGGGTAGAGGCCTTGCTAGATTCAGGAAGTTTAGTTACCCTCGTGAAAGCTGGGTTAGTGAACCCCTTAAAGGTCCAGCAAATACCTATTGGGGTAACTTGCATACATGGGGATACCCAATATTATGTCACTGCTGAAGTGAATATAGAAACTTGTTGTGGGTCAGCAATGGTTAAAGTAGGACTGGTCCCCACCTTGGTGCATAAGGCCATAATAGGGAGGGATTTTCCTCATTTTTGGAAACTGTGGGAATCACGTTTATCAACAGATGTGAGAAGTGAAGAGCCAGTTGGTAATACCGGTGATTGTATGGATGTGCGTGTGTCTTCGGAACTTTCTGACCCTTTGCCTTTTGCCAGTTTGGCTGGGGAAGTGACAGATGGGGAGTCCAGTGAGGACCCTCTTGCTGGGAACAGAGAAATAGTGGTTAGAAACGAAAGCGTGCCTGACCTGGAGGTAAAAAGGGATCTGTTTGCATCTGAACAGTTAAAGGATCCTACCTTGATAAAGGCTAGAGAGAATGTTAAGATTGTTAATGGGGAGTCTGTGGTACCAGGTGACAGGGTTATGTATCCCCACATGGCCATCTGTAATGAGCTCTTGTACCACATTGTCAAAAAGGGTGAGGATGTGGTGGAACAGCTGGTAGTACCCCAGCCTTATCGGAGAACGGTACTAGATTTAGCTCATAGTCACGTTACAGCAGGACATTTAGGGGCAGAAAAAAAACACTGAAAGAGTTTTACAAAGGTTCTTTTGGCCAGGGGTTTATAAAGAAGTGTCTGAATATTGTTCTTCCTGTCCTGAATGCCAGTATCATGCCCCTAGACCCCATTTCAGGAGCCCACGAGTTCCCATGCCTATTATAGAGGTCCCGTTTGACAGAATAGCTATGGATCTCGTGGGGCCCTTGTTAAAATCCGCTCGGGGCCATCAGTATATCCTGGTAATAATGGACTATGCCACTCGATATCCTGAGGCTGTCCCTTTACGCACTATCACAACCAAGGCGATAGCTAGGGAGCTGGTGCAGGTTTTTAGTAGAGTGGGAATACCAAAAGAAATTTTGACTGACCAAGGTATTCCATTTATGTCAAGGGTCATGAAAGAATTGTGCAAATTATTTAAGGTCACTCACCTCAGGACGTCCATTTACCATCCCCAAACTGATGGGTGATGGAAAGGTTTAATAAAACATTAAAAAGTATGTTAAAAAAGGTGGTCGATAAAGATGGGAAAAACTGGGATTGTTTGTTGCCCTACTTGTTAATGGCCGTCAGAGAAGTTCCTCAGTCCTCTACGGGGTTTTCTCCATTTGATTTGTTGTATGGTAGACACCCCAGAGGGCTGTTGGACTTTGCCAAAGAGATGTGGGAAGGACAGCCCACTCCTTATAGAAGCGTTATTGAACATGTAACACAAATGCAGGATAGGATTGCTGCCGTGGTACCTATGTTATGCACACCAGTGCCTGCAGGAATGTACTGGTGTCAGAACTGTTATGCACTCCAGTGCCTGCAGGAATGTACTGGTGTCTGAACGGATAGGTATGCAAAACAAATGAACTCACAGACAGACTGGGGAATATGACATTACGTACACAGAAGGTGATAGGGTAACAAAATACACACAAAGTGAACAGAGAAGCCCAGAGGCTAAGGAACTTGGTTTCTCCCTAGTATTAGTAATGCTCAGATGGGAAAAGCAAGATGTTGTGTTTTAATACGTAGAGAATCCGAAATGCTGTTGCTAAGGGCAACAGCAAAACCCTAAAGGGTTACCAACGGGTGTGGCAGTAAACTCCTTGGTCAGAGATGGAATGATAGACACAAGGAGAGTCTCCACAATCCTAATTCTCACTTGCAGTGCACAGGTTCAGCTTACTGCCACTAAACTGACACCTGACACCTTGCACAGTGAGACAGGATTTAGGCAGGCAAGTCTTAGAATACAGCCGCAAACTTGCTAAGTTCACAGAGTAGTAAAAGAACCCCAGCAAGCTAAACGACTGACTCCAGTCTTACTGCTAGGTCTGGATTGGCAGAGTGTAGTACCAAATCCCCAGGCCTATTTGCAGTAAGCAACAACAAATACAGAGCTACACAGTACTGGCTAACTTTCAGGAACTGACTAACCAACAAAGATTCAGCAGCATCTGCTTAACCTGAGAAGAGGCCTTATAAAGCAGGTGCTGTCCACGCCCCACTCAGACCTCACAGACTGTGAGCACAAAAACCAGCACCGGATCCCCTGCCGTGCACAGAGCCTGTAACCACTGCACAGCAAAAGACCCGAACCGGAGTATCAGCTGCGCTCAGGTTACTCCGCTAGCACTTGTCTCCCGGTTGCCATGACGACGTGGCAGCACAGGGCAGGAGACCCTAACAACCTATTGTCAGAGAACACATGGAACAGGCCCAAAGTGCTCAACAGAGGGTATATAACCGGAGTGCCAAGATAAGGGAATTTGCTCCTGGAGATAGAGTTCTTGTTTTGGTACCCACTGTGGAAAGCAAGTTCCTAGCTAAATGGCAGGGTCCATTTGAGATTAGGGAAAAAGTGAATGAGGTTAATTACAAAGTATACCAGCCGGGAAAGAGAAAACTCGAACAAATTTATCATGTTAACTTAATCAAACCCTGGAAAGATAGGTTGTCTCTGTCAGCGGAGCCTTGCCCTTTGGTGTCTTCACCTCGGTTGCTTCCCGCAGTGAAGGTGTCAGAGACATTATCAGCTGATCAGAAAAATAGGGAAATATTTTCAGAGCTGCCTGGCCGAACGACCATAATAAAACATGACATTGTCACAGAACCAGGGGTCAGGGTCCATTTAAAGCCATATAGGATTCCGGAAGCTCAGCGAGAAGCTGTTTCTAAAGAAGTTAAAACCATGTTAGAACTTGGAGTCATAGAGGAATCTAACAGTGAGTGGTCCAGTCCCATAGTTCTCATCCCGAAGCCCGACGGTAGCATACGCTTCTGTAATGACTTTCATAAGTTAAATGAGGTGTCCAAGTTTGATGCATACCCCATGCCCCGTGTGGATGAGCTTATAGTAAGGCTGGGAACAGCCAGGTTTCTCACCACGTTGGACCTGACCAAAGGTTACTGGCAAATACCTTTATATGATGGCGCAAAAGAAAAAACAGCCTTTTCGGTGTCGGAGGGGCTGTACCCATGCCTATTATAGAGGTCCCGTTTGACAGAATAGCCATGGATCTCGTGGGGCCCTTGTTAAAGTCCGCTCGGGGCCATCAGTATATCCTGGTAATAATGGACTATGCCACTCGATATCCTGAGGCTGTCCCTTTACGCACTATCACAACCAAGGCGATAGCTAGGGAGCTGGTGCAGGTTTTTAGTAGAGTGGGAATACCAAAAGAAATTTTGACTGACCAAGGTACTCCATTTATGTCAAGGGTCATGAAAGAATTGTGCAAATTATTTAAGGTCACCTCAGGACGTCCATTTACCATCCCCAAACTGATGGGTTGGTGGAAAGGTTTAATAAAACATTAAAAAGTATGCTAAAAAAGGTGGTTGATAAAGATGGGAAAAACTGGGATTGTTTGTTGCCCTACTTGTTAATGGCCGTCAGAGAAGTTCCTCAGTCCTCTACGGGGTTTTCTCCATTTGATTTGTTGTATGGTAGACACCCCAGAGGGCTGTTGGACGTTGCCAAAGAGACATGGGAAGGACAGCCCACTCCTTATAGAAGCGTTATTAAACATGTAACACAAATGCAGGATAGGATTGCTGCCGTGGTACCTATTGTCAGAGAGCACATGGAACAGGCCCATAGTGCTCAACAGAGGGTATATAACCGGAGTGCCAAGATACGGGAATTTGCTCCTGGAGATAGAGTTCTTGTTTTGGTACCCACTGTGGAAAGCAAGTTCCTAGCTAAATGGCAGGGTCCATTTGAGATTAGGGAAAAAGTGAATGAGGTTAATTACAAAGTATACCAGCCGGGAAAGAGAAAACTCGAACAAATTTATCATGTTAACTTAATCAAACCCTGGAAAGATAGGTTGTCTCTGTCAGCGGAGCCTTGCCCTTTGGTGTCTTCACCTCGGTTGCTTCCCGCAGTGAAGGTGTCAGAGACATTATCAGCTGATCAGAAAAATCAGGTTAAAGAGTTTCTCATCCAAAATAGGGAAATATTTTCAGAGCTGCCTGGCCGAACGACCATAATAAAACATGACATTGTCACAGAACCAGGGGTCAGGGTCCATTTAAAGCCATATAGGATTCCGGAAGCTCAGCGAGAAGCTGTTTCTAAAGAAGTTAAAACCATGTTAGAACTTGGAGTCATAGAGGAATCTAACAGTGAGTGGTCCAGTCCCATAGTTCTCATCCCGAAGCCCGACTGTAGCATACGCTTCTGTAATGACTTTCATAAGTTAAATGAGGTGTCCAAGTTTGACGCATACCCCATGCCCCGTGTGGATGAGCTTATAGAAAGGCTGGGAACAGCCAGGTTTCTCACCACGTTGGACCTGACCAAAGATACCTTTATATGATGGCGCAAAAGAAAAAACAGCCTTTTCGGTGTCGGAGGGGCTGTACCCATGCCTATTATAGAGGTCCCGTTTGACAGAATAACCATGGATCTCATGGGGCCCTTGTTAAAGTCCGCTCGGGGCCATCAGTATATCCTGGTAATAATGGACTATGCCACTCGATATCCTGAGGCTGTCCCTTTACGCACTATCACAACCAAGGCGATAGCTAGGGAGCTGGTGCAGGTTTTTAGTAGAGTGGGAATACCAAAAGAAATTTTGACTGACCAAGGTACTCCATTTATGTCAAGGGTCATGAAAGAATTGTGCAAATTATTTAAGGTCACCTCAGGACGTCCATTTACCATCCCCAAACTGATGGGTTGGTGGAAAGGTTTAATAAAACATTAAAAAGTATGCTAAAAAAGGTGGTTGATAAAGATGGGAAAAACTGGGATTGTTTGTTGCCCTACTTGTTAATGGCCGTCAGAGAAGTTCCTCAGTCCTCTACGGGGTTTTCTCCATTTGATTTGTTGTATGGTAGACACCCCAGAGGGCTGTTGGACGTTGCCAAAGAGACATGGGAAGGACAGCCCACTCCTTATAGAAGCGTTATTAAACATGTAACACAAATGCAGGATAGGATTGCTGCCGTGGTACCTATTGTCAGAGAGCACATGGAACAGGCCCATAGTGCTCAACAGAGGGTATATAACCGGAGTGCCAAGATACGGGAATTTGCTCCTGGAGATAGAGTTCTTGTTTTGGTACCCACTGTGGAAAGCAAGTTCCTAGCTAAATGGCAGGGTCCATTTGAGATTAGGGAAAAAGTGAATGAGGTTAATTACAAAGTATACCAGCCGGGAAAGAGAAAACTCGAACAAATTTATCATGTTAACTTAATCAAACCCTGGAAAGATAGGTTGTCTCTGTCAGCGGAGCCTTGCCCTTTGGTGTCTTCACCTCGGTTGCTTCCCGCAGTGAAGGTGTCAGAGACATTATCAGCTGATCAGAAAAATCAGGTTAAAGAGTTTCTCATCCAAAATAGGGAAATATTTTCAGAGCTGCCTGGCCGAACGACCATAATAAAACATGACATTGTCACAGAACCAGGGGTCAGGGTCCATTTAAAGCCATATAGGATTCCGGAAGCTCAGCGAGAAGCTGTTTCTAAAGAAGTTAAAACCATGTTAGAACTTGGAGTCATAGAGGAATCTAACAGTGAGTGGTCCAGTCCCATAGTTCTCATCCCGAAGCCCGACTGTAGCATACGCTTCTGTAATGACTTTCATAAGTTAAATGAGGTGTCCAAGTTTGACGCATACCCCATGCCCCGTGTGGATGAGCTTATAGAAAGGCTGGGAACAGCCAGGTTTCTCACCACGTTGGACCTGACCAAAGATACCTTTATATGATGGCGCAAAAGAAAAAACAGCCTTTTCGGTGTCGGAGGGGCTGTACCCATGCCTATTATAGAGGTCCCGTTTGACAGAATAACCATGGATCTCATGGGGCCCTTGTTAAAGTCCGCTCGGGGCCATCAGTATATCCTGGTAATAATGGACTATGCCACTCGATATCCTGAGGCTGTCCCTTTACGCACTATCACAACCAAGGCGATAGCTAGGGAGCTGGTGCAGGTTTTTAGTAGAGTGGGATTACCAAAAGAAATTTTGACTGACCAAGGTACTCCATTTATGTCAAGGATCATGAAAGAATTGTGCAAATTATTTAAGGTCACTCACCTCAGGACGTCCATTTACCATCCCCAAACTGATGGGTTGGTGGAAAGGTTTAATAAAACATTAAAAAGTATGTTAAAAAAGGTGGTTGATAAAGATGGGAAAAACTGGGATTGTTTGTTGCCCTACTTGTTAATGGCCGTCAGAGAAGTTCCTCAGTCCTCTACGGGGTTTTCTCTATTTGATTTGTTGTATGGTAGACACCCCAGAGGGCTGTTGGACGTTGCCAAAGAGACGTGGGAAGGACAGCCCACTCCTTGTAGAAGCGTTATTGAACATGTAACACAAATGCAGTATAAGATGTTACCCTTTGGGTTGCATGGGGCTCCAGCAACCTTTCAACGGGCGATGGATAAAATTTTGAGGCCCCATAGAAAATATGCAGCTGCCTATTTGGATGATGTAGTAATTCACAGTACAGACTGGGGGTCCCATTTGGTTAAAGTACAAGCAGTACTGGGTCAGAGGCAGGGTTAACTGCTAACCCAAAGAAGTGCTGCCTCGCAATGGAGGAGGTCAAATACTTGGGCTTCACCATAGGCAGAGGTCTGATTAGGCCCCAATTGAATAAAATTGATGCTATTCAAAATGGCCTCGTCCAGTGAATAGAAAACAGGTAAGGGCTTTTTTGGGAATAACTGGGTACTATAGACGGTTTATTCCCAATTTTGCGACCACGGCGGTGCCGTTGTCAGACCTTACCAAAGGGAAGCAGTCAAATATGGTGAAATGGAACCCTGATGCAGAAAAAGCGTTCCAAGCGTTAAAAGTGGCTTTGTGTTCACAACCGGTATTGATAACACCAGATTTTTCAAAAGAATTTGTGGTACAGACAGATGCCTCAGAAGTAGGGATAGGGGCTGTGCTGTCCCAAACCAGAGATGGGGACGAACACCCTATCATTTATTTGAGTAGGAAACTCAATGAGCATGAAAAAAGGTATGCCATTGTGGAAAAGGAGGCTTTGGCCATTAAGTGGGCACTAGATACCTTGAGATATTACCTCTTGGGTAGACAATTCAGACTAGTGACAGACCATGCCCCTTTAAAATGGATGTATGTAAATAGAGGCAAGAATGCTCATGTAACTAGATGGTTTCTAGCGTTGCAGGACTTTAGGTTTACTGTCGAACATAGACCGGGAACACAATTGGCCAACGCAGATGCATTGTCTCGCATCTTCTGTTTGGTTGCTACAAGTGTTCCGGCCCCTAGGTCGAAACAGGGGAGCGGGATATGTGACAAGAACACTGGGATAGTGTTTGAGGGCAGGTATGTTTGTCCCAGGTTCTTGTCTTACATGTTTTAGAAAATTAAAACTTCTAGGAAAAATGCTTTTGTTTTGTCAGAACCTTTTCAGTTTGCTGTAAAAGCTGGGTAAAGGCTCTGAGAGAGAGATAAGGCGAGTTCTAGACATTGGGCCCAGTTCGGGTCTTTGGCCTCACAGAGGGCTAATCAGGGTTTCAGCTGTGTAACAGTGTTATAGGGCTGCTAGCCTGATTAGTATGGAGAGACTGCCTGGGAAGACTGGAGGGATCTGTGTGAGAGAAACATGCTTTCTGATACAAGTGAGCCATACAGTGTTTCCTGGAGAACTCTGTGTTTTTGTTTAGTGATAGTTAGGAACATCTTGTGTTTAGTTAGTGCCGGACAGGCAAGGTATTTTCTTTTGGTGTTTGTTTTATTTTCTGTTTCAATAAAACTGTCCGGGGCCAGTTGTACCAGAAACTGGACTTGTGTTGTTCCTCAGCTGCTGCGTGCTGCCATATTCCCCAGGAAGAGGCGCCTTGCAACCCTACAGTGTTTCAACTAATATATATATATATATATATATATATATATATATATATATATATATATATATATATAAACACACACATGGATTCTGTATGATATCCCGATGGATGGTGGTCTGACATCAGCATCCTGACCATCAGAATCCCAACATCCCACCAGAAAGAACCCTAACCCTCCCTTGTGGGTACCTAACCCTAACCCTCACTGTTGGTGCCTAACCCTAACCCTCCCTTCCCTGCGCCTAAACCTAACCCTCCCCGCTTGGTACCTAACCCTTACCACCCCTTGTAAGTGCCTAGCCCCATTCCCGGTACCTAACCACCCCATTCCCGTCCTTGCACCCTAACCCCCCATCTAATGCCTGAACCTAAACTCCCACCCTGCGGCTGGATACGCTCTCTAAAAAAAATTCAGGATTCCAAGCGTAGATATTTTGACACCGGGATCCTGAGCTCCGTCAGGATTTTGACGCTGGGCTTATGCCATTGTTTAGGATTCTGGCATCTGGATCTGGATCCCATCCAGCGGCATTTTAACTACACCCCACACACACACATATATATATATATATATAGTACATGTGTATAAGTCAAACATTTCACACACATATAGATACCCCGATACACATACACGTATGCTTATCGTGGAATCTCATCATACTGGTCCTGACCCCTCACCATTTACCCGCAAGTAGCGTCATTTTGCAGAGGGTGGGGCCTAATAGCGATGCCGCTTTTGTAGCCATTATTATAAAGTCTGTAGCGGGTGGGGGCTTCTGGGTGCTCGGAAACCCCCCCACTGTGCGCAACTGGTGCATTTACAGTATACAGTACCTTAAGTAGATTAACCCAAAACCACAATCCTTTAGTTAAGTGACCACTGTACTTATAGACTGTATTTCATTCTAAAATTCACATTCCTATAAATGGCATTCCATTTCTAGATGCAACAGAGACATACAGAAATAAAGTTATCGTTACCCTCTAAACAATTTCTTATAATGCAGATTTCATTGTTCTTAGAGTTTTAGATATGTTTCAACATTGGCAGAGCACTGATACCCATTCACACATGCATCTAAATCCCAGGTTTTTGCATGTGAATGCGCCTAAACCTGGGATTTCTGTATGGGTGAAAGCAAATGGCATCCTGGGTCACCGCCCCTGCACTCTACCGGGATTGGTCTGAGACCCAGAATTTTGCTGCCTTGCTACACCCAGCAAATTCCTTGTGTCTGAAAGGCATATTAGTGGTTTAATTCCTCCTTTTGGTCTGTACCGTCAATTGCACAAGCTTGTGGAATATCATTACTGAGTCTGGCAGCTGTGTTGATTTATCTGTGACTACTTTTATATATTGAATTACAATAGAGATATTGTGCATTGACACGTTGCCCAGAAGAGTTAACTCATAAGAATCGCCTCCATAACAGACTGCTGTTTGATATACTGTATATAAGGTGTTATTCAGAGTTGTTAGGAAACCAAAAAAGTTACCAATTGGACATAATCTAAGGGGTAATTCAGACCTGATCACTGCTGTGCGTTTTCGCACAGCGGGTGATCCGGTCCAAACTGCGCATGCACCGCAATGTGCAGGTACGTCGGACAGCTGCAACGGGCTTTGCCGGTCAGTGACGGGATGGTGCGAAGGATCCATTCACACTGGCGAACAGATGGAGCCTCTGTTATCTTGGCTGGCTGAGGCATTAGTCGAGATCGGGCATACGCAGCGTGGCTGGGTGCAAAGAGACGCGTCTAGTCGTAGGGAGGTGCACAGAGCGTTTGCCATTACCTTTAAGTGTAATACCTGCGATCATTCACCAGATGTCGCTTTTTAAAATCACCATTGCGCATGCGTGTTGTCTCCATTAAAATACAATACCGAAATACATAGTAAGAACTACTTTACTGGTGCGTCTCATTATGCTACAATATGCTACAATATATCATACAGTATATTACAGTGTACAGACATAAATACAGTAGTACAGCATATTCAGATGCAAACAAACGTGATAAAGCCACAGAACAGTCCATTGACGTTAGGAATATGTGAGCGTCCAAGTCCCGCAGGCAAATCAACAAATAAAACCAGTAGTGTACACAGACGCAGAATATGTTACCGGTACATTCTGGTCTATTGATGTTAGGGATATTGTATGTTAGTGTCCAAATCCCATAGCCATTACGGCATAATAAAAACCAATGGGCTTATGCAACTGTCATTCGGCAACATGTCAGAGTGGTGAAGTGTTCCGCTTCCCATGCTTAGAATCCCGGGTTCGATTTGCAAAATGCGAATGCATGTTTATTTATTTATTTTTTTGTATCTATTGTACTGTACTATACTTTCACATTCAATAGAAGTGTGCACACAAGTTTTACATAAAGCAGGGTAAAGCTGCAGGAGCGTGTCTACTATAAAATACACAGCGGCTATGACGATTAGGTTCTGTGCACCGAACGGTACACATACAATATTGTAGCAGGGCAGACTCGATTGAAATGGCTACCACCCGTGACCCCTTGCCTTGTGTAAGCCCTCAGCTATCAAGCCAATGACTGCATAGGTTTTGCAAGTTACAGGGCAATGCTGAAGGAGCGTCACAATACCCTAGTTAAAATACACAGGGGCGATAGGGATAAGTGAGCTCTGTGCACATTACAATAGATCGGACTCGATTGTATAGCAAGTTGACAAAATGGCTGCCACCCGACTTCCCCCGCCTTTTGGCAGCGGTCAGCTATGGAACGAACGACGGCATAGGTTTTGCAGGCTACAGGGCAAAGATGAAGGAGCATCTGAATACCCTAGCTAGAAAACACAGAGTCGATAGGGATAAGTGAGCTCTGTGCACATTAGGATACATCAGACTTGATCGCATAGCAAGTTGACATAATGGCTGCCAATCAACTCCCCCCGCCTTGTGGCAGCGGTCACCTATGGAGCCAATGATGGCATAGGTTTTGCAGGCTACAGGGCAAAGCTGAAGGAGCGTCTGAATACCCTAGCTACAATACACAGGGGCGATAGGGATAAGCGAGCTCTGTGCACATTACAATACACCAGACTTGATCACATGGCAAGTAGACAAAATGGCTGCCAACCCAATTCCCCCCCACCTTGTGGTGTTAGGTTCCTGGTGCTCAGAACAAGGGAGATGCTGCGTAGTGAGTCCAGAGCACCAGAACGTGATGCTGAAATAAGGTGTGGTGTGGAAATAGCCCCTAGTACCCTACCTCCATTGTTTCACCCATGTGGTCAGTTCACGCCTGAGTGACTATGGTTTCTTGGGCCCACGGCAGCCGCGTTTGAAGGGCGGATTAGGTCTGCCCAACTCCGATGCCCCCAGGTCTTAGAGTGAGACAAGGCGTGAATCGAGACAGGATAATAACAAGGGGACCTCTAACTAAAGCAAACAGAAGGCTAGGGTCTACTAACAACTCTAAAACTAAATATATGTGCGGCACGCTGCCAAAGGAAAAGAACAACAAAGGAAATGCTGTCCACATGCCGACACAATACTGTTGTGTACCGGCGGTGACAGCATAAGCAGAACCCTCTGCAAAACACCAGTAACAAATATAACCAAAGAATACTGCGGCCTAGGCCGACGGACGCGGCAAAGCCGCTACTCACGGAACCAGTACAAATACTGGCAAACAGACAGGAACCCCCAATGTAGCCAACACAGACTCTCAGAACCGGAGGACAGGCAGAATCTCAAACGACAGACCGGTAGACACCAAGAAGCCAGATACTCGACCAGGCACAGATAAAGCCACAGGACTTCTGGACAGGAACGTTTCACGCAGGAGACGGGATCAGACACAGGAACCGACACTGGAACCGACACTGGAACCAACACTGGAAGCAGCTAGACAGACACTGCTAGACAGGAGCTCAGGAACTGGCATGGACTAGCTCAGAACTCAAGAACTCTGGAACTATCACCAGCGTCTGTGTATTCCACTGAGTCAGAATATAACAGAGAGTCCTAATTAATTGCGTTGTGCAGCTGCCATGCTGCACAACTGAGAGGTGCAATTAACAGACAGGTAAGGCTGAACACATGGGAACAAGCAGCAATTACACAGACTCACCACCGGCAGCAAACAAGAGTCTTCTTAAACCAGAGCAACGGGAAATCCTGGCTTGCAAGACAACTATAAACATAAAACACATAGCCAAAATGCAAAACAGGAATGAGCCACAGCCGTGGCTCATAACATGCGGCAGTGGTCAGCTATGGAGCCAGCGACGGCATAGGTTTTGCAGGCTACAGGGTAAAGCTGAAGGAGCGTCTGAATGCCCTAGCTAATGAAGCTTTGCTCTGATTTATGTAAAGTATGTGTGCATGTTTCTGTTGAATGTGAAGGTACTGTACTATTACAGTAGATTACCTCAAAACAAAAAATTCAATATAGTGTCAGAAAAACTATAATTTTTATTAATTGCTCATTCTACGGGACCTAATTGCCGCTGTGTATACAGTTTACAGTACTATAATTTTAACTAGTGTCTAGAGATGCTCCTTCAGCAGTTCCCTGATACTTTCCCCTGATACTTTCAATATCGATACTGTCGCTCACTCCATACAGTTGCTGTGGACTTCCGTGAGGCGCTGGGTCATGAGCGGCAGCAATTTTGTCAACCCGCTCTGTGATTGAGTATGGCCTGCTACTGTACTGTATGTGTACCATACGGTGCCTGGAGCTTGCTTATCCCTATAGCCGCTGTGTATTTTAAATTGCTACATGTGACGCTCCTGCAACTGTCTTGATTTATGTAAAACCTGTGTGCACACTTCTATTGAATGTGTAGGTATATTACTATATATTATAAACAACACCCATTGGTGTTTGTTTATGTCATTAGGGGACTTGGACGCTCATAATGCCGAACATGGTATTTAGCCACCACCTCCCCTTACCCCCATCCCACTCCCCCCTTCCCCCCTGGGAGCCTACACAGTTCATACAGTAGACAGGGAGGGAGGTCGGGTTACAATAAATGTGCAACACAATACTACAGTATACAGTACTGTACAGTATGTATATGAAAATCAGATAGAGAACTGCAGTCGCTTTGATAAGTGTGTAAATGGTTTAGCAGGCTACAGGGCAAAGTAGCTGTGATCCCTTCTCATAAAGTACAACACAGATTTTCTATCACCGATGATCTACAGTACTGTGTTGCTCGAACAGTTAATTGCGTCACGCTACACTAATTTATATTTATTGGTATGTCTATGGGTCCTCATTACAGCTTTGTATTTGAGATAGCGGAATCAGATGCTCCTGCAGATTTTCCCTGATTTATGTGAAACCTGTGTGCACACTTCTATTGAATGGATTACAATGGATTACAAAGAAAAAAAGAAAATTAATAAAGTGAGTGTCAGAAAAAAAAATACATTCGTACTTTGGGAATCGAACCCGGGACTCTAAGCGTGGGAGGCAGAAGCCTTCACGGCTTGCCCACACCGCCTCATGGAAGATACATAAGCTCATTTTTAAAAGTTCTACAAGCAGCTATTCTTTCCCATTGGTGTTCGCTCATATTGTAAAAAACATACAGTGTACTGTACATACTTTAAACTCAATGAACTACATTATTCCTTTCATACATTAGTTGCGTCTGCATACACTATTGTAATTTGTAATCTATTGCTTTGTCTACGGGACTTGGATGCTCACAAACAGTAACATGGCAATTGACAAGTGTTTTTACACGTTTGTTTGCATCTGTATAAACTATTTTTTTTTTTTAAACTTTCTCCGTTGGTCACCATCTGTACAGTATGCAGTACAGGACTGTATATTAACATTACAGTCGTCACTGACCATTTGCCAGAGCTTGTAGATCAGTCCGCCGCTATTCGATCTATAGCACTGGATTAGTGGAGCATTAGTCACCCAGTGGTGATGTGCATTGCATGCTGAGTCTGTAGTTGTGCCTCAATATGCCTGTCAGTGATTAAACTCTGCAACCTAAGCTATTGCCTAGGCATGACTAAACCTCTGTTTAGACGGAGAAACAGCCAAGATAACGGAGGCTCCATCTATATGCAAGGTGATTGACAGGAAGAGGCAGTTTGTGGGTAGCAACAGACTGTTTACATGAAGTGTCCAGAAAAACGCAGGCATATCCAAGCGTTTTTGGGAGGGTGTCTGATGTCAGCTCCGAGCCCGATCAGCAGGATTCAAACGCACTGGAAGAGCAAGTCCTAGGCTGTGCAGAGATTGCACAAACTGATTTTTAGCAGTTCTGCCAACACATAGGAATGCACACTTGCACAGCTAAAATAGAGACTATTTGATCGCAGGACAGCAAAAAACGCAGCCCAGCGATCAGATCGGAATTACCCCCCATGTTGCACTGCAGGTGGTGCAGATATAACGTGCAGAGAGAGTTCGATTTGGGTGGGGTGTGTTCAAACTGAAATCTAAATTCCAATGTAAAAATAAAGCAGCCAGTATTTACCGTGGACAGAAACAAAATAACCCACCCAAATCTAAAAGGCCATACACACTTGACGATGCACACATCGTTAAAGACCGTCGTTAACGACTTCCCTTGAACTTCCCTTGAACAGCTGAGCAAATGACATGAGCATACACACTACCAACGACCAACGACCAAAGACCAAAGACCAAAGACCATAGACCATTCATCATTGAAGCATCCAAGTTGAACAATTTATTAAAATAATGAGCTGGGAACAGGGCTGGTGAACAGTGGCTTGGTCGTTGGTCGTTGGTCTTTCACACTATACACATTCAACGACGTCTCTGGTCGGTAACGACCATAGTGGAAATTGAGCATACATGCTCCACAGATAAGCGAGGGTCGTTAACGTCCCGCGGGGCCGCGCATCGGTGGTCGTCGGATGCATACACACTTGACGATATAATGAGCGACGCCGTTGATGAGGGCTGAAATGAACGACGTCGTTCATTTTATCGTCAAGTGTGTATGGGCCTTAACTCTCTCTCTGCACATGTTATATCCTCCCCACCTGCAGTGCAACATGGGGCCTACAGTAATTCAGACCTGATCGCTGTTGTGTGAATTTGCAGAGGTTTGCGATCGGATAGTTGCTGCCCAGCCAGAGTGAAAACCCGCCCCGTGCAAGTCTGCGTACTTTGCGCGAAAAGCTTTGCAAGCAGGGGTCAGCTGCAAATTTGTTTGCAACTCGCCATTGAATGTTTTTTCCAGTCTGTGCAGCCCACGACTTACTCCTACAGTGTGAAAAAAACAGGCTGATCAGGCCGGAGCTGGCGTCACACACCCTCCTGAAGACGATTGGGAACGCCTGCGTTTTTCCCGACACTCCCAGAAAACGGGCAGTTACCACCCCCAAATGCCTGCTTCCTGTCAATCAATCTGTGTATGCCTAGCAATCAAAAAAGACGCAGGATTTTTTTGCAGTTTGGAATCGCGCCAGCGCAGTCATTCGATAATCGGCTGCTTTGTGATTTCGCACAACAGCGATCAGGTCTGAATTAGGCCTATGGTTTTGCCCAATTGCTAACTTTTTTGGTTTGCTAACAAATCTGAGTCTGAAGAACCCCCATAGTTATTAATTACTTATGTTTAGTAGGAGGGCTGCCACAGTGAGGAAGGACCCCGGAGGTCAGAAACACGTTGGTGGTTTTTGTACTCTCTTTGGCAGTGGACACACAGGACTTATAGATTGGTAAATGCTCAATTAGCTTAGTAATATCATTCAGGTGCTCGAAAGGGAGGGGTATTTCTGAGCAAGAAAAAAAGGAATTGGTTTCCCCAGCACCCTGGATGATAACAGTAACCAGATATAAATCCCACATGATAATAGAATTCAGAGATCTTCGTTACACATATTTGCGCAAATGTGTGGTTAAGCCCCAAAGCCGCATCAAGGCCTCTCTGTATATTTGGGGTCCCTAGCGCTATATCTAGGTGCAGGGTGTGGCACCCCAAAACATCAGAATGAGCCAGAAAGCCCAGCGTGGCATACCAGTGTAAAAAACTATAGTGTTAATTAGAGATGAGCGGGTTTGGTTCTTCGGAATCCGAACCCGCCCGAACTTCAGTTTTTTTTACACGGGGCCGAGCGACTCGGATCTTCACGCCTTGCTCGGTTAACCCGAGCGCGCCCGAACGTCATCATCCCGCTGTCGGATTCTCGCGAGGCTCGGATTCTATCGCGAGACTCGGATTCTATATAAGGAGCCGCGCGTCGCCGCCATTTTCACACGTGCATTGAGATTCATAGGGAGAGGACGTGGCTGGCGTCCTCTCCGTTTATAGAGAAGAGAGTGAGACAGTAGAGAGAGACACAGTAGTAATTTTGGGGAGCATTAGGAGGAGTACTAGTAGTTACTTGCTGAAGTGATAGATAGTGTGACTGTATTATCTGACTTGTGGGGGAGACACTGACAGTGGGGAGCAGTTAGAGTCTGAGAGCAGGACTCACGAGTACATATAACGTACAGTGCACACTTTTGCTGCCAGAGTGCCACACTGCCATTGTGACCACACTGACCACCAGTATAATATATATTGTGATTGTCTGCTTAGGAGTACTACTTGCAAGTTGCTGATAGTGTGACCAGTGACCTGACCACCAGTTTAATAATCACCACCAGAATATATATATATATATATATATATATATATATATATATATATATATATATATATTCAACAATAGGGGGGAGAAATATTTGCGCCACTTGTGTACAACACCAAATAATCTAGGATCCACGTATAGAAAATAAATGACACTCCCTAGGAATTAACACAGGGCGTCAGCTGTCCCCCAGAAACACAGGGATGGTAATTCCCTGTAACAACGAGTAATGCACACAGGGGGGTGGGGGATATAGCGACCGTCGGTGTCTTAAAATAGTTCAGTAAGTATGGATCTAAAAGGTGTAGCTAAAAACGAGTAACCAGATCAGAGAGATAATTTTAAAAAGGGGGGATATTTATTTAAACACTAAAACAGATATTAATTACATATAAAGCTAAAATTTAGACAGCAGTTCTTCTTAAAAAAATGGAACTTAAAACAACATACACAATGCTTTAAAATACCAGTTAAAAAACGTTAAAAATCTGTAAAAACAATTTTAACTTAACTTGGTATAAGGTCACTGCCAGGTAGCCCAACGCGTTTCGTCCTTAGGACTTCATCAAGGGGTAAAGGCAGAATGAGACTGGACTCTTATTTATACTAGTACTAATCACATAATGATTATGACATCACTTCCTGTTAATTTACTCATCATATTGTGAGATGGGTTAAAAATTCCGTATACTAACACATCTATGGTTTCTATTTACTGATATATGTATGTACATTCACAAGGCATTGTTCATTGAGCAGATTTGGTGTTAAAAACTTATAGAATTAACTTGTAAAGGCGCCGGCGGTTCTTTGCCGCCCCACTTCCGGTTTTCGTCCGTCGCGTCACTTCCGCCCCACTTCCGGTGTGCGACTGCGCATGCGCCCGCGGCTGCGGGCGTAAGAGACCAAACAACACTATGACAAGTGTTCTCTGAAAGTTCATTGCGGCGGCCATCTTTGGGTGGATTTGTTCATAATGAATCACATTCAGCAGCCATGTTAGCGGGGACCAAGGTTAAAGACATAGGTTTTATTTCTCCAGTAAAGTGCATGAAAATAGATAGAAAAACGGAGATTAGTCACTGTTAATGTCAATATAGTAGCATAGGCTTGTTATAGTAATAAATAAATATATAGTATATAACTATAAAGACATATAGAGATATAAATATAAATATATGCTTAAATATAAAGTGCAGAGTGCAAATTAAAGGTGATAATAAATGTTAGGTGCTAAGTGCAAATTTATTTTATTATGATGCAGATAGTGTGATATATTATACTGACATGCTCATGTAGGCTATATTATTGTTAGTTTGGTTTACAGTACCTGATCTTCCCAGATGGTCTCCCTGGTCTGGTACTGATCAGGCCCAACACTGCTTCGCTTCCAAGATCGGACGAGATTGGGCCTTTCCAGTGTGGTCTGACTGTAATGATCACTTTTTACCATACATGTGTCAATCTCAATATATCAATGGGCTAAAGGGTGATATTTATCAGAAAGAAAAATGTTAATGGGAATAGGATGGGGAAAAAAAAAGGGGGGGGGGGGGGGGGGGAATGGGAAGGGGGTGGGGGGGGGGGGGGGGGGAGGGAAGGAGGGTGCGTGTGAAAAATACTAGGTGTGGGTGGAAAAGATGGGGTTGGTCTAGGTAGGGATCCAACCGTGATAATCCAGTATTGTAGTTTTCATAGAAAAGGAGCGATTTCGTAATAGTCATTAAATCCCTTCGGATGGAGGGTTTGTAGTTGGAAGATCCAAAACATTTCTCTGCGTGAGAGTTTATTGGCCAGGTCGCCACCCCTTTCTCCCAGCTTCACAAGTTCAATCGCTTTGAAAGTTAATGCCTCCGGATTTGAGTTATGTACGAGATTGAAGTGTTTGGATACTGCATGATTTTCTATTTTATTCTTTATGTTGCGAACATGTTCCTGTATCCTTATTTTCAACGGTCTCTTTGTTTTACCTACATATTGTTTTCCACAAAATTAAGGACTTCATAAACTGCAATACACAATCCGTAATATATTTATTAGAATGTGACTGTGGAAAACAATATGTAGGTAAAACAAAGAGACCGTTGAAAATAAGGATACAGGAACATGTTCGCAACATAAAGAATAAAATAGAAAATCATGCAGTATCCAAACACTTCAATCTCGTACATAACTCAAATCCGGAGGCATTAACTTTCAAAGCGATTGAACTTGTGAAGCTGGGAGAAAGGGGTGGCGACCTGGCCAATAAACTCTCACGCAGAGAAATGTTTTGGATCTTCCAACTACAAACCCTCCATCCGAAGGGATTTAATGACGATTACGAAATCGCTCCTTTTCTATGAAAACTACAATACTGGATTATCACGGTTGGATCCCTACCTAGACCAACCCCATCTTTTCCACCCACACCTAGTATTTTTCACACGCACCCTCCTTCCCTCCCCTCCCCCCCCCCCACCCCCCCACCCCCTTCCCATTTCCCCCCCCCCCCCCTTTTTTTTCCCCATCCTATTCCCATTAACATTTTTCTTTCTGATAAATATCACCCTTTAGCCCATTGATATATTGAGATTGACACATGTATGGTAAAAAGTGATCATTACAGTCAGACCACACTGGAAAGGCCCAATCTCGTCCGATCTTGGAAGCGAAGCAGTGTTGGGCCTGATCAGTACCAGACCAGGGAGACCATCTGGGAAGATCAGGTACTGTAAACCAAACTAACAATAATATAGCCTACATGAGCATGTCAGTATAATATATCACACTATCTGCATCATAATAAAATAAATTTGCACTTGGCACCTAACATTTATTATCACCTTTAATTTGCACTCTGCACTTTATATTTAAGCATATATTTATATCTCTATATGTCTTTATAGTTATATACTATATATTTATTTATTACTATAACAAGCCTATGCTACTATATTGACATTAACAGTGACTAATCTCCGTTTTTCTATCTATTTTCATGCACTTTACTGGAGAAATAAAACCTATGTCTTTAACCTTGGTCCCCGCTAACATGGCTGCTGAATGTGATTCATTATGAACAAATCCACCCAAAGATGGCCGCCGCAATGAACTTTCAGAGAACACTTGTCATAGTGTTGTTTGGTCTCTTACGCACGCAGCCGCGGGCGCATGCGCAGTCGCACACCGGAAGTGGGGCGGAAGTGACGCGACGGACGAAAACCGGAAGTTGGGCGGCAAAGAACCGCCGGCGCCTTTACAAGTTAATTCTATAAGTTTTTAACACCAAATCTGCTCAATGAACAATGCCTTGTGAATGTACATACATATATCAGTAAATAGAAACCATAGATGTGTTAGTATACGGAATTTTTAACCCATCTCACAATATGATGAGTAAATTAACAGGAAGTGATGTCATAATCATTATGTGATTAGTACTAGTATAAATAAGAGTCCAGTCTCATTCTGCCTTTACCCCTTGATGAAGTCCTAAGGACGAAACGCGTTGGGCTACCTGGCAGTGACCTTATACCAAGTTAAGTTAAAATTGTTTTTACAGATTTTTAACGTTTTTTAACTGGTATTTTAAAGCATTGTGTATGTTGTTTTAAGTTCCATTTTTTAAGAAGAACTGCTGTCTAAATTTTAGCTTTATATGTAATTAATATCTGTTTTAGTGTTTAAATAAATATCCCCCCTTTTTAAAATTCTCTCTCTGATCTGGTTACTCGTTTTTAGCTACACCTTTTAGATTCATACTTACTGAACTATTTTAAGACACCGACGGTCGCTATATCCCCCACCCCCCTGTGTGTGTGTGTATATATATATATATATATATATATATATATATATATATTTGTATATAATATATATATATATTTGTATATATATATATATATATTTGTATATAATATTGTATACCACCTACCCGTGGTTTTTTTCTTTTTCTTTCTTCTTTATACATACTACTATAGTAGCTTACTGTAGCAGTCTGCGGTGCTGCTGAGTTGACAGTGTCCAGCAGGTCCGTCATCAGTCATTACATAATAAATATATATACCTGTCCGGCTGCAGTACTAGTGATATTATATATATATATATATATATATATATATATATATATATATATATATATATATATATATATATATATATATATATAAAATATTGATTTCATCTCATTATCATCCAGTCTATATTAGCAGCAGACACAGTACGTTAGTCCACGGCTGTAGCAACCTCTGTGTCGGCAGTCGCTCGTCCATCCATAATTGTATACCACCTACCCGTGGTTTTTTTTTTTTTCCTTTCTTCTTTATACATACTACTATAGTAGCTTACTGTAGCAGTCTGCGGTGCTGCTGAGCTGACAGTGTCCAGCAGGTCCGTCATCAGTCATTACATAATAAATATATATACCTGTCCGGCTGCAGTACTAGTGATATTATATATATATATAATGATTTCATCTCATTATCAGCCAGTCTATATTAGCAGCAGACACAGTACGGTAGTCCACGGCTGTAGCTACCTCTGTGTCGGCAGTTGCTCGTCCATCCATAAGTATACTAGTATCCATCCATCTCCATTGTTTACCTGAGGTGCCTTTTAGTTGTGCCTATTAAAATATGGAGAACAAAAATGTTGAGGTCCCAAAATTAGGGAAAGATCAAGATCCACTTCCACCTCGTGCTGAAGCTGCTGCCACTAGTCATGGCCGAGACGATGAAATGCCAGCAACGTCGTCTGCCAAGGCCGATGCCCAATGTCATAGTACAGAGCATGTAAAATCCAAAATACCAAATATCAGTAAAAAAAGGACTCAAAAATCTAAAAGAAAATTGTCGGAGGAGAAGCGTAAACTTGCCAATTTACCACACGGAGTGGCAAGGAACGGCTGAGGCCCTGGCCTATGTTCATGGCTAGTGGTTCAGCTTCACATGAGGATGGAAGCACTCAGCCTCTCGCTAGAAAAATGAAAAGACTCAAGCTGGCAAAAGCAGTAGCACCGCAAAGAACTGTGCGTTCTTCGAAATCCCAAATCCACAAGGAGAGTCCAATTGTGTCGGTTGCGATGCCTGACCTTCCCAACACTGGACGTGAAGAGCATGCGCCTTCCACCATTTGCACGCCCCTGCAAGTGCTGGAAGGAGCATCCGCAGTCCAGTTCCTGATAGTCAGATTGAAGATGTCAGTGTTGAAGTACACCAGGATGAGGAGGATATGGGTGTTGCTGGCGCTGGGGAGGAAATTGACCAGGAGGATTCTGATGGTGAGGTGGTTTGTTTAAGTCAGGCACCCGGGGAGACACCTGTTGTCCGTGGGAGGAATATGGCCATTGACATGCCTGGTGAAAATACCAAAAAAAATCAGCTCTTCGGTGTGGAAGTATTTCAACAGAAATGCGGACAACAGGTGTCAAGCCGTGTGTTGCCTTTGTCAAGCTGTAATAAGTAGGGGTAAGGACGTTAACCACCTCGGAACATCCTCCCTTATACGTCACCTGCAGCGCATTCATAATAAGTCAGTGACAAGTTCAAAAACTTTGGGTGACAGCGGAAGCAGTCCACTGACCAGTAAATCCATTCCTCTTGTAACCAAGCTCACGCAAACCACCCCACCAACTCCCTCAGTGTCAATTTCCTCCTTCCCCAGGAATGCCAATAGTCCTGCAGGCCATGTCACTGGCAATTCTGACGATTCCTCTCCTGCCTGGGATTCCTCCGATGCATCCTTGAGTGTAACGCCTACTGCTGCTGGCGCTGCTGTTGTTGCTGCTGGGAGTCGATGGTCATCCCAGAGGGGAAGTCGTAAGACCACTTTTACTACTTCCACCAAGCAATTGACTGTCCAACAGTCCTTTGCGAGGAAGATGAAATATCACAGCAGTCATCCTGCTGCAAAGCGGATAACTGAGGCCTTGGCATCCTGGGTGGTGAGAAACGTGGTTCCGGTATCCATCATTACTGCAGAGCCAACTAGAGACTTGTTGGAGGTACTGTGTCCCCGGTACCAAATACCATCTAGGTTCCATTTCTCTAGGCAGGCGATACCGAAAATGTACACAGACCTCAGAAAAAGAGTCACCAGTGTCCTAAAAAATGCAGCTGTACCCAATGTCCACTTAACCACGGACATGTGGACAAGTGGAGCAGGGCAGGGTCAGGACTATATGACTGACAGCCCACTGGGTAGATGTATGGACTCCCGCCGCAAGAACAGCAGCGGCGGCACCAGTAGCAGCATCTCGCAAACGCCAACTCTTTCCTAGGCAGGCTACGCTTTGTATCACCGGTTTCCAGAATACGCACACAGCTGAAAACCTCTTACGGCAACTGAGGAAGATCATCGCGGAATGGCTTACCCCAATTGGACTCTCCTGTGGATTTGTGGCATCGGACAACGCCAGCAATATTGTGTGTGCATTAAATCTGGGCAATTTCCAGCACGTCCCATGTTTTGCACATACCTTGAATTTGGTGGTGCAGAATTATTTAAAAAACGACAGGGGCGTGCAAGAGATGCTGTCGGTGGCCAGAAGAATTGCGGGACACTTTCGGCGTACAGGCACCACGTACAGAAGACTGCAGCACCACCAAAAACGCCCGAACCTGCCCTGCCATCATCTGAAGCAAGAAGTGGTAACGAGGTGGAATTCAACCCTCTATATGCTTCAGAGGTTGGAGGAGCAGCAAAAGGCCATTCAAGCCTATACAATTGAGCACGATATAGGAGGTGGAATGCACCTGTCTCAAGCGCAGTGGAGAATGATTTCAACGTTGTGCAAGGTTCTGCTGCCCTTTGAACTTGCCACACGTGAGGTCAGTTCAGACACTGCCAGCCTGAGTCAGGTCATTCCCCTCATCAGGCTTTTGCAGAAGAAGCTGGAGGCATTGAAGGAGGAGCTAAGACAGAGCGATTCCGCTAGGCATGTGGGACTTGTGGATGGAGCCCTTAATTCGCTTAACAAGGATTCACGGGTGGTCAATCTGTTGAAATCAGAGCACTACATTTTGGCCACCGTGCTCGATCCTAGATTTAAAACCTACCTTGGATCTCTCTTTCCGGCACACACAAGTCTGTTGGGGTTCAAAGACCTGCTGGTGAGAAAATTGTCAAGTCAAGCGGAACGCGACCTGTCAACATCTCCTCCTTCACATTCTCCCGCAACTGGGGGTGCGAGGAAAAGGCTCAGAATTCCGAGCCCACCCGCTGGCGGTGATGCAGGGCAGTCTGGAGCGACTGCTGATGCTGACATCTGGTCCGGACTGAAGGACCTGCCAACGATTACGGACATGTCGTCTACTGGCACTGCATATGATTCTCTCCCCATTGAAAGAATGGTGGAGGATTATATGAGTGACCGCATCCAAGTAGGCACGTCAGACAGTCCGTACTTATACTGGCAGGAAAAAGAGGCAATTTGGAGGCCCTTGCACAAACTGGCTTTATTCTACCTAAGTTGCCCTCCCACAAGTGTGTACTCCGAAAGAGTGTTTAGTGCCGCCGCTCACCTTGTCAGCAATCGGCGTACAAGGTTACTTCCAGAAAATGTGGAGAAGATGATGTTCATTAAAATGAATTATAATCAATTCCTCCGTGGAGACATTCACCAGCAGCAATTGCCTCCACAAAGTACACGGGGAGCTGAGATGGTGGATTCCAGTGGGGACGAATTGATAATCTGTGAGGAGGGGGATGTACACGGTGATATATCGGAGGATGATGATGAGGTGGACATCTTGCCTCTGTAGAGCCAGTTTGTGCAAGGAGAGATTAATTGCTTCTTTTTTGGTGGGGGTCCAAACCAACCCGTGATTTCAGTCACAGTCGTGTGGCAGACCCTGTCACCAAAATGATGGGTTGGTTAAAGTGTGCATGTCCTGTTTATACAACATAAGGGTGGGTGGGAGGGCCCAAGGACAATTCCATCTTGCACCTCTTTTTTCTTTCATTTTTCTATGCGTCATGTGCTGTTTGGGGAGTGTTTTTTGGAAGGGCCATCCTGCGTGACACTGCAGTGCCACTCCTAGATGGGCCAGGTGTTTGTGTCGGCCACTAGGGTCGCTTAGCTTACTCACACAGCTACCTCATTGCGCCTCTTTTTTTCTTTGCGTCATGTGCTGTTTGGGAGTAGTTTTTGGAAGGGCCAGCCTGCGTGACACTGCAGTGCCACTCCTAGATGGGCCAGGTGTTTGTGTCGGCCACTAGGGTCGCTTAGCTTACTCACACAGCTACCTCATTGCGCCTCTTTTTTTCTTTGCGTCATGTGCTGTTTGGGGAGTGGTTTTTGGAAGGGCAAGCCTGCGTGACACTGCAGTGCCACTCCTAGATGGGCCAGGTGTTTGTGTCGGCCACTAGGGTCGCTTAGCTTACTCACACAGCTACCTCATTGCGCCTCTTTTTTTCTTTGCGTCATGTGCTGTTTGGGGAGTGGTTTTTGGAAGGGCCAGCCTGCGTGACACTGCAGTGCCACTCCTAGATGGGCCAGGTGTTTGTGTCGGCCACTAGGGTCGCTTAGCTTACTCACACAGCTACCTCATTGCGTCTCTTTTTTTCTTTGCATCATGTGCTGTTTGGGGAGTAGTTTTTGGAAGGGCCAGCCTGCGTGACACTGCAGTGCCACTCCTAGATGGGCCAGGTGTTTGTGTCGGCCACTAGGGTCGCTTAGCTTACTCACACAGCTACCTCATTGCGCCTCTTTTTTTTGCGTCATGTGATGTTTGGGGAGTGTTTTTTGGAAGGGCCATTCTGCGTGACACTGCAGTGCCACTCCTAGATGGGCCAGGTGTTTGTGTCGGCCACTAGGGTCGCTTAGCTTACTCACACAGCTACCTCATTGCGCCTCTTTTTTTCTTCTTTGCATCATGTGCTGTTTGGGGAGTGTTTTTTGGAAGGGCCATCCTGCGTGACACTGCAGTGCCACTCCTAGATGGGCCAGGTGTTTGTGTCGGCCACTAGGGTCGCTTAGCTTACTCACACAGCTACCTCATTGCGCCTCTTTTTTTCTTCTTTGCATCATGTGCTGTTTGGGGAGTGTTTTTTGGAAGGGCCATCCTGCGTGACACTGCAGTGCCACTCCTAGATGGGCCAGGTGTTTGTGTCGGCCACTAGGGTCGCTTAGCTTACTCACACAGCTACCTCATTGCGCCTCTTTTTTTCTTTGCGTCATGTGCTGTTTGGGGAGTGTTTTTTGGAAGGGCCATCCTGCGTGACACTGCAGTTCCACTCCTAGATGGGCCAGGTGTTTGTGTCGGCCACTAGGGTCGCTTAGCTTAGTCATCCAGCGACCTCGGTGCAAATTTTAGGACTAAAAATAATATTGTGAGGTGTGAGGTATTCAGAATAGACTGAAAATGAGTGGAAATTATGGTTTTTGAGGTTAATAATTCTTTGGGATCAAAATGACCCCCAAATTCTATGATTTAAGCTGTTTTTTAGGGTTTTTTGAAAAAAAACACCCGAATCCAAAACACACCCGAATCCGACAAAAAAAATTCGGTGAGGTTTTGCCAAAACGCGGTCGAACCCAAAACACGGCCGCGGAACCGATCCCAAAACCAAAACCCGAAAAATTTCAAGTGCACATCTCTAGTGTTAATAAATTAGTATTTAGGAAGCCGAAGCTATAGAGAGGGTGATACAAACATGAAATGTACCGTATTTGCCGGCGTATATGACGACTGGGCGTATAAGACGACCCCCCAACATTTCCACTCAAAATATAGAGTTTGTTATGTACTCGCCATATAAGACTACCCCCTCTTCCACACACCTTCCACACACCGCTGTCCCCCCTGCCTAAGCCGCTGTCCCCCCCTTCTTATGCATACCTTGATACTCCAAATCTCTTATACTGTAAGAGACATGTCAGTGCTGCCACTGTCCGCTGTCCTCCCTGCCTAACCGCCTGTCACTGCTGAATGTGACAGGCGGTTAGGCAGGGAGGACAGCGGCAGCACTGACATGTCTCTTATAAGAGATTTGCAGTAGCAAGGTATGCATAAGAAGGGGGGGCAGGTGTCACATGCCGAGGGGTGACACCAAAATGTCGGCTCCTGCTCAGTGACATGAGCCGGGTGCTGCACTGTAACAATACGTGCAGCATCTGGCTCCTGTCCCTGTGTATGAGCCGGCACTGCATTCGAGAGAGACTTCATAGCGCCGTACACTCACCGTACACTCACACAGGTGAGATAGAGGCACTTCACGGGGGAAGTGGGGGGGACACAGCCAACATCATCTTCTTAACCCCTGGATTGCTGAAAACGGGGGTCCGCCCGCGAGGCCACGCCCCCTTTTGCTAGACCACGCCCCTGTTTCGCGACTTCCCGCACGCGACTTCCCGCTCGGCGTATAAGACGATCCCCGGCGTATAAGACGACCCCCCGCTTGGAGGCATGTTTTTCAGGGGGAAAAAGTCGTCTTATACGCCAGCAAATACGGTAATTAAAATAGAGAAATAGTGTTAGAAAATTAATAAGTGAAAAGTGTTAATAGAATGTAAAGGTATGCCACACTAAAGCCATCCAGCTCAGCCAGTCCAGAGGCACCACACCTCACAGGACTTCTCATTACAGAACTCTTCGGAACCAACTCATTCCGGGAAAATACATAATCTCTGTGGTCTCTGTGCGGGGACTAATTGGGTTTAAAGTGCCTAAACCGGAGGTGTAAAGAAATGTTTTGAGGAACGCTAATACCTGTTCTTAAGTGAGTTAGTACCCAAGAGGCTTCTACACTGGTTAATTGCGTAACATGGTTTGATGACGTGGGTCAGATGAATCTCTAAAGATACCTTTATGTGAATGTAGCTCACTTATAGATGGTGAGTCTGAGGATTGATCCCATTATGATTTTTATGGCCCAGTGCACAGTGATCTAATTGAACACTTTGTCTTTCTCTTATTTCCTGGGAGGAACACTCATTCCAACAGCAAGACCCAGGAGGATTAGTACATCTTAAACTTGGAGAGCGCCAGGTGGATGACTCTTTGTGTTTTATTGTGTATTGAACAGAGTGGTGCTGCAGAGCAAAGACCTGGCGGCAATTTTAGGGCGCAGTGTTGCCATGGTTGATTATATAGAGCTATGGCTCTAACTTGTAGCAGGCAACTACACGAGTTCCACAATATGGGCTAAAGTGTGGACTGTAGACTCAGCAATTATTTCAGTCCAGAGCCTACAGCTGCTTAATTGTACAAACCTAAATATATATATATATATTCTATAATGAGGCTTGTGTAGGCACATGTGTGAGGTAGATGCACAGTAAAGCATTACTTTGATAAGATACAACAGACCTGTTCCATGCTGCTGCTTGTACCTCTCTGTAGACATTGCCCCAATGGGTCTCTCCTCTGCCAGCTCACACCATGATGGCCACCACTGCTCTGTCCCATGTGTCACACCTGTGGATTGGGTTTGGCTTGGGTAGGTGTGTGAGGCTGAAGCAGGAACTGCTGAGGCATGGATGAAGTTGGCAGGCTTAATCCAACTCTTCATCATGAATTGAGGAAAGAGAGGAGACAGTGGAGCTGTAGATAGTATGAGAGATGAGAGTCATTGAAGTTCTAGTGGTAGATAGCCCGAAGGCAGAGACAGTAAAGATAATGTTATTAACACTGGAACTACAGTAGAGTAGGAATTGAATGATGAACTGCACTGGAACCAGATGGTGACTTGGATTGGAAACAGATGATGACTGAACTGGAACCAGTTGGTGTCCGGACTGGAACCAGTTAGTGGCCAGAATGGAACCGGAGGGTGACTGGACTGGAACTGGCAGGTGACCGGACTGGTACTGGTGTATAGCTAGAAGCAAGTCTCTAATATAGTAGACTGGAGCACAGTGGTAACTGGAGACTTGCATCAGCCAGGCTGGAACTGGATACGGGCAGACTGAGTATGTACAGATACAGAGTACATGGGAGCTCAGCACAGGGGTGTAACTTCAGCAGCAGCGATGTTGTACTGGTGATTTGAGCCAGTTTGGAAGTTGAATTTATAGGGTTGAGCATTTGGTGATTGGATGCTGCAGTCAGCTGCTCTGGGAACAGCGCTTTGAGTGGCAGAGCGTCAGTTGACTGAGGTTTGGAGGGAACTTTAGTGAGCAGCCTGAGTAACGCTACCATCAGGCCCGGCGACAGGGGGGGTCAAATGGGACACCCTTCCCGGGCCCCATCATTGTGAGGGGCCCCAAGGTCCAGGCAGCGGCGGGCAGCAGCGGCTGCATTTCATCATAAGTGAAAATAATTATATATTGCTCCCGGCATGGTAGCCGCTGGCTGCCCGCTGTGTGGTTGAGATTTTTTTTCCAGCGCTGCTCCCCCCCCTCGCGAGTCCTGTGTTCACCCCTCAGTGCCCCCAGGTCACCTGTCATCCTGTCAGCCAGTCCCTGACCATGCCGTGTGCTGTGCAGTGCACTGACGGTGCACTGCAGCACCAGTCACACAGCAGCAAGCTCGTCCGGACCGCCCCTCCAGAGTCCTCACCGCTCGCGGCCTCCCTGTCTCTGCTGTGTGAGTGAGGAGCCGGACGGAGCGCCAAGCAGGAGTGGCCCGGGACAGACAGTACTGCGGAGGAACTTGGGGAGGCGAGCCTGGTCAATTAGCGGCGCCGGCGGCTGTGTCAGTGTGTTGCTGCTGCAGCCTGCTGGTAAGGCTTTTATCACTTCATGCATATATAGGGATTTGGGTTTGGTTTAGAGTTTTAGGATTGGTTTGGGGTGGGATGCAGCAAGGCACATTCTGCACATTATGCATGCATCTGCATTCTGCACATATGGATGCATGTGCATGTCAGATGAGAGCAGAATGTCTGTGCTTTGGTGGTGACTGATGGATGTAGTTATGATCCCGGTGGCCGGGATCCCGGCAGTCAGAATGCCGGCAGGGGGCCCAGGCATATTCCCACTCGTGGGGATCCTGGTGTCGGTGGGGGGGCCCGCAGAGATTATCAGTGTACCGGGCCCCAAGATTTCTGTTGCCGGCCCTGGCTACCATATCCACGACTGCGTACACTGAGTAGTGTAGACCTTATAGCCAGCTGGGAGCAATGTGCATCACAAATGGATCTGGGCATCATCTAGGAATGGTGTGTGGTCACAACACGAGCAGACCTCAATGCCAGCTGGGACAAAAACTGCAGAGGTAAGAAAGTGGTTTTAAAACTCCAGAGCGTGACACCATGCTGTCAGCCTGAGCGCAGGTTCCTGCTGCCAGTCCCTTCTCAGCCACTGGATCCTTCAATGGTCTTCTGCTCCTCTCTGAGCACTGCCATCTCCTGCTCTGTGCCCCAGCATTGCTTGCAGTCAACGTCTGAGCATCTCACTTAGCACATTCTCACTGCTCCGCCCCCAACATCCTCCGTTTCCCCAAGCAAGAGGATTGGTGGACTGTCTTCACTGGCTGTTTGCTGGTTCCTAGTGTCCCTCAACTTCAGCCCTGTGGCACCGGCTGGTGTCCGCAGGGTCCTAATACACCCCTGGTCTCTCTTTCACTGCGGCTCCCTGCTGGGGTATCACATAAGTATATGTTAAGTAATAAGAACTTTGAGACAACATAATATGCTGGATGAGAGGCAAGAGAGCAGCTCTGGATGAAGGGCAAGAGGGCAGCGATGGGAAATAGCTCATAGAGGGGTAGGTGAACAGCCATGAGAGAGCAGCAGTATTGCACTGGATGTTGGACATCAGAGCACTCCAATGTGACTGCATCTCACACCACCCTCCTGCCATCATCCTGAACTATGTTCTGCTGGTTAGTAGCACAGCTGTAGCACCACAAATATCAGCAGCACAACAAGTAAATCGCATGCATCTGCATCCTCTTATATGACAAACTCCCACCTGACATCTTTGCAAAACCCAGGAGTTCAGATGGAGACAAAATGACTCAATACAGAAAAGCATAGGCGTGCGCAGCTAATTTTATTAGGGGGTGCACCCCCAGAGGTGCATGTCTAGCACTGCCTTTTGGGCGTATCTAGAACCACCTTTTGGGCGTGTCTACTGTCTAGCATCATCCAGGGACATGTCTAAAACGATTTTACATTTTCTCAGTAAAATCACATGGTTTAATCTAATTTCTCCCTAATAATAAAGTAGATATAACACACCCCAGAGAAAAAAAATGAAACATAATGGTGCGACCACCAGGCAGTACTGACGGTCCACTACGACATAACCCTGAGTGCTAGCTGCCGCTGTACCCTATCACTGCTTACACTTCCCCAATATATCCCTGTGCCGGAACTAGAGAGTGGTGTGCCTAGGTGCATATGCAATCCCCTCCCCACCCCCCACACACCCCTTGCACCCCCCAGCACTACACCCTAATTTTGAGTGGGCCACTCTGAAAAGTACAGGAGATTTATTGAGCCAAATGGGAGGCGATCACGAGACCGCATGTCGGAATACCGGCACCACAGGCTTTTCTCCCTCTGTGGGTGTCCACGACACTCACAGAGGGCGAATAGATCTTGCGGCGAGCGCAGTGAGCCTCTGTGCCCGCAGCGTGGCCAGTGCAGTGATCCCACAAGGGGCCTTCTTGCGTGGCGATCCCGGCGAGCCCACAAGGGGCTTTCTAGCGCTCGCTCCGCTGCCAGCATACTGGTGGCCGGAATCCCGCTGTTGGGATCATGACAGCCGGGATCCCAGCCGCCTGTAAGAGGTATGTATTCCAGGACGAACATTTCCATTTTAATATAAAACAAGAAAGTTTATAATTTACACTTGTGCCATCAGAGCCACATTTGCCTCTTTCTTTGCCATCAGACCCCTCCTCCGCAGGACAGCAGCATTTATCACAAATGTCCCCATGCTCATCAGCTACCGACAGTAGTGCCCCTTATTTACATTACGCCACACAGCATGAGTAAAATTCACATTATGCCACACGGTATGAGCCGAAATTCACATTACGTCACACAGTATGAGCCAAAATTCATATTACGCCACACAGTGTGAGACAAAATTCACATTACGCCACACAGTGTGAGCCAAAATCCACATTATGCCACACGGTATGAGATGAAACTCACATTACGCCACACGGTATGAGCCAAAATTCACATTACGCCACACAGTATGAGCCAAAAGTCATATTACGCCACACCGTATGAGCCAAAATTCTCATTATGCAACATGGTATGAGGCAAAATTCACATTACGCCACACAGTATGAGATGATATTCACATTACACCACACAGTATGAGACAAAATTCACACTATGCCAAGCGGTATGAGCCGAAATTCACATTACACCACACAATATAAGACAAAATTCACATAACGCCACACAGTATGAGTCGAAATTCACATAAAGCCACACAGTATGAGATGAAACTCACATTATGAGACAAAATTCACATTATGCCACACGGTATGAGCCGAAATTAACTTTATGACATACAGTATGAGCTGAAATTAATGTTACACCACACAGTATGATCCAAAACTCACAATATGTTACACAGTATGACCCGGAATTCACATTATGGCACACAGTATGCCCCTAGCAGTGCCAGAAACACATAATACCCCCGCATTGCTCACCGTTATTATAAAAGTATAACACATTAATAATATATATTTTTAGGGATATAAATAATCTATAGTAATAAAAAATCCAAATTTAACATATATTAAATAGAGATGTCTCAGTGACACAGACAGCGTGTCTTACCCTGTCTGCTGAGTGCTGAACTGTCTCAGGGTCGCTCAGCTGTGTCTTCCGCTCCGGCGCGGCTCCGATTCCTCCCGAGAGGAACGCTGCCTGGGCTGGGCCTGTAATGTTGGCGTGTCTGGTGGCGGCAGTTGCAGGACAATGCGGACACAACACAGGGGCAGTTGCAGGATTTTTATGGGGAGGGGAGTTCCGTACACACACACACACACATATACATACATACATACAGACACACACATAGTATAAATATATATACAAACACATATATACGCACACACACACAGCATACATACACATAGGAGACTCATAATAGTATACATACACATACATGATATACTAACATACACAGTACACAACATGCATACACAGCAGACACTATACATACTGTACACACACACACACACATATCTTTCACAAAAAAATAAAACAGCCACCATAATTGCTGCCAGCCCCTGCCGGGTCAGCGAGAATCCGTCTGACCAGCATCTTTAATTAAAGCCGCCCGCGTACGGATCCACCACACCGGACCCGCCACTACCGCCGGCACCCCTAACATGCGTCTCATACTTGCAGACAGGAGAGGAGACGCTGCATCCGTCCAGCCCCATGAGAAGGGAAATACTTGAGGACCGTCCCCCTAGGGTTCGCGTTGCCGCAGGAGGAGACTGGTGAGTGCGGGCGGAAGGTGGAACTTGACCTCAATCACTCCCTCTGCATCCGCTGGCTGCCGGCGGCGGCCTGCAGGCGCAACAGCACAGTTGCTCAGTGCGGCAGGCTGAGTTTGGCGGCTTATCGCAGGCGTGGAGTGCGGGGGTGCCGGACATTAGGGGGTGCCTGTGCGCACCAGGAACCCCCCGTGCGCACGCCTTCAAAGTAACACAGTATGAGGGAATATTCTCTTTAAAGATTTTTCAGGGTGAGTGATCGGCCAATGATTCGACCCCTACCTATCCCACATGTCCAGCACAGGCAGCACAAGAGCATGATGGCAGCTGTCTGAACTTCCTGGATAGGTTACTCGATCATCAGAGGTGTCCATCAGAGCTATAACATCTGCCCCACTGAGAGGGGTGTGCCTTGATGTGTGCTCAAGCTTCAGCCCCCATAAATGAGATAGTTGTGACAGCTGCCTTCCCATGTGTTTGTTTTTTTCAGGGAAGTATTATTGCCCACGGTGCGGCCCAGCCCCACGCACCAGTTTCTGATTGCCAGGGGTGAGGCTGAGCTTGTTGCTTCCACGCGTGTTATCTCTCCCTGTATTTGCAGGAGGGCACCTAAATGTATACTCCAATGAATATAGCAGATTTGCCACTGATCTTTGTTATAAATGATAACACAGATATGTTGAAAAATCTGCACTTTTTATTGGAGTATAGCAGATGAAGCTCTGCCCCACTCCCTCCAATGACTGCACGTCATTGCTGGCTGGTGTAGTGGAGAATAGAACATGTCAATCTGTAGTGCAGGATCAGTCTTTGGTACAGTGTACAGTGCACAGGGCAGTCTGTGGTGTTGCGTATAGTGCGCAGGGAGAGCCTGTGATGTTTAGAAGTGTGCATGGAACAAACTTGCCGACTTGATTTCTCCTTTCTGGGAGATGGTCAAAGAGTAGATACCAATGACCGCTCTGGGGGGGTGGCCAGAAACTTTATGCAATTGAGACCCACCCATATTGTGGCAAAATACAGCAAATCACAGTCGGGGCAGGGCTAAAAGGACACAAACCGTATCATTTTATCCCCAATCCCCAATCTACAAACAGAGATTCCCAATTACAGTATCTCCCCTGTCAGATTCTGGGTGTCGTGGGCTGGGTGACAAACTGGGACCACTGGCAAGCCTGAAAGAACAAGAGATCCAGACACTTTTTTTTCTGTGGGTCTGGGTAACTACCTGAAAAATCAGGAGTATCCAAGACATACTGGAAGAGTAGGTAGGTATGGCATAGGACAGTCTATAGAATGAACAGAGTCAGTCTATGGTATAGGGACAATGTAGTGTAAAATTGTATGCGCAAGGTCCACCAGAAATGAGGTAAGGAAGCAGGACAGAGTGGTAGGAGGCAGGATGGATTGGGGGTATCAGAGTGAGCGGGTGATGGAGCAGGAAAAAATAGCAGTTACAGCAGGGTCATAGCAGCAGACAGGGGTGGGGCAGAGCAGGGGGCAGACCGAGGTGACCCGGAAAATGAGATTCATGGATGCAAAAAGGTCTCTACTGAATAAAAAATAAGATTTTACTCACCGGTAAATCTATTTCTCGTAGTCCGTAGTGGATGCTGGGAACTCCGAAAGGACCATGGGGATTAACGGCTCCGCAGGAGACTGGGCACAACTAAAGAAAGCTTTAGGACTACCTGGTGTGCACTGGCTCCTCCCACTAAGACCCTCCTCCAAGCCTCAGTTAGGAACTGTGCCCGGAAGAGCTGACACAATAAGGAAGGATTTTGAATCCCGGGTAAGACTCATACCAGCCACACCAATCACACCATATAACTCGTGATACTATACCCAGTTAACAGTATGAAATATAACTGAGCCTCTCAACAGATGGCTCATAACAATAACCCTTTAGTTAGGCAATAACTATATACAAGTATTGCAGACACTCCGCACTTGGGATGGGCGCCCAGCATCCACTACGGACTACGAGAAATAGATTTACCGGTGAGTAAATTCTTATTTTCTCTGACGTCCTAGTGGATGCTGGGGACTCCGTAAGGACCATGGGGATTATACCAAAGCACCCAAACGGACGGGAGAGTGTGGATGACTCTGCAGCACCGAATGAGAGAACTCAAGGTCCTCCTCAGCCAGGGTATCAAATTTGTAGAATTTAGCAAACGTGCTTGCCCCTGACCAAGTCGCAGCTCGGCAAAGTTGTAAAGCCGAGACTCCTCGGGCAGCCGCCCAAGATGCGCCCACTTTCCTCATGAAATGGGCTTTTAGTGATTTAGGATGCGGTAATCCAGCCGCAGAATGCGCCAGCTGAATTGTACTACAAATCCAGCGAGCAATAGTCTGCTTAGAAGCAGGAGCACCCAGCTTGTTGGGTGCATACAGGATAAATAGCGAGTCAGTTTTCCTGACTCCAGCCATCCCGGAAACATATATTTTCAAGGCCCTGACTACGTCCAGTAACTTGGAATCCTCCAAGTCCCTAGTAGCCGCAGGCACTACAATAAGTTGGTTCAAGTGAAAAGCTGATACCACCTTAGGGAGAAACTGGGGACGAATCCTCAATTCCGCCCTATCATATGGAAAATCAGATAAGGGCTTTTACATGACAAAGCCGCCAATTCTGATACACGCCTGGCCGAAGCCAAGGCCAATAACATGACCACTTTCCACGTGAGATATTTCAGATCCACGGTTTTAAGTGGCTCAAACCAATGTGATTTCAGGAAACTCAACACCACGTTGAGATCCCAAGGTGCCACTGGAGGCACAAAATGGGGCTGAATATGCAGCACTCCCTTTACAAATGTCTGAACTTCAGGCAGTGAAGCCAGTTCTTTCTGGAAGAAAATCGACAGAACCGAAATCTGGACCTTAATGAAACCCAATTTTAGGCCCATAGTCACTCCTGACTGTAGGAAGTGCAGAAATCGACCCAGCTGAAATTCTTCTGTTGGGGCCTTCTTGGCCTCACACCACGCAACATATTTTCGGCAAATGCGGTGATAATGGTTTTCGGTTACTTCTTTCCTAGCTTTAATCAACTTAGGAATGACTTCCTCCGGAATGTCCTTTTCCTTCAGGATCCGGTGTTCAACCGCCATGCCGCCAACGCAGCCGCGGTAAGCCTTGGAAAAGACACGGCCCCTGCTGCAGCAGGTCCTGTCTGAGTGGTAGAGGGTCCTCTGAGATTATTTCTTGAAGTTCCAGGAACCAAGTTCTTCTTGGCCCATCCGGAACAATAAGTATAGTACTTACTCCTCTTTTCCTTATTATCCTCAGTACCTTGGGTATGAGAGGAAGAGGAAGGAACACATAAAACTGACTGGTACACCCACGGTGTCCCTAGAGCGTCCACAGCTATTGCCTGAGGGTCTCTCGACCTGTCGCAATATCTTTTTAACTTTTTGTTTAGGCGGGACGCCATCATGTCCACCTGTGGCCTTTCCCAACGGTTTACCATCAGTTTGAAGACTTCTGTATGAAGTCCCCACTCTCCCGGGTGTAGATCGTGTCTGCTGAGGAAGTCTGCTTCCCAGTTGTCCCCTCCCGGAATGAACACTGCTGACAGTGCTAACACGTGATTTTCCGCCCATCGGAGAATCCTTGTGGCTTCTGCCACGCCATCCTGCTTCTTGTGCCGCCCTGTCGGTTTACATGGGCGACTGCCGTAATGTTGTCTGATTGGATCAATACCGGCTGGTTGTGAAGCAGGGGTCTTGCCTGACTTAGGGCATTGTAAATGGCCCTTTGTTCCAGAATATTTATGTGTAGGGAAATCTCCAGATTTGACCATAGTCCCTGGAAGTTTCTTCCCTGTGCGACTGCCCCCCAGCCTCGAAGGCTGGCATCCATGGTCACCAGGACCCAGTCCTGTATGGTGAATCTTCGGCCCTCTTGAAGATAAGCACTCTGCAGCCACCACAGCAGAGATACCCTGGTCCTTGAAGACAGGGTTATCAGCCGATGCATCTGAAGATGTGATCCGGACCACTTGTCCAACAGGTCCCACTGAAAAGTTCTTGCATGAAACCTGCCGAATGGAATTGCTTCGTAGGAAGCTACCATTTTTTCCAGGACTCGTGTGCAGTGATGCACCGACACCTCTTTTGGTTTCAGGAGGCCTCTGACTAGAGATGACAGCTCCTTGGCTTTCTCCTCCGAGAGAAAAACTTTTTTCTGGTCTGTATCCAGAACCATACCCAGGAACAGTAGACGCGTCGTAGGAACCAGCTGCGACTTTGGAATATTCAGAATCCAGCCGTGCTGTTGTAGCACTTCCCGGGAGAGTACTACTCTGACAAACAACTGCTCCCTGGACCTCGCCTTTATAAGGAGATTGTCCAAGTACGGGATAATTATTTCGGCCATTACCTTGGTAAATACCCTCCCTGCCGGGGACAAACCAACGGCAACGTCTGGAATTGGTAATGACAATCCTGTACCACAATTTTGAGGTGCTCCTGGTGAGGAGGGTAAATAGGGACATGCAGGTAAACATCCTTGATGTCCAGTGATACCCTGAAAATTCTCCAGGCTTGCAATAATCGCCCTGAGCGATTCCATTTTGAATTTGAACCTTTGTACCTAAGTGTTCAAGGATTTCAATTTTAGAATGGGTCTCACCGAACCGTCAGATTTTGGTACCACAAACATTTTGGAATAGTAACTACGGCCTTGTTGAAGGAGGGGTACCTTGATTTCACCTGCTGGAACTACAGCTTGTGAATTGCCGCCAGTACTAACTCCCTATCTTCGAGGGCAGGTAGGCAAGGCTGATGTGAGGTAAAGGCTAGGGGGAGTCGTCTCGAACTCCAGTTTGTATTCCCGTGATACTACTTGCAGAACCCAGGAATCCACCTGTGGGCAAGCCCACTGGTCCCTGAAATTTCCGAGATGCGCCCCCACCGCACCTGTATCCACCTGTGGAGCCCCAGTGTCATGCTGTGGACTCAAAGGAAGCGGGGGAAGATTTTTGATCCTGGGAACTGGCTGTCCGTGCAGCTTTTTCCTTCTTCCCTTGTGCAGAAAAGGAAGCGCCTTTGGCCCCCTTGCTTTTCTGAAACTGAAAGGACTGTACCTGATAATACAGTGCTTTCTTAGGTTGTGAGGAAACCTGAGGTAAAAAATTTTCTTCCCAGCTGTTGCTGTGGATACGAGGTCCCAGAGACCATCCCCAAACAATTCCTCACCCTTATAAGGCAGAATCTCCATGTGCCTTTTAAAGTCAGCATCACCTGTTCACTGCCAGGTCTCTAATACCCTGCTGGCAGGATGGACATTGCATTAATTCTGGATGCCAGCCGGCAAAATATCCTTCTGTGCATCCCTCATATATAAGACTACAGGGTATATTTACTAAAATTCGTAATTCTTCCGATTTGGTGGGAGATTAATCACGAATGACATCGAAAGTGTAAAACTGCAACTTTTTGAATTTATTACGACTAACTTACTAAGCTGTCGTATTCTGCATTTTCGTGTTTTCCGATGTCGATGTCATTCGTAATTTTTTTCAGTGTTTTACGGGAGTGAATGGCAAAACACTGCCGAGTTTAACACAATGAATCACGGCCGGATCTGTGAGATCCGTGCTGGGGTTCATTGTGCACCTTTTTTTATTTTTAAAAATAGTTGTAAATGAGAAAAAAAATTGCGTGGGTTCCCCCCTCCTAAGCATAACCAGCCTCAGGCTCTTTGAGCCGGTCCTGGTTGCAGAAATATGGAGAAAAAATTGACAGGGGTTCCCCTATATTTAAGCAACCAGCACGGGCTCTGCGCCTGGTCCTGGTTCCAAAAATAAGGGGGACAAAAAGCGTAGTGGTCCCCCGTATTTTTGCAACCAGCACCGGGCTCCACTAGCTGGACAGATAATGCCACAGCCGGGGGTCACTTTTATACAGTGCCCTGCGGCCGTGGCATCAAATATCCAACTAGTCACCCCTGGCCGGGGTACCCTGGGGGAGTGGGGACCCCTTCAATCAAGGGGACCCCCCCCAAGCCATCCAAGGGCCAGGGGTGAAGCCCGATGCTGTCCCCCCCATCCAATGGGCTGCGGATGGGGGTTGATAGCCTTTGTTTAAAGTTATGAATATTGGAGGTCATTCTGAGTTGTTCGCTCGCAAGGCGATTTTAGCAGAGTTGCTCACACTAAGCCGCCGCCTACTGGGAGTGAATCTTAGCTTCTTAAAATTGCGAACGATGTATTCACAATATTGCGATTACAAACTTCTTAGCAGTTTCAGAGTAGCTTCAGACTTACCCGGCATCTGCGATCAGTTCAGTGCTTGTCGTTCCTGGTTTGACGTCATAAACACACCCAGCGTTCGCCCAGACACTCCCCCGTTTCTCCAGCCACTCCTGCGTTTTTTCCGGAAACGGTAGCGTTTTTACCCACACGCCCATAAAACGGCCTGTTTCCGCCCAGTAACACCCATTTCCTGTAAATCACACTACGATCGCCGGAGCGATGAAAAAGCCGTGAGTAAAAATCCTAACTTCATAGCAAATTTACTTTGCGCAGTCGCAGTGCGGACTTTGAGCATGCGGACTAAGCGGAAAATTGCTGCGATGCGATGAAATTTACAGAGCGAAGAACTCGGAATGAGGGCCATTGTTTTTAGTAGCAGTACTACAAGGCCCAGCAAGCCTCCCCCGCAAGCTGGTACTTGGAGAACCACAAGTACCAGCATGCGGTGGAAAAACGGGCCCGCTGGTACCTGTAGTACTACTACTAAAAAAATACCCCAATAAAGACAGAAGACACACACCGTGAACGTATAACTTTAATACATACATACATACCAACATACATACATACATACTTACCTTATGTTCACACGAGGGTCGGTCCTCTTCTCCAGTAGAATCCATGGGGTACCTGTTGATAAAATTATACTCACAAAACCCAGTGTAGATCGGTCCTCTTCTGCTTGAAATCCATTTGTAATCCACGTACTTTTTAAAATAAAAAAACGAATACCCGACCACGAACTGAAAGGGCCCCATGTTTTCACATGGGACCCCTTTCCCCGAATGCCTGGAACCCCCTCTGACTTAAGTCCAAGAAGGTTCCATCAGCCAATCAGGGAGCGCCACGTTGTTGACCGAGAGTAACCTCACCGCCAGGGGCGGATTGGGAACAAAAAGCGGCCCTGGAAAAATTTGTACTAGGGGCCCCACATGGGCAGCACCAGAGGTGTAAGGTCTAGCCATGGGCCATGCCAGCAGCACCCTCCCCCCAAGACTTTCCAGACAGTGGGCATGTCCAGCGGCCAGCACCAAGGGGGAAGTTAAAAAGAAATAAAATTATATATTATGAGCACATATATGATACACCTTCAGAATTTAGGAAACTATATAATTCTTTAGAAAGCACCAACCGTATCCCAATCACTATTAACTCAATCTTATATGTCAGCCAAGCAGGCAGACAGAGCATACACTAGATCATTTGCAATCACAGGCTAAGTGGCAAAGTAATTTTCATATATGCAAATTATTTTGCATCTTATTCATTAAGTCTATAAAAAGGACCACATGTCCTCAAACAAAACAGGCCCCGCGGGTGTGCCGGCCCACCGGGAATCTTCCCTATAAACCCTATGGCCAATCCGCCTCTGCTCACCGCTGACCTCAAAGTTCCCACCATTGGTTAGAATGGAGCGCATAGGCGCTACATTGTAACACTGCCGTGTGCCGCCTGTCAGTCAGTACAGGAGCACACAGCCAATCAGGAGGGTGCCACAACGTGGCGCTCCCTTATTAGCTGATGGAACCTTCTTGGACTTAAGTCAGAGGGGATTCCAGGCATTCGGGGAAAGGGGTCCCATGTGAAAACATGGGGCCCTTTCAGTTCGTGGTCGGGTATTCGTTTTTTTATTTTAAAAAGTACGTGGATTACAAATGGATTTCAAGCAGAAGAGGACCGATCTACACTGGATTTTGTGAGTATAATTTTATCAACAGGTACCCCATGGATTCTACTGGAGAAGAGGACCGACCCTCGTGTGAACATAAGGTAAGTATGTATGTATGTTGGTATGTATGTATGTATTAAAGTTATACGTTCCCCCAGGGTACCCCGGCCATGGGTGACTAGTTGGATATTTGATGCCACGGCCGCAGGGCACTGTATAAAAGTGTCCCCCGGCTGTGGCATTATCTGTCCAGCTAGTGGAGCCCGGTGCTGGTTGCAAAAATACGGGGGACCCCTACGCTTTTTGTCCCCCGTATTTTTGGAACCAGGACCAGGCGCAGAGCCCGGTGCTGGTTGCTTAAATATGGGGGAACCCCTGTCAATTTTTTTCCCATATTTTTGCAACCAGGACTGTCTCAAAGAGCCCGAGGCTGGTTATGCTTAGGAGGGGGGACCCCGCGCAATTTTTTTGGGGAAAATTAACACTTTCCCACCCCTTCCCACTGATATACATGCACGGATCTCATGGATCCGTGCATGCCTATCCAATCACGGCTCAAAAAAGCAGGTCTGTTTTTTTTTAGCACTTTTTTACGATTTGTAATTTTTCACGGCAGTGTTTGCCTATTTTGAGAATTGCACTTTTTAGTAAATGACCGAGTTCTACTAATTTGCTGGCGTATTTGACCGATGGTGTATTCATTCGTATTTTTCTTTCAGGACTTCCAAAAAAATACGAATGCCCTCACCACTGCCGTGATTTGAGTTTAGTAAATGACCGAGATGACACTTTGAAGAAAAAACGGCATCTCGGTCAAAATCGGGACCTTAGTAAATATACCCCTACGTCTTTAATATGCTCTATGTTAGCCAAATATTATCCCTGTCTAGGGTATTAATATTATCTGACAGGGTATCAGACCCTGCTGCAGCAGCACTATTCATGCTGAGGCAATTTTTCCGTATAATACCTGAGTGTGTATATACAGCCTTCAGGATAGCCTCCTGCTTTTTATCAGCAGGCTCCTTCAAAGTGGCCGTATCCTAAAACGGTAGTGCCACCTTTTATGACAAACGTGTGAGCGCCTTATCCACCCTAGGGGATATCTCCCAGCGTAACCTATCCTCTGGCGGGAAAGGGCACGCCAGCAGTAACTTTTTAGAAATTACCAGTTTCATATCGGGGAAACCCACGCTTCTTCACACACTTCATTCACTCATCTGATGGGGGAACAAAACACTGGCTGCTTTTTCTCCCCAAACATAAAACCCCTTTTATGTGGTACTTGGGTTAATGTCAGAATGTGTAACACATTTTTTTTTTTTATTATTTTATTGCCGTTATCATGCAATGGATGTTCCTAGTGGATTGTGTATATGTCTCAACCTCGTCGACACTGGAGTCAGACTCCGTGTCGACATCTGTGTCTGCCATCTGAGTTAACGGGCATTTTTTTTTGAGCCCCTGATGACCTTTGAGACGCCTGGGCAGGCACGGGCTGAGAAGCCGGCTGTCCCACAGCTGTTATGTCATCCAGCCTTTTATGTAAGGCGTTGACACTGTCGGTTAATACCTTCCACCTATCCATCCACTCTGGTGTCGGTCCCGCAGGGGGCGACATCACATTTATCGGCATCTGCTCAGCCTCCACGTAACCTTCCTCATCAAACATGTCGACACAGCCGTACCGACACACCGCACACACACAGGGAATGCTCTGACTGAGGACAGGACCCCACAAAGTCCTTTGGGGAGACAGAGAGAGAGTATGCCAGCACACACCAGAGCGCTATATAATGTGGGGATTAACACTATAACTGAGTGATTTTTTTCCTAATAGGTGCTTGTATACACAAATTTGCGCCTAAATTTAGTGCCCCCCCCCCCCACTCTCTTTTTAACCCTTTGAGCCTGAAAACTACACGGGAAAGCCTGGGGAGCTTTCTTCCAGCTGCACTGTGAAGAGAAAATGGCGCCAGTGTGCTGAGGGAGATAGCTCCGCCCCTTTTTTGCTGACTTTTCTCACGCTTTTTTATGGAATTCTGGCAGGGGTAATTATCACATATATAGCCTCTGGGACTATATATTGTGATTTTTTAGCCAGCCAAGGTGTTTTTATTGCTGCTCAGGGCGCCCCCCCCCAGCGCCCTGCACCCATCAGTTACCGGAGTGTGAGGTGTACATGAGGAGCAATGGTGCACAGCTGCAGTGCTGTGCGCTACCTTGGTGAAGACTGAAGTCTTCTGCCGCCGATTTTCCGGATCTCTTCTTGCTTCTGGCTCTGTAAGGGGGACGGCGGCGCGGCTTCGGGATCGCACATCAAGGACGGGTCCTGCGGTCGATCCCTCTGGAGCTAATGGTGTCCAGTAGCCTATGAAGCCCAATCTAGCTGCAAGCAGGTAGGTTCGCTCTTCTCCCCTTAGTCCCTCGTTGCAGTAAGCCTGTTGCCAGCAGGTCTCACTGTAAAATAAAAAACCTAAAATAAACTTTCTTTCTAGTAGCTCAGGAGAGCCCCTAGTGTGCATCCAGCTCGGCCGGGCACAAGAAGCTAACTGAGGTCTGGAGGAGGGTCTTAGTGGGAGGAGCCAGTGCACACCAGGTAGTCCTAAAGCTTTCTTTAGTTGTGCCCAGTCTCCCAGTCTCCTGCGGAGCCGCTAATCCCCATGGTCCTTTCGGAGTTCCCAGCATCCACTAGGACGTCAGAGAAATGTGTATTAGAGAATGACTTCCTTCGTTCAAGTGCAAAGGGTTGGGGAGTGCAGTACCCTATGTGCGCCCCTTAGCCATCCCCAATTGCAGAACAACAAAACGTGTCTTCTTCAGTCATCCAAAGTGACGTACTGTACAGTGCTGTTCATTAGAGATGAGCGGGTTCGGTTTCTCTGAATCCGAACCCGCCCGAACTTCATGGTTTTTTTCACGGGTCCGAGCAGACTCGGATCCTCCCGCCTTGCTCGGTTAACCCGAGCGCGCCCGAACGTCATCATGACGCTGTCGGATTCTCGCGAGACTCGGATTCTATATAAGGAGCCGCGCGTCGCCGCCATTTTCACACGTGCATTGAGATTGATAGGGAGAGGACGTGGCTGGCGTCCTCTCCATTTAGATTAGAAGAGAGAGAGAGATTGACCTGATTTACTGGAGCTTAGGAGTACTGTAGAAGTGTAGAGAGTGCAGAGTTTACTAGTGACTGACCACAGTGACCACCAGACAGTGCAGTTTTATTTAATATATCCGTTCTCTGCCTGAAAAAAACGATACACACAGTGACTCAGTCACATACCATATCTGTGTGCACTGCTCAGCCCAGTGTGCTGCATCATCTATGTATATATATCTGACTGTGCTCAGCTCACACAGCTTATAATTGTGGGGGAGACTGGGGAGCACTGCAGTGCCAGTTATAGGTTATAGCAGGAGCCAGGAGTACATATTATATTAAAATTAAACAGTGCACACTTTTGCTGCAGGAGTGCCACTGCCAGTGTGACTGACCAGTGACCTGACCACACTGACCACCAGTATAGTTAGTAGTATACTATATTGTGATTGCCTGAAAAAGTTAAACACTCGTCGTGTGACTTCACTTGTGTGGTGTTTTTTTTTTTATTCTATAAAAAACTCATTCTGCTGACAGACAGTGTCCAGCAGGTCCGTCATTATATAATATATACCTGTCCGGCTGCAGTCGTGATATATATATATTTTTTATATCATTATTTATCATCCAGTCGCAGCAGACACAGTACGGTAGTTCACGGCTGTAGCTACCTCTGTGTCGGCACTCGGCAGTCCATCCATAATTGTATACCACCTACCCGTGGTTTTTTTTTCTTTCTTCTTTATACATACATACTACTACATCTCTTTATCAACCAGTCTATATTAGCAGCAGACACAGTACAGTACGGTAGTCCACGGCTGTAGCTACCTCTGTGTCGGCACTCGGCAGTCCGTCCATAATTGTATACCACCTACCCGAGGTTTTTTTTTCTTTCTTCTTTATACATACATACTACTACATCTCTTTATCAACCAGTCTATATTAGCAGCAGACACAGTACAGTACGGTAGTTCACGGCTGTAGCTACCTCTGTGTCGGCACTCGGCAGTCCGTCCATAATTGTATACCACCTACCCGAGGTTTTTTTTTCTTTCTTCTTTATACATACATACTACTACATCTCTTTATCAACCAGTCTATATTAGCAGCAGACACAGTACAGTACGGTAGTTCACGGCTGTAGCTACCTCTGTGTCGGCACTCAGCAGTCCGTCCATAATTGTATACTAGTATCCATCCATCTCCATTGTTTACCTGAGGTGCCTTTTAGTTGTGCCTATTAAAATATGGAGAACAAAAATGTTGAGGTTCCAAAATTAGGGAAAGATCAAGATCCACTTCCACCTCGTGCTGAAGCTGCTGCCACTAGTCATGGCCGAGACGATGAAATGCCAGCAACGTCGTCTGCCAAGGCCGATGCCCAATGTCATAGTACAGAGCATGTCAAATCCAAAACACCAAATATCAGTAAAAAAAGGACTCCAAAACCTAAAATAAAATTGTCGGAGGAGAAGCGTAAACTTGCCAATATGCCATTTACCACACGGAGTGGCAAGGAACGGCTGAGGCCCTGGCCTATGTTCATGGCTAGTGGTTCAGCTTCACATGAGGATGGAAGCACTCAGCCTCTCGCTAGAAAAATGAAAAGACTCAAGCTGGCAAAAGCAGTAGCACCGCAAAGAACTGTGCGTTCTTCGAAATCCCAAATCCACAAGGAGAGTCCAATTGTGTCGGTTGCGATGCCTGACCTTCCCAACACTGGACGTGAAGAGCATGCGCCTTCCACCATTTGCACGCCCCCTGCAAGTGCTGGAAGGAGCACCCGCAGTCCAGTTCCTGATAGTCAGATTGAAGATGTCAGTGTTGAAGTACACCAGGATGAGGAGGATATGGGTGTTGCTGGCGCTGGGGAGGAAATTGACCAGGAGGATTCTGATGGTGAGGTGGTTTGTTTAAGTCAGGCACCCGGGGAGACACCTGTTGTCCGTGGGAGGAATATGGCCGTTGACATGCCTGGTGAAAATACCAAAAAAATCAGCTCTTCGGTGTGGAGGTATTTCAACAGAAATGCGGACAACAGGTGTCAAGCCGTGTGTTCCCTTTGTCAAGCTGTAATAAGTAGGGGTAAGGACGTTAACCACCTCGGAACATCCTCCCTTATACGTCACCTGCAGCGCATTCATAATAAGTCAGTGACAAGTTCAAAAACTTTGGGTGACAGCGGAAGCAGTCCACTGACCAGTAAATCCCTTCCTCTTGTAACCAAGCTCACGCAAACCACCCCACCAACTCCCTCAGTGTCAATTTCCTCCTTCCCCAGGAATGCCAATAGTCCTGCAGGCCATGTCACTGGCAATTCTGACGAGTCCTCTCCTGCCTGGGATTCCTCCGATGCATCCTTGCGTGTAACGCCTACTGCTGCTGGCGCTGCTGTTGTTGCTGCTGGGAGTCGATGGTCATCCCAGAGGGGAAGTCGTAAGACCACTTTTACTACTTCCACCAAGCAATTGACTGTCCAACAGTCCTTTGCGAGGAAGATGAAATATCACAGCAGTCATCCTACTGCAAAGCGGATAACTGAGGCCTTGGCATCCTGGGTGGTGAGAAACGTGGTTCCGGTATCCATCATTACTGCAGAGCCAACTAGAGACTTGTTGGAGGTACTGTGTCCCCGGTACCAAATACCATCTAGGTTCCATTTCTCTAGGCAGGCGATACCGAAAATTTACACAGACCTCAGAAAAAGAGTCACCAGTGTCCTAAAAAATGCAGCTGTACCCAATGTCCACTTAACCACGGACATGTGGACAAGTGGAGCAGGGCAGGGTCAGGACTATATGACTGTGACAGCCCACTGGGTAGATGTATGGACTCCCGCCGCAAGAACAGCAGCGGCGGCACCAGTAGCAGCATCTCGCAAACGCCAACTCTTTCCTAGGCAGGCTACGCTTTGTATCACCGCCTTCCAGAATACGCACACAGCTGAAAACCTCTTACGGCAACTGAGGAAGATCATCGCGGAATGGCTTACCCCAATTGGACTCTCCTGTGGATTTGTGGCATCGGACAACGCCAGCAATATTGTGTGTGCATTAAATATGGGCAAATTCCAGCACGTCCCATGTTTTGCACATACCTTGAATTTGGTGGTGCAGAATTATTTAAAAAACGACAGGGGCGTGCAAGAGATGCTGTCGGTGGCCAGAAGAATTGCGGGACACTTTCGGCGTACAGGCACCACGTACAGAAGACTGGAGCACCACCAAAAACTACTGAACCTGCCCTGCCATCATCTGAAGCAAGAAGTGGTAACGAGGTGGAATTCAACCCTCTATATGCTTCAGAGGTTGGAGGAGCAGCAAAAGGCCATTCAAGCCTATACAATTGAGCACGATATAGGAGGTGGAATGCACCTGTCTCAAGCGCAGTGGAGAATGATTTCAACGTTGTGCAAGGTTCTGCTGCCCTTTGAACTTGCCACACGTGAAGTCAGTTCAGACACTGCCAGCCTGAGTCAGGTCATTCCCCTCATCAGGCTTTTGCAGAAGAAGCTGGAGACATTGAAGGAGGAGCTAACACGGAGCGATTCCGCTAGGCATGTGGGACTTGTGGATGGAGCCCTTAATTCGCTTAACAAGGATTCACGGGTGGTCAATCTGTTGAAATCAGAGCACTACATTTTGGCCACCATGCTCGATCCTAGATTTAAAGCCTACCTTGGATCTCTCTTTCCGGCAGACACAAGTCTGCTGGGGTTGAAAGACCTGCTGGTGAGAAAATTGTCAAGTCAAGCGGAACGCGACCTGTCAACATCTCCTCCTTCACATTCTCCCGCAACTGGGGGTGCGAGGAAAAGGCTCAGAATTTCGAGCCCACCCGCTGGCGGTGATGCAGGGCAGTCTGGAGCGACTGCTGATGCTGACATCTGGTCCGGACTGAAGGACCTGACAACGATTACGGACATGTCGTCTACTGTCACTGCATATGATTCTCTCACCATTGAAAGAATGGTGGAGGATTATATGAGTGACCGCATCCAAGTAGGCACGTCACACAGTCCATACTTATACTGGCAGGAAAAAGAGGCAATTTGGAGGCCCTTGCACAAACTGGCTTTATTCTACCTAAGTTGCCCTCCCACAAGTGTGTACTCCGAAAGAGTGTTTAGTGCCGCCGCTCACCTTGTCAGCAATCGGCGTACGAGGTTACATCCAGAAAATGTGGAGAAGATGATGTTCATTAAAATGAATTATAATCAATTCCTCCGCGGAGACATTGACCAGCAGCAATTGCCTCCACAAAGTACACAGGGAGCTGAGATGGTGGATTCCAGTGGGGACGAATTGATAATCTGTGAGGAGGGGGATGATGAGGTGGACATCTTGCCTCTGTAGAGCCAGTTTGTGCAAGGAGAGATTAATTGCTTCTTTTTTGGGGGGAGTCCAAACCAACCCGTCATATCAGTCACAGTCGTGTGGCAGACCCTGTCACTGAAATGATGGGTTGGTTAAAGTGTGCATGTCCTGTTTTGTTTATACAACATAAGGGTGGGTGGGAGGGCCCAATGTTAGGCGCCGAGGGTCCGCCCGTCAGTGCGGCCCGGCGCCTAGCAACTAGGGACGCCGCAGGCAGACAGCCGCCGGCTCCCTAGCAACGCTAGACGCCGGGCGCACGGAGCCGCTCAGACCCTAGCAACGGGGACGCCACGGTCGGACCGCGTTCCCCGTTGCTGGGTCTTAATTAATCAGTTCAATTGTATCCTGGCCGTGCAGCATGCAGCTGCACGGCATGATTATGTGATTACCCTGTCTGGATCTTGATTGGAGGGCTCCCAAATTTAAGCACTCTCAGGACCTCTCCCGGCGCCGGTGATAGCTTCCTGTTTGCTGTGTCAGTTACAGAGAGTTTCCAGTCCTGCTCAATCCGGTTGTTCCTGTCCTCAGTGGTCCAGTACTCGGAAGTTGTCATCTATTCCTGGAGTCCGACCGAGCACCTTTAACATCCTGTGGTGTTCGTGAGTCGCGGCGTAGCCGTGTGTTGCGGCTTGACCGCTTACTGTTTATTATTTAGTTTCATTGTGTTCCGGAGCTTTTGCGGAGGATTCCGCTCCCACAAATCCACTCTGGTATCCAGCGGTGCTGGATAGGAGTAACGGATCAGTGGATCTTTGGTTGTCCTTTTCCCTGGCGGTTTGTCCGCACATACTTTTGGTTTAAGTTAGTTAGCTTGTAGCCCCTGGCCTGGTTGCTTAGTCAGAGGGCCCCTTGTTATCACCCTGTCTCGGATTTCCCTTTGTCTCCCATTAAGACCTGAGGGGGCATCGAAGTTGGGCAGACATAATCCGCCCTTCAAACGCGGCTGCCATGGGCTCAAGCAACCCGAGTCTCGCAGGGGATTTCTGATAACACGGGCGAGACAACGGAGTTAGGGCGCCAGGGGTTACTAGGCTTTCCTGCTCCCGTAACCAGCATATCTTTCCAGTACTCAGACCTCTGCCATAAGATCTCCTCTGGTCTGGAGTACGGGAATCATAACATTATCACCGGCCAGACTAAAATTTAAAATTAAACAGGATTTAATTTTTCCCTTATTCAGTTGGAAGATTTGTCGGCCTCATGAATCCCACCGGTGTTGGGCCAAATCCTGGCCAGCTTCTAGTTAGCCAGATTCAAGAACTTACTCAGATGGTTCAGGATCTGTCCCTTCGGGTGAGGTCACAGGAAGATCTGTTACGGACTTCCCCGAGGGTCATTCCTGAACCAAAAATGCATTTGCCTGACCGTTTTTCTGGGGATAGAAAGCAGTTTTTTAATTTTAAAGAGTCTTGTAAACTTTATTTTCGTTTAAGACCAGTCTCCTCAGGTACGGAATCTCAGCGGGTTGGAATTATTATTTCTTTACTTCAGGGGGATCCTCAGACCTGGGCTTTCGGTTTAAGAACAGACGATCCGGCTTTATTGTCTGTAGACGCCTTTCTGGGGTCTTTAGGGCTATTGTATGACGACCCTGATAGAGAGGCATCCGCCGAGAGTCAGTTGCGTGCTCTCAGACAGGGTAGGAATCCCGCAGAGATTTATTGTACGGAGTTTCGCCGTTGGTCGAACGACTGTGGATGGAATGACCCAGCCCTGCGCAGTCAGTTTCGCCTCGGCTTATCCGAGTCTATAAAAGACAGTCTCCTTCAGTATCCCGCTCCTGAGACTCTCGATAAACTCATGGAGCTCTCTATTAAGATTGATCGTCGTCTCAGAGAGCGGAGGGCTGAAAAAGAAGCATCTGTCGGGTTTACTCCTTGTGTTTTTTCCATTCCTGTGGACATAGAGGAGCCCATGCAGATGTGCCTCTCCAAACTGTCTCCTGAAGAAAGAACCAGAAGGCAAAATTCTGGTCTTTGTTTATACTGTGGAGGTAAGGGACATTTTGCCCGTAATTGTCCGAACAAGTCGGGAAACGCCTCGACCAAGTGATTTGTGAGGGGGTTCACTTTGGTCTGCAGCTTATCTCCTCAAATAATTCACTGTTAGTCCCAGCTAAAGTTTCCTTTGGCAGCCTCTGTTCCTCGGTCTCGGCTTTTGTGGACAGTGGAGCTGCAGGGAACTTTATGGATTTAACATGGGCCAAGGCCTTAGGTATTCCTCAGTTAGCCTTGGGTAGGTGTATCACCATGCATGGTTTAGATGGGAGTCCCTTGTCCAATGGGGTTATTTCTCTCTGTACACCTCCTGTTCTACTTTCGGTAGGAGCTCTGCATTCTGAAAAAATTGAGTTTTTCCTTACCCATTGCCCAGCAGTTCCAGTGGTTCTGGGTCACCCTTGGCTGGCCTTTCATAATCCCATCATTGATTGGCAGTCGGGGGAGATCTCACAATGGGGTACCATCTGTAATAAGGAATGTATTACGTTTCCCATCAGAATAGCTGCTGTCATTCCCGCACCCATTCCGGTGGAATACCAGGATTTTGTTGATGTATTTTCCAAGGGCAATGCGGACATTCTGCCTCCCCATAGGCCTTATGATTGTGCTATTGAGCTAATTCCTGGTGCCACTTTGCCTAAGGGAAGGTTATATGCATTGTCCGGACCTGAAACTGTGGCCATGAATGAGTATGTTAAAGAAAGCCTAGGGAAAGGATTTATCAGGCCATCTAAATCCCCTTTAAGTGCAGGCTTCTTCTTCGTGGAGAAGAAGGATGGATCACTCAGACCTTGCATTGACTTTAGAGCCTTGAATAAGATCTCAGTAAAAAATACTTACCCTTTGCCGCTGATTTCTGTCCTCTTTGATCAGCTACGTTCAGCTGTGATTTTTTCTAAGATTGACCTGAGAGGAGCATATAACCTCATCCGAATCAAGTCAGGGGATGAGTGGAAAACGGCATTCAGTACTCAGTCGGGTCACTATGAGTATCTGGTTATGCCATTCGGCCTGTCTAACGCTCCGGCAGTTTTCCAGGATCTCATTAACGATGTGCTCCGTGAATTTCTTGGAAGATTCGTTGTAGTCTACTTAGACGATATTTTGATATATTCTGACTCTATAGAACAACATGTTACCCAGGTGCGTCAGGTTCTAAAAAAATTACGTGAAAATCACCTATATGCCAAGCTGGAGAAGTGTGAATTTCATGTCACGGAGGTATCCTTTTTAGGGTACATCATTTCCCCTCGGGGATTCTGTATGGAACCAAAGAAGCTCCAAGCCATCCTTAGTTGGGTGCAACCCACCAACTTAAAAGCAATTCAGCGCTTTTTAGGGTTTGCGAATTACTATAGAAGATTTATTCACTCTTTCTCCGACCTAGTTGCTCCCATTGTGGCACTGACTAAGAAGGGAGCAGATCCTACCAACTGGTCACGTGAAGCTGAGTTATCTTTTCAGGCCTTGAAACAAGCCTTTGTCTCAGCCCCAGTCCTCAGACATCCCAACCCAGAATTGCCTTTCATTGTTGAGGTTGATGCCTCGGAGGTTGGAGTAGGGGCTATCCTATCTCAGAAGGATCCGGATTCTCTAGAATTACATCCTTGTGCCTTTATGTCCAAGAAATTCTCGTCTGCTGAATCCAACTACGATGTTGGTAACCGGGAATTACTGGCTATTAAATGGGCTTTCGAGGAGTGGAGGCATTGGCTTGAAGGAGCCACTCATACCATTTCAGTTTTGACTGATCACAAAAATCTTCAATACATTGAATCAGCTAAACGGCTGAATGCCCGGCAAGCTCGTTGGGCTTTATTTTTTACTCGTTTCAAGTTCATTATCACCTTCAGGCCAGGTTCCAAGAATACCAAGGCAGATGCCCTGTCACGCAGTTTTCTTCCAGTTCAAGACAACAGTCCTGTTACTCCCATACTTCCGTCTTCAGTCATTCGGGCAGGCCTCACACAAGATTTATTTACCCAGTTAAAGCAGCTTCAACATCAAGCTCCTGGAAATACTCCTGCTGGTCGTCTTTATGTCCCCGAGTTTTTGAGAGCAACTGTTTTGATGGAGTTTCATGATAGCAAAGTTGCCGGGCATCCGGGGATCGCTAAAACTTTTGAATTAGTTTCCCGCTCAGTATGGTGGCCTGGTCTTTCCAAAGACATTAAGGAGTTTGTTTTTTCTTGTCAGGTCTGTGCACAGCATAAGGTTCCCCGTTCCTTGCCTATCGGTCAACTTATGCCCTTGAATGTTCCTCTTAGGCCATGGTCTCATATTTCCATGGATTTTGTGGTGGACCTCCCTCTGTCAGCCGGATGCCGAGTCATATGGGTGGTAGTGGACCGTTTTAGCAAAATGGCCCATTTCATTGCTCTTCCCCGATTGCCATCTGCCCAGGGATTGGCAGTCTTGTTCCTCCGCCATGTTTTCAGACTCCATGGGTTACCCACTGATATTGTTTCTGATCGGGGTCCACAATTCATTGCACAATTTTGGAAGTCTTTTTGTGCCTCATTAAAGATGAAATTATCTTTAACGTCTGGCTACCATCCCCAATCCAACGGGCAGACTGAGCGAGTTAATCAATCTTTAAAACAATATTTGCGTTTGTACTCGGCCAAACTCCAAAATGACTGGTCTGAGTTTCTTCCGTTGGCGGAGTTTGCTTACAACAATGCCTGTCATTCCTCCACCAATGTGTCTCCATTTTTTACAGTTTTTGGTTTTCACCCCAGAGCTAATTCCTTTTTTCAACATTCCTCTGTCTCCTCGCTGACCTTGACCTCTCATCTCAAACTCATTTGGAGAAAAGTGCACCTGGCTCTCAGAAAAGCGGCATTTCGGGAGAAAAATTTTTCTGACAGGCTCCGGCGGCCGTGCACTTTTAAAGTAGGAGATAGGGTATGGTTGTCGACTCGCAACATTAAACTTCGACAAACCTCAGCCAGATTGGGTCCTAAATTTATTGTACCATTTCATATTATCAAAAAAATCAATCCAGTTGCTTTCCGGTTACGTTTACCAAAAACTTTACGGATCGGAAATACCTTCCATTGCTCCTTGTTGAAACCATATGTTTCGTCCAGTAGATTTCCTCGCAAGATCTCTCAGGGGAAATCACCAATAGATGTACAGGGTCAGCAGGAGTTCTTGGTGGAGAAGGTTCTCGATTCCAAGTTGTCCCGGGGTCGGCTTTATTTTTTGGTACATTGGAGAGGTTATGGTCCAGAAGAAAGGTCTTGGGTCCTGGATGAGGATCTCCATGCCCCGAGGCTCAAAAGGGCATTTTTTCGAGAATTTCCTCAGAAACCTGGCCTTAGGGGTTCCTTGACCCCTCCTCAAGGGGGGGGGTACTGTTAGGCGCCGAGGGTCCGCCCGTCAGTGCGGCCCGGCGCCTAGCAACTAGGGACGCCGCAGGCAGACAGCCGCCGGCTCCCTAGCAACGCTAGACGCCGGGCGCACGGAGCCGCTCAGACCCTAGCAACGGGGACGCCACGGTCGGACCGCGTTCCCCGTTGCTGGGTCTTAATTAATCAGTTCAGTTGTATCCTGGCCGTGCAGCATGCAGCTGCACGGCATGATTATGTGATTACCCTGTCTGGATCTTGATTGGAGGGCTCCCAAATTTAAGCACTCTCAGGACCTCTCACAGACGCCGGTGATAGCTTCCTGTTTGCTGTGTCAGTTACAGAGAGTTTCCAGTCCTGCTCAATCCGGTTGTTCCTATCCTCAGTGGTCCAGTACTCGGAAGTTGTCATCTATTCCTGGAGTCCGACCGAGCACCTTTTAACATCCTGTGGTGTTCGTGAGTCGCGGCGTAGCCGTGTGTTGCGGCTTGACCGCTTACTGTTTATTATTTAGTTTCATTGTGTTCCGGAGCTTTTGCGGAGGATTCTGCTCCCACAAATCCACTCTGGTATCCAGCGGTGCTGGATAGGAGTAACGGATCAGTGGATCTTTGGTTGTCCTTTTCCCTGGCGGTTTGTCCGCACATACTTTTGGTTTAAGTTAGTTAGCTTGTAGCCCCTGGCCTGGTTGCTTAGTCAGAGGGCCCCTTGTTATCACCCTGTCTCGGATTTCCCTTTGTCTCCCATTAAGACCTGAGGGGGCATCGAAGTTGGGCAGACATAATCCGCCCTTCAAACGCGGCTGCCATGGGCTCAAGCAACCATAGTCTCGCAGGGGATTTCTGATAACACGGGCGAGACAACGGAGTTAGGGCGCCAGGGGTTACTAGGCTTTCCTGCTCCCGTAACCAGCATATATTTCCAGTACTCAGACCTCTGCCATAAGATCTCCTCTGGTCTGGAGTACGGGAATCATAACACCCAAGGACAATTCCATCTTGCACCTCTTTTTTCTTTTATTTTTCTTTGCGTCATGTGCTGTTTGGGGAGGGTTTTTTGGAAGGGCCATCCTGCGTGACACTGCAGTGCCACTCCTAGATGGGCCCGGTGTTTGTGTCGGCCACTAGGGTCGCTTATCTTACTCACACAGTCAGCTACCTCATTGCGCCTCTTTTTTTCTTTGCGTCATGTGCTGTTTGGGGAGGGTTTTTTGGAAGGGACATCCTGCGTGACACTGCAGTGCCACTCCTAGATGGGCCCGGTGTTTGTGTCGGCCACTAGGGTCGCTTATCTTACTCACACAGTCAGCTACCTCATTGCGCCTCTTTTTTTCTTTGCGTCATGTGCTGTTTGGGGAGAGTTTTTTGGAAGGGACATCCTGCGTGACACTGCAGTGCCACTCCTAGATGGGCCCGGTGTTTGTGTCGGCCACTAGGGTCGCTAATCTTACTCACACAGCTACCTCATTGCGCCTCTTTTTTTCTTTGCGTCATGTGCTGTTTGGGGAGGGTTTTTTGGAAGGGCCATCCTGCGTGACACTGCAGTGCCACTCCTAGATGGGCCCGGTGTTTGTGTCGGCCACTAGGGTCGCTTATCTTACTCACACAGTCAGCTACCTCATTGCGCCTCTTTTTTTCTTTGCGTCATGTGCTGTTTGGGGAGGGTTTTTTGGAAGGGACATCCTGCGTGACACTGCAGTGCCACTCCTAGATGGGCCCGGTGTTTGTGTCGGCCGCTAGGGTCGCTTATCTTACTCACACAGTCAGCTACCTCATTGCGCCTCTTTTTTTCTTTGCGTCATGTGCTGTTTGGGGAGAGTTTTTTGGAAGGGACATCCTGCGTGACACTGCAGTGCCACTCCTAGATGGGCCCGGTGTTTGTGTCGGCCACTAGGGTCGCTAATCTTACTCACACAGCTACCTCATTGCGCCTCTTTTTTTCTTTGCGTCATGTGCTGTTTGGGGAGGGTTTTTTGGAAGGGCCATCCTGCGTGACACTGCAGTGCCACTCCTAGATGGGCCCGGTGTTTGTGTCGGCCACTAGGGTCGCTTATCTTACTCACACAGCGACCTCGGTGCAAATTTTAGGACTAAAAATAATATTGTGAGGTGTGAGGTATTCAGAATAGACTGAAAATGAGTGGAAATTATGGTTTTTGAGGTTAATAATACTTTGGGATCAAAATGACCCCCAAATTCTATGATTTAAGCTGTTTTTTAGGGTTTTTTGAAAAAAAACACCCGAATCCAAAACACACCCGAATCCGACAAAAAAAATTTGGTGAGGTTTTGCCAAAACGCGGTCGAACCCAAAACACGGCCGCGGAACCGAACCCAAAACCAAAACACAAAACCCGAAAAATTTCAGGCGCTCATCTCTACTGTTCATGTAACATTATTAATCACAGCTTGTTTTCTTTTATTAGCCTTGTAAATTATAATTTAATGGCATCCTACCAAGAACAGTAATTTGTTATTTCACATCAACCTCATGAAACAAACACTAATCCCTTTATTATAATTATGTTCTGATTGCAGTTTGGGTTGCTCAGATGGAACATGGCGTACTGCGTGAAATTTTTACAACTATACTAATTACTATTTTTTTAATCTGTGCTATTGTATGCTACATATGTGAGTCATTTCAGCACAATATATTAATAGTGGAGATACTGTGAAATTTCTATCTGTTCCTGAGGGGTGGCTTCATTCTCTTACCAAGATGGCCACCAAACAGGGGGGTCATTCTGACCTGATTGCATGCTGCCGTTTTTCGAAGCACAGCGATCAGGTCACTATTGCGCATGCGTATGCACCGTACGGGTACACAGTGGATCATTGCTGGGCGATGGATTTAACGAAGAATCCATTCGCACAGCCGATCGCAAGGAGATTGACAGGAAGAAGACGTTCATGGGTTTCAATTGACCGTTTTCAGGGAGTGGTTGGAAAAACGCAGGTGTGTCCAAGTGTTTGCAGGGCGGGTGTCTGACGTTAATTCTGGGACCGGACAGGCTGCAGTGATCGCAGCGGCTGAGGAAGTTCAGACCTACTCAGAAACGGCACAAACTATTTTTGTACTGCACAGCTGCACAGGCGTTCACACACTTGCAAAGCTAAAATACACTACCCAGTGGGTGGCGACTATGTGTTTGCACGGCTGCAAAAAGTAGCTAGCGAGCGATCAACTCGGAATGACCCCCATAGTACTGCATGTGTGCTACACCATCTTGCCCATGTGTAGGAGTGACCTAGTGGGAGATGGACGTCTCCTACATACCTCCAGATAGACATGAATTATGGTCCTAATTAAGAGTTGATCACAGCAGCAAATTTGTTAGCAGTTGGACAAAACCATGGGGGTCATTCCGACCTGTTCGCATGCTACTTTTTTCGCAGCCAGGTGAACGGGTCCGGAATGCGCATGCACAGTGGGCACAATGCGCAGACCCGCTGCTGCCTGGCACGAGGAACGCCGGGCAGCGACTGAATTAAAGAAGAAAATGATTGCACCGTGATTGACAGGAGGAAGGCGTTTCAGGGCGTCAACTGACCATTTTCGGGGAGTGGAGATCCGAATGCAGGCATGTCGAGGCGTTTGGTGGGGGGGATGTCTGACGTCAATCCGGGACCTGAGACGCTGAAGTTATCGCAACAGGTAAGTAAGTCCAGACCTACTCCTCATCTGCACAAAACATTTTTGCATAGCTCGGCTGCACAAGCGATTGCAGCCTTGCTATGCAAAAATTTACTCCCCCATAGGCGGTCATTCCGAGTTGATCGCTAGTTTTTTTTTTCCGCAACGGAGCGATTAGTCGCTAATGCGCATGCGCAATGTCCACAGTGCGACTCCGCCAAGTAAATTTGCTATACAGTTAGGTATTTTACTCACGGCATTACGAGGTTTTTTCTTCGTTCTGGTGATCGTAATGTGATTGACAGGAAGTGGGTGTTTCTGGGCGGAAACTGGCCGTTTTATGGGAGTGTTTGAAAAAACGCTACTGTTTCTGGGAAAAACGCGTGAGTGGCTGGAGAAACGGAGGAGTGTCTGGGCGAACGCTGGGTGTGTTTATGACGTCAAACCAGGAACGCCAAGCACTGAACTGATCGCACTGGAAGAGTAAGTCTCGAGCTACTCAGAAACTGCACAGATAAATCTTTTCGCAAAATTGCGAATCTTTCGTTCGCAATTTTACTATGCTAAGATTCACTCCCAGTAGGCTGCGGCTTTGCGTGTGCAAAGCTGCTAAAAGCAGCAACTACTAACAAATTTGCTGCTGCGATCAACTCTGAATCTCCACCTTTATGCATTACCACTGTTCCAGCATCCTGCACTGCTACAGTATTGCTTGTATCATACAGTTGCCCGCTGTTCCTGTTGAGCTAGGGGTGGGTAAAATACGTCGCGCGGGCCGGATGCGGCCCGCAAACCGATCCTGTCCGGCCCACTGCCTCCCACCAGTGAGCAATGACAAGTGGCCCGAATGGCTGAGCTGCTTGTCATTGCTCTGCACTGCAGTACCTCCAAGCTGCCGGCGGCGCCTCTCTCCCCTGCTGCTGGGTTGTAGCAGCCTCCTCCAGAGTCCCTAGTGACAACGGCTGGGTTCAGCTGAAAAGGGGCGGAGCTACATGCCGAGGAGGGGGCGGGGCTACACGGGACAAGAGCAAGGCTTGTACAGAATAGATCCATCCTTCCTGCCACTGGTTTGGTGGAGAGATCTTTAGCTCTCGCTGTACCAACCCCTCCCGTGTTCTGTCACCATGTCACCCCCGTGTTCTGTCACGTATAACCCCCCGTTGTTCTGTCACTGTCACCCCACCCCGTGTTTTGTCACACCCCCCGTGTTCTGTCACCGTGTCACTCCCACCGTGTTCTGTCACGTGTCACACTCACCGTGTTCTGTCACAGTGTCACCCCCCCCGTGTTCTGTCACCGTGTCCCACCCCCGTGTTCTGTCACTATTTCACCCCCCCCGTGTTCTGTCACCGTGTCACCCCCACTGTGTTCTGTCACCGTGTCACACACCCCGTGTTCTGTCACCGTGTCACCCCCCTGTGTTCTGTCACCGTGTCACCCCCACCGTGTTCTGTCATTGTCACCACCCCTCCCCGTGTTCTGTCACTGTGTCACACCTTTCCCCAGGGGCCATAAGACAATGGATAATTTGCTTGCTGCACAATAATTATCATAAATAAAATGTTAATGTGTAAAAGGGGCCTCTACCTGCTGTAATGTGTAAAAGGGGCTCTACCTTCCATACTGTGTAAAAGGGGCTCTACCTGGTGTAATGTGTGTAAGTGGCGCTGTGTGTCGCAATTTGAATAATGGAGACTATTGTGCAGCCTAATATGAATCTGTATTATTTTTTGCCCACACCCCTTCCACATGAAGCACGTCCCTATATTTTTGGCAAGTGGGGGGAGCTGCTATTTTGTATGTGGCCCTCGGATACTGACAGGAAATGTCAAGTGGCCCCTCAGCTGAAATAATTGCCCACCCCCGTGTTAAGCTCTACGCCATTCCATTACCAGTGTATCTCACGGGGAGTACAGCTGTATATCATCCACTGGTTAAGCAACTCGGCTGCCATTCTGCTGTGTACATAAATCTGCCATACCACCACACCTGTACATACATACTGTATTTCCAATACACCACACCTTATTTTATGTATCTCTTATTCCTATAAAGTTCTAAAAATACTTTTTTTATGATCCGGTGACCTTTGTGGGAATTAATTAAAAAATTAAGAGTTAAAAAAGTATTTTAGTATTTTATATAACTGAATAGTATATGCTTAATGCAGTGATTCCCAAACTCCCTCACTTCACAGCCCCCTTAGGCCTCCAGCAATTCTTTTGTGGCATGGCAGGGCCAAGTTGAGGAACCTATTTCGGCAGTGGGAGTCATGCATCAGGAAAACCTCCATTCTATTCAGGTTTACTGCCGTAATATCCTGGTATATGCACAGATGAAACTTCATACATGGGGGATAGAGAGGTACACATGAGGGGGAAAGAGAGGTACACATGAGGGGGAAGAGAGGTACACATGAGAGGGGAAAAGAAGTACACATGAGGGGGGGAAAGAAGTACACATGAGGGGGAAGAGAGGACACATGAGGGGGAAGAGAGGTACACATGAGGGGGGAAAAGAAGTACACATGGGGGGAAGAGAGGTACACATGAGGGGGAAGAGAGGTACACATGAGGGGGGAAAAGAAGTACACATGGGGGGAAGAGAGGTACACATGAGGGGGAAAGAGAGACACAGAGATGCAAACGTGGGGAGACACAAAGGCACTCATAGGGAGAAAGAGAGGCACACACAGCTGTACAAAAAGGCACACATAGGGGGGAAGAGGCACACCTCTGGGGGACCCAGAGATACACATATGGTATACATAGTGGCACACATAGGGGGAACAGAGAGGCACACATAGGGGGAACAGAGAGGCACACATAGGGGGAACAGAAAGGCACACATAGGGGGGGACAGAGAGAAATACATGAAACTGAAAATGGACACATACTCTACATGGACTGATAATGACACATACTCTAGGGGGAACAGACAATCACACATTGGGGGACAGTGAGGCACACATGAGGCTTCCCCATGAGGCAGACATGAGGGAACAGAGAGGCACACATGGGGTACAGAGAGGCACACATGGGATGACTGAGAGGCACAAATAAGGTGGACAGAGGTGCACACACAGGGAGTCAGAAAGGCACACATAGGGGGAGCAGATAATCACACATTGGGGGACAGTGAGGCACACATGAGGGGTACGAAAGGAACACATGAGGGGAAGAGAAGCATGCATGAGGTACAGAGAGGCACACATGGGAGGACAGAGGCACAAATGAGATGGACAGAGAGGTGAACACATAGCAGTAACAGAGGCACAAATGGCGAGGAAAGAGGCATACATGCGGTGCAGAGCAGTACACATGGGGGGGAAAGCGGTACACATGGGGAGGGTAAATGTGACCAAGCGCTATATGTACTGAATAAAATATACTGTGTAGAAAATAACAATAATAATAATAATAATAATAATAATAAATAAACAAAATCAAATAAGGTTAGAAAATAAGAAAAGAAAGAGAAAAGTGCAAACAGAAGTCTAAGATTAAAAATAAAATATGTTTACAGCTCCTTTCTGGTGTTTTTTTTTTTTTTTTGAGCTTTCAGACGCTTGGTATTGGCTGGATAGATACAGTTCTTGTGGGCAGAGACTATCCCTGGCTTACCCTATCTCCACATGCTGTACGATTGCCGCTCTCGGCGCCGAAAAGCTGAGACCGGAAGCTCGGGTATCCGCTTATGGTGACGTCAGACGCTGGTGGCGGCGGTGCTATCTTCTTCTCCTGTGTCTGCTCCTTCACTCCCCAACGCATTGCGAATCCTGCTCTGGTGCAGCTAATACACACTGCACCAGGTAGAACCTCCTATACACTTTGCGCCAGGCACAGCACTGAGACACATTGCACCAGGGAGAGCACTGAGACACATTGCCTAGCCACAGACGCCTAGCGGGAACACTACATGACATGCTCCCCAGCAGTGCCAGCTACACGCGACATGCCCACCCCAGCAGTGCCAGCTACACCTGACATGCCCCCCAGCAGTGCCAGCTACATAAATGGCCACACAGTGCCAGATATGCACCCACAGTTCAGATACATAAATGCCCCCCAAAGTGCCAGATACATAAATGCATCCACAGTGCAGATATGCCCCCCACAGTGCCAGATACATAAATGCCCCCACAGTGCCAGATACATAAGTGCCCACACAGTGCCAGATACATAAGTGCCCCCACAGTGCCAGATATAAAAATGCCCACACAGTGCCAGATATGTCCCCACAGTGCCATATATAAAAATGCCCCCACAGTGCCAGATATGCCCCCACAGGGCCAGATACATAAATGCCCCCAGTGCCAGATACATAAATGCCCACACATTGCCAGATGCATAAATGCCCCCAGTGCCAGATGCATTATTGCCCCCCACAGTGTCAGATACATTAATGCCCCCAGTGCCAGATATGCCCCCACAGTGCCAGATACATTAATGCCCCCAGTGCCAGATATGCCCCCACAGTGCCAGATAAATAAATGCCCCCCACAGTGCCAGATAAATAAATGCCCCCCCACAGTGCCAGATAAATAAATGCCCCCACAATGCCAGATAAATAAATGCCCCCAGTGCCAGATAAATAAGTGCCCCCACAGTGCAGATATACCCCCACAGTGCCAGATACATAAATACCCCCACAGTGCCGATATGCCCCCCCAGTGCCAGATACAGAAATGCCCCCGCAGTGCCAGATACATACATGCCCCTACAGTGCAGATACATAAATGCCCCCACAGCGCAGATATGCCCCCACAGTGCCAGAAATGCCCCCACAGTGCCAGATAAATAAAAGCCCCCACCGTGCCAGATAAATAAATGCCCCCAGTGCCAGATAAATAAGTGCCCCCACAGTGCAGATATACCACCACAGTGCCAGATACATAAATACCCCCACAGTGCCGAAATGCCCCCCCAGTGCCAGATACAGAAATGCCCCCACAGTGCCAGATACATACATGCCCCCACAGTGCAGATACATTAATGACCCCACAGCGCAGATATGCCCCCACAGTGCCAGAAATGCCCCCACAGTGCCAGATACATTAATGCCCCCTCACAGTGCACAGATAAATGTCCGTCCCCCGCAGTGCCAGATAAATGAATGCCCCCCACAGTGCCAGATAAATGAATGCCCCCCACAGTGCCAGATAAATGAATGCCCCCCCCACAGTGCCAGATAAATGAATGCCCCCCACAGTGCCAGATAAATGCCCCCCACAGTGCCACATATGCCCCCAGTACCTGCTGTGCCGAGGCCGAGGGAGGGTGAGTGCTGCTGGGAGTGCTGCTGTGCGCTCCCGCTGTCTGTGCTGTCTGCTCGCGCTGTGCGGTGCCGGTGTCTGACATCAGACGCCGGCGCCGCATAGCGCACACAGTGCCAGCCGGGACTTGGAGGACAGCAGGGGAGATCAGGGCCGGCTCCAGGCTCCGACATGGCGGCGCCAGCGCACGGCGCCCATTAAGGGTGGCGCCCTGCGAGGCCGCTCGAGTCGAACATGCCTCGAGCCGGCCCTGGTTGGGATGTATGCATATACAATAACATTAACATTTATGACACCATTACAGATCTAAAGGATAGATACTGTCTAATAAGGACATTCTTATTTATGCTATTAGCATCAACACTTCAAGTAATATCTACAGCAAAATATGTTCTCAACTTTCAAAATATTGAGTAACCTTTCTAACCTTAGAAACTATCAGCTCTCACCACTGGTATCATGTTCTCATAAGTACTACATATAACTCAGACTTTAACCTGCAAATTTAATTACACTCCCCCTACTCGCTGATTGCTAATTAGGGGAGATCGCCAGTGCATACACACTGAATGATATCGATGAACAATATCTTTCTGTGGCGTCACCTCCCGCACTCCCCGAACATGCAGCTCAACAATATAGTAAAAGTTGAGCTGCATGTTCAGTAGATAATGCCTGAACATGAACGACCCACAGGTGCCCGCATCATTCATCGTTCAGACCAGGGTCGTCACTACGTGTGTGCCAGGTGTGCCTGAACACAGCGCAGTCACCCTGAGGGCGCAACTTGCTGCATCCCCGTTCCAGCGGCATTGTAAAGAGTCAAACTAACTCATTACAAGCCGCCTGAGCGAGGAGAAAAGCAGCAGCTCCGGGGGCAGTGGAGGAGGAGGAGGAGGAGAAGGAGGAAAGGGGACTCTGGAGCCGCATCAGCGCACTGTAATTGGTGGCGGCGCTACTGCAGCTGTCCCTCTCCTTCCACATAGGAGAGGGACATATCTGTCTGTCTACCTATCTATTCTGTCTGCCTATCTATCTACCTATCTGTCTATTTATCTAGGGCCATAACTAGGTGGCAGACAACGCATATGCCTGTTTTAATGTGTAAAAAGGAGACTCTGTCTGCCGTAATATGTAAAAAGGGAGACTCTGCCGTAATGTGTAAAAAGGGGACCCTGCCGTAATGTGTAAAAGGTGGACGCTATCTGCCGTAATGTGTAAAAAGGGGACTCTGTCTGCCGTAATGTGTAATAAAGGGACTCTGTCTGCGAAATGTGTAATAAGGGGACATTGTCTGCCGTAATGTGTAATAAGGGGACTCTGTCTGCCATAATGTGTAATAAAGGGACTCTGACTGCCATAATGTGTAATAAGGGGACTCTGTCTGCCGTAATGTGTAATAAAGGGACGCTGTCTGCGAAATGTGTAATATGGGGACATTGTCTGCCGTAATGTGTAAAAAGGGCTCTACCTGGTGTAGTGGCGCTGCTGTGCGGCATCATTTGAATAATGGAGACTACTGTGCACCATAATATGAATTGGTATTACTTTGTGGCCACACCTCTTCCCCATGAAGCCACGCCCCTATGTTTTTCATGCGCACCTACTGCGCGCACTACCCCTATTTTACATAAGGGGGTGCGCCAATGCCGTTTCTTGCACACAGTGCTAAAATGTCTAGTTACAGCACTGGTTCAGACATACACACTAGACAAAATGAACAATAGATCTTTATTGTTATCATTCATATCGTCTAGTGTGTCGCCCAGTGTGTATGGGGCTTTAGTATATTTCCATAAATATTTTGTCTGTAGAGTGGGGCGATAATATTTTGCTTTATTAGTTTTAGGCTGCTTGCAAGGTGAGGAGATGCTGCATTTAATATGGAAAGTGAGTATAGCCCTTCCTGGACTTCCCTCTGACAGTACCTCTCTTAAACACAGCTCTGGTCACTCCCCCCTGCTCTTTTCATTGGGTGCAATAGGACACAGTCTCTTCCGCCTCAGCGCACCCATAGCCAAATTAAGGGGGGATGCTGTGCATACTGTACCCCGGGCCCCCTTTGTCAGGGGGCTCCCCGGCCAGAGCACACTGACATCACTAGCTTTCCCTCTTAAGCAGCAGCAGGACCAGCAGCCAGAATGTGAGCAGGACAGTGTGTAGTGAAGGCAAAGACACAGGAGTATCATGTTTCATGAGCTACCGATAGAGAATTCTGACCAGAGGAGAGATAGGAGGGTGGAGAGAGCTAAGGATCCCAGCCTCTCCTCTTCCCTGCTTGGGTGTCTGAGTCTTGTGTAAACTGTTATGCAGCTAAACCATTTGGGTCTACATACAGAGACACACACAGGGAGTCCTCCTGAGTCCTGTCCCAGTGTATAAGTAGTACAGAGGCTGCTGCTATTCTTGCATGTGATAAGATTAATTATTTTATTTTTCTATGTGTAATTTAAGGTTAGATGTCTGAAAATGTTATATAATAGTTGTCTTGCAATCAGGTGGAACTATAAGCAGTACCCAGGCATTGTTAAACTATTAGTTTAAAACTAATATACACAATTGGTTTAAATGTATTATACACAATCCATACCTCCATGACCCACTGCAGGAGGGACAACATGATCTCTACCTGGACTTCTTTCTTAATTTATGATTGCAATCACCTGTGTTGAAATACCTTTCTTATCAATTAAGTAGTTCAACACAGGTGACGCCAATCATATATTAAGTGGGAAGTCCAGGTACAGAGCATTTTGTCCCTACTGGAATGGGACAAATTGGAAGGCATACCCAATCTAATATACACTCCCCACCTTCCTCTGTGGGCCCCTGTCTTAAGTGCCCTGGGCACCCCCAAGGCCTAATCCGGCCCTGAGTGCAGCCACAGTCGCTCTTCCTCCTCCTCATCCTCCTCACAGACCGCGGTCTCCTGCACTTTATGCTCTGAACTCCTCCTTCCCTCAGCTAAGCTCTTTCTGCTTACAGGGGGAAGATTTCTGCTCTGATCCCCCTACTCAATTTCTGCAGCTCACCACTTCTCTTTATCCAGTGAGACAGCTCCCCGCTGTCAGCCACTGAACCCCTCCACTCTACGGGCCATGTCTCACTACTTCAGGTAGCTAACTCAGGCTCCCTCCTTTTATAGCCGTTACCTCAGTCCAACTGTCTCAGCCTCAGTGCTATTACTAGTGCCTTCTCAATACCGGTTGCACTTAAATGAACCCCCCACATTGCAGACATTAGTACAATTGATAGAGGTGGTTACAGGTATTTATTAGGGAGGTAACTTTGACTTAGAGCAGGAGACCATGGTCTGTGAGGAGGAGGACGAGCGACTGTGGGAGCAAATGTAACTATGAGGTAGATGTATGAAACAGCGTTATAGGGGACAAGTGGTATCAGCGCATGTTATGTGCACTGATACCGCTTCTTCCCCATGTATTACAGCATCAGTGTGTGCTCAGAGACAGGGGTGCTGTGCATAGCTGTCTATATCGCCGCTGCTATCTAAAAGATAGCACACTGCTATGCAGAGCAATGTATGAATGGTCAATGGCACTGACCGCTCCAACTCCTGCAGCTATCAATTTTGACAGCTGCAGGTGTCGATGCCCTATCTCAACAGCAGGACAGCTTTGTCCCTGGCTGTGGCGGCTGCGGGTTCTGGACTACATGTGAGATATCGCAAGAGTAGCAAGATCTCACGTATGCGCCCTGGAGTGGTCTTGGGGAGAGACAGCGGGGATCCCCTGAGGGGTAGTTTTCACTCGCCCACTCCGGCAAACAAGGTGTTCTTACGTCTCGTCCATGTACCTTCCTTCCTTTGCCCCTGTAAAAAGATGTGAAGAAGGAAGAGCTATAGCAGCACAACATATGCTCTTATAAAGGGGCGTTTTAAGAGAGGAGGAGGCCCGTGTTCAGCCTCCTCCGTTCGGGCCCCCTCCTCTCTGCCCAGAGCACTGTAGAGTCTGAGCTCTAGAGGGCTCAGACTCTACTGCGCATGCGCAGATCTCCGGGAAAATGGCGCAGCAGTCATTTTTCCTGAGATTTCTCTACTGCGCATGCGCAGATCACTGGGAAAATGGCGCAGCAGACATTTTTCCTGAGATTTCTCTACTGCGCATGGCGCTGAGCCATTTTCACAGTTTTCTAACAGCGCTGCGGATGCCGGAGCTGGACTTCGGAGGGGTATTTTCAAAATGGGTGCAGCGTGTGCGGTGGCGGCCCCCTCTGGGCTCAGGGGCCCATGTGCACCGCACACACTGCACCCATTATAGAAACGCCAGTGCTCCTGTATATCTTATTATGGGGCAATGCTATTTTATTTATACAGGGGGCAACATTTATTATTTAATTATGGCTGCATCATTTATGGTGAACACTTGCGGCACGATATGTGCCAGCATCTACTTATGCCTAGGCCATACTTGCCTACCTGACCCTCTCCATGAAGGAGAAAATGCTCTGTTCCTGGACTTTCCTGGTAATCAGTGGCGGTTCTTGCCACGGGCAAGCAGGACTTTTGCCCGGGGCGCCGCCTTCCGGAGGGCGCTGGCGCCATCCGGAGGGCGCCGCACCGTGGCAAGATCCGCCACTGCTGCCCGCTGTGTCCCCCGTCCGCTGCCCGCTGCCGTCCCCGTCGTCTCCTGTGTCGTCTCCTGTGAAGGGAACTAGACGCTATGCGTCTAGTTTCCCTTCGTGGAGAGTAACTGCTGAGCGGTGCGCGATGACGTCATCGCGCACCGCACAGCAAAGGTCCTCTCCACGAAGGGAACTAGACGCATAGCGTCTAGTTTCTTTTCGTGGAGAGGACCTTTTGCTGTGCGGTGCGCGATGACGTCATCGCGCACCGCTCAGCATTCAAGCGGCGCTTTCAACGTACAGGGGGCGTGACTCACCACGCCCCCTGTATTAGGCCACGCCCCTTCCCTGCCCGGGGCGCTCTGCGCCCTTGAACCGGCCCTGCTGGTAATGTATGATTGCCATCACCTGTGGTGAAACACCTTTCTTATCAATTACCTAGCTCACCACAGGTGACGGCAATCATACATTACCAGGAAAGTCCAGGAACAGATATTTTCTCCCTCATGGAGAGGGTCAGGTAGGCAAGCATGCTCCAGGCCTTCCACAGGTATGCTGTCTGCTGATACACTCTGTGCTGCTTTCCCATCCCCAGGGGGTGCTAGAGGTGTCTGATCCCACAGTGTTTGTTCCCAGAGTGTAAGTCATATGTGTACCAAGTTTGGTGTAAATTTCTGCTTTTGGTGTAAATTGCTCCAGGCATTCCAGAGTTATGTTGTCAGCTGAAAAACTCTGTGTTGCTGCCTCACCCCTAGGGATGCTTGGGGTGTCTTACCCCGACAGTGTTTATTTCCAGATTTTAATTAATGTGTACCAAGTTTCTATTACATTGGTCCAGGCATTCAGGAGTTATGCTGTCTCCTGAAATAATCTGTGCTGCTGTTCCACCCCTAGGGGTGTCTAACCCCCACAGCGTTTGTTCCCAGATTGTAAGTCAGATGTGTCCCAAGTTTGGTAAAGTGTTCCAGGCCTTCCACAGTTATGCAATCTGCTGACATACTCTGTGCTGCTGCCCCCCCCCCCGGGGTGCTAGCGGTGTCTGACCCCCACAGTGTTTGTTCGCAGAGTGTAAGTCATATTTGTACCAAGTTTGTTGTAAATTCCTGCAGGCATTCCAGAGTTATGCTGTCTGCTGAAATACTCAGTGCTGCTTCCTCACCCCTAGAGGTGCTAGGGGTGATTGTATGTGTGTTTCTGTGTATGATTGTACGTACGTACGTACCTCTGTATGAATAATTGTGTGCTATATATAAATAAATAAATATATATATATATATATATATACTCTATATATACATAGTATATATATATATACATATATACATACTTACACACAAACATGTATGTATATGTATGTGTATATATATATATATATATATATATATATATATATGTATATACACACACAGTGTGTGTGTGTGTGTGTGTGTGTATATGAGTGTGTACTGTATATATATTAGTGATGAGCGGGTTCGGATCCTCGGGATCCGAACCCGCCCGAACTTCAATTTTTTTTACACGGGTCCGAGCGACTCGGATCCTTCCGCCTTGCTCGGTTAACCCGAGCGTGCCCGAACTTCATCATCCCGCTGTCGGATTCTCGCGAGACTCGGATTCTATATAAGGAGCCGCGCGTCGCCGCCATTTTCACACGTGCATTGAGATTGATAGGGAGAGGATGTGGCTGGCGTCCTCTCCGTTATAGTAGAACACAGAGTGACTTAGTTATAATTGTGGGGAGGATTGGGGACGGGGAGCAGCTGTTAGGGAGTACAGTGCAGGGTTTTGATTATACCACCAGTGAGTTTAATCCTTTGTTTCTCTGCCTGAAAAAAACGCTCCAACATATCTGTGCTCTCTCAGTGTGCTGCACTGCTGCATGATATATCTGTGCTGAGTGCACTGCTCTGCTCACACTGCCTAATTGTGGGGACTGGGGAGCAGTTATAGCAGGAGTACAGTGCACAGTTTTGCTGTCAGTGACCACCAGTCCAGTATACGTTTGTCTGCCTGAAAAACACTCCTGTGTTTTTTTTCTTCTTCATACTAGTTTAACAGTCTGCTGACAGTGTCCACCAGGTCCGTTATACAGTACAGGTTGAGTATCCCTTATCCAAAATTAAAAATCCCACATTTTTGGGTCCCCTGCTGAGATAATGACATATATATTATATATTATGTGTATATATAGATATATTATATAGATATATAATATAACATGTAAGTATATGTGTCATTATCTCAGCAGGGGAACCAAAAATGTGGGATTTTTAATTTTGGATAAGGGATACTCAACCTGTATATTATATATATAAGCAGCAGTACGGTAGGCCACGGCTGTACCTACCTCTGTGTCGTCAGTGCACTCGTCGCCCATAAGTAATATAATACTATACTATCCATCCATCTACATTGTATACCTATGGTGTTTTTTTTTCTTCATACTAGTTTAGCAGTCTGCTGACAGTGTCCACCAGGTCCGTTATATACAGTATATATTTTATATATATATATATATAAGCAGTACGGTAGGCCACGGCTGTACCTACTTCTGTGTCGTCAGTGCACTCGTCGTCCATAAGTAATATAATACTATACTATCCATCCATCTACATTGTATACCTGTGGTGTTTTTTTTTTTCTTCATACTAGTTTAGCAGTCTGCTGACAGTGTCCACCAGGTCCGTTATACAGTATATTATATATATAAGCAATACGGTAGGCCACGGCTGTACCTAATTCTGTGTCGTCAGTGCACTCGTCATCTATGAGTAATATAATACTATACTATCCATCCATCTACATTGTATACCTGTGTTGTTGTTTTTTTTTCTTCATACTAGTTTAGCAGTCTGCTGACAGTGTCCACCAGGTCCGTTATTATTATTCTGTATATATTATATATATAGCAGTACGGTAGGCCACGGCTGTACCTACCTCTGTGTCGTCACTCGTCGTCCATAAGTAAAAGTAATAATAGTATACTATCCACCCATCTACATTGTATACCTGTGGTGGCTTTTAGTTGTGCGCAAAATATGGAGAACAAAAATGTGGAGGTTAAAAAAATAGGGAAAGATCAAGATCCACTTCCACCTCGTGCTGAAGCTGCTGCCACTAGTCATGGCCGAGACGATGAAATGCCATCAACGTCGTCTGCCATAGTACAGAGCATGTAAAATCCAAAACACAAAAGATCAGTAAAAAAATGACCCAAAAATCAAAATGAAAAGCGTCTGAGGAGAAGCGTAAACTTGCCAATATGCCATTTACGACACGGAGTGGCAAGGAATGGCTGAGGCCCTGGCCTATGTTCATGGCTAGTGGTTCAGCTTCACATAAAGATGGAAGCACTCATCCTCTCGCTAAAAAAAAGAAAAGACTTGCGGCAAAAGCACAGCAAAGAACTATGCGTTCTTCGAAATCACAAATCCCAAAGGAGAGTCCAATTGTGTCGGTTGCGATGCCTGACCTTCCCAACACTGGACGGGAAGAGCTTGCGCCTTCCACCATTTGCACGCCCCCTGCAAGTGTTGAAATGAGCACCCGCAGTCCAGTTCCTGATAGTGAAATTGAAGATGTCAGTGTTGAAGTACACCAGGATGAGGCTATGGGTGTTGCTGGCGCTGGGGAGGAAATTGACAAGGAGGATTCTGATGGTGAGGTAGTTTGTTTAAGTCAGGCACCCGGGGAGACACCTGTTGTCCGTGGGAGGAATATGGCCATTGACATGCCTGGTGAAAATACAAAAAAAATCAGCTCTTCAGTGTGGAAGTATTTCAACAGAAATGCGGACAACTGGTGTCAAGCCGTGTGTTGCCTTTGTCAAGTTGTAATAAGTAGGGGTAAGGACGTTAACCATCTCGGAACATCCTACCTTATACGTCACCTGCAGCGCATTCATAATAAGTTAGTGACAAGTTCAAAAACTTTGGGCGACAGCGGAAGCAGTCCACTGACCAGTAAATACCTTCCTCTTGTAACCAAGCTCGCGCAAACCACACCACCAACTCCCTCAGTGTCAATTTCCTCCTTACCCAGGAAAGCCAATAGTCCTGCAGGCCATGTCACTGGCAAGTCTGACGAGTCCTCTCCTGCCTGGGATTCCTCCGATGCATCCTTGAGTGTAACGCCTACTGCTGCTGGCGCTGCTGTTGTTGCTGCTGGGAGTCGATCGTCATCCCAGAGGGGAAGTCGGAAGACCACTTGTACTACTTCCAGTAAGCAATTGACTGTCCAACAGTCCTTTGCGAGGAAGATGAAATATCACAGCAGTCATCCTGCTGCAAAGCGGATAACTGAGGCCTTGACAACTATATTGGTGTTAGACGTGCATCCAGTATCCGCCGTTAGTTCACAAGGAACTAGACAATTTCTTGAGGTAGTGTGCCCCCGTTACCAAATACCATCTAGGTTCCACTTCTCTAGGCAGGCGATACCGAGAATGTACACAGACGTCAGAAAAAGACTCACCAGTGTCCTAAAAAATGCAGTTGTACCCAATGTCCACTTAACCACGGACATGTGGACAAGTGGAGCAGGGCAGACTCAGGACTACATGACTGTGACAGCCCACTGGGTAGATGTATTGCCTCCCGCTGCAAGAACAGCAGCGGCGGCACCAGTAGCAGCATCTCGCAAACGCCAACTCGTTCCTAGGCAGGCTACGCTTTGTATCACCGCTTCCAGAATACGCACACAGCTGACAACCTCTTACGGCAACTGAGGAAGATCATCGCAGAATGGCTTACCCTAATCGGACTCTCCTGGGGATTTGTGACATCGGACAACGCTAGCAATATTGTGCGTGCATTACATCTGGGCAAATTCCAGCACGTCCCATGTTTTGCACATACCTTGAATTTGGTGGTGCAGAATTATTTAAAAAACGACAGGGGCGTGCAAGAGATGCTGTCGGTGGCCAGAAGAATTGCGGGCCACTTTCGGCGTACAGGCACCGCATACAGAAGACTGGAGCACCACCAAAAAAACCTGAACCTGCCCTGCCATCATCTGAAGCAAGAGGTGGTAATGAGGTGGAATTCAACCCTCTATATGCTTCAGAGGATGGAGGAGCAGCAAAAGGCCATTCAAGCCTATACATCTGCCCATGATATAGGCAAAGGAGGTGGAATGCACCTGTCTCAAGCGCAGTGGAGAATGATTTCAACGTTGTGCAAGGTTCTGCAACCCTTTGAACTTGCCACACGTGAAGTCAGTTCAGACACTGCCAGCCTGAGTCAGGTCATTCCCCTCATCAGGCTTTTGCAGAAGAAGCTGGAGGTATTGAAGGAGGAGCTAAAACAGAGCGATTCCGCTAGGCATGTGGGACTTGTGGATGGAGCCCTTCATTCGCTTAACCAGGATTCACGTGTGGTCAATCTGTTGAAATCAGAGCACTACATTTTGGCCACCGTGCTCGATCCTAGATTTAAAACCTATGTTGGATCTCTCTTTCCGGCAGACACAAGTCTGCAGGGGTTCAAATAACTGCTGGTGAGAAAATTGTCAAGTCAAGCGGAACGCGACCCGTCAACAGCTCCTCCTTCACATTCTCCCGCAACTGGGGGTGCGAGGAAAAGACTACGAATTCCGAGCCCACCCGCTTGCGGTGATGCAGGGCAGTCTGGAGCGACTGCTGATGCTGACATCTGGTCCGGACTGAAGGACCTGCCAACGATTACTGACATGTCGTCTAGTGTCACTGCATATGATTCTCTCACCATTGAAAGAATGGTGGAGGATTATATGAGTGACCGCATCCAAGTAGGCACGTCAGACAGTCCGTACGTATACTGGCAGGAAAAAGAGGCAATATGGAGGCCCTTGTACAAACTGGCTTTATTCTACCTAAGTTGCCCTCCCTCCAGTTTGTACTCCGAAAGAGTGTTTAGTGCCGCCGCTCACCTTGTCAGCAATCGGCGTATGAGGTTACTTCCAGAAAATGTGGAGAAGATGATGTTCATTAAAATGAATTATAATCAATTCCTCCATGGAGACATTCACCAGCAGCAATTGCCTCCAGAAAGTACATGGGGATCTGAGATGGTGGATTCCAGTGGGAATTAATTAATAATCTGTGAGGAGGGGTATGTACACAGTGAAAGGGGTGATGAATCGGACAATGATGAGGTGGACATCCTGTCTCCGTAGAGCCAGTTTGTGCAAGGATAGATTGATTGCTTCTTTTTTGGTGGGGGCCCAAACCAACCAGTCATTTCAGTCACAGTCATGTGGCAGACCCTGTCGCTGAAATGATGGGTTGGTTAAAGTGTGCATGTCCTGTTTATACAACATAAGGGTGGGTGGGAGGGCACAAGGACAATTCCATCCTCCCCCTCTTTTTTTCTTTCATTTTTCTTTGCGTCATGTGCTGTTTGGGGAGTATTTTTTGAAAGGGCCATCCTGCGTGACACTGCAATGCCACTCCTAGATGGGCCAGGTGTTTGTGTCGGCCACTAGGGTCGCTTAGCTTAGTCGTCACACAGCTACCTCATTGCGCCTCTTTTTTTCTTTGCGTCATGTGCTGTTTGGGGAGTATTTTTTGGAAGGGCCATCCTGTCTGACACTGCAGTGCCACTCCTAGATGGGCCAGGTGTTTGTGTCGGCCACTAGGGTCACTTAGCTTAGTCGTCACACAGCTACCTCATTTCGCCTCTTTTTTTCTTTGCGTCATGTGCTGTTTGGGTAGTGTTTTTTGGAAGGGCCATCCTGCGTGACACTGCAGTGCCACTCCTAGATGGGCCAGGTGTTTGTGTCGGCCACTTGTGTCGCTTAGCTTAGCCATCCAGCGACCTCGGTACAAATTTTAGGACTAAAAATAATATTGTGAGGTGTGAGGTGTTCAGAATAGACTGGAAATGAGTGGAAATTATGGTAATTGAGGTTAATAATACTATGGGATCAAAATGACCCCCAAATTCTATGATGTAAGCTGTTTTTTAGGGTTTTTTGAAAAAAACACCCGAATCCAAAACACACCCGAATCCGACAAAAATAAAATCGGTGAGATTTTGCCAAAACGCGTTCGAACCCAAAACACGGCTGCGAAACCGAACCCAAAACACAAAACCCGAAAATTTTTCGTTGCACATCACTAATATATATATATATATATATATATATATATATATATACACACACACACACACACACACACACTCACATACTCACACATACGCACGGAAACCCCGCTGACTAGATCCTGCGTTTGCCCCTGGGCTGCAAAATTGTTGCAAATACTAATTTAGACCCTATAAGTAGGCTTGCTGTAATATCCCTTTAATCCAGAACAATTATGATTTGCACAGGTTCTGTGGCTAGGACAAAGCAGTTTGGGGTCCATTTACTAAGCCCTGGATGGAAATAAAGTCACTGGAGATAAAGGGCCTAAGTCAGACCTGATCGTAGTTGTGCTAAATTTAGCACATGTACGATCAGTTACATAGACATGCGGGGGGACTTCACCAGTAGCTATATCTTGCCATATAAATAAAGTTTGATAAACTCTAGACTCTCTGTGCAACATACAGATTCTTATTAGTTTATTTGCTGTTGTGCCATTAGTTTCTTTAGAATGCTCCTGCACTCTCACCCTGCATTACGTAGTAGAGACCGTCACTGCTGCAAGACAGCTTTCTACATATTTTATGGACTTGGCTGCCTGCAATAAATCTGTCCTTTTGTTTTGCTATTTATCTCAATGGGTTTTGTGACTGCCTTCACTTTGGTTCTGCACGCCACCCAATTAACTATAGGTTTATATCTGAGTGTGGCTTTCAGCTAGGTTCTCCCATAATTATCTGTGACTGTATACAGATACAACATAGAGAGGTATGTACCTGTTTTATGGAAATTCATTGTTCGTATAGGTCTATCCATCTGACTGAGGTTACCTTGTCGCTATAGGTGGGCATTCAGATAGATGGGCATTCATGCTTTCAGCAAAACGTACACTGTCACAAGTCTTATTTATTTGTAACTATTCATATTGCATATTTATATTACAGAGTCTTATACAGAAATATTTGTTACTGTGAGTGTTACATTTGTGCCCAGGTATTCTCATCCTGTACTATGTTAAGTTATACACAGCCAGAGTGCACCTTATCATGCCAACCAAATTTGGCTTTAAACTCTGAATCTTAAGGGAGAGAGAGATAGAAAGGAGTGGGGTGGGTGGGGGGGTGGGGGGGTTTAAAAGTCAAAATAGTATATATACATAATCCCCTCCCACAATGTACTTTTACATATCATACTCATTGCAGCCCTGCCTGTTACTTTGGAACATTTAACTCTATTTTCACTATTCCTGTTTATAAATATACTGTTATTTGGGGTGTGGTATGGTTTGCCGGCAGTGGGGGTCCCGGCGACCAACATACCGGTGCCGGAATCCCAACCACCAGCATACCGACAGCTGAGAGAGTGCAAATGAGCCCCTTGCGGGCTCACTGCGTTCGCCACGCTATGTATTCTCCCTCCAGGGGGGTTCGTGAACCCCCAAGAGGGAGAAAAGATGTTGGTATGCCAGCGGTTGGGATTCCGGCGCCGGTATGGTGGTCGCCGGGAGGCCACCTGCCGGCAACCTGACGACCACCCGTTACTTGACCTCAGTGTTTTTTTCCTACATAAGCAGATGCCAGTACTCAAGTTCCTGTACTCACTAAAACTACAAGTTGTTACTAGTTTCCTGAAGCTTATTTTATTCAATTGACAAATTATATCACAGATTTCTTCCTGTCTCTGGAACTATTTTTAAAAATGAATAATTACTGAATGCAAAACACAGGTAGAGGTACTATGGGCCTAATTCAGTAGGGATCGCTTATGTGAACCTTAATGCAGTTTCCTGATTTTCGGGAACCTGCTCACGCTCAGGACCCATTCTGGATGGGAACACCTCTGCCTTATTGACAGACAGTGGCGGTTGTGGGGAGGAACGGCTGGCGTTGGGGAAAATGAGGGTGTGTGTATTGTACTGTGGCCCTATGTATTGCACTATGGAGTGTTATCACACACACACAAAAAAAACACTGCTTGATTTTTTATAGTATTGCAGGTTATACAGACCAGGGAAGTATGGATTCTATATTTTACAGTTGTTTGTGTGTTATTTCTTATAATATGTGAGAAGCTTTGTGATAAAGTGCAAATTGCATTTTTACCATCATATTACATTATGTTATTTCCATACATGGGGCCTAATTCAGAGTTGATCGCAGCAGCAAATTTGTAAGCAGTTGGGCAAAACCACGGGGTCATTCCAACATGATCGTAGCTGTGCTAAACTTAGCGCAGCTACGATCACTGACACAGACATGCGGGGAGACGCCCAGTACAGGGCTAGTCCGCCCCTCAGTTCTGGCCCGGCCCGACCACACAAGTACAAAAGCATTGCCCAGTGGCGATGCTTTTGTACTTGTAGAGTAACTCCCGGCCAGCGCAGCTCCTGCGGCTTGCCGGGAGTTACTTGTCGCTGTCAGCGTCGCTGTGGCTGCGTGTGACATCAGGCAGCCGATGCGGCCTGCCCCGCCTGCGTTGGCCGGACCACGCCCCCAAAACAGCAGCCAAACGCCGCTAGGCAACGATGGCTGTCAGCTGTCTGGCATGCGCTGGTGCACTGCGGCCCATGCGCAGTTCTGACCCGATTGCACCAATGTGAAAAACTGCAGTGTGTGATCGGGTCGGAATAACCCCCTATGTGAACTGCAGGGGGAGCAGATGTAACATGTGCAGAGAGAGTTAGATTTGGGTGGGTTGTGTTCAAACTGAAATCTAAATTGCAGTGTAGAAATGAAGCAGGCAGTATTTACCCTGCACAGAAACAATATAACCCACCCAAATCTAACTCTCTCTGCACATATTACATCTGCCCCACCTGCAGTGCACATGGTTTTGCCCAACTGCTAGCAAATTTGCTGCTGTGATCAACTCTGAATTACCCCCATTATGCAGTATGCAGTTATGTTGCCAGCAGTCGGGATCCCGGCAGTCAGGTTACCGACGCTGGGATCCTGACCGCTGACAATGCCGACAGCCGGAATCCCAGCTAACAGGCTAGTCCCACTCGTGTGTGTCCACGACACCCATAGAGTAGGAATAGAACCTGTGGCGAATACAGCGAGCCACCAAGCCCGCAAGGGGACTCTTTGCGCTCGCCCCACTGCCGGCATACTGGAGATTGGGATGCCATTGTCGGTATACTGACGGCCGGCACCCCGGTCATCGGTAAATCCTACTGATTCCCATTATGCTCTATGCAGAATTGCTATTAGCCTTTGCTGGCATCAAGTCAAAGAACATTTTTAGATACTTTTGACCTATGTTAAAAAATGTTCTGTACACCCTGCAATTACTGAGAACACGCGTTAGCTTGCAAAAAAACAAATCTCTTTGGTTTCAATGTGTAATACGGACAAGACTTTCAACACTTAATTATAGAGGCACAGAACTACTAAGCCGTAATAAATGTTATATAAAGTTGTTATAACTTACAGTGTGTATAACATTACACAGCCATATGTCTCTGTGAAACAGCTTCTATGCTACTTGACCTTAGTAAATTTGTCTTTCTTTCAGAGAGTGATCTTCACATACACACTGATGGCTGTAGCAAGGAACAGAGTAATTTTTGTAGTCGCCATCGTGTTTCTGCTGAGCTTTCTAAGCCACCGGAACATATTACAGGTGAGAGATGTCTTGTGTTGGAAGCTTTAGACATCCTTTATCAAATATTGGGGGTAATTCCAAGTTGATCGCAGCAGGAATTCTGTTAGCAGTTGGGCAAAACTATGTGCACTGCAGGGGAGGCAGATATAACATGTGCAGAGAGACTTAGATTTGGGTGGGTTATTTTGTTTCTGTGCAGGGTAAATACTGGCTGCTTTATTTTTACACTGCAATTTAGATTGCAGATTGAACACATCCCACCCAAATCTAACTCTCTCTACACATGTTATATCTGCCTCCCCTGCAGTGCACATGGTTTTGCCCAATTGCTAACTAAATTCCTGCTGTGATCAACTTGGAATTACCCCCATTGTGTCTATGATGAGACTTTATTTGAATAGTGGCCTGAGTTTAGGAGCAAAAGAATGGATGTGTCAATGAGTCACCAAAGAAGGCATTGACTTCATTCTTATGCACAGATGTATTAAGCCTTGGAGAGTGATAAAGTGGAGAAAGATAAACTACCAGCCAATCAGCCGCTGCTCTCACCCCCACCCCATGTCTGCTGTAATAACATAGTAACATAGTATCTAAGGTTGAAAAAAGACAATTTGTCCATCAAGTTCAACCTATTTGTGGTCTCATATGCAGGATTATTTTGGTCTAAATTTTGTCTGATGCTGATGTCAGTCGTTGTGTTTTATTCCTCTTTTCATAGTAACTATACTGCGCGACTACGCACCATAACCCTGGATATCCTTATCCATTAGGAATTTATCTAACCCATTCTTAAAGGTGTTGACTGAGTCTGCCATTACAACTCCCTCAGGCATAGAATTCCAAACACGTATGGTCCTTACTGTGAAAAAACCTTTACGCCGCATTGTGCGGAATCTCCACTCCTCTAACCTAAGCGAGTGTCCATGTGTCCTCTGTGCTGATAGTTCCAAAAACAGGTCCAGCACAAGCTCTGTGTATTGTCCCCTTATATATTTGTAGATGTTGATCATGTCCCCTCTTAGTCTCCTCTTTTCCAGTGTAAACATGCCTAGCCTTGCAAGCCTTTCCTCGTATTCCAGCATCTCCATGCCCTTAATTAGTTTGGTCGCCCGCCTCTGAACCTTTTCTAGCTCCAGAATATCCTTTTTGTAGTAGGGTGCCCAAAATTGCATACAGTATTCAAGATGTGACCTCACTAGTGATTTATATAATGGGAGTATAACACTCTCGTCCCTTGCATCAATTCCCCGTTCTGTGCATGCTAATATATTATTATCCTTCTTTGCTGCTATCCTACTTTGGGTACTGCTGCTTAGTTTGCTATCTATGTGAACACTTAAGTCCTTTTCCAGTACAGAATCCCCTAATGTTTAGTATGTAGGTGTAATTTTTGTTCTTGTTACCACAGTGCATTACCTTACACTTGTCTGTATTGAAGCACATTCTCCATTTGGCTGCCCATGATTCCAATTTAACTAAGTCGTTCTGAAGAGACTCAGCATCCCCCTCCGTATTTATAACCTTACACAATTTAGTATCGTCTGCAAAAATTTACACCACACTCTCTAGACCTTCTGTTAGGTCGTTAATGAAAATATTGAACAATAGCGGTCCTAATACTGAGCCTTGCGGCACACCACTTAGCACTTCAGTCCAAGTTGAAAATGATCCATTAACCACAATGCGCTGCTCCCTATTATCTAACCAGTTTTTGACCCAAGTGCATATTGTGCTCCCTAGCCCTATTTCTTGTAGCTTATAGATAAGTCGCAAGTGTGGTACAGTGTCAAAAGCTTTGGCAAAGTCTAAAAAGATTACATCCACCTCCTTACCCTGATCTAGGTTTGCGCTTACTGTTTCATAAAAGCCAAGTAAGTTGGTTTGACAGGATCTGTCCTTTACAAATCCATTTTGATTCCTATTAATGACCTTATTGACTTCAAGAAACATCAGAATACTATCCCTTAGAATACCTTCCAATATTTTCCCCACTATAGATGTAAGACTAACTGGTTTATAATTACCCGGTTCAGCTTTACTTCTCTTTTGGCACTACTTCCGCTATACGCCAGTCTTTGGGAACCATACCTGATATAACTGAATCTTTAAAGATCAAAAGGTCTTGCAAGTTCAGAGTGAAGCTCCATTAGAACCCTTGGGTGAATTGATTCCATCGGGACCCGGTGACTTATTAATCTTAAACATTTTTAAGATGTCACAGACTACCTCCTCACTTAAATAAGCACTTATCAGTGGGACATTATCATTATTGAGATCGAGTGTTAGTCACTGAATTTAGTCTTCTTTTGTAAATACCGGTGAAAAGAACTCATTTAGTTTGTCCGCTATGTCATTATAATTTTTGACTAAGACTCCCAATTTGTCTTTTAAAGGTCCTATACTCTCCTTATTTAATCTCTTGCTGTTGATGTATTTAAATAATTTTTTGGGATTCGCTTTGCTTTCCTTTACTACTAATATTTAAGTTTTTACTTTTGTCTCGCTTTTTTCTTTTTTGCATATTTTGTTACAGTCCTTATAGTGCTGAAATGACTCCACATTCCCGTCAGATTTGTTTTTTTTGAATGCTCGCCTTTTCTTCCCCATAAGTTCCTTTATCTTTTTGTTAAGCTATATTGGTTTGGGATTTTTATTCCTTTTTTTGATGCTTGTGGGAATACATTTTAGAGTATTTTTAACTAGCAGTGATTCTAATACATCCCATTTCTCTGTAGTATTTTTTCCTTGAAACAAAAATTCCCATTCAATATCCCTTAAAGCTTTCCTCATCATGTCAAAGTTGGCTTTGCTAAAGTTTAGAGTCCTAGTTGAGCCACTATAGGACTGCTTATGGAAACTGATATTGAATGTGACCATATTGTGGTTGCTGTTTCCTATGGGCTCCCCTACTATAATATTTGATACCAATTCCCCATTGTTTGTTAATACCAGGTCTAAGATTGCATTGTACCTAGTAGGTTCCTCAATTAGTTCAACTAAGTAGTTATCATTTAGTGTGTTTAAAAACATATTACCCCTAACAGTATCACATTAATCGTTTTTTCCATTTATCTCTAGATAGTTAAAATCTCCCATCACTACTATGTCTCTAGTTCCTGCTGCTCTTTCAATTTGCTCCAGTAACAATTCCTCATCATCAGACACATTAATACCAGGCGGCCTATAGCATAAACCCAATCTAACTTTTTTATTCCTTTACCCCCGCTTGCAATTTCTACCCATAACGTCTCAACAGTGTCTACAGTCCCCTCCTGAATATCTTCCCGTATATCAGGTTTTAAAAACGGCTTTATGTAAAGACATACACCTCCACCCCATTTATTTAATCTGTCTCTCCTGAACAGCGTATAACCCTCTAGATTGTCTAATCATGAGATTCGTCCCACCAAGTTACAGTAACGCCTATAATATCATACTGTTTGCTTGCTGCAAGTATTTCTAGTTTGCCCTTTTTACCTGTAATGCTTCTGGCGTTTACATACATACAACTAAGATAAGTATTTCCCCTTGTGCTAGGGACATCATTTACTTTATGCAGCATCGATGACCCGTAATCATTATTAGTTAGTGTTTTGATAAACCTTTTTTAGTACCCATGTTAATACCCTTACCGGCTGCTCTTTCCCTCCCCCCTATTCCTCCCCCATTTCGTTTACTACCACCATCCCCTCTATTCTCACTGCATGACCCATAGTTTCTAGCTAAACCCTCCCCCCAGGCTCCTAGTTTAAAATCTCCTCCAACCTTCTAATCATCCTTCCCCCCCAGCACCGCTGCCCCCTCCTCATTCAGGTGCAATACATCATGCCAAAAAAGATGGCGCCTGACTGAGAAGTCTGCCCAGTGTTCCAGGAACACAAACCCCTCTTTCCTGCACCAATCCCTAAGACACACATTTACCTCCCTAATCTCCCTCTGCCTCCCTGGACTTGTGCGTGGCACAGGTAATATTTTGGAGAATATTACGTTAGATGTCCTTGCCTTAAGTTTCTGGCCTAAGTCCCTATAGTCTTTCTTAAGGACATCCCACCTTCTGCTTTGTCATTGGTGCCAACATGCACCAAGACTGCCGGGTCCTTCCCAGTCCCTTCCAACAATCTATCTACCCGGCACGCAATGTGCCGCACCCGAGCACACTGGAGGCAACAGACTGTACGGCGATCATGGTCCCGGTAGCAGATGGCCCTATCTGTCTACCTGATGACAGAATCCCCTACCACCACAATCTGACTTGGTACCTCACTATCTTTCATCCCAACTGTATCAGAGGGTCCACTCCTCTGGTTGCTAGAGGGAGCAGTCTCCTCTGGCACCGTCATTTTCTCACTATCATCCACCAAATCCTCGTCCAATTGGGAAAATTTGTTGGGCTTTGATAGTTCAGAGATGTTGAGCCTCTCCCTCTTTTTCTTCCTTCTAACTATGACCCAACTAGCTGCCTGGTCCTCCTCATCTACCAGTGACCCCTCTCGCAACTCCTCCACCGTTCTATCTAAGTCTTGCTCGAGATTGTGAATATACCTCAGCTGTGTAACGGTTTGCTCTAGATCAGTTACCTGGGCTTCCAGGACAACCGTTCGCACACACCTCGTGCAGATGTAATCACACTGGGACGGTTGCTCCAGGTATGCGTACATCTTGCACGACATGCACTGAGAGAGATCCCCAATCACAGCTCCACCCATCTTGTTTGTTAGGTCTAACTCCCTGTAACCTTCAGAAAAAAAACATTTGTGTGCATGCTGCTGCTTATCCCCCTAAGACTGTGTGCATGCCTGCTGCTTTTCTCCCAACCCATTCCCCCCCCCACCCCCATCCCACCCAGACTGCTGCTCTCCCCCTCTTTCCTTATCAAATACAGAGAGTGCAGTGTGCAGCCACCTTACCTACAGGCTGCATTGCAGAGTAGTCTGTGAAAATCCTGAAATGAAGAGTAGCACCATATGTCACCGCTGGCCAGTACTCCAGGAGATGTCAAAGTTACTGCCTGTGGCGGGTGAAGGCGGAGCTGGAGGCTGCAATACGGGAGCTTGGCAGCCACGTCTACTGTAAGATAAGAGTGCTGGTGGGATTGCGGCGGCTGTAAGAGGTAGGACCACACTACCTTTTTCAGGTAGCTGTAGCAGGCTGCCCCTTCAGGTCCCGGTGCCCCTAGGCAACTGCCTAAAGCTGGTTAGTGGAAGCTCCGGCCCTGGTAGTACATCTCCGCCTAAGGGGTCTATTTACTAAGCCTTGGATGGAGATAAAGTGGATGGAGATAAAGTGTCAGCTAATCAGCTCCTGTCATTTTTCAAACAGCCTGTGACATGACAGTTAGAAGCTGATTAGCTGGTGCTTTATCTCCATCCACTTTATCTCCATCCAAGGCTTAGTAAATAGACCCCTGTTAAAATATCTCTTAATGAGGCAAGTGAAAGTAGCTAGGGCCATACATACTGTAGATTATCTAATAAAAAGCCACGCTGTTTTGGCAGGGGCACCAAGGGGGGGAGCGATTACCACTTATCCATGCCCAGACTGGATGGAGGGGCCTGGGTCAGTAGCAGATTAGGCAGGGAGAGAGCGAGAGAGAGAGAGAGCGAGAGAGAGAGAGAGAGAGAGAGCGAGAGAGAGAGAGAGAGGACACTGCTCCGTTCCCCTTCCAAGCTCACACACATTACATTTTTAAAAAAATATATCGGGAGGAGGAGGTGTGACCTTGCCTCCCCCGTTTGCCCCTCTCCCCCCAGTACCTGGGCCCGTCACCGCTCTCAACTACCCTGTGTATTGACAGTATTTTAGAGCAGCTCCAACCATCATATATTGGCTACAGTGTCTGAGAACACCACGCAGTCTACTTACCCTCTGCAGAACTAGGCTGGAATTTCTTGGCAGTCTTAAGGAAGTGCATATGATCTTGTATAAGAAATAACGGGCCACATTTATTAACAATTTTATTCAGGACATTTTTTTTAAAAAACAGATGTTTGTTCGGTAAAGCAGCCCCCATAGGTTTCTATTAAATTATTAAGTGCACCAACCCCTGAAAAGCAATACTTCTCTCCTATAGTTAATGCCATTGTAGGCTACGGGCAAGTGTACATTAACATAAATTCTTCAAAAGAGGGATCTAAAGGATCCCTTTAATGTCATCTCCAAGTGCCAGCAAATGAGAAGTCACAACAATAACCCAGGTCCAGGCTGCTTTGTGAAAAGGGTTTCAAGCCGCTGGACACTGCGACCCGTGGGTGGGACAGCAGAACAGACCCTTAAAAAATGGGACTGTCCCGACAATGGCCCTCATTCCGAGTTGATCGCTCGCTAGCTGCTTTTAGCAGCTGTGCAAACGCTAAGCCGCCGCCCTCTGGGAGTGTATTTTAGCTTAGCAGAAGTGCGAACGAAAGGATCGCAGCGCTGCTACAAAAAAAGATTGTGCAGTTTCTGAGTAGCTCGAGACTTACTCCTAGCTAGCGATCACTTCAGTCTGTTTAGTTCCTGTTTTGACGTCACAAACGACCTGCGTTCGGCCAGCCACGCCTATGTTTCCCCAGCCACTCCTGCATTTTTATCTGGCATGCCTGCGTTTTTACACACACTCCCTGGAAACGGTCAGCTACCACCCAGAATCACCCACTTCCTGTCAATCACTCTGCGGCCAGCAGTGCGACTGAAAAGCGTCGCTCGAGCTTGTGTAAAACTGCTTTGGCTTTTGTGAAAGTACGTTGCACGTGTACATTGAGCCGCATCACATGTGCAGAAGTGCCGATTTTTAGCCTGATCGCTGCACTGCGAACAATGGCAGCTAGCGATCAACTCGGAATGAGGGCCAAAATCGGGACAGTTGGGAGTTATGCTGCCGTATATGCAGGGCCGTCTTTTCGTATGGGCTCAATGGGCTCTTGCCCAAGGGCCCCCGGAGTATAAGGGCCCTAGGCTGATAACTGAGGGTCCCCTCTTTCCAGGGGTACCAGATTTTTTAAAATCGGCCATGGGGAACTGGAGATATCAGACTTGAAAGCAGTGGTCCCCATCCAAGCCTGTTAATTTCTCTTCCTAGACAGATATCTTGATTTAGAGTTTTTGTGAGGGTATAATCCTAAAGCTGTGACTCTCCCCTTTTGGTGGACACTGGAAGCTTGTCTCTACTATGTCCAGAACCAGAGATATCAGCCTTCAAGCAGCTGGTCACTGCTCCAGCTCCACACACCTAATACGCAGTTTTAGATTTTCATTGGTGAATTGCTCTGGCTCATGAATTCTGATCCCCAAGTCCCTAGAACCTTCTGAAAGGTGGGACTCTCTAGTTTTTTTTTATCCCATTCAAAGCTAAGAAATACATTTTCAGGAACTTGAGATATCTGCAGTCAAGCAAGCTGCCCTCCCACCAGAAATTGATAAATATTAAGACCACTCCACTATCCACCCCTCCCCTACGTATTAAACACCTCCTACCTCCCTGGAAGTCATGTACTAGGGCTTCTTCATTCAGCCTAATGCCCCCTTCTACAGTTTAGTGTTCTCGCTCCCGCCCCACCTTACACCATCTGTGCAGTAAAGGAGTAATTAGCAGAAATTACTTCTCCAGGTCCTACTTGCTAAGTGGAAGATAGAACACTCCCTACGGCCCGCGGGACATCAAAGCTGCCGCTAATAGCACCCCCCACCCCTACCACTGGAGGATGGGTAGGGGGCCCCGTGCATTGCTGTGCCCAGGGGCCAACACTGCTGTTAAGATGGCCCTGCGTATATGTCCATTGATACTGCCGTATACTGTATGTCCATTGATACTACCGTATATGTCCAGTGGTACTGCTGTATAATTCCAGTGATCCTGCCTTATAATCCCAGAGATCCTGCTGTATAATTCCAGTGATCCTGCCGTATAATTCCAGTGGTACTGGCGTAAAAGTCCAGTCCAGTGATACTGCCGTATATGTCCAGTGATACTGCCGTATATGTGCAGAGGTACTGCCATATAATTCCAGTGATCCTGCCGTATAAATCCAGTGGTACCTAGATGGGCCAGGTGTTTGTGCTGCACACTTGTGTCACTAAGCTTAGTCATACAGTAACCTTAGTGCACCTCTTTTTCATCTTTGCATCATGTGCTGTTTGGGGCATGGTTTTTTAAAGTTCCATCCTGTCTGACACTGCCGTATAAGTCCAGGGGTACTGCTGTATTAGTCCAGGGGTACTGCTGTATAAGTCCACCAATTGCAACATTTTTGAAAAATGACAGGGCGTGCAGAAGATGCTGTCAGTGGACTAAAAAATTGCGGGCCACTTTCGACATTCAGCCACTGCATGCCACTCCTAGATGGGCCAAGTGGTTGTGTCGCTTATCTTAGTCATACAGCAACCTCGGTGCATTTCTTTTTCTTCTTTGCATAATGGGCTGTTTGGGGACTATTTTTTTAAATCTGCCATCCTGTCTGACAATGCAGTGCCACTCCTAGATGGGCCAGGTGTTTATGTCGGCCACTTGGGCTGCTTAGCTTAGTCACACAGCTACCTCATTGCACTTCTTTTTTTTATTTGTATCATGTGATGTTTGGGGACTATTTTTTAAATCTGCCATCCTGTCTGACACTGCAGTGCCACTCCTAGATGGGCCAGGTGTTTGTGTCGGCCACTTGGGCTGCTTAGCTTAGTCACACAGCTACCTCATTGCACCTCTTTTTTTCTTTGCATCATGTGCTGTTTGGGGACTATTTTTTAAATCTGCCATCCTGTCTGACACTGCAGTGCCACTCCTAGATGGGCAAGGTGTTTGTGTCAGTCACTTGGGTTGCTTAGCCATCCAGCGACCTTGGTGCACCTCTTTTTTTTCTTTGCATCATGTGCTGTTTGGGGGACTATTTTTAAAATCTGCCATCCTGTCTGACACTGCAGTGCCACTCCTAGATGGGCAAGGTGTTTGTGCCGCACACTTGTGTCGCTTAGCTTAGTCATACAGCCACCACGGTGCAACCTTTTGGCATAAAAACAATACTGTGAGGTGTGAAGTGTTCAGAATAGACTGGGAATGAGTGGAAATGAATGTTATTGAGGTTAATAATACCGTAGGATCAAAATTACCCCCAAATTCTGTGATTTTAGCCATTTTTATGTTTTTTTCAAAAATCATCCAGATCCAAAACCAAAACATGAAAGGGTGGTTTTGGCAAAGCCAATCCAAAACCAAAACACGAACAGGGAATTAGAACCAAAACCAAAACAGAAAACACAAAAAGTGCCTGCCGCACATCTCTAGTATTAACTGTATATAAGAGGTCCAGACCATGCACTAATGGTTAGCCAAGCCTCTAACCCAAACTTTTTTGAATCACGGCACCCTAGACTATCAGGATTTTTTGCACGACATCCCTAAGCCAAACGTCTCTTACTGAGAAATGTAAAAATAAATATTAAATTAAGGAAATTGTGTTTAGATGTCATCCTTAGGTTAAACTGTGTTGTGAGGGATAGGATTTGCATCTGTTTGTCCATATATTGTATGATTGACAGCCACCAGCACTGGTTATGCCTATTACATTAACCATAAAACATTTTTAATTGGTCCACCAACCCAATGCATCCCTGCAAGTGTCCTGAGGAACCCCAGGGTGCTACGCAGGACCGGATCTAGACCTTGTAGCGCCCAGGGCGAAACAATAGGGGCGTGGCTTTATGGAGAAGGCGTGTGGTCAGTTATGCCCCCTGTAGCTGTGCCCTCAGTAGTTGTGCCTCCAGTACTGTGCCCCCTGTAGCTGTGCCCACAGTAGTATTTCCCCCCAGTACTGTGCCCCCTGTACAGTTGTGCCCCTGTAGAGTTGTGCCCACAGTAGTATTGCCCCCAATACTGTGCCCCCAGTAGTATTGCCCCCAGTACTGTGCCCCCTGTAGAGTTGTGCCCCCTAGTTCACCGCTTACAAAAAATAAAAAATATTAATACTCACAATCCCTGCTCCTGCTTCCCAACCGTTGCTGCCCTCTGTCTCCGGCCGCCGGCGCCGCTCCTCGGATCTATGGGAGAGACGTCATGGCGTTTCTCCCATAGCACCGCACAGACACTAGGGGGTAAATTTACTAAGATGGGAGTTCTATTTAAGATGGGATGTTACCCATAGCAACCAATCAGATTCCAGGTATTATCTTCTAGAAGGTGCTAGAAAAATGAGAAGTAGATTCTTATTGGTTGCCATAGACAACATCCCATCTTAAATAGAACTCCGATCTTAGTAAATTTGCCCCTTGAAGTCAATTATGAACTCTAGCCTCTATGTGCCGCTCCCACAATGCAGTGCAGTGCGCGATGACTTAATCGCACACCGCACAGCACTGCATCTACACAGCACCGGGCGTCACCAGTAGCGGATCTTGCCACGGTGGGGGCACCCTGGGCAAAAATCCTGCTTGCTCGTAGCAAGATCCACTACTGGTGCCACGGCACACAGTATAAGAACCACTGCTCTAAGTACTGGCCTCTACCACTACATTTTCCCATTGGGCCCTTCATGCCCCAGTCCGATACTGTGTATGGGGTGCAAATACCCACATGGCTCTGGCCATATTCACACAGCAGTAGTCACAGGTCCTCTCCTTCTCAATATAGGCCCTTGAAATTATTCAGCTCCAGGCACTTGTGGCTCTTAATCCGGCCCTGGGTGGGGCCACAATGATGCAATCACACACCCCAGCCTCCTTATCTGCACCACATCCCCCACACCACCCACTATACCAAACCTCACCCACTGCATCGCCCACCCTCTAATAGTCAGAGGCAGTAGCTGCCCCAGAGGTGGGGCTGCAACACAGTCCAGAATTCAAATAAGGGAGTTACACCAACTGCCACAGAGTCCAGACCGGAGATGTTTGGCAGCGTTTGGGGTGGCAGTTGGGGTGGCTCCCCTATTTGAATATTGGACTGTGAAGCACCTCTGGAGCCGTCACTGGTCAGAGCTGTTATATCCAGGCGCCAGCATTTTCTTACTGAACAGAGGGAAATTACATGTCTTTTAATAAACATTTTAAGGCACTTACAATACATTTTTGGCAAACAATTTGACTTTCCGTCCGTTAGTTTTAATTTGCACCAGTGGGATTGTGAAGAAATATTTTTCCAACTGTTAAGCTTATGGGAACACCCATGTGATCATTGCCCAGAGTCAGTACAGTCTGTCAGGGTCAGACTGGCCCACAGGGGAACAGGGGAAACCACCGGTAGGCCCCACTTCCTGTGGGCCCTCCTCCTCCTCTAGGGATCAGGTTCCACACTCTATCCTAGTGCACTTGAATTATGCATTATACATATGTTACATTATACAGTACTTCACAAGAATATGGTTTATTATATATTTATGATTGGGAACAGAAAATGTACTCTTTAATGGTTAGCCAAACCTCTGTGGTGGCTGGCCATGCCCCCACTGGAGCCTGGCCACACCCTTAAGCATGTGACTCTACAACAGCATTCCCCCGGTGGGCTCTGCATGCCCCAGTCCGACACTGCAGTCTGTGGTCTCCAAGAATGGGTTCGGTATGCTTTACTACTGTTTGGGATCCCAGCAGTCAGGAGACAGCCACCAGGATCCCGACAGGTGGAATGCTGGCAGGGAGCACAGCGAGTCCTCTCACGGGCTCGCTGTAATCGCCAAATGCATCGGGCACACTATTCTATTCCCCCTCAGGTGGTGGTTAAGGATAGGTATCACAGGTGTACAGTGGCTTGATGATTGTCCCTTCCCCTAAGATGTTTCCCCCATACCTTGTTCGATGTACTTCGATTTAACAGCAAATCTCCATGGAGAATACTATTTATTTTACTGCAATGAATGCTGGATAGAAAAAGAGTAATTGGTTCACACAATCAAGATAATCAAGACAATGACATTCAAGAAGATCAAATCATTTTGTGTGCATTATAAAAACAAATTAGCTCAATCGACAGCTCACAATACACCGGATGACTCCAAAATGTGGTTTATAAAGATACTGATTTATAATCAAACTAATCACAGCTATGCAAGTATTAATTAATGTAATAGACAATGAAGAATAAGATCAAGAAATGTTTTTTTGCAAGAACTGTTTAAAGTCAGAGAGGCTTAGAAAAAATATACTCTCTATTTTAGCTCAATGGCCCTCATTCCGAGTTGTTCGCTCACTAGCTGCTTTTAGCAGCATTGCAAACGCTGTGCCGCCACCCTCTGGGAGTGTATCTTAGCTTAGCAGAATAGCGAACGAAAGATTAGCAGAACTGCTACTAAATATTTTCTTGCAGTTTCCTTAGTAGCTCCAGATCTACTCCTAGATTGCGATCAGCTCAGTTCGTTTAGTTCCTGGTTTGACGTCACAAACACGCCCTGCGTTCGGCCAGCCACTCCCCCGTTTCTCCAGACACTCCTGCGTTTTTTGCCTGACACTCCTGCGTTTTTTAGCACACTCCCGGAAAACGCTCAGTTACCACTCAGAAACGTCCCTTTCCTGTCAGTCATTCACCGATCAGCAGTGTGACTGAAAAGCGTTGCACGAACACCAGCAAATCTACTAAGTTTTGTGTTAAATAACTTAGCGCATGCGCTCAGCGTACCATGCACATGCGCATTTAACAACAAATAGCAGCATAGCGAAAATCGGCAACAAGCAAACAACTCGGAATGACCATAAATATCCCTACACACAGTCCCAATCTTCACTGGCATTTTGGATAACGTTGAAGCTCATTGTTCCTACAATATCACAGTGTTGCATTGGGGTTCTGAGGTTAATACTAAACTTGTTGCACAAAAGGTTAAGTACCTCCTTAATGAAATATAAATCCAAGCCTGACTCTCTTTGTCCTGGTAGACACTGTAGTCCAACTATGCACAAGGCATGTGTGGCAAATATGTCTTTAGGATCCAGCTTGGTGAAATGTCTCTGTAGCAACTATACAAGATAACTAAAGTCTATACTGACACTGCTGCCTTTAAAACAGGGGTCAGTCTATGGCAGTTGTCTGTATTATGCCTTCAGGCACACTTCTCAATGTGGTAGCTGGGCAATGTATATGTGTGAGGAAAAAAATGTGTATTTAGCACTCACCCATTCATAGGTCAGCATTTAGCATAGTCTCTTTCATTCAACAGCTCCTCTGTGCCCATGCCTGACTTCATACGGCTTCTACCACTTGCTCAAGATGATCTTTAGACAAAGGAGTCAAATTAATTTCCGGAAAGTGTGGATCTGCTCACTTTTCTGTAAAACATTAATGTCTGACATTTGTTGTTGAGTGAGGCACTGATCGATATTGTCTGAGAAACTGCTTAGGTATTGTTGAATTGGAATTCTGGATACTTTACAAATCTTTACTTGCTTTCCAAGATTACGCATGAAACGTTCAACTAGACCATTAGCTTGTGGACACAGTGGAGTAATTTTCTTGTATCGTATTCCAAAATGTTTCATGAATTTACTGAAATTACCCCATTAAAATAGTGGACCATTATCCATCTTTATCGTTCTTGGAATTCAATAAGTAGTGAAAATTCTATCCAATGCTGGTAAGACAGATGTGGCAGATGTTGAAGATATTATTTCAAGAACAGGATTTCGTAAATATTTATCCACAGCCACTGTCTGTATTTACCATTGTATAACAGGCCATAGAAGTCAACATCAACATTTTCTCAAACATTGTCAGGTAGGTCAGTCATCAGTAATGGTTCACCATTATTTTGCATAGAAAAAAGGGTGCATGTCATGAAGTTTTGGATTTCCGATTTAACGTGGCTCCATGGAACAAAAAAACATACCTTTTCATGTAAAAATTGTTTGGTCTTTATTATTATTTATTACCAGTTATTTATATAGCGCACACATATTCTGCAGTGCTTTACAGAGAATATTTATCCATTCACATCATTCTCTGCCCCAGTGGAGCTTACAATCTATATTCCATAACACATGTACACACATTCATGCTAGGGTTAATTTTGTTGGAAGCCAATTAACCTACCAGTATATTTTTGGATTGTGTGTGGAAACCGGAGTACCCGGAGGAAACCCACGCAAGTACGGGGAGAATGTACAAACTCCACACAGGTAGGGCCATGGTGGGAATCGAACCCATGACCTCAGTGCTGTGAGGCAGTAATGATAATTATTACACCATCCGTACTGCTTTATGATTCCTAAATGACTTGCATTGGCTATGTGTCATGAATCTGCATTCAGCAACATCTCACCTACCAGCGCGCTGGTGTGCAGGCCTCCGGAGGTCATGGCCCCAGTCGCGGCTGCATGGATGTGCTGAACGCAAGTGTTGTTTTCCGCATCGCTGAGTGCCACTGATTCAAGTCCCAAGTATGCCTTGCTGTGTGCTGGCGTCCGGCCGTGTATGACACCTGCTTTCAACTGATCCAAGCATCCAATCCAGTCCTGTGCTTACCATCAGAGTTCAGGAACCAATCACCGCAGAGCAAGGGGTATAAAGTTTGGTCCGTGGCTCAGACACATCGCCTCGGACAACGAGTCACATTGGTGCCTCAAGTTCTCCTGGTTCCTGTGTTCTTGTTTCCAGTGGTTCCCTGTGATTCTTCTAATCGCTTCTTCTCATCACCCTGCTTCTCCTTCATTCAGCTACAATCTCCAGCCACATCCAGCCGCAGCTCATCAGCAGTAAGAGACTCTCCTCAGGTGTTTGTTCCACTGCTTTACCTGTGCACCTCATTAAGATCATACAACTCATGCAAGCTTGTTGTAATGGGACTGTCTACTGCCTGGGCCCTGTGTGGTAATAAGAACTAATCTATACAGAGACTGTGTGTTCTATCAATATTTCCGGAGTTCTGTTTTTCAACTATTTCAGTTACCAAGTTATTCCACGTTTTGTTACCAGAGACTTTTATTTGTTTCCAACCTTCTGCATTCAGGCATCAAGTTGTTTTTCATATATATTCTGTTGCCATAGACTTTATACCTTGGATTCAGTCACAGTTACTATTTCCCTTCTGCCACTAGCAATGCTCAGTACCATCTGTTGTTACTTCTCTACTCTGTGACCTCTGTGTGCATTAAACATCAGCACATATGTGCAGGACTTTTATTTTGCCTACACATTTTATATTTTGTACCAACACTGACCCATTAGTGCCCCCTCCGGGGACAGACAAAATCAGAAACCTGACACTATGTCAATTACCCGCTTTATCAAAGCAGCTGGAATGACAATTATGTCACCTCTGAGAATGATTGAATCATCATGCACAGTTAGTTATTGACAATGTTTCTGAAGTGCTCTAAAAGTGACTAGACATGTAATCTGAAGGATTATCAGAGCCAGCTCTATGAATGATAGAGAAGTTGTATGCCTGTAAGCGTAAGCCCCATCGCTGTATCCTAGCTGGTTGTTTGGATTTCCAAAGAGTGTCACCAGTGCTTGATGATCAGTGTCGATGGTAAAGTCAATGCTGTATAAATAGAGGTGAAAGCATTTACAACCTCAGACTACTGCAAGAGGTTCCCGTTTTGGCTGGGAGTAACGTTTTTCCAGCTTTTTCAAACTGTGACTCGCACATGCTACAATATAATGATCCCCATGGATATTCACCTGAGCCAAAATAGCTCCTAGCCCTACAGCACTAGCATCCACAATAAGTCCTGTTTTCCAGGCAATGTTGTAATATGACATTGTGATACCATCCTCCTGCAGACATAATTTTATGTCATCAAATGCTTGTACAGGACAGGAAGGCCACAAGAATTTAACATTTTTCTTTGTGAGTTCACTAAGTGGAGCTGTCAGAGTGGCACAATTTGGAATGAATTGGGAACAATAGTTAGTCATCCCAAGAAATGACTTCATCAGCATTGGTAGGTTTCAACAAATTTGTGATAGCCTGAACTTTTTGTGGATCAGGACTCGCCCCATCTTGAGAGAAAATGTGACCAAAACATTTGAGCTTCGGTTGAAGAAAGAAGCATTTATCTTTATTCAGTGTTAAATTCCTGTCTTGAAGACACTGAAGTACTTCACGCAGAGCCACATCATGTTCCTGGCACGTTGCTCCAAAAAAAATACTATAATCACTGTAATTGATGGCATTTTGAACTGACTGTATAACTTGATGGATATCATTTTGAAACACCTCTGCTGCAGACACAATTCCAAATGACAGTCGTTTGTATCTTCGAAACCCAACATGAGTTGAGAATGTCGTTATTTATCGTGACTCTTCATCAAGTTCCAGTTGGTGATAACCTTTATTTAAATCCAATAAAAAAAATAGAAACATGTACCTGTGAGTGTATGTATAATATCATCCACAGTAGAGTAATATAGTGCTCTCTTTTAATGGCAACATTAGGACAACGTATATCACCACATATTTTCACTGCATTTGGTTGACCCGATTTGGGCACAACCACAATAGATGATACCCATGGTGTTGCTCCAGACACCTTTTCAATGATAGCAATAGTTTGTATTTCCTCTTTCACTTGTTTCCTTATGTTGATAGGAATGCAGTAGCATAGCTACTGCCCCCGCAGCCCTCGCGGTGGCTTGGGGGCGAGGGGCTGCGGGGGCGCCACTGATTTAGTGCAGACTGACATGCGGACGAGCGTCCACATGTCAGTCTGCTGTCTCGTTCCCTCCGCTGCTGTTAGGAGGGACACGGAGGGCACAGCGTGCGCCTCTCCTGTGTCCCTCCTGGGTCTCCGGTGGCCGCGGGTCTAATAAAGGAAGTGCCGTTTGTGAGCACTTCCTTTATTAGACCCGTGGCCGCCGGAGACCCAGGAGGGACACAGGAGAGGCGCGCGCCCTCCGTGTCCCTCCTTACAGCAGGGGAGCGGCGGCGGAGAGTGGGGGTGGGGGGGGGCACGCACTGAGGGGGCATATCTGGCACTGGGGGGGAATATCTGGCACTGGGGTGGAATATCAGGCACTGGGGGCATATTTGGCACGGGGGGAGAGAATATCTGGCACTGGGGGCATATCTGGCACGGGGGGGGATATCTGGCACTGGGGGCATATTTGGCATGGGGGGTGGAGAATATGTGGCACTGGGGCATATATGGCACTGGGGGGGATATCTGGCACTGGGGCATATGTGGCACTGAGGGGGCATATCTGGCACTGGCATATTTGGCACTGGGGAAGAATATCTGGCACTGGGGGCATATATGGCACTGGGGGGAATATCTGGCACTGGGGGGGGGAATATTGGGCACTGGGGGCATATTTGGCACGGGGGGAGAATATCTGGCACTGGGGGCATATATGGCACTGGGGGGGGGATATCTGGCACTGGGGGCATATGTGGCACTGAGGGGGCATATCTGGCACTGGGGGGGGAATATCTGGCACTGGGGGCATATATGGCACTGGGGGGGAATATCTGGCACTGGGGCATATGTGGCACTGAGGGGGCATATCTGGCACTGGGGGGGAATATCTGGCACTAGGGGCATATTTGGCACGGGGGGGGAATATTTGGCACTGGGGGCATATATGGCACTGGGGGGGAATATCTGGCACTGGGGCATATGTGGCACTAAGGGGGCATATCTGACACTGGGGGGGAATATCTGGCACTGGGGGGAATATCTGGCACTGGGGCATATGTGGTACTGGGGGGAATATCTGGCACTGGGGGCATATATGGCACTGGGGGGGGGGGATATCTGGCACTGGGGCATATGTGGCACTGCGGGGGAATATCTGGCACTGGGGGGCATATATGGCACTGGGGGGGGGGATATCTGGCACTGGGGGCATATGTGGCACTGTGGGGGAATATCTGGCACTGGGGGGCATATATGGCACTTGGGGGGGGGATATTTGGCACTGGGGGTATATGTGGCACTGTGGGGGAATATCTGGCACTGGGGGCATATGTGGCACATGGGGGGGGGCGCTATATTTGGCACTGGGGGCATGTGAGTACCTGGCACCATGGGGGAATATCTGGCACTGGGGACATATGTGGCACTGGGAGCACAGCCCTAGCAACAAGGACTACCTCCTAGAAACGAGCATGACACCCAGTGCATGAAGCACCTGGAAACGAGCATGACACCCAGTGCATGAAACACCTGGCAATGAGCATGACACCCAGTGCATGAAACCCCTGGCAACGAGCATGACACCCTGAGCATGAAAACCCCTGGCACCGTGCATGGAACCAAGAGCATGAAACCCCTGGCAACGAGCATGACACCCAGTGAATGAAACCACTGACAACGAGCAGGTAATTGAAAAGTAATTGGAAGCCTTACTGTAGGACTTAATGTGTAATGGGCATTACGGTGTGTGACATAATGTATCACGGACATTGCGGTGTGTGTCATAATGTGTCACAGGCATTACGGTGTATGGTATACTATATCGCGGCCATTGTGATATGTGGTATAATGTCTCAGGGTCATTGCAGTGTGTGGCATAATGTATCACGGACATTGCGGTGTGTTTCATAATCTGTCAGGCATTACGGTGTGTGGTATACTATATCACGGGCATTGTGGTATGTGGTATAATGTCTCAGGGTCATTGCAGTGTGGCATAATATATAACGGGCATTGCGGTGTGGCATAGGGTATAACGGGCATTGCGATATGTGTCACAGGCATTACGGTGTATGGTATACTATATCACGGGCATTGCGGTATAATATCTCAAGGTCATTGCAGTGTGTGGCATAATGCGTCACAGACATTGTATGTGCTATAATGTATCAGGGGCATTGCAGTGTGTGGCATAATGCGTCACAGACATTGTATGTGCTATAATGTATCAAGGTCATTGCAGTGTGTGGCATAATGCGTCACAGACATTGTATGTGCTATAATGTATCAGGGGCATTGCAGTGTGTAGCATAATGTATAACGGGCATTGCGATTCCTGTCATAATGTGTCACAGGCATTACAGTGTGTGGCATAATGTGTCGGGGGCATTGCGGTGTGTGGCATAATGTGTCACAGGCATTATGGTGTGTGCATAATGTGTCATGTGCATTATTGTGTGTGGCATAATGTCTAAGGGCCATTGCAGTATGTGGCGTAATGTATACTGGGCATTACTATAAGGAGGAAAAATTACAAATAATGTAAGGGGCATGAATCAGGATTATTTTTCTTTCCTGTGGTGGCCAACGTCTGGGCGTGCAGGTTGCAAAACTGGGGTATAAGGTAGTCTTTTCCTGCAATGCCACGCCCATTCCGACGAAGCCATGGCCATTCCAACGAAGCCACGCCCATTTTTGCTGCGCGCGCCTTCCTTCTAGTCATGCCACTGTAGGAAAGGAATGCACCGAAGTTCTTGAGCAATTGGTATAACTGAGTGATCTATGTGAAGATGAACTTGATAGGCTTTAAGTTTTCCAATGCCGTGAACAAGATGATCATACTCCTGTAGTAAAGCATCCACATCACTTTGTATTGTTTTTGGTTCATGCAGTGGAATTGGGAGTGTCATGTATGACCGGGGCAGAATTGTGAGTGTGTGCCACAATTTGTATAAGACCCAGCTCTGATGCAGTATCAAATAGCAAGAGATGGCCTTTTGCATTTTGATGCCCTTATTTATCAATGAGTGATACATTTCACTGTGGGTGATAAATTGCACCAGCCAATCTGCTCCTGTCAGTTTTCAAACCCAGCCTGTGAGATGGAAGTTAGGAGCTGATTGGCTGGTGTCATTTATCACTCACAGTGAAATTTATCACTCATTGATAAATAAGGGCATTAGTGAGGGAAAAAAATAAGGCATTTGTCATTTAGTCATTTTTGTGTGCAATAACTTCAAAAGAACCCTGTAAGGGAAAGGGTCGTTTAGATTTACAAAAGCACCGGAATCTATTAGAAATTCAACAGAAGTGTTGTCTATGGTGATGTCAGTTTTTGGACTGACCTTGTTTTTTACGACCTGATGAATCAAGTAGATATAGCCTTCTGGTGTATCATCACTGTCAGATGATTCTGCAGTTGGAGACAATGTAAAGTGTTAAACTGCTGTGAAGACTGGGTGTAGATCTTATTTCCTTGGATTTGCAGACTGAGGAAAAGTGATTAATTTTGCCACATGAAGTCCAAATTCTACCAGTGGGAGGACAGTCTCATAAATGTGGATAGGAGCATCCACAGCCAGGCTCATACTGGCCTGCCGGGGAACCGAGGGATCCACTGGTAGACCCTGCCAGATGATAGCCACGCCCATGTCAGCAGGTGAGCGGGACTAAGCCAGGTTGGTGGCAGGCTCTATATGCTCCCAGAGGAGCACTGCGGGTTTGTAACGCTGCCGTCATGACGCTGCTAGCAGTGTGATGACGTCACACTGTGCTGCTCAGTCCCACCGTGAATCTCGCCACCACGGTCCACAGGAGGAGAAGGTATGCGGCGCCCTGGAGTTGGTGAGTGCGGTCAGCGGGCACCACCAGCAGGAGCTAGAACAGGGCCGAAACTAGTACTTCTGGTAGTAGGTGCAAGACAGTAATTTAGCGCCCTCCTTTCCAATAAAACAAAAATTTGAGAGAGTGAGAGTGGAGAGGAGAGATAGAAGGGGGAGGGGGAGAGGATGGAAAAACAGAGGAGGGAGAGAAAAGAGAGAGACGATGGAAAGATAGGGGAGAGAGGAGGGGGAGAGAAATAGAGAGGGTAGTGTATGTACAGTATGTGTGTGTATATGTATCAGCATCCAGCATGTAATATTGTCTTGTTCCTGTGCTTGGGGGTGAAGCTGTGGACTTGGCTTTCCAAGAGGCTGCCTGGGTGGAAGAGGCCGCTGCTTAGTCATGTGGTGAGTAGAGGACTGTTCCTCTATGCCTCACATTCTGCCCCTCAGCGGCAGCTCCCCTCAATCTTCATTCCCTCACACAGGGACACCTAGTACTGTACTTGTCCTCCGCCAAGGAGGAGATGGAGGAGGCTGCACTGCCTTGGTCCAGGGACACGTCCTTAGGAGGGGCTGCTGAACAGGTACAAGCTGGAATGAGAGGAGGTCAGGTCGCAGCCCCGGATTGTGCAGCATGTGTGACCGGCACATTTGGCTCCCAGTCAGGCAAGCCAGGCGGGATTTTGGGGGGCGAGCTGGTCAGGGGAGTGGAAGGAGGTCTCGGTGCCTCCCAATTCCGGCACCAGGGTCATTATATACTATGCTAGGTGGTGCCTATAATGGCTGGCCACTCCTCTCTGGCCATGTGGCCACACCCCTTGAGCATATGGTAATGCCCCTTAGTGGGCCCCTGTGATTGCATTTCCCTGGTGGGCCCTTGATGTCCCAGTCCGACACTGTCCACACCTGTAGCATGATCTAGATTTACTTCTCTCCAGATCCCCACTGTTGTCAGTATGTAATTTATTGCACACTTGCAGCTGGTCCATCGAGAAACACTTAGCTTCCTTACGGACAGGATCGCAGGAGTTGATATACCTACCCTGGGACCCGAAGGAAGATGCAATCCCGGCATCTACATACCAGCGCTGCTTGGGATACCGGCATCACAATACCAACAGCCGGCATCCCGATCAACCAGACGGCAGGCCGTGCTATCGTCTTGCCACGCTTGGGATAGCTTTAGGCAGCAGAAGGGGGTTAGGGTTAGGGTGCAGGGCAGGGAAGGGTAGGGTTAGGGACCAGGGAGGGAGGGTTAGGTTATGCACATAGAAGAGGAGGTTAGGGTTAGGCATCAAATGGGGAGGGTTAGGTTTAGGCAGTGTGCAATGGAAGGTTAGGGTTAGACACCACCAGGGAGGGTTAGGTTTAGGCACTCACAAGTAAGGGTTAGGGTAGTGGGCAGAGAAGAGTTAAGGTACTTTAGAGGGACCTGTCGGAATCTGATGCTACTGTTGGTATCCTAATCACCGGCACCCCGTCCATCGGGAAATCATACTGAAACCCCTTCTCCATGTCTTTATCATGGCATGTGCTTCTGAGAGTTCAAGACTTCTAGCATATTGCTGCAGCTCTATCAACGTCATTTCAGATTTAAAAGCACAAAAAATATAAAATATGGATAAGACAATGGCGTTTAGTGGAAAAAGAGAGCATCCTAGGTATATTCTGGTAGGAACCACCCACCACTGTATAAACAAACAATATGGAAGTTGAATATATCTCTGGCGCTACCTCTTAAAACAAAAAAAGAGTACTATCCAATAAATAGCCAAGAAAAACAAAAAAATCAATAAATAGTCCAAGTGTATTTTCAATGACTTTTTCCGAAAGGTATTGTCTTCAATCTACTTCAAATGCCTCCTCTACATGAAGATGTGTAGGCTTGCACAATTGTTCCCAGGACATGTATAAAAAAGAAGAGGAAATATATATAGTGTAGTATTTCTTTTCTAAAAAAAACAATTTATTCTCAGTAAAAGGCAAGAATATGGTGGTGTTTTTTATTCAATACAAAGAGAGTTTCCACCATAGACTCAGGTTAAAAGTGAAATTGTATCATGCCAGAAACAAGAATACAGTGGTGTTTTTTCTTCAATACAAACAGAGTTTTCACCATAGACTCAAAATAAAATGGAGTTGTACCGTGCCAAGCTTCTGGCAAGGAGCAATGGAGTGAGCAATCAATGGGAGGCCCCGGAGCCCTTCTTTCCTCCCTCCACGCTATTCACCGGCAGCAGGACACAGTGTGTTCCCCCAAGAATTATGGATGCAAGTGAGTGGCCCCAACGCGTTTCGAGTTATTCACTCTTCCTCAGGGCAGAATGGTCCTCACCAGCATACATCCATATTTATATTCAAAAGACCCGGAAGTACCTTCTGACCTTTCATACTTTCAAATGTTCTCATTCTATCAAAATTCTAAATCAGTCACTTCTTTTAAATAAACATATATGGCTGTAATATATTATCACAATAAAATATAAAAAAAACAGAAAAACAACATTCTAATGTATTTGAAAGTTTAATTACTTCCTGCATGTCAATCATGTAGATGTTTTTAAACTTCTATATAATCACCCCATTGGATTATTATTATTATAACCTTTTTCCTTGTTTAAACAAGGAAGAAATCTATAAAAATGTTATAATAACCCAGTAAATTAAATGCAGTGTAAGGGTAGACATAAAAAAAACACCTAATGGGGAGATTATAAACAAGTTTAAAAATGCCTACAGGATCCTGCGCATCCTGCGCATGCGCTCGCAGCTTCTGCTGACATCCCGCGGAAAATGCGAACGTCTCTGCCTGTCAAGGCAGAGACATTCACGGGGTGGGGGTGGCGGCAATGCTCAGATTCCTAGGCGGAGACAGAGCATTGCAGGGTGTGGCTTGGAAACGGGGGGCATGCCTGTACGCAGAGGCATCACTCACCTCTGTGACACCCGGTGCGGCAACGAGTATAAAGGAGGTGGGCCTTCATGGGAATGGGCGTGACTTAAACAGAGGGGCGGGGCTTCGCAGGCGGACCCGTTTTTAGATTATTGCAGGCTCACAAATGGGCGGGGCGGGGGTTTGCGAAGGGGCAGGGCTTCGCGTCCCGACACCCTTTTTTTTTTTCCACTGGGGGTGTGGGAGGTGAGGGCTCACTCCCGGGAGGTGCTGTCCCTGCAGTGCTGGCTCCTACACAGTGACAGGAGCCGAGTGCTGCACATAATATAACAGTGCAGCACTCGGCTTCTGTCACTCTGCAGGAGCCGGCATTTTGGTGTCACCCCTCGGCGGGTGACACCCAGGAGCGGGCCGCACCCACCGCACCCCCCTTGTGACGCCATTGCCTGCACGAATGGGGATGTGATTGCAGTGGCTGCATGACGTGACAATCAGCTGCTGCGATTGTAAAGATGGCGGAGGGTCTCCTGCGGGCGCAGCTAAGCTAAGCTAAGGTTTTGGAGAAAGATAAAGTGTATGGAGATAAAGTACCAGCCAATCAGCTCCTCACTATCATTTTTAAAATACAGAGTGGGCTGGGTACAAAGCCTTGGAGAGAGATAAAGTTGACGGAAATAAAGTACCAGCCAATCAGCTCCTAATTGTCATGTTACAGGCTGGGTTTGATAAATGACACTTAGAAATTGGCTGGCTGTTACTTTATCTCCATAAAGTATATACAGTAAAACATAATAAACGGAGAGAGGTATCGAGCCATCAATGGAGTGGAGAAGAGAAGAATTCTACCTATTATTTTATAGACTATGCTAGATAAATTCTAGAACCTGATTGGTTGCTTTGGGCAGATTCTTTTGTCCTCTTTTATAAGGTGTGATAAATCTCTCCCTAAACAAAACTCCAAAGCAGCTCCAGAGGTGGGGCAGCAGAGCAGTACAAAATTGAAATAGGGGAACTGCAGCAACTGCCAGTGACTCCCAGTCAGTTATGTTTGGCAGCGTTTGGGGTGTCAGTTAATGCGGTGCCCATATTTGAATATTAGACTGTGCCGCAGCCTCACCTCAAGAGCCGCCACTGCATCTAAAGTAAATTTCAACCTACTTTTAAAAAAGGACAATCATTATATACAGGGTGATTTTGTTCACAGCAAAGAACTACATGTAATAAATGTCTTTTATTTTTCAATTGCAGGATTCTCTGAGGCATTTGCTTGGAGGCTGCATTGCCCCAGTCGAACAAAATAATATTGGTCAGGAGATTACTGGGATGACCATGCCAGATGATACACCAAGAAAGAGCAATCTGCAATCTCAGATAGATGCAGTGTTTATCAGAATTCAGAATCTCATCCCCCATGTTCCTTTTACTCCGTTTAATGAAAGCACAAGTGGAAGACACAGTACGGCCTTCATAGTCAATCCCAGAGAACAGTATTGTGTTGGAGACGACTTTGTGGTACAGCTCATTATGTACAATTACTTGGGCAACAGGAAGACCTATGGAGGAGACTTCATTAGGCCAAGACTGTTCTCTAAAAAGCTTGGAGCTTCTATGTCCGGAAGAGTGGAAGACTTCAACAATGGGTCTTACCATGTCCACTTTACTTTGTACTGGGCGGGCAAAGCCAAAGTCTCCTGTTTGTTGTGGCACCCCAGCGAAGGCATTGCAGCTCTCTGGAGAGCGAGACATTCCAGTTTGGGAGTTCTTGGTTTTCAGGGCCATTATGTAAGCTTCGGAAAGCAAGCCGTCTCTACCTGTGGTTTTCAGCTGGACACAAAGGAGGAGGTGTGTGAGTACAAAGATGACTTTTATGAAGAGGCCTTCTACTGTATCAAACCTCGGAACTTCTCGTGCGACTGTTTAACAAACATGAGAGCGGTGGATATTCAGGCATCATTTCTTACTCCCGGAGAAAAGCAGCTGTTCCAATGGTATCTCCTGCAGTCTAATTATCTAAAATATACTTGTAAACAAATAATGTATGATATATTCTACAGTGTAATAATGTTAAGGAAGTCCCGTGTTTAAAAATAATGACGGACAATATTTAAAAGGAAAAAACAGCATACAGTATATTTTTTTATTTTAAAGGATTTAGATCCAGTTTTGTATATAGATCCACTTAGATAGGTGTGTGTGTTAGATGACATGATACAATTACCCAGCAGGAAAGAGTCTGTGGTAATTATTAAAAAGTTTGAAAATAGTCAGAAGGTATTCTATAGGTAATATATATCTTTATATTTGCTCCAGATCTGTTCCAAACTTGGACACAGAGGTCCAAGTTGCACAGAGCCAGTTCTCTTTGATCATAGTGGCACAATGAATGATCAGCTATACCAGTGCTTAAAGTGGTCCTAGAGAGGCAGTGAAACTTACCCCCCCCCCTTCCAGCTGCCACCCCTTGTTGGTACAATGCCCCTAGTCCATCCCCTACTTGCCCACCTGACAGATGCCAATCCTCTAGCTCACCTTGCAAAACCCTGTATTTTATTGATTTCCTTATAAATCACTTCCACGTAATTCTATTAACCAAACGACACCAACATACATCTCTTCTCTTATCTCATAATATCTGCCAGGTCACCCTACTGTCCTGCACAATATCTTGGTCTCTCAAACACACACATTACCTGCTCAGGACTGGTACAGGAGTTTTTTCATAGAGCACCCACTCTACTCTATGCAATCCCTTCTCATTCACAAGACTCATCTCTTGTCTCCAAAACTTTAAGAGTTCCCAGAGAATTCACCTCTTGAGGCAGTATACTGTATTCCAGAACTGCCCACATTACCTCCATAAACATTTCTACCCAATTACCTTCTACACAGTCAACACATAACATATTTTCTCTTTCTACATTCACACATCCCGCCGTCCTTAGGAATACATCGCTTTGTAACTGGATCATACAGCCCACGAAGATACTCTGCCATCTGTCTAGACCTGGATTATGTGCACATCTTATCCCTCACGCACCTCTGCCCCCTTACACAGCTATTCCCTCACATCTTATCCCCCACACAGCTCTTCCCCCTGATACAGCTCACAGCTATTCCCTCACATCTTATCCCCCACACAGCTCTTCCCCCAGATACAGCTCACAGCTATTCCCTCACATCTTATCCCCCATGCAGCTCTTCCCCCAGATTCAGCTCACAGCTATTCCCTCACATCTTATCCCACACACAGCTCTTCCCCCTGATACAGCTCACAGCTATTCCCTCACATCTTATCCCCCATGCAGCTCTTCCCCCTGATACAGCTCTTCACTCACACATCTTATCCCCCATGCAGATCTGCCCCTAACACAGCTATTCCCTCACATCTTATCCCCCATGCAGCTCTTCCCCCTGATACAGCTCACAGCTATTCCCTCACATCTTATCCCCCATGCAGCTCTTCCCCCTGATACAGCTCTTCACTCACACATCTTATCCCCCATGCAGATCTGCCCCTAACACAGCTATTCCCTCACATCTTATCTCCCATGCAGCTCTTCCCACTGATACAGCTCACAGCTATTCCCTCACATCTTATCCCCCACACAGCTCTTCCCCCAGATACAGCTCACAGCTATTTCCTCACATCTTATCCCCCACACAGCACTTCCCACAGATACAGCTCACAGCTATTCCCTCACATTTTATCCCCCACACAGCTCTTCCCCCAGATACATCTCTTCATTCACACATCTTATCCCCCATGCAGCTCTTCCCCCAGATACAGCTCACAGCTATTCCCTCACATCTTATCCCCCACACAGCTCTTCCCCTTTACACAGCTATTCCCTCACATAGCTCTTCTCCTGATACATCTTATCCCTCACACAGACCTGTCCATAACACAGCTATTCCCTCACATCTTATCCCCCATGCAGCTCTTCCGCCTGATACAGCTCACAGCTATTCCCTCACATCTTATCCCCCACACAGCTCTTCCCCCAGATACAGCTCACAGCTATTCCCTCACATCTTATCCCCCATGCAGCTCTTCCCCCTGATACAGCTCTTCATTCACACATCTTATTCCCCATGCAGCTCTTCCCCCTGATACAGCTCTTCATTCACACATCTTATCCCTCACGCACCTTTGCCCTCTTACACAGCTATTCCCTTACATCTTATCCCCATGCAGATCTGCCCCTAACACAGCTATTCCTTTACATCTTATCCCCCATACAGCTCTTCCACCTGATACAGCTCTTCACTCACACATCTTATCCCCCATGCAGATCTGCCCCTAACACAGCTTCCCTTACATCTTATCCCCCATGCAGCTCTTCCGCCTGATACAGCTCTTCACTCACACATCTTATCCCCCATGCAGCTCTTGCCAACTGATACAGTTCTTCCCCCACACATCTTATCCCTTGCGTAGCTCTTCCTCCTGACACAGCTCCTCCCTCACATATCTTATCCCTCATGCAGCTCTGCCCCATTTCACAGCACTTCCCTCACACATATTATCCCTCACATAGCTCTTCCCCCTGACACAGCTTTCTCCTGATACATCTTATCCCTCACACAGCTCTTCCCCTTTACACAGCTATTCCCTCACGCCTTATCCCCCACGCAGCTCTTCCTCTTTACACAGCTATTCCCTCACACCTTATCCCCCACGCAGCTCTTCCGCTTTACAAAGCTATTTCCTCACACCTTATCCCCCACGCAGCTCTTCCCCTTTACACAGCTATTCCCTCACATAGCTCTTCTCCTGACACATCTTATCCCTCATACAGCTCTTCATTCACACATCTTATCCCTCACGCACCTTTGCCCTCTTACACAGCTATTCCCTTACATCTTATCCCCCATGCAGCTCTTCCCCCTAATACAGCTCACAGCTATTCCCTCACATTTTATCCCCCACACAGCTCTTCCCCCAGATACATCTCTTCATTCACACATCTTATCCCCCATGCAGCTCTTCCCCAGATACAGCTCACAGCTATTCCCTCACATCTTATCCCTCACACAGCTCTTCCCCTTTACACAGCTATTCCCTCACATAGCTCTTCTCCTGATACATCTTATCCCTCACACAGATCTGTCCCTAACACAGCTATTCCCTCACATCTTATCCCCCATGCAGCTCTTCCGCCTGATACAGCTCACAGCTATTCCCTCACATCTTATCCCCCATGCAGCTCTTCCCCCTGATACAGCTCTTCACTCACACATCTTATCCCCCATGCAGATCTGCCCCTAACACAGCTATTCCCTCACATCTTATCCCACACACAGCTCTTCCCCCTGATACAGCTCACAGCTATTCCCTCACATCTTATCCCCCATGCAGCTCTTCCCCCTGATACAGCTCTTCACTCACACATCTTATCCCCCATGCAGATCTGCCCCTAACACAGCTATTCCCTCACATCTTATCCCCCATGCAGCTCTTCCCCCTGATACAGCTCACAGCTATTCCCTCACATATTATCCCCCATGCAGCTCTTCCCCCTGATACAGCTCTTCACTCACACATCTTATCCCCCATGCAGATCTGCCCCTAACACAGCTATTCCCTCACATCTTATCTCCCATGCAGCTCTTCCCACTGATACAGCTCACAGCTATTCCCTCACATCTTATCCCCCACACAGCTCTTCCCCCAGATACGGCTCACAGCTATTTCCTCACATCTTATCCCCCACACAGCACTTCCCACAGATACAGCTCACAGCTATTCCCTCACATTTTATCCCCCACACAGCTCTTCCCCCAGATACATCTCTTCATTCACACATCTTATCCCCCATGCAGCTCTTCCCCCAGATACAGCTCACAGCTATTCCCTCACATCTTATCCCCCACACAGCTCTTCCCCTTTACACAGCTATTCCCTCACATAGCTCTTCTCCTGATACATCTTATCCCTCACACAGACCTGTCCATAACACAGCTATTCCCTCACATCTTATCCCCCATGCAGCTCTTCCGCCTGATACAGCTCACAGCTATTCCCTCACATCTTATCCCCCACACAGCTCTTCCCCCAGATACAGCTCACAGCTATTCCCTCACATCTTATCCCCCATGCAGCTCTTCCCCCTGATACAGCTCTTCATTCACACATCTTATTCCCCATGCAGCTCTACCCCCTGATACAGCTCTTCATTCACTCATCTTATCCCTCACGCACCTTTGCCCTCTTACACAGCTATTCCCTTGCATCTTATCCCCATGCAGATCTGCCCCTAACACAGCTATTCCTTCACATCTTATCTCCCATACAGCTCCTCCACCTGATACAGCTCTTCACTCACACATCTTATCCCCCATGCAGATCTGCCCCTAACACAGCTTCCCTTACATCTTATCCCCCATGCAGCTCTTCCGCCTGATACAGCTCTTCACTCACACATCTTATCCCCCATGCAGCTCTTGCCAACTGATACAGTTCTTCCCCCACACATCTTATCCCTTGCGTAGCTCTTCCTCCTGACACAGCTCCTCCCTCACATATCTTATCCCTCATGCAGCTCTGCCCCATTTCACAGCACTTCCCTCACACATATTATCCCTCACATAGCTCTTCCCCCTGACACAGCTTTCTCCTGATACATCTTATCCCTCACACAGCTCTTCCCCTTTACACAGCTATTCCCTCACGCCGTATCCCCCACGCAGCTCTTCCTCTTTACACAGCTATTCCCTCACACCTTATCCCCCACGCAGCTCTTCCGCTTTACAAAGCTATTTCCTCACACCTTATCCCCCACGCAGCTCTTCCCCTTTACACAGCTATTCCCTCACATAGCTCTTCTCCTGACACATCTTATCCCTCATACAGCTCTTCATTCACACATCTTATCCCTCACGCACCTTTGCCCTCTTACACAGCTATTCCCTTACATCTTATCCCCCATGCAGCTCTTCCCCCTAATACAGCTCACAGCTATTCCCTCACATTTTATCCCCCACACAGCTCTTCCCCCAGATACATCTCTTCATTCACACATCTTATCCCCCATGCAGCTCTTCCCCAGATACAGCTCACAGCTATTCCCTCACATCTTATCCCTCACACAGCTCTTCCCCTTTACACAGCTATTCCCTCACATAGCTCTTCTCCTGATACATCTTATCCCTCACACAGATCTGTCCCTAACACAGCTATTCCCTCACATCTTATCCCCCATGCAGCTCTTCCGCCTGATACAGCTCACAGCTATTCCCTCACATCTTATCCCCCACACAGCTCTTCCCCCAGATACAGCTCACAGCTATTCCCTCACATCTTATCCCCCACACAGCTCTTCCCCCAGATACAGCTCACAGCTATTCCCTCACATCTTATCCCCCATGCAGCTCTTCCCCCTGATACAGCTCTTCATTCACACATCTTATCCCTCATGCACCTTTGTCCTCTTACACAGCTATTCCCTTACATCTTATCCCCCATGCAGCTCTTCCCCCTGATACAGCTCACAGCTATTCCCTCACATTTTATCCCCCACACAGCTCTTCCTACTGATACAGCTCTTCACTCACACATCTTATCCCCCATGCAGCTCTTCCCCCTGATACAGCTTACAGCTATTCCCTCACATCTTATCCCAATGCAGATCTGCCCCTAACACAGCTATTCCTTTACATCTTATCCCCCATACAGCTCTTCCACCTGATACAGCTCTTCACTCACACATCTTATCCCCCATGCAGATCTGCCCCTAACACAGCTATTCCCTTACATCTTATCCCCCATGCAGCTCTTCCGCCTGATACAGCTCTTCACTCACACATCTTATCCCCCATGCAGCTCTTGCCAACTGATACAGTTCTTCCCCCACACATCTTATCCCTTGCGTAGCTCTTCCTCCTGACACAGCTCTTCCCTCACATATCTTATCCCTCATGCAGCTCTGCCCCATTTCACAGCACTTCCCTCACACATATTATCCCTCACATAGCTCTTCCCCCTGACATAGCTCTTCTCCTGATACATCTTATCCCTCACACAGCTCTTCCCCTTTACACAGCTATTCCCTCACACCTTATCCCCCACGCAGCTCTTCCCCTTTACACAGCTATTCCCTCACACCTTATCCCCCACGCAGCTCTGCCCCCTTACACAGCACTTCCCTCACACATATTATCCCTCACACCTTATCCCCCACGCAGCTCTTTTCCCTCACACATCTTATCCCTCACATAGCTCTTCTCCTGATACATCTTATCCCCCATGCAGCTCTTCCCCCTGATACAGCTCTTCATTCACACATCTTATCCCTTACGCAGATCTGCACCCAAACACAGCTTTTCCCTCACATCTTATCCCCCATGCAATTCTGATACAGTTTTTCCCTCACACATCTTAACCCTCGCGTAGCTCTTCTCTTGATACATCTTATTCCTCTCACATCTTATCCCTCATGCAGATCTGCCCCTTACAGTTACTCCCTCACACCTTATCCCTTATGCAGCTCTTCCCTCACACATCTTATACCTTATGCAGCTAACTGCCGCCTCCCGCCTATTCGTCCCCCCTCGCCTGGCACTGTTTCCCGGCCGTGGCGAGGGGGAAGAGACCGGAGTCAAGAGCGGCTCAAGCGACGACGGGCGCCCACCTCGGCGCGCATGCGCGCGCCCGCGGGCGCCCGACCCTGAGCCTCCACACACTGTGCTTGGAGGTGAGGGCTGCTGCCCGTCCACCTCCGGGCGTCCTGGCTGCACCCTCGGTCGTCCCCGCTGCCCACGCCCGGCCGGCAAAACCGGGCCGGCCCCCAGCGGTAAGGAAGGCCGCGTACGCCGCTCCGTCCCGCTGCCAGAACCCGTGAAGGCCCCAGGGGACAGGACGCCGTCCCCAGGGCCCGCCAGGCCGTCCTTGGGCCCGGACCCACCGCCCGATGAGCGGTAACGGGCCGGTGTCCCGGCGGAACGGCGAGGTCGCACAGCAGCCATAGCAATAAGTGTAAGGAAATGCAGGTGGGAGCCCGACACTTATATAATGTACACACAGCCAAATAACTGGGGAGACTCTGCTATGCAGCACTCACCCCAAGGCAATTCACCAACAAGAGAGAGCAAAATGGCCTAGCCTTCCCTATATATATTAACCCTCCTCTTTTTCCAAAGGCTGTACTTTCCTCACAGCTAGGTCCACCCCTCACAAGATGTTTAACTCATTCCTTTCCTATGCAGTCAATTCTCTCTCCAAAGAAGAACAGCAAGATTGCAGCACACAGAGATGGCATAAATCAATTAATTAAAAAAGTTTTAATTTATTTAAATTTATTTACTGCAAACTTTAGACAGATATATGAGTAAAACAAAAAAGAATAAAACACATCACCACCCAATGATGTCTCTGCACTGAACAATTCAACAAAGTATATACTGTAATCTGAAACCAGACGTGTAACAAGAAGAAAAGCTCTATTTATACATATTATGTCATGTTGTAACTTTTTCTAAAATGTATCAACAATGTTGCACTTGGGTTTCTGGTAAACAGCTATTTCTAATTGTTACAGAGATCTAGATACTACATTCAAGCATAGGGGGTAATTCTGAGTTAATCGCAGCAACAAGTTTGTTAGCAATTGGGCAAAACCATGTGCACTGCAGGGGGGGGGGGGCAGATATAACATGTGCAGAGAGAGTTAGATTTGGGTGGGTTATTTCGTTTCTGTGCAGGGTAAATACGGGCTGCTTTACTTTTACACTGCAATTTAGATTTGAGTTTGAATACACCCCACCCAAATCTAAAGGCCTATACACACTTGACGATGCACACGTCGTTAACGACCGTCATTAACGACTTCCCTTGAACAGCTGAGAAAACGACATGAGCATACACACTACCAACGACCAAAGACCATTCATCGTTGAAGCATCCAAGCTGAACAGTTTATTAAAATAATGGGCTGGAAATAGGGCTTGCGAGTCCAGTGTAATGGCGCTGGGTGTGTCCGGGGAGTGGCTTGGTCATTGGTCGTTCACACCATACACATTCAACGATGTCTCTGGTCGGTAACGACCATAGTGGAAATTGAGCATACATGCTCCACAGATAAGCGAGGGTCGTTAACGTCCTGCGGGGACGCGCATCGGTGGTCGTCGGATGCATACACACTTGACGATATAATGAGCGACGTCGTTGATGAGGGCTGAAATGAACGACGTCGCTCATTTTATCGTCAAGTGTGTATGGGCCTTAACTCCCTTTGCACATGTAATATCTGTCCCCCCTGCAGTGCACATGGTTTTGCCCAACTGCTAACAAATTTGCTGCTGCGATTAACTCCGAATTAGGCTCATAGTACTATATTTTGTTTTAAAAAAAACAATTGGTTTGTAAACTTCCTCCTTATAAAGATGGTAGCAATCAAGGAGTTATGATGTTGTAAATACTTGAATCCTTTGTTTTAAGTCCAATGTCCACAATTGCGTCAATATATAGATTAAACTGGGCAGATAATTTGTATACCCCTAATAGGGCTAGAGGATGTAAAACATGCAAAAGTCTTCCCCGGCTGCTGGGGCCGTACCTTTTAATTGCAGTCTTTTCTGGGGGACTTAGAAATGCACACCCTCCACAATGAATATCAGACACTCCTCCTCCCCGGATGCTTGGTGCTGGTAACCTTACGTGGCAGTCTTTTCTGCAGCGATGCAGTCTGAATTACCCCCATAGTACCGTGGTCAGAGAAGGTGTGCGGGCAGAAACTGACGGAATGCAGTTCCGCCCAGATCCAGCCCACCTTAACCCCTGGGCCACACCCAGTATTTCTTGGATGAAACAACTGTCTGTAGACCATGCACAAAGCAATGACTAGTTATCACCATGTTGTTGTTGTTTTTAGAACTTTGTATTGCTTGTGGCTGATAATAAGAGGCTTATCATTTCTTTAAGGTCAAATGTTGGTGTGGAGATTGCCCAAAATGTGCAGATAATGGTAACAAATTGTGGAAGTAAGTTGCGCATATGTGTTATAAGTTTATACATTATATTTTGTGTTTTTATTTTCAATCCTCTTTAATTACTGTGGATTGAAAACATGTTTTGATATTTAATATACAGTATAAAGCTACAGTTTCTTAGATATCAGCTGTAACTGATCTTAGATATAAAATCTGCTCTGTGCAGAGGATTTTCACTGTTTTCTTTAGTTCCTGCCCCATTGGAATTGACGCCCCCCCTCACCCATACATTACAGACAAATTGCTGCACTGTCCCAATCACCCGATGGCCTGGTCGGGGAATCGGGAATATTAAACATGTTTAATTTCCCATACCGATCGTTGATGGTCGCGGATCTGGTCAGCAGATTAGCAGTGCCGTCAGATCAGGGTATCGGGGAAACAGAGCTGTATCTATGGGCAGTGGCACCAAGAGTGATACTAATTATCCAGGCATGGTCTTGCTAGAGGGGCCTGGCGGGGACCCGGGTCCAACACCCTCCTGTACACTTGAGCATACTTATCTTGATCAGGGAAGTGGGTATTTCCTCCTCTGCAGAGCCATTTTCCCAGTGCCAACTTTGTGAAGATGTCGCCGCACAGTGAGTAAAAGCAAAGGCTCTGGCACTGTGCCACAGTCTTTGTTCTCTGAATCACATGTGCCATCTTCCTGAATATAACTGGCAAGATGGAGGCAGTCGAGGAGGGACCCACTTCCCGGAGCAAGGTAAGCTGTCTTCCCTGTGTGTACACCAAATACCCCGCTCCCCATCTGAATGAATGTTTTTTCTTCTTCTCGGGAATCCCCCTTATTTAGGCCACACACCCCATGTAGTACCAGAGCCCAGCGCTGCTCTCTACGGCCCTGTGTTGTTGCCTTTACAGCCTAAACTCTTATGTTGGGATGCAGTCAGTTTATCTCCAATCAAAATACTGACGTTCAAAATCCCAACACCAATTGACCGATGGTTAAAATCCCGACAAGGTCAAAATACCGACACGAACAAAATACCGACATTTAAAATACCAACAAGGTCAAAATACCGACATGTAAAATGCCGACAGGTCAAAATACCGTCATGAGTTTTTCATGATTTTTTTCATTGAAACCGACTTGTTCATACTTTACCATCCCAGTGGACCTGGAGGGGGAATATAATAGTGTGCCGAGCACAGCATGGCGAGCGCAGCGAGCCATGCGAGGGGACGCGGTACACTTTATATGGTGTCCATGTTGATTTATGTCGACATACACACACAAAAAACATAAAAAAATGCATGTCGGTATTTTGCCCTGTCGGCATTTTACATGTCGGTATTTTGACCTTGTCGGTATTTTAAATGTCGGTATTTTGTCCGTGTCGGTATTTTGACCTTGTCGGTATTTTGACCATCGGTCAATTGGTGTCGGGATTTTGATTGGAGGTATTTCATACCGATCCCCTTATGTTCCTGCTATTATGTGAATATATATGAAAAGTATTGAAATAAAGCTTAACTTATTTACAGAGTTATCAATAAACAGATACAATGAAATATGCAATGGAATATGCGGTACTACATAAATGTTAATACATAAATAAATATATAGATGTCACAGGCAAGAATTATAAAACCTCTTGGTGCCACTGGGCCTCTCAAACAGTAGTGGAAATTTGAAACAAATTATAATTCTAAAACTATGTTATACATTTATTTATTTTTTCCTGTGGGGGACAATTTCTTTTATTGTTTTCTGTGGGGGGGCAATGTGTGTGTTTTTTCCTGTGGGGGCCAATGGGGGTCATTCCGAGATGATCGCTCGCTAGCAACTTTTTGCAGCTCTGCGAGCAGGTTTAATCTTGGCAAAACTGCGCATGCATATGCACCGCAATGCGCTGGCACGTCGTATGGGTGCAAAGAGGATTGGTGCTGGGCGATGGATTTAACAAAGAATCCATTCGCACGGCCGATCGCAAGGTGATTGACAGAAAGAGGGCATTTATGGGTGTCAACTGACCGTTTTATGGGAGTGTTTGGGAAAACGCAGGCATGTACAGGCGTTTGCAGGGCGGGTGTCTGATATCAATCCCAGGAACAAAAAGACCGAAGTGATCGCAGCGGCTGAGTAACTCCAGAGCTACTCAGAAACTGCACAAACTTTTTTTGTACCACTCAGCTGCAAAAGCGTTCGCACTCTTGCAAAGCGAAAATACACTCCCCCCATAGGCGGCAACTATCTGATCGCAAAAAGTTGCTAGCAGAGCAATCAATTCGGAATGATGGCCATTGTGTTTTATTTTTTTTCTTGTGCAATGGTTTCATCTGCGCTTACATCTGAGTTTCACCACACATGCATGCACCACTATTGTGCTTGTACAGAATAGCAGTACAGAGCCAGACACAGGCACCAAGAAGTGTATTAGAAATTCCTGTGTGGTTACAAGAGCTAATCAATTGTAGATGTAACGTAGTATGGGCGTGTTGCTGAAAGTGGATGCATATAGAGACGTTCAATTGCTCACATTGGAGGCCATACTCAGATGGATGATCTGCACCTAGCATAGGGCTGGTAAAAGTTTCAATGGTGCAACCGATGGTGGCTCCTAAAGATGCACAAAGCGTCAAAGCATGATTGCAGCATCTGTAGACACTGAAAGTGGGCGTCTCAGCCCTTGCATAATTGGATGCACGGATGTAGATTGGGGAAGGGCATTGTAGAGTAATTAGCATAAAGTCACAGACGCCACTGCATATACATTTGCTAGGCTTATATATATAGGGGGTCATTCAGACCCAATCACACGCTAGCTTTTTTTGCAGCGGTACGATCAGGTCTGAACTGCGCAGGCTCCACAATGTGCAGGCGCAGCAGCCACCGGCGACGGGGACCGCCGGACGGCGACGTATTTAACCAAGAAAGCGATCGCACCAACAATCGCAAAAAGATTGACAGGAAGAGGCCGTTTGAGGGTGTCAACTGACTGTTTTTAAGGAGTGTCCGGGAGAACGCAGGTGTGTCCAGCCGTTTTAAGGGAGGGTTCCTGATGTCCTCTCCAGGCCGGATCGTCGCAGCAGCTGAGTAAGCCCTGAGCTGTGCAGAGACTGCACAAACTTTTGTTTGTGCAGCTCTCTGCACATGCATTCCCACCCATGCACAGCGATTACCCCCTCCCCCTGTAGGCGGCGGCTACCTGATCGCAGCACTGCAAAAAACGCCTGCGTGCGATCAGGTCTGAATTACCCCCAATTCCTAAAAATATCAAATAATTGCAACGACAGCTTATCTGGATAGAATAAAGTCCAAGGGTTCTGTTATGGGTGAGCTCCTGACGTCTTTGTACCATAACTACAAACTGTAGGAGCTGAAGGTCTCTTGGGTTCACCAATGAGGAACAACACCTGTGGACTTTGTTATCTTGATAAACTGTTTATTAATTTTATTAATGTTGGTGCGATTTACTTTTTCCATGTGAAAACACTGTAATACACTATATAGTTGCTTGCTGTACTTGATCTGTTTAAACTTTAAGGCACTGACATCATACAAGGTAGGACCATCAGATTAATCACTGAGATCTCAGGCACGGTGCTTTACTACTGTAATTAGTGCATTAACCTTTATACTAACTAGTGCAGTAACCTTTATACTAACTTACTATTGTGTAGTAACTACATTGTTAGACCCCTGCAGCTTTCTCATCTTTTTTCAGAATTTTAATCCCTAAAAAACATCAGGTGTACAACAGCTACCATGAATGCCATAAGGCAGGGGTGGATTTAGGGGTGAGGGCAGCCCTATGCACAACAGTAAAGGCTGCCCCCCGCCTGCCTAATTTTACTATTTTTATTGATTGGTTATAAGCCTTCATTTGATGATAGTGAATTTAATAGGAAAAAAAAAAACCTATGACTTTTTTAATTTTTTCATTATGTATGGATAATGCTGATTATCTTACAGGAATGAAAGCTATACCTTATACACACTTAGAATACACTTTACCATGGAGCCGCTGCGGCCGCTAAACTTAGTACACATGCTACGTACTTTATACACTGTTTGCGTACTGAGTCCCGTATCACTGTACGGACTTTGCATACAAACGCCGCGCTGGGGTTACAAAGTACACACAGCGCGCACACACCCAGAGATACACTTTAAACCTTTACAGTAATGCAATGCAATGATAAAACACTTTAAACCTTAGCAGGGCAATGAAGACTCGACACCAGATTGTGGTTTAACCGCTGGGTTCCGAAACCACAGCGTATTATTGCTGAAAGGGGGGTTACAATACAAATAATACAATACAATATAACAGAGTAAATGGCTACAATCAATGGTACATACGTGAGTAGATTCGCTTGTGCTTCCCGGCCTGGTCCTCGGTCATCTAATAGATAACTTTGTGAGTCTTGTGTCTGACCAGGCCAGCAACAGGCTTTCTTTATACACTTCTTCCAAAAAGCAATACAATGGATACTGTAATCCCTTTGTCCATTGGACACAGGGATGCACTTTTACAGTACAGGAGAGGTCATAGGTCGGTTTGAATAGGTGGGCGATGTCCATTCCAACTGCTCTGGTGGGTGGTCTCCTCTGGCTTCCCGCCGCATACATAATGTACAGTAAATACAGTTTATATCTATATTCTGCTCCTGCACATAACTATCCACAGGAACATGCGATCTTCCTCAAACCAACACTGGAATGTTACCATTTAAATACCCTTCAGCTGGATACCAAACACCACCTTATAACCTTGTTCTGTCCCCTCCTATTCTGAAAAGGTGAATCCCTTTGTTCTGAAACCCTTTAAACTGCTGTTACTTCCTGATGTGGTGCAGGGATAATATGTGTACATTGTGCACTATTTGGATTAAATATGTAATGTGTTTTGATAGCTCTCCATGCGTCCACAAACTCTACCGTAAATAACCATACCACGCGCTTATGTGCACGACCGCGGGAGCGACCATACACAAATTGCGAATATGTGCACGCACAGCAGAACAAGTACACGCGCGGAGGCCATCTGTGTGTAGTTTGTACGTGATGTGTGTACTGCAATATTTTTCGACTTTGACAGTATACATATTGTATTTACTAAGTACAGTAGGGCAGCTTACAGGGGCAGTATGTGCATGTGCTACCTACCTGTATGTACACTCCACTCAAGATGGTATATTGTATATATATATATATATATATATATATATATAAAAATAGTTTGCAGTTATTGGTACTTCTTGGGCTGACAGTACTAACACAAGCATCAAATGCCACCCCCAAACAGGTGCCGCCCCTAGGCACGTGCCTTTTGTGCCTAATGGGAAATTTGCCACTGCTATAAGGGTTGTAATATACATATACAGTATATTTAGTTATTTATTTATCTACCTATCTATTAATGGTTCTATTAGCATACAGAACTATAGTGCTGTCTAGATCTGGGGTTGGCAACTTAGGGGCAAACTGTGAGATGACACCAACAACTTCCCCACCAGCAGTGGCAGGCTGGGACGGTTAATATGTCTCCTAGGCTTAACCACCACCAGACATTTTGGGCCACCTGCTCCCTTTCTGCTGGTCCAGTGGTGTAGCTGAGCATGGTTAAAGGCTGCCCATGTGTAGCTTTTGTGGGTCCATCATTCATTGATTTGTTATTGGTCCTAAGGGCTGTCATAGCCTACAGGAGCCATGGAGTGTCCTGAGCCTGGTATAGTTAACCTGAAGTCTGGAGGGCCTGCCCAGATTTTGCTGCATACCTGTTGGAGCTGAGCTTGGACCAGGTGGAGGATCTGTGGATAGAATGAAAGAAGCTGGCTGAAGAGTGGGCAGATCCTGCAACAGACTTGGGACCTATTGCTCACTTACTACAATATGTTTATCTGTACAGTCAAGTGTACCAAGCTCATCTACCAGAACTTCAGCATTGTTTAGGACAGTGTGTCTTGGCCTCCATGGGAGCTACAGCTATACTCCCATTATCCTCTCCTGTTATACAATGTGTCCATACTACTACTACTACTACTACCGCCCAGTTGTCCCTATTTTACTTTTACTCCACCCACCTGTCATAGGAACCCACTACTTCCACCCCAAGCTGCATGTACCCCTGCTGCTACCAATATGAAGGTTCAGATGTGTCGACTTGACATACACTATACTCAATTTGGACAAATCACTGTAAAGATGGCATGGTGACTCATGACCACCCCAAAACTTTCCCAGAGAACTGCACATACGCAGTAGACTCTGGGCATGTGCTGCCAAATAGAGAGAATGGGACCTGGATAAAGAGAGCACACAGTCCCCTCTCACTTAGGGGTACATTTACTAAGCAGTGATAAGAGCGGAAAAGTGAGCCAGTGGAGAAATTTCCCCATCAACCAATCAGCAGCTCTGTATCATTTTATAGTATGCAAATTATAGCTGTTACTTCAGTGCTGATTGGTTGCCATGGACACTTCTCCACTGGCTCATTTCTCCGCTCTTATCACTGCTTAGTAAATTGTATCCCTTAATATGCCCCCCGATGAGATCATCTCCGCGCCTCCTCTCCCTATGCTGTGAACGGGTAGTGGGTCGTATTGACCCAGGCAACCCGTTCACACTGCACCTGACTTGGTAATAACCTGGGAATAACCCTTCTTTATTCCCGGGTTGAATTACCGGGCAGGTGACCCAGGAATTTCTGAGTGACCCTTTCACACCGCACAGCGACCCGCGTCGACCTGGCAATATACTGGGTCGATACCGGGTAATTTGTGCGGTCTGAAAAGGGTATAAATCAGTCCCAGAATATGTGCACCGCAGCAAGCATGCATTTTTTTCCCCTATGTTTTCTTAACGTGCATATACCATAAATTTTATAGCTACATACAATAGTATTTCCTAGAAAAATAAACTGTTTATCTAGAACATAGATTTTCAAACTCAGTCCTCAGGACCCCAAACAGTTCATGTTTTCCAGGTCTCCTCACAGAATCACAAGTAAAATAAATATATGTCAGCGAGTAATGATTACACCTGTGCACCTGCTAGATGACCTGGAAAACATGAGCTGTTTAGGGTCCGGAGGACCGAGTTTGAGAACCACTGATCTAGAGGAAGACAGGAAACCCCAATAATTAATCCTGGTCTTTTTCTAAGCATTGCTTCCTGATTTGGAAATGATTCCGATGCCAAACTCTGCCGCAACCATTTGTGGAAAATTAGTTCACATGAAAATGCTCTCCTTGGCCAAATTTCAAAGTGTAATTTCAAAGCTCTGACTGATATAAGGGAATAATGTTGGTAGAATAATTTAATTTGAATTCTCTGATATCTGCCATGGTTCCTCCATTTCTGACCACAAAAGCAGAGGAAACAGACAAGTAGTGGATCACAGTGACGTGCGGTGAGGACAATGGTTGGGGAGGCACTGGCCTGTGTGGGTGGGGCAATGCTGCAATGAGCGAAAGAAAGAGAAACAGAGAGAGAGAGAGGGTGTGGCTTGGGGATAGTCTTAACAGGACATTGAGAGTGCAGTCACACAGGGAGAGGAATAGGGGCAGAGAGAGGCTACTGGGTGAGGTAATAGAGGGTGTCAAAAACAGTACAATGACAGAGCAGTCACAAAGGGTGAGGGGCAGAGACAGGGGCAGGTAGAGAGACTGAAGGGGGCTGTGGTTGTGGGGTAATACAGAGAGTGTCAGAGACAGGAAAATAAGAATGCAGTCACACAGCGAAAGGAACGAGCAGAGGACTGGGGAGGGGGTAATAGGGGGTGTCAGAGTCAGGACAATGACAGAACAGTCACAAAGGGTGAAGGGCGGAGACAGGGGCAGGTGAAGAGACTGAAGGGGGCTGTGGGGTAATAAAGAGAGTGTCAGAGACAGGAAAATAAGAGTGCAGTCACACAGCAGTCACACAGCAGTCACACAGCGAAAGGAACGGGCAGAGAGAGGACTGGGGAGGAGGGTAATCGGTGGTGTCAGAGTCAGGGCAATGACAGAACGGTCACAAAAGAAGAGGGGCAAAAGAGAGGGGAAGGTAGAGAAACAGGAGGGAGCTGTGGGGTAATAGAGAGTGTCAGAGTCAGGACAATGAGTGTGTAGCACCCACACAGGGAGAGGGGCAGTTGGAGAGAGAGAGGGCTTGCTGTGTGTAGTAGAGACAGAGCAGAATGGAAGAGGAGGGGGGGGGGGTATAGATACAGGAATAATAGAGTAGCAACAGACAGGTCTTATCTAACCCATCTAGTGTTGTTAAAGCCAGCATCATGTTCTGAGAGGAGCTGCACCAGGAGTAGACATCAGCTGAGTCCCACCGATGGAGTTAAGTATGGGGCAGATGCACAGGGGCTGATGGGGCATGGAACGAGGAGTGAGTAATGAAAACCAGCGTAACCAGGCCTCTTTTTTCAGGCATCCAATCAGGGAGGTCAGACGGCAGTGTGTCATGCTCCCTCTGGATCCTTCCCAATGCATTTTTAAATGAGTGAACTGGAGAACGTACAAAACTAACTTGAACCTTCATTCAAATGACACATGTACTCTATTGTGGGATCGGTATGAGTTACGGATGGACGGGATGCTGGCCTTCATTATACCTACGCCGGCATCCCAGCCACTAGGATGCCGGCAGAGTGGTGAACACTAGTAAGCCCCTTGCGGGCTCGCTGTACAAGGGTCAGGTTATATTCTCCCTCTACGGGCGTCGTGGACACTCATAGAGGGAGAAAAGACTGTGGTGCCGACATTGTACCCATGTGCAGGATCCTGGCGTCGGCATTGTGATCGCTGGGATCCGGTGCGACAGTATGTTAACCGCATGCCTATTATAGCTCTACCCAAATTTACAGCATTTTACAGATTGTTGGAGCTTTAAAATTTAATTAATGCCAAAATAATAATAGAAACTGTTTTACATATCGGTGTGGGGAATGAATGCTTACTGACACCTAGAATTGCTGATATGAGAAACTTTATCAATATCGTGTTGTCCTCACGCCGATGCATACATCTATGAATGCACAGTGTAACAGGTCAGGTACTTGGATGGAGCATCAGGGGAGTTCCGCGCTGTAGCCGCCATGCAGCTGGCTGGAACATGGTTGCACTGTTGCCTCCACTAACACTCAGGGAAAGTCACAGGGGAAGCTCCTGATTGCGCTTTCAGACAGTGATGGCCACCACGTTCCCTGGTATCTGGAGGAGCCCGACTGCTGCTGCTCGCTAGCCCCAGCCTGAACACTGCCTCCTGTCCCAGTGCTGTTGCCTTGTCGCCGTGTGACTGTGACCTGCTCATCCGGCCTGGCACTGTCTCTGTCGGCAGCGGGGAGCAGCGAGCATCGCCGGAAAGTGGTGGTCGTGCTGGGGAGGGGAGCAGATCGGGAGATGAGAGGAGGGGAGTCACAGCAAACAGGCGATAACAGCGCAGAAAGGGGCAAAGCTGAGAATAAATATACATTTGCAATACACATCTGCATTAGCCACACAGTGGGGGTAATTCTGAGTTGATCGCAGCAGCAAGTTTGTTAGCAATTGGGCAAAACCATGTTCACTGCAGGGGGGCCAGATATAACATGTGCAGAGAGAGTTAGATTTGGGTGGGTTATTTTGTTTCTGTGCAGGGTAAATACTGGCTGCTTTATTTTTACACTGCAATTTAGATTTCAGTTTGAATATACCACACCCAAATCTGTCTCTGCACATGTAATATCTGTCCCCCCTGCAGTGCACATGGTTTTGCCCAACTGCTAACAAATTTGCTGCTGCAATCAATTCAGAATTAGGCTCATTGTAAGGTATTTTGATGAGAGCATACTCACTTATTAAGCATAAGCTTCTATACAGCATATTATTCAGTTCCAGACAGTGTTTTTAATCAGTTGGTATACACTGCATCTGCTATCACATTTGCATGAGAGGCGATGTGGGCTCAAGGCACAGCCCTGTCATTGAGGCACATGTACAGGTGCCTCAACCCCTCATTTTTTTTTAATGGCCGTTTCCTGACTACGGCCATGGTCCCGCCCCCCGCTTCATACAGATTATAATTATCAGTGGGAGGCATCACTCTCGCTGCTTCCCATATAGGTATGGTTGATTCTATATCGGAGTGGGAGAAGGGACCTTCTGACGTACCTAGAGGAGGAGACACGTCCCCAGGGGGAGGAGCTATGGCCGAACAGGGTTCTCGAAAAGTACCCTCGCGGGCTCGCTTCGCTCGCCACCCTTCGGGCTCGGTGGCTCGCTCCGCTTCGCTCGCCACCTGATTACTAAAGTTGGTGGCGTGGATAGTAGAGGAACTATCCCGCTGGCCTTGCTCCTCCCCCTTGTGTCGTGGCTCCTCCCCCTGATGGAAAAAGTCCCTTAGCCCACTTGTATCTAGCATCAACCATATAGGTATGGCTACGTTTTTAACTGCAAAAATGAGTAGAATAATACAAAGAAGTTATTTATAACACAGAATCTGTGTTATAACTATCTTCTTTGTAATATTCTAATCATCAGATCAGAATATGACAGGTGAGGCTCTGCCTCCCCTGACTGCATGTTCCTGGTGGATCAAGGATTGATGCTCGGGGTGCTCCAACAGAGAGAGAAATGAGAGAAAATAACAGTAGGCTTCATTGAAGAAATCTGTAAATAAATCAGCCGGACAAGAAATACAGGTATTATAGTCAGGAGCAGTCGTATCATGGATGAAAAGGGGATGGAGCGCTTGTAGAAATAGGGGGTCGTTATCCATGTCTATCACAGCTGGGAGATACAGGAATGGCAGGAGGAAAGATGAACCTTCCTATGTGCAGAGACAATTTCCCATTTTTTAATAAATTAACTCCTGTGTTTTTTGTTTTTTTTATTTGCCTAGCTTATACGGTGTCCATAACTTTATTGCAATTAACCCATATGTACAACTTATTTAACTATTTTATCACTAGAAATACCACACGGACAGAGGCTGCTGTGGCTGAAAAGTCATAAATTATTTTATTAAAGGTATGACCCTGAGCTTTTACTTAATTTTTGGGGAGCAAAGAAGGACCCTACAAACACTCAGCCAAATGATTCTAAACTAAAATAGGAGGCGACTGATACGCCCACCACCCCATCCCCCTGTGATACGTGTAAGCTGAGCTACAAAGACCCACAATCCCTTCTAACAGACATTACGAGCGTGTCCGCAGTGACAGACGCCCAGAGTCTTCTCGCAGAGGTAGGCCATACTAGCCGCCCTTCACTATGTGCTCTACAACGTCTTCTTACACCGTACATTGTCAGGCTCCGGAGTTTTACCTCCGGCGGGTGCTCCTGCGGTTTACCGTCCCGCTGGTTGGCGCGTCTGCGGGTCCTCCTGGACGGATGTGCGGCTGCCAAGGGCCAGGGGCCGAGGGTCTGGAGAGCCCGGCATTGCAGTGGGGATCGCTGCGGTGAGATCCTCTAGTGGTGACACAGTATAGTGTGTCAGAGACAGAAGCTGGCTAAAGCTGTGTGCTAACAGCTAAGTATGTCTCCTGTGCTGGGGGCAGCCATGTTGGAGACCGAGTGTTACCAATGAAGTTCCCAATCTGTGTTCAGCCAATCCTGCGTGTTCTTCCCTTACAAAAGGGGGCTGGCTCAGAGGGAGAGTGCCAGTGCTTCAAGTTACCTCCTTGTGAAAGGTTCTCCAGCTCTGTGCTCCCAGGTTACTTCTGGTTCCCTGGTCCTGGTTGCTCTCATCCATCGGTTACCTAAACGCTGCTGCAGTCCTGCTGTCTTAGTCCATTGCCACTCGCTCACGGGGTCCCAGGTCGTAGAGGAGCTCCAGGTGCTAACGGCGGTTCCTGCAGACGTCTTCATTTCTTCAAAGTCCAAGGTCTTTAGCCTTGTCATTCAATCACAATCCACAGTCTTCATTTCTTCAAAGTCCAAGTTCTTCAGCCTCGTCTTTCAATCACAAACCGCGTCTTCATTTCTTCAAAGTCCAAGTACTACAGCCTCGTCTTTTAATCATAAAACAGTTCTTCTTTACCGGAGTTCTGCAGCTACACTCTTCAAGTCATTTAACCATAGACTCTAATTCTTCCAGTTTCTTCAATTTCTCCAATATTTATGTACAGCCTGATTATTCATTAAAACTACAGTTATCTTCCTATGAAGTCCTCCTTTTCTTTCCACCCTTTGGCCAACGTTAACACTTAGTTTGGCTTCAACCCCATGAGGAGGAATTACATTCAGCCATCTCGTTTACTCTCCTCACAGGTAGCTGTCCCTTCAGCCAAAACTCGGTTGTCAGAACCCCAACTTACGCCGAGCGTGACATACATGGCCGCTGGTTTGTAGCACCTTCCCACCCAAGAGCACCGTATAAACAAAGCGTTAGTAAGACCAGAATGAGTAAGAGAAAAATGGGGAGGGAGGGATGGACAAACACCATCCTGCAAGATGGATGCCAAGCTCACACCAGCCTTGTGAGCAAACACATGCCACTCCTTACGGTTCCCTGATAGGCCAATCCTGACCAATCACAAAAAATCCCCAAACCTAATCTACCTAGCAACAGTTGACAAATTCCAAACCAATTGCAAAAAACTAAGGCCTCTTCCATAGTCTTGTGCCTATACGGCTCTTGTCTTATTAAATTTAAAAAAATTGCCTCTTCTAGTTTTAAACTTGAAACAGCCTTTCATAAAACACAGGTCTCACTTACACACTTAGCTCTGTCTTTTACTACTATGGAGGTAATTCAGGCCTGATCGCTATGCTGCGTTTTCTCACAGCCTGCGATCAGGTCTGAACTGCAGAGGCGTATGCACCACAATGCGCAGGCGCGACGGCCGCAGCAACGGGGATCGCTGGTCAGCGACGGAATGGTGCAAAAATTCCGAATGGACCGGCGATCGCAAGGTGATTGACAGGAAGAGACCGTTTGTGGGTGGCAACTGACCGTTTCCAGGGAGTGTCCGGAAAAATGCAGGAGGGACCCGGCGTTTTGAGGGAGGGTTTCTGACATCAGCTCCGGCCCTGATTATCGCAGCGGCTGAGTAAGTCCTGGGCTGAGCAGAGACTGCGCAAACTAATGTTTGTGCAGCTCTCCAGAAAAAGTGATTGCGCACCTGCACACACACCATACCCTTCCCCTGTAGGCGGCGACTACGTGCTCACAGGGATGCAAAAAATGCACCCTAGCGATCAGGTCTGAATTACCCCCTATATTTCCCATTAGTGACAAGCTAATACATCAATAAAAAATAAAAATAAATCATTATGTTTTGGATATTTTTTGTTTATTCCATATCTGGTGTTGTCTTTTTTCAGAATTATCAACCCCAAAACCAAAATGTCAGACAGGAATGAGCTCTCCAATCCCAAGTGGATACTTTCTCAATGATACCTGGAACCCTGTTTACTGCAACATGATGACCTATACAACCGGGGAGGACTTCACTAAATGCCTGCAAGGAAAGAGACTCTTTCTCATTGGAGACTCAACATTACGCCAGTTTATCATGCACTTCACTGAGGGCATCAAAAGTAAGTTTTAAATCATGTCACCTTTTTGGGTGAACGTTTAGGATAAAATATATTTGAGATACAGACGTCGGCATACAGGAACCATATTGATGCATAATTCATAACTAGTTCCATGTGGGGGACAGTGCATGGAGTCGCCCCTTAGTACCTAAATTTATGCAAAATTGAAAACAGAAGGGCTTATTTACTACCATTGCAGTAAGCAGTGAAACACAGCAACCAATAGGAAATGACTGTGGCCAGTGCAAACTCACTTTCAAATGACAAGTGCTATAGAATGTACAATGTATTTTAAAACGAATTCGGTTTAAAACTGAAAATTTGGTTCAGTTTGGGTTGACAACACCACAATTTTCTCAGTTTACCAAGTCAACTGCCTTCCGTTTTCCAGTGTTTGGGAGCAAATCATACTTGCCTACTCTCCCGGAAGCTGCGGGAGGCTCCCGTTTTTTGGGGTAGGCCCCCGCACTCCCGGAAGAGTAAGCAGGTCTCACACCATAGTGATGCGGGCAGGATGGAGATAATCTCCCATATTCGCAGGTCCGTGGGGTGGGGAAGGGGTTAAAATGATGCAAATCGTGTCATTTTTAGCCCTGCCCTCTTCCCGCGAACCGCTGCATTTCCCGATGTGGGAGCGCGGCTTGATGATGTCACAGCTCAGCCCCGCCCCCCGAACTCTTCTGCAGCGTCTCCTCTCCGGGCTTCTCCCAGAGAGGAGAAATGTAAAGTTGGTAAGTATGGAGCAAATGCACGATTGTCGTTTGCTCTCATCCATTACCAGGTTTTCATTCCAGCTAGCCAGATCTGACAAATGATCTGCCAGATAGTTGTACCCAAGCTTTACCCAAGATGTGAACAAACCTTTTACCTATTTTATTATTTCCTTCTTCCTTTACTACAGCAACCTCCTGCGTCTGGCATTCTCCTCACCCAGCTATACTTGCTTCATTCCATCCTAAATGCCTCAGCAAGACTGATCTTCCTCTCTCCCCTCTCATTATCTGCTGGACCACTCTACCAATGGCTACACTGGCTCCATGTGTCTTCAGAATCCAATTTGAATTACTCACCTTCAGCTACAAAGCACCCAGCAACAACACCCTGTCATACATCTCAAATCTCATGACAAAATATTGTCCCTCTCACTCTTCTTGATCTCCCTTTGACCTGCATCTTGCCTCTGGTAACCACCCTACACCGGGGCAGATTTATTAAGCCGTCAAGTGATAAAGTGGAAGGTGATAATGCACCAGCCAATTAGCTCCTGACTTCCATGTTAAAGGCTGTGTTTGAAAAATGACAGTTAGGAGCTGGTTTGCTGGTACTTTATCTCCATCTAAGGCTTAGTAAATAAACCCCACAGTCTCTTGAAAGACTTTTCCCTGAGCTACCAACTCATAGAATTTCTTTCTCTCCTATGCTACCCACACAAATAGCCCCACATCCGCTTGCCTCAGCTGTGTCCTTTTCCCATAAATTCATAAACTCTCTCACAAGCAGTGCCCTCCATACCCTTTCTTTGAATATCTGCATTTATTTGGTCTAGCTTGTTTGTCACTGTTTATGGTATGCCCTGTTTCCCATTGACAACGGCTGCAGAGCATAGCGGTTATGAATATTGGAGGTAAACAATTCTGCAATCTATCTCATGGGTCCCATACAGCTGCATTGGAATGCTCCAATTCCCCATTCAGCCGACTTCATGGAATCTGGGAAATCCAACATGTCAGAAATCCCTGATTCACAGGGATTAGTGAGTCAGGGATTTATAACATGCTGAATTTCCCCGATTCCCTGATGGATTGCCAATCGGTGGATCGAATCGACATTGGGGTATGGCCTGCATAAGTGATTTGTGTGAATAAAAAGAAATTGCAGGATATTTCGTATACTACTTTAACTGAGTTTATGTTTTTTTTTTGTTTTTTTAATGTCTTCAACAGTAGCAAAGTATTTTCGTTACCATGAGAGTGGATGGCATAGCTGGGAGAAGACACTTGAGGCTTTGAACATGGATAAAGATATGTATATCTCATACAAAAGGCATGGTTTCCCCTTAGAGAGTTTTATGTTCTATTACTTCAAGGAGGACCTGTACACGAGTCGTCAAATTGACCGATGTGGCGGGGGAAAGGACACTATCATTGTTATTACAATGGGACAACACTTTAGACAGTTCCCCCTTAAACTTTACATAAAACGGGCTCTAAACATCCGTAGAGCGACAGAACGACTATTTCTCAGGAGCCCCGACACCAAAGTCATCATCAAAACTGAAAATACCAGAGAAATTAATTCCCCTCCTGAAAGAATTGGTGACTTCCATGGTTATTCTCAGTATCTGGTGCTGAGGGAAGTTTTCCAGGGGATCAATGTTGGCTTTGTGGATGCTTGGGACATGACGGTGGCTTCAGCCACAGCGACTGTACATCCTCCAGGAGCCACGTTTGCAAGTATTATGAGTCTGACATTTACTTTTGCTTGTTAAAGAACAAGTTTGCCGTGACTGAAAGCAACTGAACCATTCCTGAGATTCTCTCAGGTATGAGGAACATTGTAACACTATAGCACTTACATAAGAAACATTTCTCCAATCGAACAAAGTTGGTTTCGGTTTTCAGCTCTTTAATACAAGATTCATTTTCTACAGCATAAAGCAGGGTGATAGTTTTTCCACATGTAAACAATACAAATTCTCTAAGAAATGTTCCTAATTTCTGCATTTATTTAAAGACATAATGGTGGTCACTCCGAGTTGATCGCTCGCTAGCAGTTTTTAGCAGCCGAGCAAACGCTATGCCGCCTCCCACTGGGAATGTATCTTAGCTTAGCAGAAGTGCGAACGAAAGGATTGCAGAGCGGCTGCAAAATAATTTTGTGCAGTTTCAGAGTAGTTTCAGACCTACTCAGCGCTTGCGATCACTTCAGACTGTTCAGTTCCGGATTTGACGTCACAAACACGCCCTGCGTTCGGCCAGCCACGCCTGCGTTTTTCCTGCCACACCTGCGTTTTTTTTAATACTCCCTGAAAACGGTCAGTTGACACCCAGAAACGCCCACTTCATGTCAATCACACTGCGGCCAGCAGTGCGACTGAAAAGCTTCGCTAGACCTTGTGTAAAACTACATCGGGTGTTGTGAAAGTTTGTCACGCGTGCGCATTGCACCGAATACGCATGCGCAAAAGTGCCATTTTTTTGCTTCATCGCTGCGCAGCGAACATTTTCAGCTAGCGATCAACTCGGAATGACCCCCAATGTACAGCATCCTGCATTGGCTTTTATGAAAATATTTATGTTTTTGATGTTTTTCCTACAAGCACAAATCATATTTTATCCCAAGAAGTGTAAACCTAGTTTAAGTTAGTTATCTGACTGCTTAAAACAGACAGTATAAATATTAGACCATATATGGAGACTGTGTTGCTGATACGCACATTATTGGCCAATTCAGTAACCCTTTTGAAAGTGATTAGTCATAAATGAACAGTGCTGGGATGATGCTCTGACATACAGATTTGTATTTGTGTACATTATAATGAAGCTAAAACACTTTTTTTACTACCACATCTTCTTCTTTGCACTGTTTATGGGATAACAAATAAAAATTTCAGAACAATTTTAGCATAGTCGGCAGGATTTCTGAGCAAAAGAAAATTAAGGCATGGAACTAGATTTGCCCTCTTTTGGGCACACAGGTGGTCATTCCGAGTTGATCACTAGCTGCATTAGTTTGCTGTGCAGCGATGAGGCAAAAAAAGGCACTTCTGCGCATGCGTATGCGGCGCAATGCGCACGCGCATCGTACTATCACAACGAATGATGTAGTTTCACACAAGGTCTAGCGAAGCTTTTCAGTCGCACTGCTGGCCGCAGAGTGATTGACATGAAGAGGGCGTTTCTGGGTGTCAACTGACCGTTTTTAGGGAGTGTTCGAAAAAATGCAGGCATGCCAGGAAAAACGCAGGCGTGGCTGGGCGAACGCAGGGCGTGTTTGTGACGTCTAAACAGGAACTGAACAGTCTGAAGTCATCGCAAGCGCTGAGTAGGTATTGGGCTACTCTAAAACTGCACAAAAAAACTTTGCCGCCGCTCTGTGATCCTTTCGTTTGCACTTCTGCTAAGCTAAAATACACTCCCAGTGGGAGGCGGCATAGCGTTTGCACGGCTGCTAAAAACTGCTAGCGAGAGAACAACTCGGAATGACCACCACTGTACATAATGGTAAGATTTTATTTAAGTTGGTTGCTCTTGTCCAGATGTAGTTAATCAGGACTCCCTCCTGTATCTTATTGATATTATTACTGGCACAGACATTGCTGTTTTTCCTGCTTTCCCTCAGAAATCTATGTACTGTATACACATTATAATGTACTATTTGTCAACAGCATAATACAGTTATAAATGTGAAATCTATAGCCCTCTGCATTTCTTCATCTGATGGTATATTTCTAAATATACAAATTTACTTTAGTCAGGTGAAAAAATGTCATTATTTTGAATATGTTCTGGTTATTGTTGATTTGCTCAGTAGCTGTATCCTGTGTGGGACCCTCATTTGCAAATGATTGCTGCCTGGGACATTTCCACTTCATTCCATACACCTGCTAGGAGAGTGCCGCAATTTTTACCCACTGCTCTATTCTTCAGTCTTCACTATAAGTAATCTAATGTAAAGATCCGGAGGTATACACCAGTCTCCAGTAAGATTGCTATCCGGTCACTTGGGTTTGATGTATCAAGCAGTGGAAAGAGTGGAGAAGTGGACCCATAGGACCCAATCAGCGTCTGCCTACATTATAGAGTGTACTTGACAAATGCTACCTGAAAGCTGATTGGCAGTTACAGGCAACTTCTCCACTGGTCCAGTTCTACACTGTTTTCACTGTTAGATATTCTACATCAACTCCTTGGTGTGTGCAGCACTGCCGCTGGTAAGTACAGCTAATACTGTACTTACAGGTCACATTTTTGCTGTTCTGTAATAGGAGGACTTTGATCATGTCAGCAGTTACCACATATAGTTACGGTATCTCCTACTTCCTAATACTTCACTGGATTTGAGAACTGTGTTTTGTTTGCTCTAAATCAAACATGGCATGTTTCCTCATACAGATTTAGGGGGGTATTCAATTAGTGCCGAATTTTCCGACAGTTGGAAAATCGGCACTAATTCGACCCATGTGTATTTAATAGCCCGTTTTTTAATCCATTTTCGCCCATGCCTTTTCACTTTTTTGTTGTTGTTGAATCGGCATGGGTGAAAACGGACCCAAAAACTGGTGAAAATGCCCGTAAATTCGACAAAACACGTGTATCGGAGGCAAATTCACCGATCCACATAGTTTTCACCAGTGCCGGATTTTTTGACGAGTCGAATAATCGTCACGGGCGTTGAATAGGGTGAATGTAATTTTCCAGTCGGAAAATTCGGCACTAATTGAAAACCCCCCTTAAGTTCTATTGCCTAACAGACAAGTACAAGTTGGTATAGTGACTGTACTCCATAGCAGTACATGGCAACATATGTATATAATATATGCCCTTTTATATTTATATAGAGGAGACTTATAAAACCATTAATGAATATTTCTTACCACTGTTATGTTTATTGATGTGATGGTTATAATTTGTTACTGTGGGGCATACTGATTAATATTACTTTTACTAAAATAATGTGACACAGTGTGTTTTCAAAGCCTTTTCACATTATTTTAGCTTCACTGAAATGTATTAAAGGGCTTTTCCAAACACATTAATTCACATTTGTTTACTAATCAGATTGCATTTCCCATACTTGTCATGGGAAATGTGATCTAGCTGAATCTACTAAAAAAAAAAAAAAAAAGTGAAAAAATACCAAATCCATTTTCGCCCATGCCTTTTCATTTTTGTTGTTGTTGAATTGGCATGGGAGAAAACGGACCCGAAAACAGGCGAAAATGCCCGTAAATTCGACAAAACACATGTACCGGAAGCAAATTCACCGATCCACATAGTTTTTTCACCAGTGCCGGATTTTTCAACCAGTCGAAAAATCGTCACGGGCATTGAATAGGGTGAATGTCATTTTCCAGTCGAAAAATTTGGCACTAATTGAATACCCCCCCTTAAGTTCTATCGCCTAGCTGACAAGTACAAGTTGGTATAGTGGCTGTATTCCATAGCAGTACATGGTAACAAATTTATATAATATATGCCCTTTTATATTTATATAGAGGAGACTTATAAAACCATTAATGAATATTTCTTACCACTGTTATGTTTATTGATGTGATTTTTATAATTTGTTACTATGGTGCATAGTGATTAATGTGTTTTCAAGGCCGTTTCACATTATTTTAGCTTCACTGAAATCCATTAAAGGGCTTTTCCAAGCACTTTAATTCACATTTGTTTACTAATCAGATTGCATTTCCCATACTTCTCATGGGAAATGTGATCTAGCTGAATCTACTGTACTAAAAAAAAAAAAAAAGTGAGAAATACCAAAACACTAACTTCAGACACCGTTATCTGCAGGTTCCCTCTGGTTCCGAGCTCCATTCTCTGCACCAACAGGCAGGGTAAAGTTGGGAGCTGGCACCGGTGATCAGCCATGTGTGTCTAATAAGACCACAGGCTGATCACTGTTAAAAAAAAGACGTTTTTTAAAATTTACTTACACCCTCCTACCCTGTGTGGTGATCGGTGCGCTTTCCGTGCCTCTGGTCATCTAATTGCCGTTTTCCTGCACTGTGATTCTTTGAAGAGCGTAGGTGCCGCAAAGATGGCGCTGGAGCGCCTTAAGGGGGAGGGTCGCCAGGTGGCCCGCGGTCCGGCAGCATGGCGAAAGGGGGGGTGGGGTGAGGTATTCTCATCCCTCCCTTCACACACCGACCAGCAGACCAGCCAGTAAAGGCAGTGGGGGCGTAGCAGCTGGGGGGGAGCATAAAGGGAAAGAGCAGGGGGGTAGGCAGCCTTTGTCCTGGAGAGTGCAGTGCTGAAAATAACCCCCTCCCACCCACCCCAGGAATCCTCATGAAATCTTTGTTTAAAAAAAAATAAAAAATAATAATAATAATAATAATAATAATAAAAAACCAATAACATTCAAGTGGAAAAAATAGAGAAATAAATGAAACGAAAATGTTTGGGTCAAAACTGGTTATTTTGAATGCATGTTTAAGATGATGATATTTTCCTTCTTTTCTCTACAGTGTTATTGTATTATTCGAACCATTGGTATATGGTCCCATGTTTGTCACAGTTGGCGGGCAGCGGGAGAAAGCGGCGCGCAAGGCATGGTGAAGGGGGAAGCCAGCTGAGGTATGCAGATTCACCCTCGGTGAATGGACACACGCCCGGCCCCAGCCGTGGACGGTTGGGCCCGTGGGCTGCGCGCCAGGCGAGCGTGATATGCACCGCAGGGGCTGGTTCCCAAGGGGGTCGTTGCCGCGGTGCCTACTGGGTAGGCAGGGCACGCCCCAGGAAAAATGGAATGAGTGGGTAACACATTCCACCTTGCCCACCACTTTTCTGTCCATGCCCTGCAACCTTGTAAGGTGGTATATTAATAAACTGTGGCCAGTGATTTTACCCAAAGCTTTGCCTACGTGTCTAAGTTATTTTAGATTAGAGTGCCGGTGCTTAGGGATGCCGGTAGGTCGACCTCTCCCCCTTATTAAGTTATGATGTGTAATTAGCAACGCTCACAGCTGTTATCATATGTGGAGTGGAAACTGGCCATTTAAAACTGTTGTAACTAGGGATGTGCACTTGAAATTTTTCGGGTTTTGTGTTTTGGTTTTGGGTTCGGTTCCATGGCCGTGTTTTGGGTTCGACCGCGTTTTGGCAAAACCTCACCGAATTTTTTTTGTCGGATTCGGGTGTGTTTTGGATTCGGGTGTTTTTTTCAAAAAACCCTAAAAAACAGCTTAAATCATAGAATTTGGGGGTCATTTTGATCCCAAAGTATTATTAACCTCAAAAACCATAATTTCCACTCATTTTCAGTCTATTCTGAATACCTCACACCTCACAATATTATTTTTAGTCCTAAAATTTGCACCGAGGTCGCTGGATGACTAAGCTAAGCGACCCTAGTGGCCGACACAAACACCTGGCCCATCTAGGAGTGGCACTGCAGTGTCACGCAGGATGGCCCTTCCAAAAAACACTCCCCAAACAGCACATGACGCAAAGAAAAAAAGAGGCGCAATGAGGTAGCTGTGTGAGTAAGCTAAGCGACCCTAGTGGCCGACACAAACACCTGGCCCATCTAGGAGTGGCACTGCAGTGTCACGCAGGATGGCCCTTCCAAAAAACACTCCCCAAACAGCACATGACGCAAAGAAGAAAAAAAGAGGCGCAATGAGGTAGCTGTGTGAGTAAGCTAAGCGACCCTAGTGGCCGACACAAACACCTGGCCCATCTAGGAGTGGCACTGCAGTGTCACGCAGGATGGCCCTTCCAAAAAACACTCCCCAAACAGCACATGACGCAAAGAAGAAAAAAAGAGGCGCAATGAGGTAGCTGTGTGAGTAAGATAAGCGACCCTAGTGGCCGACACAAACACCTGGCCCATCTAGGAGTGGCACTGCAGTGTCACGCAGGATGGCCCTTCCAAAAAACACTCCCCAAACAGCACATGACGCAAAGAAGAAAAAAAGCGGCGCAATGAGGTAGCTGTGTGAGTAAGCTAAGCGACCCTAGTGGCCGACACAAACACCTGGCCCATCTAGGAGTGGCACTGCAGTGTCACGCAGGATGGCCCTTCCAAAAAACACTCCCCAAACAGCACATGACGCAAAGAAGAAAAAAAGAGGCGCAATGAGGTAGCTGTGTGAGTAAGCTAAGCGACCCTAGTGGCCGACACAAACACCTGGCCCATCTAGGAGTGGCACTGCAGTGTCACGCAGGATGGCCCTTTCAAAAAACACTCCCCAAACAGCACATGACGCAAAGAAGAAAAAAAGAGGCGCAATGAGGTAGCTGTGTGAGTAAGATAAGCGACCCTAGTGGCCGACACAAACACCTGGCCCATCTAGGAGTGTCACTGCAGTGTCACGCAGGATGGCCCTTCCAAAAAACACTCCCCAAACAGCACATGACGCAAAGAAAAATGAAAGAAAAAAGAGGTGCAAGATGGAATTGTCCTTGGGCCCTCCCACCCACCCTTATGTTGTATAAACAGGACATGCACACTTTAACCAACCCATCATTTCAGTGACAGGGTCTGCCACACGACTGTGACTGAAATGACGGGTTGGTTTGGACCCCCACCGAAAAAGAAGCAATTAATCTCTCCTTGCACAAACTGGCTCTACAGAGGCAAGATGTCCACCTCATCATCATCCTCCGATATATCACCGTGTACATCCCGCTCCTCACAGATTATCAATTCGTCCCCACTGGAATCCACCATCTCAGCTCCCTGTGTACTTTGTGGAGGCAATTGCTGCTGGTCAATGTCTCCACGGAGGAATTGATTATAATTCATTTTAATGAACATCATCTTCTCCACATTTTCTGGAAGTAACCTCGTACGCAGATTGCTGGCAAGGTGAGCGGCGGCACTAAAAACTCTTTCGGAGTACACACTTGTGGGAGGGCAACTTAGGTAGAATAAAGCCAGTTTGTGCAAGGGCCTCCAAATTGCCTCTTTTTCCTGCTAGTATAAGTACGGACTGTCTGACGTGCCTACTTGGATGCGGTCACTCATATAATCCTCCACCATTCTTTCAATGGTGAGAGAATCATATGCAGTGACAGTAGACGACATGTCCGTAATCGTTGTCAGGTCCTTCAGTCCGGACCAGATGTCAGCATCAGCAGTCGCTCCAGACTGCCCTGCATCACCGCCAGCGGGTGGGCTCGGAATTCTGAGCCTTTTCCTCGCACCCCCAGTTGCGGGAGAATGTGAAGGAGGAGATGTTGACAGGTCGCGTTCCGCTTGACTTGACAATTTTGTCACCAGCAGGTCTTTGAACCCCAGCAGACTTGTGTCTGCCGGAAAGAGAGATCCAAGGTAGGTTTTAAATCTAGGATCGAGCACGGTGGCCAAAATGTAGTGCTCTGATTTCAACAGATTGACCACCCGTGAATCCTTGTTAAGCGAATTAAGGGCTCCATCCACAAGTCCCACATGCCTAGCGGAATCGCTCCCTTTTAGCTCCTCCTTCAATGCCTCCAGCTTCTTCTGCAAAAGCCTGATGAGGGGAATGACCTGACTCAGGCTGGCAGTGTCTGAACTGACTTTACGTGTGGCAAGTTCAAAAGGTTGCAGAACCTTGCACAACGTTGAAATCATTCTCCACTGCGCTTGAGACAGGTACATTCCACCTCCTATATCGTGCTCAATTGTATAGGCTTGAATGGCCTTTTGCTGCTCCTCCAACCTCTGAAGCATATAGAGGGTTGAATTCCACCTCGTTACCACTTCTTGCTTCAGATGATGGCAGGGCAGGTTCAGGCGTTTTTTTGGTGGTGCTCCAGTCTTCTGTACGTGGTGCCTGTATGCCGAAAGTGTCCCGCAATTCTTCTGGCCACCGACAGCATCTCTTGCACGCCCCTGTCGTTTTTTAAAAAATTCTGCACCACCAAATTCAAGGTATGTGCAAAACATGGGACGTGCTGGAATTTGCCCATATTTAATGCACACACAATATTGCTGGCGTTGTCCGATGCCACAAATCCACAGGAGAGTCCAATTGGGGTAAGCCATTCCGCGATGATCTTCCTCAGTTGCCGTAAGAGGTTTTCAGCTGTGTCCGTATTCTGGAAACCGGTGATACAAAGCGTAGCCTGCCTAGGAAAGAGTTGGCGTTTGCGAGATGCTGCTACTGGTGCCGCCGCTGCTGTTCTTGCGGCGGGAGTCCATACATCTACCCAGTGGGCTGTCACAGTCATATAGTCCTGACCCTGCCCTGCTCCACTTGTCCACATGTCCGTGGTTAAGTGGACATTGGGTACAACTGCATTTTTTAGGACATTGGTGAGTCTTTTTCTGACGTCCGTGTACATTCTCGGTATCGCCTGCCTAGAGAAGTGGAACCTAGATGGTATTTGGTAACGGGGGCACACTACCTCAAGAAATTGTCTAGTTCCCTGTGAACTAACGGCGGATACCGGACGCACGTCTAACACCAACATAGTTGTCAAGGCCTCAGTTATCCGCTTTGCAACAGGATGACTGCTGTGATATTTCATCTTCCTCGCAAAGGACTGTTGGACAGTCAATTGCTTGGTGGAAGTAGTAAAAGTGGGCTTACGACTTCCCCTCTGGGATGACCATCGACTCCCAGCAGCAACAACAGCAGCGCCAGCAGCAGTAGGCGTTACACGCAAGGATGCATCGGAGGAATCCCAGGCAGGAGAGGACTCGTCAGAATTGCCAGTGTCATGGCCTGCAGGACTATTGGCATTCCTGGGGAAGGAGGAAATTGACACTGAGGGAGTTGGTGGGGTGGTTTGCGTGAGCTTGGTTACAAGAGGAAGGGATTTACTGGTCAGTGGACTGCTTCCGCTGTCGCCCAAAGTTTTTGAACTTGTCACTGACTTATTATGAATGCGCTGCAGGTGACGTATAAGGGAGGATGTTCCGAGGTGGTTAACGTCCTTACCCCTACTTATTACAGCTTGACAAAGGCAACACACGGCTTGACAAATGTTGTCCGCATTTCTGGTGAAATACTTCCACACCGAAGAGCTGATTTTTTGGGTATTTTCACCAGGCATGTCAACGGCCCTATTCCTCCCACGGACAACAGGTGTCTCCCCGGGTGCCTGACTTAAACAAACCACCTCACCATCAGAATCCTCCTTGTCAATTTCCTCCCCAGCGCCAGCAACACCCATATCCTCCTCATCCTGGTGTACTTCAACACTGACATCTTCAATCTGACTATCAGGAACTGGACTGCGGGTGCTCCTTCCAGCACTTGCAGGGGGCGTGCAAATGGTGGAAGGCGCATGCTCTTCACGTCCAGTGTTGGGAAGGTCAGGCATCGCAACCGACACAATTGGACTTTCCTTGTGGATTTGGGATTTCGAAGAACGCACAGTTCTTTGCGGTGCTTTTGCCAGCTTGAGTCTTTTCAGTTTTCTAGCGAGAGGCTGAGTGCTTCCATCCTCATGTGAAGCTGAACCACTAGCCATGAACAAAGGCCAGGGCCTCAGCCGTTCCTTGCCACTCCGTGTGGTAAATGGCATATTGGCAAGTTTACGCTTCTCCTCCGACAATTTTATTTTAGATTTTGGAGTCCTTTTTTTACTGATATTTGGTGTTTTGGATTTTACATGCTCTGTACTATGACATTGGGCATCGGCCTTGGCAGACGACGTTGCTGGCATTTCATCGTCTCGGCCATGACTAGTGGCAGCAGCTTCAGCACGAGGTGGAAGTGGATCTTGATCTTTCCCTAATTTTGGAACCTCAACATTTTTGTTCTCCATATTTTAATAGGCACAACTAAAAGACACAGAGGTAGCTACAGCCGTGGACTACCGTACTGTGTCTGCTGCTAATATAGACTGGATGATAATGAGATGAAATCAATATATATAATATCACACTAGTACTGCAGCCGGACAGGTAGATATATTTATTATGTAATGACTGATGACGGACCTGCTGGACACTGTCAGCTCAGCAGCACCGCAGACTGCTACAGTAAGCTACTATAGTAGTATGTATAAAGAAGAAAGAAAAAAGAAAAACCACGGGTAGGTGGTATACAATTATGGATGGACGAGCGACTGCCGACACAGAGGTAGCTACAGCCGTGGACTACCGTACTGTGTCTGCTGCTAATATAGACTGGATGATAATGAGATGAAATCAATATATATATATATATAATATCACTAGTACTGCAGCCGGACAGGTATATATATTTATTATGTAATGACTGATGACGGACCTGCTGGACACTGTCAGCTCAGCAGCACCGCAGACTGCTACAGTAAGCTACTATAGTAGTATGTATAAAGAAGAAAGAAAAAAAAAAACCCACGGGTAGGTGGTATACAATTATGGATGGACGAGCGACTGCCGACACAGAGGTAGCTACAGCCGTGGACTACCGTACTGTGTCTGCTGCTAATATAGACTGGATGATAATGAGATGAAATCAATATATATATATATATAATATCACTAGTACTGCAGCCGGACAGGTATATATATTTATTATGTAATGACTGATGACGGACCTGCTGGACACTGTCAGCTCAGCAGCACCGCAGACTGCTACAGTAAGCTACTATAGTAGTATGTATAAAGAAGAAAGAAAGAAAAAAAACCACGGGTAGGTGGTATACAATTATGGATGGACGAGCGACTGCCGACACAGAGGTAGCTACAGCCGTGGACTACCGTACTGTGTCTGCTGCTAATATAGACTGGATGATAATGAGATGAAATCAATATATATTATATCACACTAGTACTGCAGCCGGACAGGTAGATATATTTATTATGTAATGACTGATGACGGACCTGCTGGACACTGTCAGCTCAGCAGCACCGCAGACTGCTACAGTAAGCTACTATAGTAGTATGTATAAAGAATAAAGAAGAAAAAAAAACCACGGGTAGGTGGTATACAATTATGGATGGACGAGCGACTGCCGACACAGAGGTAGCTACAGCCGTGGACTACCGTACTGTGTCTGCTGCTAATATAGACTGGATGATAATGAGATGAAATCAATATATATTATATCACACTAGTACTGCAGCCGGACAGGTAGATATATTTATTATGTAATGACTGATGACGGACCTGCTGGACACTGTCAGCTCAGCAGCACCGCAGACTGCTACAGTAAGCTACTATAGTAGTATGTATAAAGAAGAAAGAAAAAAAAAACCACGGGTAGGTGGTATACAATTATGGATGGACGAGCGACTGCCGACACAGAGGTAGCTACAGCCGTGGACTACCGTACTGTGTCTGCTGCTAATATAGACTGGATGATAATGAGATGAAATCAATATATATATATATATATAATATCACTAGTACTGCAGCCGGACAGGTATATATATTTATTATGTAATGACTGATGACGGACCTGCTGGACACTGTCAGCTCAGCAGCACCGCAGACTGCTACAGTAAGCTACTATAGTAGTATGTATAAAGAAGAAAGAAAAAAAAAAACCACGGGTAGGTGGTATACAATATTATATATATATTATATACAATTATATATATATATATATATATTAAACTCACTGGTGGTGATTATTAAACTGGTGGTCAGGTCACTGGTCACACTATCAGCAACTTGCAAGTAGTACTCCTAAGCAGACAATCACAATATATATTATACTGGTGGTCAGTGTGGTCACAATGGCAGTGTGGCATTCTGGCAGCAAAAGTGTGCACTGTACGTTATATGTACTCCTGAGTCCTGCTCTCAGACTCTAACTGCTCCCCACTGTCAGTGTCTCCCCCACAAGTCAGATAATACAGTCACACTATCTATCACTTCAGCAAGTAACTACTAGTACTCCTCCTAATGCTCCCCAAAATTACTACTGTGTCTCTCTCTACTGTCTCACTCTCTTCTCTATAAACGGAGAGGACGCCAGCCACGTCCTCTCCCTATGAATCTCAATGCACGTGTGAAAATGGCGGCGACGCGCGGCTCCTTATATAGAATCCGAGTCTCGCGATAGAATCCGAGCCTCGCGTGAATCCGACAGCGGGATGATGACGTTCGGGCGCGCTCGGGTTAACCGAGCAAGGCGGGAAGATCCGAGTCGCTCGGCCCGTGTAAAAAAAACTGAAGTTCGGGCGGGTTCGGATTCCGAGGAACCGAACCCGCTCATCCCTAGTTGTAACCCCATGCAGAATTGTCTCCTTTCATTCTGATTTTAAGAGAAAATGACACCCATACTGTACATGTATGTAATTCTGGATAAATAAACTGTTATACTGTCATTTGATATTTTCATATCCATTCTATTATTGCTATGTAACATTATAATGTCCCCGGTTTTTAGGCTAGTTAAGTGGGAGGAAGTGATGTCATATCCCTAGGGCAGGGGTTCCCAACCACGGCCCTCAAGGCACACTGACAGTCCAGGATTTAAGGATAGTTATACTTGAGTAAAGGTGACTTAATTAGAATCTCAGTTATTTTGATATCCATCTGTTCTCAAGCATTGATCTCACTGGATCATTAGGGTACCTTGAGCACTGCGGTTGGGAAAAACTGCCCTAGGGGGCAGGGGCGTGACTAGAACTTTGTGGGTCCCATAGCAAAATCTTGGAAGGGCAGCCCCCCCCCCCCCCCCCCCCCGACACCCCAGTCTTTATCACCACAATGCCCCTTAGGGGCAGGAGAGAGAGTGGAGTAAGAGAGAAAGAGGGTGCCAAAGGGAGAGAGAGAGAGAGAGAGAGAGAGAGGGAGAGAGAGAGAGAGGGAGAGAGAGAGGGTTTTCATGGAAAAAGGAGAATGAGAGAAAAAGAGAGAGGCAGTGTCAGGGAGAGAGAGAAAGAAAGTAGCAAGGAGGGAGGTGAAGCAGCATGTTCTAGAGAATCTGGAAGTGTGGCTGTGTCTGCAGTAGTGGCGCTGTCGGTGCACATCTGATGGATGTGGCACTGTATAAGCACAATCAGCACGCATCTGTCAGCCACGCTCCCCAGCAATGCTATTTGCAGGCACAGCCATGCTTCTGGATTCTGTAGAATAAGTGGCTCCGCCTCCCTACCAGTAAGTACGCTGCCAGGCCCCAAAATAGGCATGTCAACAGTAAAAAAAAAGGAAAAAATGTTTTTTAGAGGCTGCAGTGGGATTACCTTTGGGGCCCCCCAAGCCGCCGGGCCCCATAGTAGCTGCAATTCTTCCACCCTCTGCTTTTAACAGTTTAATAGGTTTCTTTAATTTAGCTGTTGCAGCACCTCTTTCGTTATAACCAAAGAAAATGCAGTTTCTCAATACCTTCAATACACTATATGCTAGAGACACAAAACAAACATATAATGAAAGAACAAAATGGATTATTACTCAGTAGACTAACAAAACCCCTAGATGGATCAGTCATATACTTTAAAATGAACAAAAAGTCTGTCGTTGGAGTACTCTCTTGCTAGGTATTCATGGTCTTATTATATGCATGTACTTGCAATCCACAATAGGCAAAGGTAATAGGAAAAGCATCTAATACTGGTCTTTCTTGATTCCAGAAAACAATGGTTTTAACTTTCCAATGATAAAGCACAATAAACACAATTACACTTTTAGTAGCACATTTATCTTCAGCACTCAATAGCAACTCAGTAGCTCAGTCCTAAAGGCATTTTAATTATCTCACAAAATGGCTTCCTCTCTTTATATTGATAGACTCAGCTACTGGTTCAATAGTAACTCAAACAGAGCAAATTTCAGAACATCAGTGGATATATCTGTAGTTTAGCCTCTTGTAAATATCAAAGATACTAAGCATAATAATTTATGGACACCTACCTTTATCAGTTTAACTCACACAGCCTCCACTGATCTCTGCTGTGGCCCCCGTTGGCACTTGGCACCACCTCAGCATCATAGCTTGCACAGTTCTGGCTCATGGACTGGCGGCACCTCAACCCGCTCTGCTCCTCACCATTTTTCATGTACAACAAGTGAATCACTTTCATTTTGCCAGCTTGTCACTTTTTTAGTTTTTTGATAGCTGGAATCTGATTGGTCGATATGGAAGAAAATACCACTTTTCATTTTTAGAAGCTTTAGCTTTAGTAAATATACCCCTAGGAGATATATAAACTGGAACAGTTGCCCAAAGCAACCAATAAGCTTACAGTATGTAAATTCAAAATCTGTGCTACTGTAGATAATTGTTGGAAGCTAATAGGTTTTATTTGTCAATTTTTCCACTATAACTCTCTGCAGCACTTGTTCACCGATCACGTTAATTATTCACCATTTGTGGTTATGCATTTGCATTCAAATTAGCATGTGTATGTGTGTTTGTGTGTGTGGGGTGGGGGTTGGTTTATAAAAATATTAACACAATTAAAAATAGGATTTTAATTATAAATCATTTTCTCGTAGTCCGTAGAGGATGCTGGGGTCCATTTTAGTACCATGGGGTATAGACGGGTCCCTTCGGAGCCATGGGCACTTTAAGAGTTTAATAGTGTGGGTTGGCTCCTCCCTCTATGCCCCTCCTACCAGACTCAGTCTAGAAACTGTGCCCGAGGAGACGGACATACTTCGAGAGAAGGAAATACACAAATAGTGGTGAGATTCACACCAGCTCACACATAACCAAAGGAAAGCCAAGCTAACCAACTGGAAACGATTCAGCAACGGCTTAAAAACAATACTTAACCAAGTAACAATGCAGTACTTAACCAAGTAACAATGCAGTACTTAACCAAGTACCAATGCAGTACTTATCCAAGTAACAATGCAGGAAAATGAAGCACTGGGCGGGCGCCCAGCATCCTCTATGGACTGCGAGAAAATTCTATTTTCTCTTACGTCCTAGAGAATGCTGGGGTCCATTTTAGTACCATGGGGATGTACCAAAGCTCCCAGTACAGGAGGGAGAGTGCTGAGGTTCCTGCAGAACAGAATGACCAAACTTAAGGTCCTCAGTGTCCAAAGTATCGAACTTGTAGAACTTAGCAAACATGTTCGAGCCTAACCAAGTAGCTGCCCAGCAAAGCTGCAAAGCTGAGTCACCCCGGGCAGACGCCCAGGAAGAACCCACTTTACGAGTAGAGTGGGCCTTAAAAGATTTTGGACACGGCAAGCCTGCCGTAGAATAAGCATGATGGATAGTAAACCTGATCCAGCGAGAAACCGTCTGCTTAGAAGCAGGACACCCAACCTTTTTGGGATCAAAAAGGACAAACAGAGCGTCCGACTTCCTGTGACGAGAAGTTCTCTTCACATAAATTTTCAAAGCCCTCACAACATCCAAGGACTTTGAGGTAATTGAAGAGTCAGTAGCCACTGGCACCACAATAGGTTGGTTGATATGAAAAGCTGACACAACCTTTGGAAGAAATTGCTGACGCGTTCTGAGCTCAGCTCTATCTTCATGGAAAATCAAGTAGGGGCTCTTGCAGGAAAATGCCCCCAATTCTGACACATGCCTAGCAGATGCCAATGCCAACAGTGTGACCGCCTTCCAAGTAAGAAACTTGACATCAACTTCCTGTAAAGGCTCGAACCAATCCAATTGCAGGCACCACATTAAGATCCCAAGGTGCCGTAGAAGGCACAAAGGGCGGTTGGATGTGCAGAACCCCTTTCAAGAAAGTCTGAACCTCAGGAAGAGTAGCCAATTGTTTCTGGAAGAAAATGGACAAGGTCGAAATCTGGACTTTTATGGAGCCCAAGCATAGGCCCACATCCACACCTGCTTGCAGAAAGAGGAAAAACCATCCTAGTTGAAACTCCACTGTAGGAAACTTCTTGGATTCACACCAAGACACATACTTTTTCCAAATCCGATGGTAATGTTTAGACGTTACTAAAGATTTCTGACAGCGCTACTGCGTGCTTTTCTGCCCAGAGGAGGATTCTTGTTACCTCTGACATTGCCTGCTCTTCGTTCCGCCCTTCGTTCCATCGGTTTATGTAGGACACCGCTGTTACATTGTCCGACTGAACCTGAATGGTCTGATCTTGTAGAAGATGTGCCGCTTGTAGAAGGCTTTTGTACACGGTCCTTAGTTCTAGAATGTTTATCAGAAGGATGGATTCCAGACTTGACCACATTCCTTGGAAGTTTTCCCCTTGGGTGACTGCTTCCCAACCTCTGAGACTTGCATCCGTGGTTAGAAGGATCCAATTCTGAATCCCGAACCTGCAGCCCTCGAGAAGGTGAGAAGATTGCAGCCACCACAGGAGTTAAATTCTGGCTTTCGGCGACAGGCGTATCCGCTGGTGCATGTGAAGATGAGATCCCGACCATTTGTCCAGGAGATCCAGGTGGAAGGACCGTGCATGAAATATTCCGTACTTAAGAGCCTTGTAGGAGGCAACCATCTTCCCCAGAAGGCGAATGCACTGACGAACCGATACCCGGGCAGGCTTCAAGACATCCCGGACCATTGATTGGATCACCAACGCTTTCTCCACCGGTAGAAAGACCCTCTGCACTTCCGTGTCGTGTATCATCCCCAGGAAGGGCAGCCTCTTTGTTGGCTCCAAATGTGACTTTGGAAGGTTCAGGATCCACCCATGATCCTGGAGCAGTCGAGTTGAGAGAGCAATACTTTGTAACAGTCTCTCCGTGGAAGATGCTTTTATCAACATATCATCCAGATATGGAATTATGTTCACTCCCAGCTTACGGAGGAGTAGCATCATCTCTGCCATGACCTTGGTGAACACCTTCTGTGCTGTGGAGAGGTCAAATGGTAATGCCTGGAACTGATAGTGACAGTCCAGCAGCGCAAATCGTAGATAAGCCTGGTGAGGCGGCCAGATCGTAATGTGAAGGTACGCATTCCTGATATCCTGGGATACCAGGAATTCCCCCTCCTCCAGACCCGAGATCACCACCGAGATCAGTGAGACGCGGTGGCCGAGTGGTTAAGGCGATGGACTGCTAATAGGCAGCGTGTGTCCGCGTGGCTCCATGTCTTTATATTAAGATAAATGTCTAGTCAGTTCTAACTTATACTATGTGCAGTGTTGGTTAATAGTAATAGTGTAAAACAGCTGGTAGATGAGATTCAATCACAGAGAACTGCAGATTCATTCAATAGATAAGTGACTCAGTGAGATAATAAGCAGCATCGCACTAGCTAATTGATTCTCTGTAACAATATAAGGAACAACTAGTAATTATGTAGAATTTTGAAAAGATACGTTGTACTCTTATATGGTGAACCTAGGAATGTTATGAGACATCAGTGATACAATTCAGCAGTGATAATTGCAACAAATGTTTCAGATTATACTCTGCAATAAACACACAGAAACATTCAGGATACTATTAAACTGAATGCAGAGATATTCCTCTCTCTAATAGTACTAGTGCAAAGTAGCTGATAGAGGATTAGTAACTATTAAGAACTGTAGTCATCAGTGAGATAACCAGTAACACCGTACTAGCTAATAGATTTTTTGGAACGATATAAGGAATAATAGGCAATTATATTTAGTTGAGATAAGACAAGGAATGTTATGAAACACCTGTGATATATTCTAACAGTAACAACTGCAACAAATGTTTCAGATCACACGCTGTAATAAATATATGAAAACACCTAGGACACAGTTGAGCTGAATATAGAGATAAATCTCTCCTTCTTAACCTTAACATTCCAAGTAATTAAATATACACTGCAGTCATGTGGTCTATATAAGCCACAATAAACTTTCTGTATGATAATTTAGTGAAATGTTGGGTGGTGACATATAATCTATTGGCTCAATATATACAATTATTCAGGAAGATATCATTGTCGTTTAACAATAGAGGTGTTTTTCCCTGCAATGGTACAAACACTCTGAACATCAGAATATCGGAACTGATCATTATATATTTATCTGCTACTAAATACAACTACAGGGTAGATAATCAGGAACCCGATAAGGGAGCGAATTGAGTTTTGGGGAGGTGTCACCAGTCCTTAAATAATGAAGGCGCCTTTCTTCTAAGGACAGTAATAGTGTGTACACCAGCATGTCACAATAGACCAAATATATGATATTGTGTTACCCATATTCAACCTGACAATACACTATGATGAATGTTTCAATATATATGAATTGATTCCGATTAACTCAAAGGTGTCACCAGTCCCAGATGAAGAAGGTGTTTTCCTTCTAGGGATAATAATAGTGTGTACACTTTAATATCATAATTGTATGAACAGTGAGAATATATGGACATCATAACAATATGTCACACACCCACCAATATACTATCTAAATTCTACTTGACTGCATCTCAGCAGATTTGAACTGAATCCGAACAGCTTTAGGGTGTCATTAGTCCCTAATACAGAAGGTGGTTATTGTAACAGAGTGTCACATGGTAAATGATATTTTGTTCATACTCAACCCGTCAGTACATTTAGGCTGATCCTAGACAATCTTAAAGTGTCATAAGTCCCTAACAAAGAAGGCGTTCTCCTTCTCGGGATAATAACAGCATATACACCTAAGCATAAGAACAGTGTGTCATATATTTGACAGTATATCACCTACATTCGTTTCATTTACATCTTTCAATGCCTCCTTTAGAAATTGTTCATTGGCTGGACAAATAAAACAACTAATGATACAATTAAGGATTAATATACTATATTTACTTAGACATTAGAGTAAACACGCGGACACATTTTTTAATCTTTAAATCACCTTTATTATATCTCATCGCACTTTCATGTTTTGTTTATGTCATATTTTAACCTCTATGTTTCGCCTATACTCTTAGTGTGTGTGTAACTAATTTCGCACCAATTTTAAGCATATACTAATAAAAGTTAAATTTTAAAATTAACACAGGTGGATGTGATAACCAGATCTAATCCTCCTCACGTGCACCGATAGTACAGCCCTTTTTTTCTCTCTCTCTTTTGCATTTACAACAGCTGTAGTTGGTAGCACCCCCGTGATGAATGATAATTATCAATAACGTAATTGGGGTCCTCTTCTTGAAGCCTTGACTCCCAGTTTATATATAAGAAATTGTGTGTGTGCAGATACAACATCGTCTTCTGAGATCACCACTCCAAGAGACTCCATCTTGAATTTGAATTCCTTCAAGTAAGGGTTCAAGGACTTTAGGTTTAAAATTGGCCTTACTGAACGTCCGGTTTCTGTACCACAAATATGTTCGTGTTATAACCCTTGTTTTTGAGGTGGAACTGGAACAATGATATTTGTGTACACCAATTTTTGAATGGCATCCTGTAGGATAGTACTTTCTGTCAGCAAAGCTGTTAAGTCTGATTTGAAGAATCTGTGAGGTGGGAATTCCTGAAATTCCAGTCTGTATCCCTGGGCAACAATATCTCTTACCCAGGGGTCTAGGCAAGAGGACGCCCAGATGTGACTGAAATATTTTAGTCTTGCTCCCACCTGCCCAATCTCCAGGCTGGGAGGTCCACCGTCATGCTGAAGACTTGGAGGAAGCAGAACCTGGCTTCTGTTCCTGGGAACCTGTTAGTGCAGGTTTTCTGGATTTCCCCTGACCTCCTCTAAAGAAAGTGGAAGGGGGTTTGGACATTTTAACTTTCGCGGTCCGAAAGGACTGCATTGTAGATGTAGGATAAGATTTCCTAGTTGGTGGTGTTGCTGAGGGAAGGAAGGTTGACTTTCCCACAGTAGTCGTGGAGATCCACGCATCCAATGCATCCCCAAACAGAGCCTGACCTGTGAAGGGCAGGTTCTCCACACTTTTCTTGGATTCCGCATCCACAGACCATTGGCGCAGCAAGAGTCCTCTGCATGCCGAGACAGCCATGGTAGAAGCCCTTGCAGTAAGGAGGCCATGGTCCTTCATGGCCTCCACCATGAAACCTGCAGAATCCTGTATATGACGCAAAAACAAGTCAATGTCTCACCTATCCATAGTATCTAGTTCCTCTAGTAATGTGCCTGACCACTTTACTATGGCTTTAGAATTCCACGCACAAGCAATAGTGGGCCTTAAAGCTACGCCTGTAGCCGTGTATAGTGATTTGAGCGTAGTCTCAATTTTGCGGTCAGCCGGCTCTTTCAAAGCGGTTGAACCAGGGACAGGTAAAACCACCTTTTTAGACAACCTAGATAGAGAAGCGTCTACTATAGGCGGATTTTCCCACTTTTTCCTGTCCTCTTCGGGGAAAGGAAAAGCAATGAGAACCCTCTTTGGGAACTGCAATTTTTTTCTCTGGGTTTTCCAAGGATTTTTCAAACAAGGAGTTTAACTCCCTAGAAGCAGGGAAGGTAAGGGAGGATTTCTTATTTTCTGTAAAGTAAGCCTCCTCCACCTACTCAGGTAGTTTCTCAGTAATGTGTAAAATGTCCCTAATAGCCTCAATCATTAGTTGCACCCCTTTAGCAAGGGATGCATCACCCCCCCCCCCCCTGCATATCCCCATCGCCGTCCCCTGTATCAGAGTCGGTATCCATGTTGGCTTGCATTATCTGGGCAAGAGCACGCTTTTTCGGATATGTAGTAGGGGTCCCATATGAGGTAGTGGGAGCTGAACACTTCAAACCCTCTAGAGAATTCCTCAAAATCTGCGTTTCTTTCTCATTATGTGACATCCTAGATGAAATCTGGGATATCATTCCCCTTATAGAATCCCCCAATTGGGGTTCAGACTCAGAAGGCTGAGAAGGTACATTGCAGTCCTGAGTACATGGAATAGACTCTTCAGGAGAAGATACACACTCTGCAGCACAGGATACAGAGTCCTTAGACATGGTAATGTGATATACACAGACTTACACACACACACAGGAAAATGTCAGACACAGTTTCCCCCAGAGTACCTTCAGAGAATCACAGAGTATAACGAGCCAGACACACAGCGCCCCAGGAGGCAGTTATTATGATAAAAGCCCGGCACTGACTTATTAACCTTAATAGGGTAATTAGTTCTATAATCACTCTCCCCCCTGTCTATAACACCCTGGTACCGTAGAGGTAAAGCTGGAGTTATGTGGAGGGGCAGCGCTCCCTGTCAGCGTCTCTATCTGATGATCTGCAGGGTGAAAATGGTGCTGGTGAGTGCTGGATCCGCTCTGAGGAGAAGTCCCGCCCCCTGTAATGGCACGTCTTCCCACACTAAGTTTTTTATACTGGCCTGAGGTATTTTATAGCTAATAGCTGGATTAGCCCCTGTTAGCAGTGGTTGACCAGTGTAGGGTATTGCGCTGGCCCAGGACGCCCCTCACAGCGCCATACACCAAGTGCCGCTGAGCCTCCTGAAGCACAGCCTATCAGAGCTGCGCTCCCACCCTTGTGCCGTCATTCCTGCCGGCGACCCGCTTCCCGGCCGCCGGCGCTGTACTCACCTCTCTTCTTTCTTCTGGCTCTGTTAGGGGGTGGCGGCCATGCTGCGGGTGTGAGCGGTCGCCTTGTGGGCTTGCGATCAGCACCCTCAGGAACTCAGTGCCCTGTCAGCGGAGGTAGAGAACCAATAACTTCAAGAGTTGGTTCCTACTCCCCACCCAAAGTCCCACGAAGCAGGGAGGCTGTTGCCAGCAGCCTGCCTGTACCTAACTAAACTCAGAAATTAATAAAACTAGAAAAACTCCTAAGAGCTCCCTAGACCGGCTCCTCCGGGCACATTTTCCAAACTGAGTCTGGTAGGAGGGGCATAGAGGGAGGGGCCAGCCCACACTATTAAACTCTTACAGTGCCCATGGCTCCCAAGGGACCCATCTATACCCCATGGTACTAAAATGGACCCCAGCATCCTCTAGGACGTAAGAGAAATATTATTTTTCATTACATTTAATAGTATTTTTAAAATTTTATAATCCAACTTCAGATACAAGGGGGTGCACAATTTGAAGTTTGCATTCAAAGTACCCAACAAAATAAAACTAGCAAATTATTCATATTTAACTGTAAGCCTGTGTGGCCGGAGAGAGCCCTCAGCCATATGGTTAACAGCGGCCGCGACACTGAAGGGGTTAACCCTCAGTAAACCAGGGGAATTTTTTTGGATGTTTGAAATGTGCGCAGGGCAGCTTTAACAAAGTATAATTTGTCTAATGGGATGCCACCACATCCCACAGGAAAACAGAAATTCAATACAACAAGAAGACAATTTTTTTCTCAGTATAAGCGCCCAATGTGAATATAAAAAAAATATAAAAAAAATGAAAATATATACGTCCCTTGAAGATATTCTCAATGGAAGTCCTCAGTGGTTCAGCAGAAGTTCTCAGTAGATATAATTGATGTCCGGTTATTGTTACATGAAAAAAAGAACAAAACATGCAATGTGTACTATTGTTTTTTTGTAATGGTATTCACAGAAAGTCCTTTTATCCCATCCACAGGGCAGGAAAGCGGTGAAAAAAGTTTTGGGGGGTCTATATAGAGTGCGTACCCCAACTCACACTGGAAAGAACAGATGTGTGCACATAAAGGTTTCTTTTAAAACTCTTCACCCTTTTCGTGTATCCTCCACCAGAAAGTATGCGTAGATAAGCATACCTAAACTCACATTAACGTGAAGATACGACAAGTATGTAAAGGTATCTTTTGTATATACTTCTATGTCAAGAATAAAGGTGCGTACCACACTCACAGAATGAAATGTGGAGATGTTCCTATCAAGGTATCTTTTGGATCCACAGTTATTTCAGATCTCAAAATGCCAGTGAGTATTTAGGCAGTTGTAAATCCAAAACAGACAGAAAATGGTGAAAGGGTGAAGAGTTTTAAAAGAAACCTTTATGTGCACACATCTGTTCTTTCCAGTGTGAGTTGGGGTACGCACTCTATATAGACCCCCCAAAACTTTTTTCACCGCTTTCCTGCCCTGTGGATGGGATAAAAGGACTTTTTGTGAATACCATTACAAAAAAACAATAGTACACATTGCATGTTTTGTTCTTTTTTCATGTAACAATAACCGGACATCAATTATATCTACTGAGAACTTCTGCTGAACCACTGAGGACTTCCATTGAGAATATCTTCAAGGGACGTATATATTTTCATTTTTTTTATATATTTTTTATATTCACATTGGGCGCTTATACTGAGAAAAAATTGTCTTCTTGTTGTATTGAATTTTGGTTAACCCTCAGTGCCCGGCGCCATATTCAAGGCCAATGGGCGCTTGGCGCCACTTTTAAACTGTGCACTGGTGCTAGGCGCCATCTTTAAATGTATTGTGGGTGCTAGGCACCGGGTATTTCAAAATATGTTTAATACTGTGTTTTCGCCATGTTATATTTAATGCTCTAGGCACAGTTGTAGGATTGCACATTTACAATGCATGCAAATGCCAGCACTTACAAGGAATGTGTAAAATGTGTTGGTTTTAAAATGCATTTACGTTTGAGGACAAATGGCCTTGGAAGCTTCTCACCTAGGAATTGAGATGCTGATGACCAGGGCCGGTGCTAGGGTGTTCTGCGCCCTCCTGCAAACTATAAATTTGCGCCCTCCCATACTTTACAAAAGGGACAGTGCACATAATGCCTCCTGTAGCAGTGACATGTATTCACATAACGCTCCCTGTACCAGTGCCGCTTACACGCGTAACGCCCCCTGTACCAGTGACGCTTACACGCGTAATGCCCATGTACCAGTGAAACTTACACACGTAACGCCCATGTACCAGTGACACTTACACACGTAACGCCCCCTGTACTAGTGACTCGTACACACATAACGCCCCTGTACCAGTGACGCTTACACACATAATGCCCCCCCTGTTGTAGATCCATGTTGTCCACTCAAGTGATCATGTGTATAACTTCTCTAGTTTTATAAAAAAAAACTTTTTCTGTTTTTATAAGCCCTGAAGACTAACAAAAAACATTATTTTTTTTTAAATCTCACATTAGGTTATTATACTTAATGCATCAAAGGGTTAATTAAGAAGTGTTTTTTTAGAGCCAGCTTGAAGCTTTGGAGTGAGGTGGATAGTCTGATACGGAGAAGAGAGTTCCAGTGGTAGGGAACAGTACGTGCATAATTTTGGAGGCAGAATTGGGAGCAGGTAACCGTTACAGACACTGCAGTATACAGTATGCCTCATAGCAAAGCATATGAAAGTTACAGTAGTCATCAATCACGGAGTTTCAAAACATTTTCACAATGTATATCCATTACTGTCTCACACTATGTGCTAATAAAGTTATATAGGCCGAGCTTTTCCCTGATAGATAACAAAATAGACTGCAAGTGCCCATTAAATATTCACGTTTGAATATTTATTTATTATATTTAAAAAAACGTGGTCCCGTCCTGGGGCAACCATTGCTCAATCCTAATATGCGATGACAGCCTCAACCAGGGCTTGATACATAGGTCTGCTTTTAGCACTTTGAAAATTATCACCTTAAATTACAACTATAAAAGTGCATAAAAAGTGATTTTGCTGTACAGAATATTAAGGAGTGCTGCCAAGTGAAGATACACAGTAGTATTCAGAGAAACACTGCCTTCACATAAGACAATATTTTCTCTATAATGAGACAATTATGAAGCATTGAAAACGCACCCTACTTTTATATCTTTCTGTTAAGAGACTGCCGGGCTGCTGGCTGTGATATTTGAGCTGGTCATCATGCAGGCTGGCAGAGAACTGCATACACCAGCGCTGCTCCGGGGTCACGCAGGCTCATGATCATGACTGAGCAGCTCTGTGCTCGATTAATCCAGACTCCCGCAGTCATCATAGTGGATCTAGAATCTCTGATCCGAAGCAGCAGCATACAAAGATTACTCACAGCTGGGACTGATTGATTACAGCCCCGCTGTGCTGCCGCTAGCGATGGTAGCGGCGAGGCACACACTGCCATCCTCCACTGATTCTCGGCAGCAGCAGGGAGGCCAGGCGCAGCAGCGGGGATGCAGTGTAGGGAAAGCGCCTCTCCTTCCTGGCGCCTACCTGCACTGCATCCCTTTGCTGAGCGGGTAGCGCCGGGCCTGCTGATGACCCTGGCACCTGGAAAAGGTGCCAGGGACAAGCCATTCTTTGAGATTGAGATGTGTCTCTGTGTAACTTTATAGACACATGCAGGTGAAAGGATTTGTTTGCTGTCTTCTCTGAATATTGGGGGTCATTCTGAGTTGTTCGCTCGCTAGCAGATTTTAGCAGCATTGCACACGCTAGGCCGACGACCTCTGGGACTGTATTTTACCTTAGCAGAATTGCGAATGAAAGATTAGCAGAATTGCGAATAGAAAATTCTTAGCAGTCTCTGAGTAGCTCGAGACTTACTCCTACACTGCGATCAGCTCAGGCTGTTTCGTTCCTGGTTTGACGTCACAAACACGCCCTGCGTTCGGCCAGCCACTCCCCCGTTTCTCTAGACACTCCCGCGTTTTATCCTGGCACGCCTGCGTTTTTCCGCACACTCCCAGAAAACGGCCAGTTTCCGCCCAGAAACACCCACTTCCTGTCAATCACACTCCGATCACTTCAACGATGGAAATTCTTTGGTCGGACGTGAGTAAATCTACTAAGTTATGTGCTAAAATACTTAGCGCATGCGCACTGCGTACCATGCGCATTTTCGCCTTAATCGCTCCGTTGCGAAAATCGGCAACTAGCGAACAACTCGGAATGACCCCCATTGTGTGAACTGGGTTTGCATGGAGATGTTAGAGGAGACAGGAACATGTTAATCAGATTGTGTTTTACAAATGCAAACTAGTGGGTTTCATTCAACAGTTTGATGTAACATTTCTTAGGCTGCATTAGGTGTGATGCAGATTATGTTTAATTTACAGTATAAGAACGTTGTCTATGTGTGAGAGGATGAATGCAATTGAAATTCAAGTTATATTTACATTTGGGAAAGAGACAGGAACATGGTAATCAGATTGTGTTTGGGAAAGCACACTGGTTTGGTTATATATGAAGAGGAGCAGAAATGCGCTTTGTCTAATTCTTATCTTTTGAAATGTAACTTGTATTTATTTATATTTTGTGTGATAACCTGTGGTACTGTGTGGAAAATTTACAAAAAAAGGAGGCCTGCGAGCATCCAGAGTGTATTATACCATTTTCTTTCTGCTGTAACATCTTGCTGTACTGCTGAGTTCTTTTCAGAACTATTTGTTGGCATTAAAACATCATCTGCCTTAAGAAGATTGCGTCATTTTGTGACCTAGAGGGCTATGTGAAACCTAGCCCCGTTCACCGGCTGTCCAGGGTGAACCAGCGTCTCCAAGTTCCACCTTCCGCCAGCTACCGGTAGAGGCCTAGTCAGCGACTAGTGTGGATTCGTCAACACCACACAGGTGTGGTAAGGCAGCGTGTCAGCATATACAGAGCAGAACCGTGGTTCCAAACGCCACAGCAGTTTAGGAGTTTGGTGGTGGCAGCATAAACCCGCCCATGGCGCAGTGGGTGGAGTCAGTAACAGGCGGTTACTGACAGTAAGTGGGAATCCCCTATGTGGCCAGGTCCCGTGTGACCTAAGCATCCATTCTGTGTACTGGGGATGGGACCGTCTGGTCACAGCCTGCAATAGTGTTTGAGGCGATTTGCACTTGCCAAACATATATCAAACTGACCTGAATATGTTTCAAAGCAATATATTAATGCCAACAATTTGTTTCAAATTTAAAACAGATGTGCTGAATCAGTCTGAGCATCTCTACAATTTCAGAACAATTAGAACAAGTATAATAAACGCTACAATTTGACATTAATTAATAAAGGTTTCTTAGAACATGTTTGGCCAAACATGTAAGCTCACCTACCACAGCAAGGTGATCCTATATCAGGTCAGTCCCTAACATCCCTAATACTGACACATTTTAGAAATTCATCCAGGACTTTTCATAGTGCCATTTAATGTGTAGTCAGCAATGCAAGGACCTTGCACTAACTAAAATCACTAAAGGGCAGGTGTTTTGGGTGCTAGTCCAGATAGGAGTCTCACCTTCAAGTGTACAATATATACTGAAATACTGAGGGGAAAAAAGGGGGGGGAAGTGGGGCTGAAATGCACATTCTAAATTAAAAAAACATAATAAGAGGTGCTACTGTACCATGCTGAGTCTTCTAGTGCCATGCAGAAAAGAAAAAAGCAGGTGCACACTTCACTTACTAAGAACACTAATAATCAGAACAATTATTAATTCTACAATTTAACATGGAGTAATAATAAGGTTTCTTAGTACATGTTTGATCAAACATGTAAGCCCACCTACCACATCAAGGTGAACCTTTATCAGGTGGGTCCCTACCCTCCCAACTTAAAGATGTTACAGTATGCTGGCACCACCTACAGTTGTTTTTACATACTGCTGTCCCATGACCTTTGGTACTTCAGTGTACAGTATAACATTTAGGGACTCCTGTTCTCTCAGCAATATCTCTGCAGCTTGTACCCTCTCCTGGGTGCTACATGATGGAGAGCTCATTGGGCTGCTCACACTGTAGGCTCCTGGCTGCAGAATCTGCAGAGTCTCTCTTCCTCCAGTCTTTCTCTGCGGAGTCTCTCATGGTCTATTGCTCCATGGTCATTAGATGGATATAATATGGCAGCTGCTACCATCTGAGGTGATGGCAACGGTAGCAGGTTTGGGAGGTTGGTGGTGAGGGTTGAAGTGGAGGGATTGATGGAGGTGCAGATAAGAGACTGTTGGTAATGGAGGCTTATGATGGTGGAGGTGATGGAGTAAGTGGAGGCGGTGGAGGTTGGTGGTGGTACTGACTCAGCCCTGGTGGGGCTGATTGGAGCTTGGGGTCTTATAGCCTCCTCCACATTTTTCTCAATATCTATGAGAATGAAACAAAGGAGACATAATTTTAGTATTTTTTTTTTTCATGTGTAATACAATATAGAGATTGATATATGCCTTGCAATAGGGGACTATAGCATGGTGGTAGCACTTGACAAATTGACATATATAAAACATCAATTTTCAATGGAGAAAATACTTTGCCTTTTATTAGTTAAAATAATAGACTTAGTAGTTTTTGCTGTGGTGTTATTATGTAGATAAAGGGGCCGATTTATCATCATCCACCTCTGAGGACTCAGATGGGATGTGATAAAATTGACCCAATCCGCAATGTGATAATTGTTTACAAAGTGAGCTGCCGTTTTGTAGCATCACTGTACTTCGCCGGGGGCACAAGAGCAGCAGCGAGCCCTGATGACCGGCAGCCCTCACCTGAGCACCGATTACTGACTATCTGGGTAGGTGAGTATGATTTTTTTATTTATTTTTCTCTGTGATCAGCATGTAGCTGATCACAATGGCCGGGTCCCTGCACCGCTTTCTCTGCCTGTGATTACACTATCTGAAGATGGCATAATTATCGCAAGGCTCACTGCGGTATTTTATTACTTTTTTTTATAAATTTGTCCAGATCGCATTTCCAATTCTAAGTATGGGAAATGCATCTGGTTACTGAAAACACTTAAAGGGTTTGGAGCAGTTTTTTTCAAGAAACTGCTCCAAAAGCCCTTTACTACATTCAGGTGATACTAAAATAATGTGAAAAGGGTGTACAAAATAATGTTATAATACTTTTGTCTCATTAATTAAAACAATGGACTTATCAGTTTGTCCCGTGGTGTTATTATGTAGATACAGTGTCTAGTTGTTCTTACCTTTTTCACAATTTGCCTCCTCTCTTTTATAGCTGCAAAAATAAGAAAAAGTGGTTGGTTAGAGATGATAGAGTACCTCTATTCCTGGGAATGCTAAATCCCAGAGACCCCACATGTATCAGCACACTTTCTCTCTTGTATAAAGGAGAAGCAGAATGCCCCCTCCTCTTACCCGCTACACAATGACAAGTGACTGTACTGAGCAATAACTCATGGTACAAGTCCTAGCATTCTTTAAACAATATTCTTAACATGTTTTCTATTGTAGACTACTGTACAAACATAATTTGTAGCATACTCGAAATTTAAGTAACTTCTGCCTATAAGCTGGGTGGGATGGGTGTCTGCTAAAAAGCAGGGTTTTATTTACACACCTGTCACTTCATTAGCCCACCTCATATATCATATACTAGTTACCAGCCCGTCAAAATGATGGAACAACAAAACAGTAATGTCAGCACTGGCAGCTGTGCACTCCCAAATTATACATATACATCTGCTCCAACACTACAGTTAGGACATAATCCTATATACACACACATCAAAAATATTTTCACATTCGCAATATCCACATCAATTTTCACATTTGAATCACTTTATTGGTTAATGGGCTCATATTTAAAATTTCACAAACTTCCCATTTTGAGTTAACACTATGCCCTCGTAAATGTTTCAGCACCTACAACACATACACAACCCTACTCACCCCATATACATTACTAATCTATACATTAGCTCCATATTTTTTTTTTTAAATAAAGTATTTTTATTTCGAAGGAGAGTAGTTTGCATACAGACAACGCATAACAGGAACAAAATAAACACATTATGACATGTCCTCATCGGGGATCAGCATTCTCTTTCGGCTTATTATCAAACTATGTCATATGCTCAGAGGCGCATAGGAATGTACAGTTACTCATATCATTATCTTGTATATTCCATACACTCTAGTATTCAAGAAATCTCATTATACTTTGTTTTGTTTTTTTCCCCTCCAAATATAACACTTACGGACAACCCGTCTGAGTAAAACCCCTTAAAGAAGAAAAAGTCAAACAGAAACCAAACACAGAGAACCCCCCCCCCCCCCCAAAAAAAAAAAACAACACAAAAAAAACAACAACAAAAAAACAAAGAGACAAAGACCATAGGGGGAAGAGGACGCATTGGGGGATACTAGCACTCTAAATCCTACCCTGTCCAGCTGGGCACAGAGCCACCCTCTCATTCACAACCCATTGGGTGAGAGGGAAGCCTATGACCCTAAAAAGATCATAACTTGGCAAATCCAGGACCTATTAGTAACCCTATCTCAATTAAGTTGTAGGGTCTGGGACGGAGTATATGGATTCCAGCCATGGAGACCAAATTCTTTCAAATTTAGCGGAGACATTGTTCTTTAAAAACAGCGTCATTTATTAGTGCCTTAAGAGCGGGGAGTGTAGGGCCCTTAGGGGCCATCCATAGCCTCGCAATGCTCACCTTCGCCATAGCACACATGTTGCGAGCATAGAGGCCCTCTGGACTAGACACAAAGTCAGATCCTCCCATTCCCAGGATGCAAAATTGCGGAGTAAGCATGGCCTCGTCCACCCCTGTGTTCCCCAGAATCGATCCGACCCCCGCCCAGAAAGCCAGCAACACCGGACAATCCCATATGAGGTGCCAAAAAGTACCTGCAGTCATCCCACACTTAGGGCAGTCACCCACACGACCCGTCCCGAAACTAGCCAGTCTGGCCGGCGTCATGTATATTCTATGCAAAAGGAAGTATTGTATTTGTTGATACCTGATGGATTTGGTAACCATGCTCGGAGTTTCCAAAGCAAGGGCCCAGTTTTCTTCATCTATGGGGCCCAGATCCTCCTCCCATTTGACACGGAGACGTGTCAAAGGGTCTATATGGAGTTTGGCGAGTAGATAACCATAAGCATGGGAAATCATCTTAACTCGACCCAGCCTACTTACAAAGGTCTTGATGGGAAATGGTATAATCTTAGGGGGAGAATTGGCGAATTGGGACTGTAAGGCATGTCTGAGTTGGAGGTATCTAAAAAAATAGGAGTTAGGTAAATCAAACTCATCTTTTAGTTGTTGGAAGGATTTGAGAGTATTATCCGTATAGAGGTGATTTATGGAAACCACTGATTTAGGGGCCCAAACTTCCCTCCCCTCGAGCGCATACAGTTCAGGAAGCCATTTAGAATACCAGAGGGGGGTGTCCGGGTCCAATCCATCAAATTTCAAAAGAATTCTCAATGCCTGCCACACCTTCATGGCTTGATATATAAGAGGAGGAAGGAACAGGGCCAAGTTCCCACTCAGCAACACCTGCAGGGGGGATAAGTCAGGGAAGTAACATTGGATAAATACCCAGTGTAGAGAAGTGACGCCAGTATCCTGCACCCATGCACTAATATGAGTCAGCTGAGCGGCATAGTAGTACATCTGAAAGTTTGGCAAGGCCAGACCTCCGTCGCAGCGCAGCCTGGTGAGAGTGTTCATCTGTATTCTAGGACGTTTGTTAGCCCATATTAAAGAAGACAGGATACTATTCAATTTTCTAAAGAAGGATGGATGAATATACACAGGGGATTGCAGAACCACATATAGAATCTTAGGTAGTATTATCATTTTTACTAGGCTGACCCTGCCAGATACAGTCAATGGAAGCTTACACCAAGTCTTAGCCTTACGAGCAATCTGTTGCATGATCGGATCAAGGTTCAAAGGTGTAAAGTCAGAGGGGTCATTGGTTACCTGAATCCCAAGATATTTAAATTTCGCCGTCCAACATAGCGGCAGGGAGATTTTAGGGACAGCAGGGGGGTGGCCAATCACAGGCATAATAGAGGACTTAGACCAGTTAATATGAAGGCCTGAATATACATCGAACTCCTCAATCAATTGCAGCAATGTAGGCATAGACCTGGTGTAATCCTGCAGAAACAACAGCATGTTGTCAGCGTAAAGGGCAATCCTATCCTCCCGAGGGCTGGTATGAATGCCCACCACGCCCGGGTGGGACATTATTAGACAGGCCAAGGGTTCGATGGCCAGGGCAAACAGGGTTGGGGACAGAGGGCATCCCTGCCTGGTCCCGCGATACAGGCGGAACGAGGGAGAGACATAGCCATTTACTGAGATCCTGGCGGTCGGGTGCTGATAAAGCAGTTTAATCCATTTTATAAAATTAGGCCCGAAACCCATGCCTGTCATGACTTCCCATAGATAGGACCACTCAATACTGTCAAATGCCTTGGCGGCATCTAGCGAGACCACTACCGAGTCAGAGGGGAAGTCATATGGGATTTGTAAAATGGTATATAATCTACGTAGGTTAATAGAAGTGGACATCCCTGGCATAAAGCCGGTCTGGTCGGAGTGGATAATGGAGGTAATTATGGTGTTGAGTCGAACTGCTAAAATCTTTGCCAGGATCTTAGCGTCAGTGGGAATCAGTGATATCGGTCTATAGGATTCTGGGGATCCAGGGTCCTTTCCGGGCTTCGGGATCACTATAATAATCGCCTCCGCCATAGAGGGGGGAAGCTGATCATTAACAAAAATATCAGAATACAGGGCGTGGAGCCTAGGACCAAAGAAATCAATGTGGGTCTTATATACCTCTGAGGGGATGCCGTCATAACCCGGTGCCTTGCCGCTGGGAGACAAGCCAATAGCCGCCGTTACCTCTTCCAGAGTCAAGGGTGCCTCCAACATCTCAGAGGCCTCCGGGGGGAGTGTGGGTAGGGGAATATTACTTAAGTAAGCGGAGAGGTCTGATGCCGAGTCTACCAGTTGTGAACTGTAGATCTCAGCGTAGTAAGAGCGAAATAACTGCGCAATGTCCGGCGTGGTGTTCACAAGGGAGCCATCGCTACCGGTCATCTGAGTAATTGTAGAACCTGGGCGGTCACTGTGCACCAAGCGAGCCAGCAGGCCACCTGGCCTATCGCCCTGCATATATACATTAGTAGCCTGAAATAGAAGCGAGCGCGAGTTTTTATCAGACAGATGAGCCACCCATGCCGACTGGGCCGCCAGCCAGCGTACCTTCAGCGCAGGGGTGCCGTCCACCAAGTATCTAGATTCCAAATCCCTGGCGTCACTCTCAAGGGCTCTCTCTCTCTCCCTGCAGGACATTTTAAGGGCAGAAATACGTCTAATATACGTACCCCTCAGGAATGCCTTAAATGAATCCCAAACCACTGTTCCGGGGGCCGAGCCTACATTGTCAGTAAAGTATCCCTCCCACTGAGTCACCTGGTCAGAGCAGTCACCTAATTGCAGCAGCCAGGAAGGATGCAGTTTCCAATAAGATTGACCCCTCTGGCTCACCACAGCGAGAGTCAACATTATAGGGGAGTGATCAGAAATACCCCGGGCCTCGTACTGGAAGTCAACCACCCTAGGGAGAAGAACGGGGAAGAGTAGGGTCAGATCGATTCTGGAGAACGAACCATGCGTGCCAGAGAAGCATGAAAACTGTCTAGTTGTAGGGTGCCGAGCTCTCCACACATCCACCCATTGCAAATTATTCAAAAAATCAGCAAATTTAGTAGGACTAGAGCGCACCAGCAGCCTGTGGAGAGCGCCACCTGTCTAAAGCTAAATTCATGACATTGTTAAAGTCACCCAAGCAGACTACCGGGGTGTCCGGAGAGGAGGCTATGAATGAAGCGGCCTGCTGTAGTACATCGTACGAGAAGGGGGGGGGGATATAAACCGCCAGTATGTAGTAGGATTGGAAACTTAGTCTACATTCAAGGAACACAAACCGACCGTACTTGTCACTCTTGATCGACACCAGCTCAAATTGGACCGATTTCTTTATCAGGATTGACACACCCCTGGAGGAAGAGGAGTGAGAAGCATGATAGGCCCAGCCCACCCAGGGTCTTCTAAGTGACAGTAACCTAGTTCCTTCCAAGTGAGTCTCGCAGAGACATGCAACATCCGGGCCATATTTCCGAAGTGTAGTCAAAACCAAGGAACGCTTTATCTTATTATTTAAACCTCGAACATTCCATGTCAGAAATTTTAAATTAGCCATAGATCTGGTAATATTCTATGTAGTAACCTAAAGGAACAGCCCAGCGAGTATTCCTGGAAATCTTTAGTAAGGGTAAGAACAGTGCCATGCCACTCAATCCCTGAATCTTAATCGACAGTATCCAATGCATCAGACATACTTCCCACATCAAAAAGAATATACTCCAAAACAACTTTAAGCATGAGAAAAATAACAAACTATAGAAAGAAAAAAACTTGCATAAGGCACAGCAACAAGCTGTTCGCTGAACTCTCCCCCCCTCCCCGTATACCACCCCTAACTTCGGCATACTTAAATCCCAAACTACCGTTCCTATCTTTCAAGGGCTAAACAAAACCCTTAACCCTTAACCAAAATCAAGCGATCAAGAGTAAAAAAAAGTCCTGAGCCACCAACGCCAAGGGGGGGCTCCCTGGACAATGGGTAGATGCCTCTGGTGATCCCAACCGAACATGAGACAGTGCAGGGCCTCAATCCGGGGCCATTTGGCGCGCTCCCGGTGCATATCTGTCCAGCCATTGGGCCGCCTCTCTAGGGGAGTTGAAGAATTTGGTTTCCCCGTCCGCTACCACCCGGAGTCGGGAGGGGAATAGCATAGAGTAGGAGAGGTTCAGGTCTCTGAGGCGCCTCTTGATAGGCATAAACTGGGCTCGATCCTTCTGGACGTCTGCGCCAAAATCAGGAAAAGCAGACACGGTAAGGGGGCCTTTTGTGCGTCCCAAACGGAGGACCGAGTCCCGATCCTTATAATGCAGAAATTTGGTGATGAAGGTGCGCGGAGGGGCGCCAGGAGGTAGAGGACGGGATGGTATCCGGTGTGCCCGCTCCACCGTAAACTGTGCCGTGAAAGATTCAGCACCGTACAGTTCCTTAAGCCATGACTCCAGGAAGACCTCAGGCTGGGAGCCCTCCTCCTTCTTCGGCAGGCCCACAAACCGCACATTATTTCTACGCAGCCGACCCTCCATGTCTAGTAATTTGGATTGAAGGGATGTTACTTGCTGGGTTACCGTGGAAATAGATTGTTTCATAGGACCGCACATATCCTCCAGATTCGAGACACCGGTTTTTGCCTCTCCCACTCTCTCTCGTATGCGCTGGACGTCCTGCCGAAGCAGTGAGAGATCACACTGCACTTTCTCCATCTTATCTGAAAAACGCTGTTTCGATCCAGCTATTGCCTCCAGCACTTGTTGAAGGGATGGAGCTGCGGGTGTGTTAGGGGATTCAGCAGCTGCTGCAGACGGGGAGTAGGAGTGAGACGGAGAGGCCCCCTGCGAAGCGGCCTGCGAGGCCCGTAGGTTAGGTGGGGTAGGTTGTCTGGCAAATTTCTCCAGCTTCGCCGCAGCCGTGCGCTGGCCATCCCGAACCATGACGGACAATAGGTAGTAACAAACACTCCGGTATAATCTCAGGTCAGAAGCGTAGAAGGAGACAGCAGCAATGAATGAATTTTAGGGTTGTAATAAGCAGAAACACATCCGCAGCTGGTCGCCAAAGTATTAGGCAAATATAAAAGAAGGCACTGGCAGCGTCTCAGAATATAGGTGAGAGCAGGAGCGATGCAGTTATTTAGTATGTAAAATGAGACAGCATATGAAGTCAGAGTATAAAATGGTCCCAGGAGGTATAAGTCACTCACCAGTTATAGACCAGGCAGCCTTTAAGTGAGAGTATCCCCTCTTATAACTGGGAACAGCAGTCCAGAGCAATGGGGCCGTCCATGCTGCTTATCCACGAAATGGCCGCCACACACAGTGCCCTCTCCTCCCTTCCAGGAGTTGCTGGGTGCGCTCCGGAGGTCAGGGCCCCAATCTGCAGTCCACAAGTATGAGGACGACCAGCCGTCGTCCCCTCACCGCACCGCGGCGTCCAGCGGCGAAAGCGGGCCGTCTCTGAGGCCCCGTGCGCAGCGCGGCTGGGAATCTCCAAAATTGAGGCCGGGGATCCGGAGGAGGTATAGGCCGCAGATCCGGAAGTGTGTCTCCTCGGCCGTACAGACCCCAGGGAGAGCGGGGAAGTCGCCTGCCGGTGCCCTGCACCGTAGGGAAGGAAAGCAGGGTAGTCAGGCACACCAGAGGGGGTCAGGATATTGCATGAGGATGTTTAATCCAGGGAGCACCCGGGATCTGCTTCCTACTCCTGTGCTGCCGTGGCCACGCCCCCACTTTAGCTCCATATTTAACAAAGCACCCCACTCACACAACCAGACTCCATCTCCTATATTTTATATAATTTTATATATTTTATTATATCTATTTTCCTTCACATCTGCTTATTACTCCCTTTCTTTCCCCCTTTCCCATTTTCTCATTATAACCTACACAAAACTTCACACCATATAATTCACACAATACTATCTCACTCCTCCCTATCGTTCACACAACTCACCTCACATCGATATTGCACAAACATATACACACTACATTTAAGAGACCCCCTATTTTCATCAAAATTACATACCAGTAAATTATTATGATAATCATATAATTATCATTATACAATCAAACCAAGTCTGCCCCCCCCCCATTCTTAACATACCTCATAATAACAATGGCTGTTATAACTATATAATTATCATAACACTACCTAATGAAATCATTCTTTATTAACTTGCCCATTAATAATAAAACCAAAACCTTTCTTTCTCTTCCATGTATTAATAATAACACCAGTATATTATTACTAACAATCACACATAGCCGTTCATGTAATGTGATAGGCTGGCCAGGTGTCCATCACTCGGAATATCCAATCAATCACCAGCTTTGCTCTTTTTAAACTGGAACTATCAGCAATCACTCCATGCCCTGTGATCAAGCTTATTATGCGAAACGTACGTCAGGAAGAAACTCCGATCACGTGATGTACACACGTGATCACACTAGCCGGAAACCTTAGGAGGCATCGGCCGCATCAGCTACGCTTCACCAACCGCGGGCACCACGACTTCACGCTGCCGCAACTCTCGGAGCTCCGGCACGGCGGGGAACGGGACTTCTCAAAACGTCTATTCTGGAAGTGGTATTGTACATACCCCGCATTACCCCCTAACATTATCATTCTGCCCACAATCAATTTCGGGCTGCCTGCACCTGTCAGACAACTATGCGCATTATTATTATTTTCTTCTGATACAGACCTAAGTGCACGCACAATTAAGTTGTACTCGGTTAAACAACCGCTAAACAAACAGCACTGGATTACAAGTACTTACTACAGAACTGTGTGCATGTTTCAGCAACATTGTATTTATTGAGGAGGACTAATTGTAACATATCAACAGCAATTTGTTGCCTTCCAAACAGGTTCAGGAGTAATCCTTGAATCACTTCTCTCACAATAGAAGGTCATCATTTGTTTCTGTTTTAAACATTTAAGAGGAGCACAGTGCCGGGTCAAACAACACAATGCAATCACCATAAATAGCCAGTTCAATATAGCTCCGAGCACAAATCCTCCTCTCTATCCTGTTTTTTGTATACCAGTGCATTGTCAGCAAATATATGTTTGGGTGCAAATAATATATCTCAGCATTTTTCTACCTCCGTGCCCAGGTATAAATTAATTTAATACTATGGTAGCACACACACCACTGTGAGCAGTTTGTGTGGAGTAATTATACTCATCACTTATATAATGCGTTTTCTGATGCGGTTATTTTGATGTCTCCCAAATTCATTTCATGAGTAAAAAGCAAGTCCTGATTGTGGATACGGTGTGGTTATGAAAAACTCTCCCGCCCAGTAACTTTTACTCATTTACGTACCTGTACTTTTGTGCCTGACATGTCAATTTGTGACCAGATCAGGTGATTGTCTTTATTTTATCACATGTTGTCGGGCATTGATGCCATATATGTGCATATGGACATACTGTGATTATATTATAAAGATTTGGGTGACGAAAAAAGGAGAGCTCAATAATTGCGGTCATACCTCACTGGAGATGCCCAATCTCTTCTGACCTTGGAAGCTAAGCAGTGAAAGGCCGGGCTAGTAACAGGATGGGAGACCACCTATGTACACCCTGGTACTGCAATAAATTGGCTCCCAGATAGATTGTCACCTATATAAATATTACAAGGTACTGACCAAATAACTAAGTAAAAAACAAGTCCTATATGTGGATGCTGTGTGGTCTAGAATAATTTCTCTGCACAGTGATTTTTTCTACTCATCTGTGTACCTTCTTTTGTGTGCCTGACGTATCACTCAGTGACCAAGTCAGGTTATTTGCATTCATTTCTCATAGGTTGTATGGCATTTGTGCCTCATATTTCCAAAATAATTTACCAATGTGGACATACAGTAATTTTATTACTAACACATAGGTGACTAAAAAAGGCGAGTTCAATATTTGCGGTCATACCTCACTGGAGATGCCCAATCTCTTCTGACCTTGGAAGCTAAGCAGTGAAAGGCCGGGTTAGTAACAGGATGGGAGACCACCTCTGAACACCCTGGTACTGCAATAAATTGACTCCCGAATAGATTGTCACCTAATGCCACAAGGTACACTTTTTTACATGACCAATGATTTAATTCTCTGCGACCCAAATGATCCATAATGGATATATGCAGAATAAATGATGGTCACATTCTACATGAGAAATAATATGTAATGTTGTCTTACTTTTGGTACCACAGCTATTAATTTCCGGCAATTAGTAAATTGTGATATTGTGATCACTTATGATCAACATTTTACGTTCATATGTTCGCGAGGCTGTTTCACTCTTATATTTGTACTCCTTAAATTCAACTTAAAAATACTTCCTAATAAAATCGATTTTACCAGTGATGTTATAACCTTAAACCTCTGAATTAGAGTGCTCCCAAAAAAGAGTCTACTTTCCAAACACTTCTCTGTTTGGCTATTTTTCTGTTAACCATTTTGACTCAAGGGAGCACCACTGAAAGCAACAAGAATATGTACAGGGACTATAATTTTTCCAATTACATATGTTTGCTATATTGAGAAGCAATTCAGGAATAATTCAGTTTTTCAGAGGTCATTATCTGTTCAAATATTGTACTTGTGCGGTTCCCAATACCCTTTTCTTTCAAAACACTCCCAAATGGGAAATACTTTGTTGGGCGCCATCTATTGGCTGCTGGTGAGCAAAATAGTTTAATCCCTCCCGTCCCCCACAGAGCTGAGTAGCAATTGTCTTTTCTCTCTATAATGATATTATGGGGCAGATGTATTAAGCCTGGAGAAGTGATAAAACAGTGATAAAGCAGTGATAAGTGGAAGGTGAGCTGATTGGATGGTGATTTATCCATACCTCCCAATTTGTAACATCCAGAGGTTGGGATGCTCCAAAAAGGGGTGTGGCTTGTAATGGGAGGTTGTGGCCTTGACTGAGTGGGCATGGCCGAGCGCCACGGACTCGTTTTTTGTCATTTTGGGGGCGTGCCCAGCGCTCCCCAAGCAGCTGGACAGCCCCCTGCTCCCCTCCCACCATTGAATAGATGCCGTGTTAATTGCTGAATCATTAACATTTCTGTTTTTTTAAAGCATTCTTGTGGGTACTTTGCAGCATTTTTTCCACACCTGCCTAAAACTTTTTCACAGATATATATATATATATATATATATATATATATATATATATATATATGCACTTCCTGGAAGTTACTGACTTGCAGGATGTGAGATTATTATTTATTACCAGTTATTTATATAGTGCACACATATTCCGCAGCACTTTAGCGCTGCACCAGTGAAGCTTACAGTCTATAATCCCTGCCACATGTACACGCACTAAGACACTAGGGTAAATTTTGGTTGGGAGTCAAATAACTTACCAGTACTGGCGTATTTATAATGGGTGCAGTGTGTGCGATGCACACAGGCCCCTGAGTCCAGGGGAAGCTCCCCACCGCACACGCTGTACCCATTTTTTGAATATTCTCCCCTCCAGAGCCCCGCGCTGATGTCACCAGCGCTGTTAAATCACTGTGACAATGGCGCAGCAGTCATTTTCGCTGTGTTCTGCACATGTGCAGTAGAGAAATCACTGGGAATATGGCCACTGCGCCATTTTCCCAAAGATCTGCACGTGTTTAGTAGAGTCTGGGCCCTCTAGTGCTCAGACTCTCCAGCTCTGCCTGCAGAGAGGAGGGGGCCCGAACAGAGGAGGTTGGACACAGGCCTCCTCCTCTTTTAAAGCACCCCTGCTTACCAGTATATTTTGGGATTGTGAGAGGAACCCACGCAAGCACAGCGAGAATATACAAACACCACAAAGGGCCATCGTGGGAATCAAACCCATGATCTCAGTGCTGTGAGTCAGTAATACTAACCATTACACCATCCGTGCTGCCCCGGATAAGATAAGAGTCATACGCAGCTTTTATTCTCAGACTCTATGTTGTGTGTGGGAAAAATGAGACTTCTTTGTATTACTAATCATAGGTTCCTGGTGTAGATGTAAATAAATGATATCTAAGCAGCCATTAAGTAGCTAACACGCAAGTAGAAAACTGCAGTCATGTATTCCTTAAGGTGTCTGTGGTCACTGTTCCCATACGCATCTACACTTTACATCAGACATGTGAAACAGTCATTCTCTCTGTGAGCTCTCTCAGCATTGTGGTCAAAACATTAAAAATTCCCTTTGTCCCCTCTATCTAGCTAAATGTTAATTATCTTTCATTTTCTTTTATATGATGGGCTAGATGTAATAGGGTGAGAGAAGCCATCATGTGGGGGGCGCGGGCCGCACCCGGGTGTCACCCGCTGTACACCAAAATGCTGATTCCTGCTCAGTGACAGAAGCCGGGTGCTGCACTTTAACATTATGTGCAGGACCTGGCTCCTGTCACCTTGTAGGAGCCAGCCCTGCAGACATAGCACCCTCCGGGGGTAGCCCATATCGCCCCAGAATGCTGAAAATGGGGGTTCAGACACGAGGCCATGCCCACTCTGCTAAGCCCCAATTTTGTGCAGCCCGCACAGGGTGTAATCAGGGGCAGGGACGCCCCTGTCCGGAGGTGCAGGATTTTGTGCGAGAGTGCCCATAAGTGGCAATTATATATAAGGCAACAGCAGGTTGGTTTTGCCTTGTAAATGATTGTTGCTTTAAAAATATGGGCAATCTTCCACAAACTCCGGAACCTCTGGATTATCTCACCCTATTACGTTTATGAATGAGATATAGGGGCAGATTTAGCAAAGCTTGGAGAAAGATAAAATAGAGAGAGAACCTTCAGCAGGGGTCTAACACCAAGCACTGGCAGTAATTGGTGCAAAGCTTTCTTACATCATATTATATGGGTGGCCTTTTTGTAATGTGATTTATGTTTGCTTTATTAATGTTGTGTTCCCAGTAGTAAAGTGGACCAGTAAATGTTGAAAAAAAGAAACATGATGCATGGACGTAGGTTCCTTCCTGCTTTCCCGCCTCATCAAAACACAGCTGCAGGCGTAATCGGGAACATTTGGCACGGTTCAATCCACCTTGGCTCTAGAGATGACTTTTGATGTACCAGTGTCCAGGCTGGCGCACCAGCAGTGTAACATGGCTTTGCCCAGTTGTGTGCTTTTTTGTTTTACTAACAATCCTGGATAAGGCATGCGCGAGGACTTAAATTGTGATTACACATTATCGCAATCTAAGTCCTGGCGGGGGTGATGCAGCGTTTTCCTTGTGGCGATGGGGGCGCGCAGTCTGGACAATGCAGATGTGTCCACAGCATTTGCGGGGGGTGGGCCATGGCGCCCAGCGACTGCCTTTGCAGCTAGGCTGCAAAGGCAGGGGGCTACCCTTAAGATGCGAGCGCATCACTGTTTGGCAATGCACTTTCATTGGCAGTGGGGGAGGACTCGGCCTGCGGGGCGGCCTTGCCCATGTGCTTGCAATTTCTCGCAAAACTACAACTCAAGCTGAATTAGGCCTATAGCGGATTATTCAGAGATGAACGTAGATCGCTGCATATGCAGTTCATCTCTGCACATGCTGGGGGCCGCCCAGCACAGGACAAGGCCTCCCAGCATGTGTGAGGTAGCACCTCCCCCCCCCCCTGGTGCGTCCGCAATTAGACTGCGTAGGCATTGGATCTAAGGTTGACCCCTGGCAGCGCAGCCTAACTGTGCAGGCATTTTTTTTTCATGCAGCCACCTCGAAAAGGGTCCTGGCCCGCCCGTTTACCCAGTGTTGCCCCCGCAATGCCATAACTCTGCCCCACAACACCCGCACCTGTCAATCCCATTGTGGCCACACCCTTCAAGGATGCGTCCGCAATGTGTAAGGCCGTACAGACCACCTGGATGTAGCCACTGTGAGCAACTGAGCAGCTGCATCCAGGTCTGAATTTGGCCCATAATCCTCAATATAAACCAACAAAAAAGTGTATGACACTTCCTCTCAAAATGAAATCAGACAGTGACATGCATTAAGGAGCAGGAAAGCTGCTTATCCATATATTTGATCCTACTACCGGTCCACAGAGCCTGCTGGGCATAGGGACCAATGGCAGCGGTGAGCACTCTGCTACTGAGCCTGTGCGGGCTTGTTATACTGTATATCTGACCATAAGGATAGTAGATGCTGTCCGGTCGGTCCTGCATCCCATGCCACAAAGTACTGATGTTCTGCGCGTGCGCGAATGGGTTCTGCGATGCAGGACAGCATCAGACTGACAGTCTGATGCCATTTGGAGCTGGGGAGAGGGAGGCAATGGCCTCCGTTTTCACAGATGCCATCATTTATGGGAAGGGAAGGGGTCAGGATTTCCATATTTCCTGACCTCTTACAAGGATCATTGACAGGCGTCTTGCATGACCCCATGGGTGCCGCAATCTGCCCAATAGTGTCACAGTGATCCAATTGCTGTGATAACTACTCCAACCATATGTGAATTAGCCCCATTTGTGTTTGTTTATCTTACATTCACTCTATGATGATATAATGCTTGTGAGGGTCACATCTGAGAACAGAAGGTATGATATACCTGCACAGCTATGATGTTTGAATGTTGATTAATTATATATGACCAACGTATAATCAAATAATTTGAATAATTCATAAATAATTATTGGTGTTGGCGGTGTTACATTCCAACATTGGTACATCAAGTAGTAAATAACTGCTCACACTTAGAGCCGCTAATTAGTCACTGTTAATCACAAACTCCTAACACATCATGTTATCATAATTGTCTAACTATCTATTCTTTACACTTTCCCCAATAATAACTCAATGTTACATGTGTATAATCATCCCATACCTCCTAAATACACTATCACTCTGTACTATTATAACTTCAGAACATATGAATTGTCAATTATGCACACTCAGTTTTCATTTTTATTTTTATTTATTTATATTCAATTAATCAATTCTAAGTAATAATCATCGGCAACTTTTATAAGTGTTTGATAATTTATGCATAGTCCTTTGAAACATAATTTGCTCTATTAATTGAGTCAGCTGAAATCTATTAATAGGTAACACATTAGCCGTTTAATTGGCGACAGTAACTAACAATACAACATCACATGATTGGCCCATTCCAGAATATAAGCCACACAAGGGATCCCGTTCTAAGAACACTGGTGAACAAGCCCTGCCCCTAGGGTGAAACGTACGTTCAATCGATAGACGTCACTGTGACGTCACACGGAATCCCCGTGCAGAGAACATGGCTCCGTTCCCGGGCACCAGGAGAAACACGCGCTGACCAGTCGCAGCGCTGCTGCACGGCCCGCGTTCAGCCAAACACTTCATCTACGAACAGGTATTCTGGTGTGCTCTCATTGAGGAGCAGCGGGTCCCGTTTCCCTGCAATAACCTAAAGGTTACCAGGGATTAACCGACCCGCAGCCCACAACAGTAGTAAACACCACCTTTTCTTTCTTCACATCAGCGCCGGCCGCTCGACTCTCACCTCCCATTCACTGTGGAATTACCCACACATGGGAAGGTAGCAGAAGTCGGTGGAAAACCGGCACTGACTCTATTCTCTTTGAAACAAGTGTTTTTCAAACGCATAGATTGCTTTATACATATGATTGTTTCCCTGGTTAAACTAATATGCCCAACATGATGGGAAAAACTACTTTCATCTGCAATCCCATCATGCTATAAATGTTCATATTCACCTGTCAGGCACATCCACTTGTTAGGTACGGAGTAAAATACTTTCTATTTTACCTCCTGAAGTGTAACAATTTCATATTCAGATTGGATGGAAAATAAGATTTTACTCACCGGTAAATCTATTTCTCGTAGTCCGTAGTGGATGCTGGGAACTCCGTAAGGACCATGGGGAATAGACGGGCTCTGCAGGAGACTGGGCACTCTAAGAAAGAATTAGATCTACTGGTGTGCACTGGCTCCTCCCTCTATGCCCCTCCTCCAGACCTCAGTTAGGGAAACTGTGCCCGGAAGAGCTGACACAATAAGGAAAGGATTTGGAATCCCGGGTAAGACTCATACCAGCCACACCAATCACACCGTACAACTCGTAATACTATACCCAGTTAACAGTATGAATAACAACTGAGCCTCACGAACAGATGGCTCATAACAATAACCCTTTAGTTAGGCAATAACTATATACAAGTATTGCAGACAATCCGCACTTGGGATGAGCGCCCAGCATCCACTACGGACTACGAGAAATAGATTTACCGGTGAGTAAAATCTTATTTTCTCTGACGTCCTAGTGGATGCGGGAGAGTGCGGATGACTCTGCAGCACCGAATGAGCAAACTCAAGGTCCTCCACAGCCAGGGTATCAAACTTGTAGAATTTTGCAAACGTGTTTGATCCCGACCAGGTAGCAGCTCGGCAAAGTTGTAAAGCCGAGACCCCTCAGGCAGCCGCCCAAGAAGAGCCCACCTTCCTCGTGGAATGGGCTTTGACTGATTTAGGAGGCGGCAGTCCTGCCGCAGAATGTGCAAGTTGAATCGTGGAGCAGATCCAGCGAGCAATAGTCTGCTTAGAAGCAGGAGCACCCAACTTGTTGGGTGCATGCAGGATAAACAGCGAGTCAGTCTTTCTGACTCTAGCCGTCCTGGAAACATAGATTTTCAGGGCCCGGACTACGTCCAGCAACTTGGAAGCCTCCAAGTCCTGAGTAGCCGCCGGCACCACAATAGGTTGGTTCAAGTGAAACGCTGATACCACCTTAGGGAGGAATTGGGGACGCGTCCTCAATTCAGCTCTGTCCATATGGAAGATCAGATAGGGGCTTTTACAGGACAAAGCCGCCAATTCTGACACCCGCCTAGCCGAAGCCAAGGCCAAAAGCATGACCACTTTCCACGTGAGATATTTTAATTCCACGGTCTGAAGTGGCTCAAACCAATGTGATTTTAGGAAATCCAACACCACGTTGAGATCCCAAGGTGCCACTGGGGGCACAAAAGGGGGCTGAATATGCAGCACTCCCTTAACAAACGTCTGAACTTCAGGCAGTGAAGCCAGTTCTTTTTGAAAGAAAATAGACAGGGCCGAAATCTGGACTTTAATGGATCCCAATTTTAGGCCCATAGTCACTCCTGACTGTAGGAAGTGCAGAAATCGACCCAGCTGAAATTCTTCTGTGGGGGCCTTCATAGCCTCACACCAAGCAACATATTTTCGGCATATGCGGTGATAATGCTTTGCTGTCACCTCTTTCCTAGCCTTTATCAGCGTAGGAATGACTTCAACCGGAATGCCCTTTTCCATCAGGATCCGGCGTTCAACCGCCATGCCGTCAAACGCAGCCGCGGTAAGTCTTGAAACAGACAGGGCCCCTGCGGTAGCAGGTCCTGTCTGAGAGGCAGAGGCCAAGGGTCCTCTGAGATCATTTCTTTTAGTTCTGGGTACCAAGTCCTTCTTGGCCTATCCGGAACGATGAGTATAGTTCTTACTCCTCTTTTTCTTATTATCCTCAGCACCTTTGGTATGAGAGGAAGAGGAGGGAACACATAAACCGACTGGTACACCCACGGTGTCACTAGAGCGTCCACAGCTATCGCCTGAGGGTCCCTTGACCTGGCGCAATATCTTTTTAGCTTTTTGTTTAGGCGGGACGCCATCATGTCCACCTGTGGCCGTTCCCAACGGTTCACAATCAGTTGGAAGACTTCTGGGTGAAGTCCCCACTCTCCCGGGTGGAGGTCGTGCCTCCTGAGGAAGTCTGCTTCCCAGTTGTCCACTCCCGGAATGAACACTGCTGACAGTGCTATCACGTGATTTTCCGCCCATCGGAGAATCTTTGTGGCTTCTGCCATCGCCATCCTGCTTCTTGTGCCGCCCTGTCGGTTTACATGGGCGACCGCCGTGATGTTGTCTGACTGAATCAGCACCGGCTGGTTTTGAAGCAGGGGTCTTGCCTGACTTAGGGCATTGTAAATGGCCCTTAGTTCCAGAATATTTATGTGTAGGGAAGCCTCCTGACTCGACCATTGTCCTTGGAAGTTTCTTCCCTGAGTGACTGCCCCCCAACCTCGGAGGCTTGCATCCGTGGTCACCAGGACCCAGTCCTGTATGCCGAATCTGCGGCCCTCTAGAAGATGAGCACTCTGCAGCCACCACAGCAGAGACACCCTGGCCCTCGGGGACAGGGTGATCAGCCGATGCATCTGAAGATGCGATCCGGACCACTTGTCCAACAGATCCCACTGAAAGATCCGTGCATGGAACCTGCCGAATGGAATTGCCTCGTAAGAAGCTACCATCTTTCCCAGGACTCGCGTACAGGGATGCACCGACACCTGTTTTGGTTTCAGGAGGTCTCTGACCAGAGATGACAACTCCTTGGCCTTCTCCTCCGGGAGAAACACCTTCTTCTGTTCTGTGTCCAGAATCATACCCAGGAACAGCAGACGCGTCGTAGGAACCAGCTGCGACTTTGGAATATTCAGAATCCAGCCGTGCTGTTGAAGCACTTCCTGAGATAGTGCTACTCCGACCAACAACTGTTCCCTGTACCTCGCCTTTATAAGGAGATCGTCCAAGTATGGGATAATGAGAACTCCCTTCTTTCGAAGGAGTATCATCATTTCGGCCATTACCTTGGTAAATACCCTCGGTGCCATGGACAGACCAAACGGCAACATCTGGAATTGGTAATGGCAGTCTTGTACCACAAACCGGAGGTACACCTGGTGAGGTGGGTAAATGGGGACATGCAGGTACGCATCCTTGATGTCCAGTGATACCATGTAATCCCCTTCTCCAGGCTTGCAATAACCGCCCTGAGCGATTCCATTTTGAACTTGAACCTTCTTATATAAGTGTTCAAGGATTTTAAATTTAGAATGGGTCTCACCGAACCGTCTGGTTTCGGTACCACAAACATTGTGGAATAGTAACCCCGTCCCTGTTGAAGGAGGGGAACTTTTATTATCACCTGCTGGAGGAACAGCTTGTGAATTGCCGCCAACACTACCTCCCTGTCCGGGGGAGTAGCTGGCAAGGCTGATTTGAGGTAACGGCGAGGGGGAGACGTCTCGAATTCCAGCTTGTATCCCTGAGATACCACTTGTAGAACCCAGGGATCCACTTGTGAGCGAACCCACTGGTCGCTGAAGTTCCGGAGACGGGCCCCCATCGCACCTGGCTCCACCAGTGGAGCCCCAGCGTCATGCGGTGGATTTAGTGGAAGCAGGGGAGGATTTCTGTTCTTGGGAACTGGCTGTATGGTGCAGCTTTTTCCCTCTACCCCTGCCTCTGGGCAGAAAGGACGCGCCTTTAACCCGCTTGCCTTTCTGGGGCAGAAAGGACTGTACCTGATAATACGGTGCTTTCTTTGGCTGTGAGGGAACCTGGTGTAAAAATGTCGACTTCCCAGCTGTCGCTGTGGAAACGAGGTCCGAGAGACCATCCCCAAACAATTCCTCACCCTTGTAAGGCAAAACCTCCATGTGCCTTTTAGAATCCGCATCACCTGTCCACTGCCGAGTCCATAATACTCTCCTGGCAGAAATGGACATTGCATTTATTCTAGATGCCAGCCGGCAAATATCCCTCTGTTCATCTCTCATGTATAAGACTACGTCTTTAATATGCTCTATGGTTAGCAATATAGTGTCCCTGTCAAGGGAATCAATATTATCAGACAGGGAATCAGACCACGCTGCTGCAGCACTGCACATCCATGCTGAAGCAATAGCAGGTCTCAGTATAGTACCTGAGTGTGTATATACAGACTTCAGGATAGCCTCCTGCTTTCTATCCGCAGGCTCCTTTAAGGCGGCCGTATCTTGAGACGGTAGTGCCACCTTTTTTGACAAGCGTGTGAGCGCTTTATCCACCCTCGGGGATGTCTCCCAACGTACCCTGTCCTCTGGCGGGAAAGGGTACGCCATTAGTAACTTTTTAGAAATCACTAATTTTTTATCAGGGGATGCCCACGCTTCTTCACACACTTCATTCAACTCATCTGATGGGGGAAAAACCACTGGTTGCTTTTTCTCCCCAAACATAATACCCTTTTTAGTGGTACCTGGGTTAATGTCAGAAATGTGCAACACATTTTTCATTGCCGTAATCATGCAACGGATAGCCTTAGTGGAATGTACATTAGTCTCGTCGTCGTCGACACTGGAGTCAGACTCCGTGTCGACATCTGTGTCTGCCATCTGAGGTAGCGGGCGTTTTTGAGCCCCTGATGGCCTTTGAGACGCCTGGGCAGGCACTGGCTGAGCCGGCTGTCCCACAGCTGTTATGTCATCAAACCTTTTATGTAAGGAGTTGACACTGTCGGTTAATACCTTCCACATATCCATCCACTCTGGTGTCGACCCCGCAGGGGGTGATATCACATTTATCGGCACCTGCTCCGCCTCCACATAAGCCTCCTCATCAAATATGTCGACACAGCCGTACCGACACACCGCACACACACAGGGAATGCTCTGACTGAGGACAGGACCCCACCAAGTCCTTTGGGGAGACAGAGAGAGAGTATGCCAGCACACACCACAGCGCGATATAACACAGGGATTTACACTACACAAAGTGATTTTCCCTATAGCAGCTATAATACACAGTATTGCGCCTAAATTTAGTGCCCCCCCTCTCTTTTTTACCCTATTGAGCCTGGAAACTGCTGGGGAGAGCCTGGGGAGCTGTCTTCCAGCGGAACTGTGAAGAGAAAATGGCGCCAGTGTGCTGAGGGAGATAGCCCCGCCCCTTCCACGGCGGACTTCTCCCGCTCTTTTATTAATATTATGGCAGGGGATTTTTACACATATATAGTTTGTTAGACTATATTATGTGTTTTTTGACATTTTTAAGGTAATCTAATTGCAGCCCAGGGTGCCCCCCCCCCAGCGCCCTGCACCCATCAGTGACCGGAGTATGTGGTGTGCATGGGGAGCAATGGCGCACAGCTGCAGTGCTGTGCGCTACCTTAATGAAGACCGGAGTCTTCAGCCGCCGATTTTCTCCTCGGATTCTTCCGTCTTCTGGCTCTGCAAGGGGGACGGCGGCGCTGCTCCGGGACCGGACGACCGAGGCTGGGCCTGTGTTCGATCCCTCTGGAGCTAATGGTGTCCAGTAGCCTAGAAGCACAAGCTACAGTAGCTGCAAGCAGGTAGGTTTGCTTCTCTCCCCTAAGTCCCTCGTAGCAGTGAGTCTGTTGCCAGCCGATCTCACTGAAAATAAAAAACCTAATAAATACTTTCTTTACTAAGAGCTCAGGAGAGCCCCTAGTGTGCAACCAGCTTGAGCCGGGCACAGATTCTAACTGAGGTCTGGAGGAGGGGCATAGAGGGAGGAGCCAGTGCACACCAGTAGATCTAATTCTTTCTTAGAGTGCCCAGTCTCCTGCGGAGCCCGTCTATTCCCCATGGTCCTTACGGAGTTCCCAGCATCCACTAGGACGTCAGAGAAACATTATTACCCTCTCTGTCATAAACAAATGTTCAGCCAAGGACACAAGATAGTTACAGCTGTCCAGGATTTAAAAGTAAAAACATCTCATAGGAAGCATTACTCGTACCTTCGTGAATTAACAGGTAATTGTATTTACCAAATAACCAGTGGCTAATTAATTCCGTGATATTTTTTGTAATTATTTGTCTAAACATGCACCTTTTGTCTTTTTTCTGCTAACTCTACTAAGGGGTGTAGCAGATTGGGTTAAAATCCCAAATACATAAACTTTTAACCGATTCAAATTAAAATTACATATTTTTAAACAATATCTTTGTTACTAAATGAGTGCCCCCAAAAGAGGTTTTCTTTTCTTTGCTGCCATGGTCTCTTTCCCCGATACAAAAACCCTGTATGGAGGGTCAAATCTGCTAAGTAATAGATTTGATACACAATACAGGCCTGTTTGGGCGTAGGTACCTTTGGGAGGGCATGTGATTAGGCCTAATCATGAGAGGCATGGCATAATCGCAGGAGGCGTGGCCCTGCACACTTAGAAAAAAATTCACAAAAAGTACTTTAAGCACCTCCCTGGCCACACTGCAGGTGCTTAGCTTAGGAGAGCTGCTGCTAGATAAGGGCCCTCCATCAGGCCTGGGCCCACGTAAATAGTACCTACTCCCCCCCCTTCCCCCCTCAGCACCCATGAAGGAGGCATTTCCATTGCTTTTATATTATTCATTACAATTTTTTCATTGGTGTTTTTTTATTTTTTTATTTTGTTCCAACTCCTGGGAGCTTAACATTATTATTATTATTATTATTATTATTATTATTATTATTATTATAATATACTGACTGTAGGTATCTCTTATTTTTTTATATTTTCTTTCATTTATCACTGACAGTGTACCACAATTTAATACAATTATTTTGTGCCACAATGGCATACAATGGTTGCCTTCCTGGCAATGTAAATGTTATCTGATTTTTATTTTATTTTTATTTTTTTTACAACTCCCATTCTGACTCCAGGAGTCCTGTCATAATAAGTCCGTCTATTGAAAACAAGCCTGCAACAGCAAGAAATACAAAATAAATACCACTGGAGACCTACAGTACTTAAAGAGCTTAAAAATTTCCTTTACTGGGATTTAACTGATGCAGTTGCAGAGCTATGATCAAATAAGTACTCCTTACAGCATCAGAAGTCTTTTAGAAGACCAGTCTACAGTTCTTCTTTATTGTGACAATTTAGAAGATGGGTATATCAACCTGGAGCTTATAGAGGCTGACCAAGAAAACAGAAATGTAGTAAAAACTAACAAGACATTAAGGTCTATTCATGAAGCAGTGAAAAGAGTAGAGAAGTTGCCCCTTTATCAAGTACATTCTATAAAATGTAAGGGAGATGCTGATTGGTTGCCATTGGCAACTTCTCCACTGGTCTGTTTCTTCACTGTTTTCACTGCTTTATGAATAGACCTCATTGTCAGAAATGGAAGCACTGATAGGTAGGGCACAGTGGTTCCGACAGCCATTTAGCCTACTAAGAGACAGCCGTGCACAATTGCTCATCAATAGTAGACTCTCAGGGTCAAGTGGGATCCTCCAAATATTCCCATTTCAGTATAAAGGCCTGAAACCATTTCCTGATCTTTCTGCGGTTGCCCCTTCAGCCTTACACAGGAACTCTCCATTTCCCCGTATTCATTTGTTTCCTTGTAAAACAAATGACTAAAGTACCAGCCAATCAGCTCCTAACTGCCATGTCACAGGCTGTATTTGAAAAATGGCAGTTAGGAGCTGATTGGCTGGTACTTTTTCACTCTCCATTTTATCACTTTCCAAGCGATGATGCATCTGGCCCTTTAATATGGACTTTATCAGGACCCTCTTCTGAGAGCCAAGAGTTGAGGCAAAATCTCTGGTTACTATTAAGATATGGCATCAATCAGATGTTAGCAGATGTCAGAGACTGGGAGGCCATAGCACTATTTGAATTTTACTGACAAGGGAAAAAACTGCATTTCCATACAGCAATATAAGTTTTCCCCAGCCTACTGTACCATAATGAATTGACATAGTAGTCCCTTCACCATCCCAACTATTCAGATTCAAATGAATCAGAAAATACATGTATGAAATGCAGGATGCTGAGTTAGTGTATTATTGTATTAGCTCTTACGGGGGTATCCAGTTAGGTGCGAGGTTTTGAGTGCATAAAAACCTTGTAGACCTAACATCCAATTTTGGATTACTGAGGGTATGCACGCTCCTGATACCCGTGGTATCTAATTAAAACATATTGGTCGCAATTTCTTTGCTACAAAAATCCCCACGGGATGCAAAAAAGGAAAATGTCTGATATTTACCTATGTGTTCCGGACGGTCTGGTGGCCTCTGCATCTCCCCTCCATCTTTCCACTGTGAAGGAGGATGCTGGGAGGGGGGGAATTCTTATGGGAGGAAATATGGCTGCTGGGAGATGTAGTTCTCCCTACTGCTGCCTCCGGGGTCACACAGGATGGAGGGGGTCAAACAAACACACAGGAGGGGTCACACATACACACTAGGGGACACACCCCTAATGGGGGTCCAACTTGTATCCGCATGAAGAAGATAACGCTGTGTAATGTGAGTAATTAAGAACTAATTGCTTAATTAGTCATTCGTGTTGGGGGTGTTTCCGCAAGGGTTTCAGAGCAAAAATAAAAATTTTAGCAAAAATCAGACTTGCTCTGGGGTTGCAAGAAAACCCTGCGCCGCTGGGTTTTTACAAAGTATATGCACAATTGGATGCCCCTGGCTAGTACAGGGACCCGGCATATGCTGGGTCACCTCAGTCTGCCCTACCCGCTTAGGTCTGCTCCCTCTCTACTGCGCTTTTGTTGTCGCTCTGTCGCCTAAACTCCCAATCGCCCCACATTTACTCTGTCCCTGTCTCCTCCCACACACACCTTGTCCCGCCCCCACCATACTTACTCCTCATTACTGGTGACCCAGTGGGTCCTACTGTTTTCCATCACTAGGTCTGTCAGGTCTCTCTAGCATTGGGTGCTGCTGGGACAAGCACCAAAGTTCCCACTGCACGCGTATGTTGGCATTGGGACATATTATTATATACTGTAGATGTAAATTTTGATTCAAATCTCTGGTGTGCACACATCACAGTAGAATATGGTGGCCCGACATTGATAATTTTCTTGCACATCCAATGGCCTGTGAGGGAAGTAGTGAGGTCACTGGCTGATGTCTCAGCAGGCACTTTGGGGGTAATTCCAAGTTGATCGCAGCAGGAATTTTTTTAGCAGTTGGGCAAAACCATGGCCCTCATTCCGAGTTGTTCGCTCGTTCTTTTTCATCGCATCGCAGTGAAAATCCGCTTAGTACGCATGCGCAAAGTTCGCACTGCGACTGCGCCAAGTAACTTTACTATGAAGAAAGTATTTTTACTCACGGCTTTTTCTTCGCTCCGGCGATCGTAATGTGATTGACAGGAAATGGGTGTTACTGGGCGGAAACACGGCGTTTCAGGGGCGTGTGGCTGAAAACGCTACCGTTTCCGGAAAAAACGCAGGAGTGGCCGGAGAAACGGTGGGAGTGCCTGGGCGAACGCTGGGTGTGTTTGTGACGTCAACCAGGAACGACAAGCACTGAACTGATCGCACAGGCAGAGTAAGTCTGAAGCTACTCTGAAACTGCTAAGTAGTTAGTAATCGCAATATTGCGAATACATCGGTCGCAATTTTAAGAAGCTAAGATTCACTCCCAGTAGGCGGCGGCTTAGCGTGTGTAACTCTGCTAAATTCGCCTTGCGACCGATCAACTCGGAATGAGGGCCCATGTGCACTGCAGGGGAGGCAGATATAACATTTGTAGAGAGAGAGATTTGGGTGGGGTGTGTTCAATCTGCAATCTAAATTGCAGTGTAAAAATAAACCAGCCAATATTTACCCTGCACAGAACCAAAATAACCCACCAAAATCTAACTCTCTCTGCACATGTAATATCTGCCTCCCCTGCAGTGCACATGGGCCCTCATTCCGAGTTGTTCGCTCGCAAGGCGATTTTAGCAGTATTGCACACGCTAAGCCGCCGCCTACTGGGAGTGAATCTTAGCTTCTTAAAATTGCGATCGAAAGATTCGCAATATTGCGATTACACATCTCGTAGCAGTTTCAGAGTAGCTTCAGACTTACTCGGCATCTGCGATCAGTTCAGTGCTTATCGTTCCTGGTTTGACGTCACAAACACACCCAGCGTTCGCCCAGACACTCCTCCGTTTCTCCAGCCACTCCCGCGTTTTTTCCGGAAACGGTAGCGTTTTTTCCCACACGCCCATAAAACGGCCTGTTTCCGCCCAGTAACACCCATTTCCTGTCAATCACACTACGATCGCCTGAGCGAAGAAAAAGCCGTGAGTAAAAATCCAAACTTCATAGCAAATTTACTTGGCGCAGTCGCAGTGCGGACATTGCGCATGCGCACTAAGCGGAAAAACGCTGCGATGCGAAGAAATTTTCAGAGCGAACGACTCGGAATGACCTCCATGGTTTTGCCCAACTGCTAAAAAATTTCCTGCTGCGATCAACTTGAATTTCCCCCCTTATGTTGCTCAGCTGTCTCATATCTGTATAATTAGCTACACTCCCTTTATGTACACCTGGGCTATATCCTTCTACTGTCACACATGTGGTGACAAATCACTACACAATCAATGGCTTTAAATTTTATGTAGAACATGTTTTGATTTATTTATTAAAAGTATTAATATTACGCTTGATGGATTGGATCATAATACATTTTATCACAAATTGGCTAACAAAGTTCAAAACAACAGCCTTAAATTTAATTACCTGTCAATCAATGTAATTTTTCAATGGGCTTAACACTCTCTATAGAAGGTAGACTTTATACAGTATGTACCGTAGGTGCTATGAAAAGTTAACCTTTATATATTTGGGCAGTACGGATGGTGTAATGGTTAGCACTACTGCCTCACAGCACTGAGGTCATGGGTTTGATTCCCACCATGGCCCTAACTGTGTGGAGTTTGTATATTCTCCCCGTAGTTGCGTGGGTTTCCTCTGAGTACTCCAGTTTCCTCTCACAATCCAAAAATATACTGGTAGGTTAATTGGATCCCAATAAAATTAACCCTAGCGTGAATGTGTGTGTGTGTACATATGATAGGGAATATAGGGGGTAATGCTGAGTTGATCGCAGCAGGAACTTTGTTAGCAGTTGGGCAAAACCATGTGCACTGCAGGGGGGGCAGATATAACATTTGCAGAGAGAGTTAGATTTGGTTGGGTTATTTTGTTTCTGTGCAGGGTAAATACTGGATGCTTTACTTTTACACTGCAATTTAGATTGCAGATTTAACTCACCCCACCCAAATCTATCTCTCTCTGCACATGTTATATCTGCCTCCCCTGCAGTGCACATGGTTTTGACCAACTGCTAAAAAAAATTCCTGCTGCGATCAACTTGGAATTACCCCCAATGTGCACTGCAGGGGAGGCAGGTATAACATGTGCAGAGAGAGTTAGATTTGGGTGTGGTGAGTTCAATCTGCAATCTAAATCGCAGTGTAAAAATACAGCAGCCAGTATTTACCTTGCACAGAAACAAAATAACCCAACCAAATCTAACTCTCTCTGCACATGTTATATCTGCCCCCCCCCCTGCAGTGCACATGGTTTTGTCCAACTGCTAAAAAATTTCCTGCTGCGATCAACTTGGAATTGCCCCCATAGATTGTAAGCTCCACTGGGGCAGGGACTGATGTAAATGGCAAATATTCTCTGTAAAACGCTTCGGAATATGTGTGCGCTATATAAATAACTGGTAATAAATAAACAATATAAGAAATGCACTTTAAAACAGTGACATGCGGTGAGGTAAGGCAGAGCCTTTCCTGTCATACTAATGTATACGCCAGAGTTTTGACTATTAAAGTAAATAATAAAAAATACAAAGAATATGTTAGAAATATCTTCTCTGTATTATTCAGATCATTTTTATAGTGAAAACTCTGGAGTAAAAAGTCTATGGCAGGTGAGGCAGTCCCCCCCCCCCCCCCCCCCACTTGTCTTATCCCCACATGTATATACTGCTGCACCTGTGTATAAAGCCCACATGAATATACTGCGGTACCTGTGTATAATGCCCACATGTATATACTGCTGCACCTGTGTATAATCCCACATGTATATACTGCTGCACCTGTGTATAATCCCACATGTATGTACTGCTGCACCTGTGTATAATGCCCACATGTATATACTGCTGCACCTGTGTATAATGCCCATATGTATATACTGCTGTACCAGTGTATAATGCCCACATGTATATACTGCTGCACCTGTGTATAATGCCCACATGTATATACTGCTGCACCTGTGTATAATGCCCACATGTATATACTGCTGCACCTGTGTATAATGCCCACATGTATATACTGCTGCACCTGTGTATAATGCCCACATGTATATACTGCTGCACCTGTGTATAATGCCCACATGTATATACTGCTGCACCTGTGTATAATGCCCACATGTATATACTGCTGCACCTGTGTATAATGCCCACATGTATATACTGCTGCACCTGTGTATAATGCCCACATGTATATACTGCTGCACCTGTGTATAATGCCCACATGTATATACTGCTGCACCTGTGTATAATGCCCACATGTATATACTGCTGCACCTGTGTATAATGCCCACATGTATATACTGCTGCACCTGTGTATAATGCCCACATGTATATACTGCTGCACCTGTGTATAATGCCCACATGTATATACTGCTGCACCTGTGTATAATGCCCACATGTATATACTGCTGCACCTGTGTATAATGCCCACATGTATATACTGCTGCACCTGTGTATAATGCCCACATGTATATACTGCTGCACCTGTGTATAATGCCCACATGTATATACTGCTGCACCTGTGTATAATGCCCACATGTATATACTGCTGCACCTGTGTATAATGCCCACATGTATATACTGCTGCACCTGTGTATAATGCCCACATGTATATACTGCTGCACCTGTGTATAATGCCCACATGTATATACTGCTGCACCTGTGTATAATGCCCACATGTATATACTGCTGCACCTGTGTATAATGCCCACATGTATATACTGCTGCACCTGTGTATAATGCCCACATGTATATACTGCTGCACCTGTGTATAATGCCCACATGTATATACTGCTGCACCTGTGTATAATGCCCACATGTATATACTGCTGCACCTGTGTATAATGCCCACATGTATATACTGCTGCACCTGTGTATAATGCCCACATGTATATACTGCTGCACCTGTGTATAATGCCCACATGTATATACTGCTGCACCTGTGTATAATGCCCACATGTATATACTGCTGCACCTGTGTATAATGCCCACATGTATATACTGCTGCACCTGTGTATAATGCCCACATGTATATACTGCTGCACCTGTGTATAATGCCCACATGTATATACTGCTGCACCTGTGTATAATGCCCACATGTATATACTGCTGCACCTGTGTATAATGCCCACATGTATATACTGCTGCACCTGTGTATAATGCCCACATGTATATACTGCTGCACCTGTGTATAATGCCCACATGTATATACTGCTGCACCTGTGTATAATGCCCACATGTATATACTGCTGCACCTGTGTATAATGCCCACATGTATATACTGCTGCACCTGTGTATAATGCCCACATGTATATACTGCTGCACCTGTGTATAATGCCCACATGTATATACTGCTGCACCTGTGTATAATGCCCACATGTATATACTGCTGCACCTGTGTATAATGCCCACATGTATATACTGCTGCACCTGTGTATAATGCCCACATGTATATACTGCTGCACCTGTGTATAATGCCCACATGTATATACTGCTGCACCTGTGTATAATGCCCACATGTATATACTGCTGCACCTGTGTATAATGCCCACATGTATATACTGCTGCACCTGTGTATAATGCCCACATGTATATACTGCTGCACCTGTGTATAATGCCCACATGTATATACTGCTGCACCTGTGTATAATGCCCACATGTATATACTGCTGCACCTGTGTATAATGCCCACATGTATATACTGCTGCACCTGTGTATAATGCCCACATGTATATACTGCTGCACCTGTGTATAATGCCCACATGTATATACTGCTGCACCTGTGTATAATGCCCACATGTATATACTGCTGCACCTGTGTATAATGCCCACATGTATATACTGCTGCACCTGTGTATAATGCCCACATGTATATACTGCTGCACCTGTGTATAATGCCCACATGTATATACTGCTGCACCTGTGTATAATGCCCACATGTATATACTGCTGCACCTGTGTATAATGCCCACATGTATATACTGCTGCACCTGTGTATAATGCCCACATGTATATACTGCTGCACCTGTGTATAATGCCCACATGTATATACTGCTGCACCTGTGTATAATGCCCATATGTATATACTGCTGCACCTGTGTATAATGCCCATATGTACCCTTGGGCTCATATATTGTGTGTAAATTTGACTCGGGTACAAGCCAGTGCATCTCCAGCCATTTACCTCACTGAACGTCACTGCTTTAAAAAGAACTTTGGGTTGACAATGGAGTGTAAATAATGAGGGATGTTAATATTACTACACAGGGGCATTATAAGAGAGAAGGGGCTCGTGTGCAGACTCCAGGTGGGCCCCCTCTGCTCCGCAGCGCCACAGGCTCCAGCATTGTGCCGGAGTCTACTGCGCATGTGTAGGTCTTCGGAAACATGGCGCCCACCATGGTCCGTAGACAAAATATGAACTGCGCATGCACGGAGGACATTTTTGGTTGGATTGTTGCTGCGGATGCAGCGGCTGCAGAGCCAGTCATGGGACTCCGGAAAGGTAAGTATTTAAACAACATGTGTGTGGTGTGGCCCCCCCCCCCCCCCCCCCGGATCTAGGAGCCCACCGCACACATTGCCCCCATGATAGAAACGCCAATGTTACTACAGTATAAATAATGAGCCACCCTTTTCTTTGGAACAAATAGCCACAGACCAGTGGGGAATAACTGTATTGTAAAGGAAACTCTCCACTCATATAAAATCACTTTGACTTGTCTTTATGGGACTATTTATCTCCATCCGCAAACAAGGATGCGGATGTGAGGTGATAAAATCGCCCGAATTTGCACTGCGATAATTGATTACATCACACGGCTATATCAATTACCGCATGCAGGGACAGAGCTTACGAGCAAGCTCTGTCCCTGCGATTACAATCCGCAGCTTCATCTGGGTATTTTTCAGGAAAAATACCTTGATGTCCTGCTGCGCATGCGCCACCAACGCCGACATTGCCACCACCACCCCCGGTCGCGACTAACCCCCCCCCCCCCTCCATGCTGCGGAAACCATGACAACTGCTCCAAAAGCCTTATAAATAGTGATACTAAAATAATGTGAAAAGGGAGTGAAAACACCCTTTTTCACATTTTTTTGGTGAAAATAATGTTAATAAATAGGTCTCTAACTCTTTGAAGTGAAACTACAATAGCCATACTCCAGAGATATGTTTGTGTTATTCTCTAGCGCTGGAGAGGGCACCCCTAGAGGAGGTAAGTGTCTGCCCAAATGTACGAACCCTGCAATATCGTGGACTCTATATGAGGGCAATAGCAAATTACTTTAAAAGAAATAACTATGTAGTCTCACTAATTTTTTGATAGATCAAAAATACTGAAACAACCACTATATGAATTTCAAATATTATTTATTTATACAAAATACATCGAGGGCCTCCGTCCAAAAATCTGCAAATCCAGGGTGAGATCGGGGCCAATTGCAGTGCAACCGCAACTAGCCCCCTTCGCGGGTAAATTCATTCATGCCGACATTCTGGCTGCTCTCTCCGGGAGAGAGCAGCCAGGTCGGCTTAGCAGGGGGGCAGGGGAGGGCTGTGATGTCAGGAGGGAGTGGACCGGAGGCGGGATGGGGGTCGGGGTGGAGGCAGGACGGGGGCAGGGTTACAGCGGCACCTCCTTTAAGCCACACCCCTGATCTGTAATGCCACGATCACCGGCATTATACTGCAGGGGGCGTGGCTATGACGACGCGATTCAGCAAGAATTGCATCATCGACGGCCCGGACCGCCCACTAAGTTGTGTAAAGTGGGTGGATGGGCAGGGGCAACCTCAAGAATCGGGAGACTTGCCTGCTCTTCCGGGGGGCCGGGATCATCACCCGATTTTCGGGAGCCTCCCGGCCATTCCGGGAGAGTAGGCAAGTATGATGGATTGAACCCATAAAGTGCAAGATAGTGTTTCAGCAAAATAAAGAAGATATAAACATAAATTACACTTCTGAACAGTGAAATATTTAGCAACAACCAATAAACAAATAAAAACAGGATATACAATAAAAATAAACACTAAAAATACTAAAATACTAGCTGGAGTACCCGGCGTTGCCCGGGATTTTAAGAATGTTTGTTTACAAAAATCAATGTAAAGATTAAACACACAGGTTGCTGCTAACATTTTATTCCTTGTGGAATTGTTTTTATTTCCACCATTTGTAGCTGTTTGGTGGCATTTTATTTTTTTAACTTCAAAACAATAGAACATTTTGTAAATCATCACTGACATATTATGCGTGTCCTGAAATAGTCTGTGCTGCTGGGCCACCCCTAGGGGTGCTAGCAGTGGCGTAACTACTGCCCCCGCAGCACACTACGGAGGCTTGGAAGCGCAGGGCTGCGGGGGCGCCGCCACTTTCAGAGCAGATTGAAAATCTGCTAAATGTCCCCTCCAAAATGGCCGCCGCCATGGAGGAAACATGCTAGAGATCATACTTGACCTCTAGCGTCTAGGACAGTGGTGGGCAAACCGCGGCTCTCATCTGCCGCATGCGGCTCGGCCAGCTCCTGGCCACCGCTGCCCGGCACACACACATGTCTCTGGCGGTGTCTCTTCAATTCAGCGCCGGTCCGTCTGCCAATCAGAGCTCGCGGACCGGCAGCTGAGGCTCCTGATTGGCTCACGGACCGTGAGCTTTGATTGGCTCACGGACCGGCACCTAATTGAAGAGAGTTACCGCTGCCAGAGAGTGAGGGGCAGGAGGCGCATGCTGCGCTCTTCTCCCCTCACAAAACAACAGCAGCGCGGTGAGCAGTATGGGGGGAAGGGGAGGGGGGCATATCTAGCACTGTGGGGACACTGGCACTGGGGGCGTGTCTGGCACTGTGGGGACACTGGCACTGGGGGCATAGCTGGCACTGTGAGGACATGTATATCTGGCTCTGTGGGGACATGTATATCTGGCACTAGGGGCATAACTGGCACAGCAACAGCAATGGGGGGATCGGGCAGTGGTGCCCACGTCACACTAAACAGTGGAGCTTGTTGAAATCCCTGACAACAAGCATTACCCCCTGGCAATGAGCTTGACACCCAGCGCATGAAACCTCTGGCAACGAGCATAACACCCAGCGCATGAAACCTCTGGCAACGAGCATAACACCCAGCGCATGAAACCCCTGGCAACAAGCATGACACCCTGAGCATGAAGAACCCTGGCACCGTGCATGGAACCAAGATTATGAAACCCCTGGCAGTGATCAGGTAATTTAAAAGTAATAAGAGGCCTTACTGTAGGGCTTAATGTGTAATGGGCATTGCGGTGTGTGGCATAATGTATCACAGACATTGTGGTATAATGTATACCGGGCATTGCGGTGTGTGTCATAATGTGTCGCAGACATGACAGTGTGTGGTATACTGTATCACGGGCATTGTATGTGGCATAATGTCTTAGGGGCATTGCAGTGTGTGGTATAATGTATAACGGGTATTGCGGTGTGTGTCATAATGTGGCACAGACATTATGGTGTGTGTGGTATACTGTATCACAAGCATTGTATGTGGCATAATGTCTCAGGGGCATAATGTATAACGGGCATTGTGATGCGTGGCGTAATGTGTCACAGCCTCACAGGCATAACAGTGTGTGTCATAATGTGTTACAGGCATTACGGTGTGTGGTATAATGTCTCAGGGACACTGCAGTGTGTGGCATAATGTCTTTGGGGCATTGCAGTGTGTGGTATAATGTATAACGGGCATTGTGGTGTGTGGCATAATGTGTCACAGGCATTATGGTGTGTGGTATAATGTCTCAGGGACACTGCAGTGTGTAGCATAATTTATAACGGGCATTGCGGTGTGGCATAATGTGTCACAGGCATTATGGTGTGTGGCATAATGTCTTAGGGCCATTGCAGTGTGTGGCATAATGTGTAAGGGGCATTACTATAAGGAGGAATAATGACAAATAATGTAAGGGGCATGAATCAGGATTATTATTATTTTTTTCCTATGGTGGCCAATGTGGTGGCATGCAGGTTGCAAAACTGGGGTATAAGGTAGTCTTTTCCTGAAATGCCACTTTCAGCGAAGCCACACCCATTCTAATGAATCCACACCCCTTATTGGCGTCCGCGCCATCGCCGCACGCAAATTCTTCCCTTTGCTAGTGCCAATTATGAGGAGGGGGGGGGGGGGGCGCCAGAGAATTTTCTGGCTTGGGGGAGAAAAATTTCTGGTTGCGCCACTGGGTGCTAGTGGTGTGTTAACCCCACAGTGTTTGTTCCCAGAGTGAAAATCATATGTGTACCAAGTTTGGTGTAAATTGCCCCAGGCATTGCTGAGTTATGCTGTCTGCTAAAAAACTCTGTGCTGCTGTCCCACCCCTAGGGGTGCTAGGGGTGTGTTACCCTCACAGTGTTTGTTTCAAGATTGTAATTCATACGTGTAGCAAGTTTGTTTAAAATTGGTCTAGGCATTTGTGAGTTATGCTGTATCCTGAAATACTCTGTGCTGCGTGCCCTCCCCTAGGGGTGTCTAACCACCACAGAGTTTGTTGATAGATTGTAAGTCAGATGTGTCCCAAGATTCGTGTAAAGTGCTCCAGGCCTTCCACAGTTATGCTGTCTGCTGACATACTCTGTGCTGCTGTCCCATCCCCAGGGGTGCTAGGGGTGTCTGACCCCACAGTGTTTGTTCCCAGAGTGTAAGTCATATGTGTACCAAGTTTGTTGTAAATTGCTGCTTTTGGTGTAAATTGCTCCAGGCATTCCAGAGTTATGCTGTCAGCTGAAAAACTCTGTGTTGCTGCCTCACCCCTAGGGGTGCTTGGGGTGTTTTACCCCAACAGTGTTTGTTTCCAGATTGTAATTAATGTGTACCAAGTTTATTTTACATTGGTCCAGGCATTAAGGAGTTATGCTGTCTCCTGAAATAATCTGTGATGCTGTTCCACCCCTAGGGGTGCTAGGGGTGTCTAACCCCCACAGCGTTTGTTCCCAGATTGTAAATCAGATGTGTCCCAAGTTTGGTGTAAAGTGTTCCAGGCCTTCCACAGTTATTCTGTCTGCTGAAATACTCAGTGCTGCTGCCTCACCCCTAGAGGTGCTAGGGGTGATTCCCCTGTGCTCTGTGCTGCTGTCCCACCCCCATCCCCCGGGGGGTTAGCGGTGTCGGACCCCCACAGTGTTTGTTCCCAGAGTGTAAGTCATATGTGTACCAAGTTTGTTGTAAATTGCTGCAGGCATTCCAGAGTTATGCTGTCTGCTGAAATACTCAGTGCTGCTGCCTCGCCCCTAGAGTTGCTAGGGGTGATCCCCCCCCCCCCCCCACAGTGTTTGTTCCCAGATTGTAAGGCATATGTGCACCAATTTGTGAGTACATGGCTCCAGCAATTCCGGAGTTATGCTGTCTCCTTATATACTCTGTTCTGCTGTCTCCCCACCTAAGGGGTGCTAGGGATTTCTAATTAATTTTGTTGCCCCTACGGTGTTTTAATATGCTTGTATGTCAAATTTCACGATCTTCGCTTGTAAACTGTGGATTTGTATAGAAAGACAGAAGGACACATTTTCACTTTTATATAGTAGATAGGTGGAGAGCACTGTGAACTGGCACGTGGCCGGCTGAAACTGACCTCAGTACTGCAAACTACAGATGGAGGGGGTCATTCCAACCCATTCGCATGCAGCGGTTCTTCACGCGTGTCTTTGTGGGCATCGGCCAGAAGAAAGAAGAAAGTGAACGCTAGCACGATCGCAAGAAGATTGACAGGGAGGAGGCATTCTGGGGCATCTACTCACCATTTTCCAGGCATGGAGATCCCAACGCAAACATGTCCAGGCATTTGGAGGGCGGATGTCTGACGTCAATCCGGGACCTTCGTCGCTGGATCCATCACACAGGGTAAGTAGGTCTGACCCTGGTCTTGTTTTGCAGAAAACTTTTTTAGCATAGCAAGGCTGCGCAAGCAATCACAGCCCTGCTATGCTAATGTAGCAAGGGCCAGTGTATTTGTGCAGTCACTGGCCCTGCTACTAGCATGCACATCCCTCCTTACCTGGGATGGTTCGGCACCGTCCCATGGGGCCGGATGTAGCACTGGCTTCGGACAGCACTGGGGACCGGGCCTGGTCTGGTCTCCACCTGCTCGGCTGGTTGCAGAGTTCGGCAGCGGGCGCGGGGGCGGCGGTGAATTGCCACCGCCGCTCCACGTGGGTGATGGCGGCGGGCCTGCATCCTCCGGGACTCAGACCCCGCCAATCACAGCGCGGCTTTTTGAATTTGGGGCCAATCAGGAGTGGCGGCGGCATAGCCCCGCCCCCTGATACTGGCTGATATTAACCAGCGCCGGGCGTGAGGGCTCTGTTCGTCAGAGGGGAAGAAGCAGAGAGGAGCTCCTGAAGATTGAAGATGGAAGACGGTGCCGGAAGTCCTGGAGGGCTGCGGTAGTTGCAAAAGAGCTGAGACACGTCGCCGCCCGCCGGGTGAAGTACAAAGAGCCGACGCCCGCTGGTGAAGATGTCCGAAGCCCTGGGACAGCGGTGTGCAATGCAAAAGAGCTTGCACTGACCACCGCTTCCCAGGTGAAGACTCCTGGAAGCCCGAAGGTGGTGGGAGCCATCCCGCCTACGGCGAAGACAACGCAGTGGGCGTGGCCGGACCAGGCTTGGTCCAGCCGCGGCCCTTAGGACGGGTAAGTCCAGGTGGTGCCCCCCTCCCCCTAGACCACAGGGATTCGAGCACTAGGCCCGTGGGGCAAAACAGGTACTAGGCCTGAGGCACCATAGGCGGGCACTAGGCCCGTGGGCAATACGGGCGCTAGGCCCAATGGGAGGTGACGTTGGGCCACCAGGTTTATGGAATGGCCCCCAATGGCGACAGTAGGCCAGGGCAAGAAGGGCAATAGGCCCGCACTACTGTACAGGGTTAGGTAGGTGGCAGTGGCGGTTCTTGCCACGGGCAAGCGGTACTTTTGCCCGGGGCGCCGCCTTCTGGAGGGCGCCGGCGCCATCCGGAGGGCACCGCACCAGGGCAAGATCCGCCACTGTGCCCCCCGTAGTGCCCTGCTGTGCCCCCCCGCTTTGAACTGAACCAGACGCGTAGCGTATAGTTTCCCTTCATGGAGAGGACCTTAGTTGTGCGGTGCGCGATGACGTCATCGCGCACCGCACAGCAAAGGTCCTCTCCATGAAGGGAAACTAGACGCTACGGTCTAGTTTCCCTTCGTCTAGAGGACCTTTGCTGTGCGATGTGCGATGACGTCATCGCGCACCGCACAGCATAGTGGCACAGACACTAGGGGTCATAATTGACCTCTAGTGTCTATGCTGTTCTATGGGAGAGACGTAATAACGTCTCTCCCATAGATCAAAGAGAACAGAAGAGAGGAGGAGAGGAGAAGAGCGGCGCCGCCGGCGGAGGGGGTCTGGATCAGGAACGGGGATGGTAAGTATACTTTTTATTTATTTTTATTTTTTCTTTCAGCGCGCTGACCACGCCCCCAATCGAAGCCACGCCCCCATATTTTGCCCGGGGCGCCACAAATCATAGAACCGGCCCTGGTAGGTGGGCAGCAGGCCCAATAGCAAGTCCCCCAGATAGGCAACAATAAGCCGGGGCACCCAGGACAAGGAAGCCCAAAACTATTGTGTGTACGGTAAGTCAGCGCTAGGCCGCAGGTTGTATAAGTCGGCACTACGCCACAGGTGTGGTGAGTCGGCGCTAGGCCGTGGTATCTCTTGATCCGGCGCTAGGCCGCAGGTTATATAAGTCGGCACTATGCCGCAGGTGTGGTAAGTCGGCGCTAGGCCGTGGTATCTCTTGATCCAGCGCTAGGCCGCATGTGGCACAAGTCGGCGTTACGTCGCAGGGGCAATAAGTTCTCAGTCGTCCTCACAGCCAGGCCCCCATGGAAGGTAGGTTGTCGGACGCTACGCGCTGGTGAGTATCACAAGGTGGAAACAGTATAAACGTATTGTGTCATAACCTCTACATAAATGTCTCTCAGTCATATCGAGTAGGCAGTGTCACGTCCCATGGGCTGTATTGGGTGTCTATCACAGGAGCAAGGAAGAAGGGAGGAATCCGAGGATACAGCTGGTGAGCAGAATTGTGTTTCGTGTGTTGTCTGTGGTGTATGTTGCCCCTTTCCCCACCTCCCCTTTGGGTGTTTTCGTTCAGGGTCGCGCCTGATGCTTCGCACCACTACGGGAGCACCCAGTCTTAGGCTGCAAGTGCCAATGATGACCATTCATTGAGCCCAGTGTAGGCCACCCCTGCGTAGTGTGTCCCCCATTCTTTTCAGGTCACCCCAGGAAGTTCTTCTCCATGTCTGGGCGTGTGCCAGTATCGTCTGAGTTGCTTTGATGGACTGAAGGTGGAGGACGGGAGGCGTGAGGTACGTAAGCCTGGTAAGTGAGTGCGTCGCTCTTTTCTGCAGGGCCCCACCCTCGTACCTCTTACACTAAAATACACTCCCCCATAGGCGGCGTCTAGTTGATTGCATGAGCAGCAAAAAGTTGCTTTGTGCGATCAACTCGGAATGACCACTTAAGTACACAGCTCTATCACTCTAAATGGTAAATTCTCTATTATAACAATCCATGTGGACCACCGACAGTAGAACACTGACTGTGCCTCACTTCTGGATGTTGGTTTGTTGATTTATTAGTTTTACATATTATATAATTTTTCTGATTTTTTGGGGAATAATCATTAATCCTATCTATGATGTGGTTTCGCTAAATATACTATTATAATGTGTAATAATATGATCTGCTGGTCAGATTTGCTGTACTTTTATTTCAGTATGTTCCTGCTAACCAACCAGTAAATAATTGGGGGAGTTGACAATTAACACTCTGGTTATTCAGAATATTGACTTTCTATTTATTTAAAAAAAATAAAACATTTATAAAAAAAAATAAACATTCATTAACGCCATGATTACACTCCCTGCTATATTTAGATGCCACTGGAGAGAACCTAGGAAAATTAGACTTCTGGCTGCGAATGACTCGTAGCGGCTAAATGGGGGGGGGGGGGGGGGGGGGGGGTCACAGGAGTGATGGCAAACTAATTATCTAGCTAATAGATGTGACTATAGTATAGACCCAGTTGCTGCTACTAGTAGTGTGGGACTTTGCTGCCGCAATATGTGAAAGGGGACTCTAACTGCCGCAATGTGTGATATGGACTCTGCCTGCTGTAATGTGTGAAAGGGGAATCTTCCTGCCGCAATGTGTGATAGAGACTCTGCTGCCGCAATATGTGAAAGGGGACTCTGTTGCCACAATGTGTGATAGGGACTCTAGAAACATAGCAAAAAAATATTACAGCGCACAGGAATTGTTGATTTTTATAATTTATTAAAAGATTTTCTAAACAGAATCTATATTGAATAATCCACAACCACCAGTCGATATTATAATATATGGTAAAGACAGCAAATCAGATGAATTCGACTAAAAATAATATCTCCTATATAATAGCCCTATTCTGTGACCTTGTGATTCATTTGCTAACGCTGGGCGGAGTCACAATACTGGGCGGAGTTAGTCAAATGAGTCACAGAGATCTGGCCAAATCTACAGGAGACTAGGAGCAGAAGCAGATAGCATGGGCATTGGGCATGGCACAGGCAGGGGTGCAGACCTCCCAGCTTTCTGCAGGAGCTTTCTCCAGGCAGAAGGAGGGAAACACACTCTGCGAAAAGGGGGCGTGGCTTCACGGGAGGGTCCCCGTTTTCGTCAGTGAGGGGGCATGCCCAGCGCTCTGTGAGCTGCTGGCATGCTCCCAGGGGCTGATTATGAGTCCGGGGGGCCCAGGGCACTTGTGACAGGGGAGCCCTATCTCATTGCTGTGCCTGCTGTGGGTTGGGGGCGTGGCCTAATCGCGCCCGCGCGACCACGCCCCCTTATGCAAATTCCGATTTTTATTTTTTTAATGGAATTTTGGCCCCTCAGCTAGGGCTAAAGCCAGAGGAGGTGGTCGCCCCCCCCCTACAAACCCGCACAGGGAGAAGAAAGCAGGGAGACTGCTGCCTCCCTGCAACACCACAGACCTGCCAACACGCAGCAGCGTGTGCTGACTGTAGCACAATGCTGCCGCTGTTGCTGGCAGGACGGGGGGGGGAGCTTCTGAGCTGGGACAGAGCTACTCCAGCCAGGGGGCCCCCTAAAACTGTGGGGCCAACGTTGCGTATCCCCTGCCCCCCCCCTTAATCCGGCTCTGCTGCTGGAACCCCCCCATTAATCCTTACCCCCGATGCCCCCTCTCCCTCTGTCTCCACTATTCACCGCTGCTCTGCTAAGCAGAACAGCGAGTACAGGAGCTTTCCAACTGCCCCCCCCCCCACCGCCGGACACTGCGACCCGTGGGTGGGACAGCTGGACAGACCCCAAAAAATGGGACTGTCCCGCGAAAATCGGGACATTTGGGAGGTATGGGGGTGTGTGAGGGGTATGTCATACAGACAGACGGGCACCGGCTCACTGTGTGCTTGACCCCCCACATCGGCATACTCAGCAGGGTCTCTCTGGTGCGGAGGAGCGTCACTTTCTGGCACACTCCACGCTTCTTAGCTGCAGTTTAGTGGGGCACCTGCTGCTGTGCAGGTTCCATACTGCCTCTGTTATCTCCAGCCCCGGCAACCCCACCGCTAGCTGCAGCACTGCCACCCGCAGTGGAGTGTGCCCAGCTCATTCACACACTTTAGCTGGCGGGTAGCGCTGCAGAAATCCGAGCTGCTTGCAGGCTCTGACCCACTCCTCCCTCCAGCCGCAGCGTCTCCTGGGAGCTAACCAGTCACTCCCAGTCTCCCCTTACCACAGTGCCCGGAAGCCGTGAGGTCCGCGCCACGTGCATGCTATGACCCCCTCCTCCCTCCAGCCGCAGCATCTCCTGGGGGCTAACCAGTCATTTCCAGTCTCACCTTACCACAGTGCCCGGCAGCTGCGCGAGGTCTGCGGTGTGTGACTGAGGAGGGGGGGAGGGATGTGGACGGGCAGAGAAAGCAGGACTCCAGCCTGAGAGAGTCAGCCATGCCAAGTCTCCAGCAGCAGCAGATCCCAACAGGTTGGAGTGGAACAGCAGCAGCCAGCAGCAGTGACTCCGGTAAGACACATCTGTCTGTCACCACTGTTTTGTCCATAATACCAATCTCTCCCGTGCCCTGTGTTCTGTCATGTCCCTGTCACCCCTGGCCTTGCCCTGCCACCCTTATCCTGGCCCTTTCACCCTTATCCTGGCCCTTTCACCCTTATCCTGGCAACCCTGTACTGACCCTGTCACCTCTGTCCTGGCCCTGTTACTGCATACCCTCCAACTACCTTTTATGGCATGTACAGTACCCGCAGCGCCTCCAGACCTCTCCCCAATGCACCACACCTCCGCACCTTCCCCTCCACCACATGCGGCACTCCACCCCTCCCCCACATGCTGTGCCTCCAGACCCCCTACACCACCCGTGGCTCCCACTCCTCCACCCCTTCACCACCCACAGCACCTCCAGGCCCCTTCCACCATTCACCCCCCTTATACGTCTCCCCCCACACCTGCCCCCCTCCACCCGCAGCATCTGCAGACACCCTCCTCCATCAGCGGTCCCCCCCTCACCCACCCCTCCCCCACCAATGGCACCCCCGCACCTGCCCCTCCACCACCTGCAGCACCTCCGGACCTCATTTCCCATCCGCCGCAACACCCGTACCTGCCCCTACCCTACCCATGGTGCCTGCGGTCCCCTACCCAACCCCCGGCACTCCCGTCCCTTCCCATCCCACAGCACCTCCGGAACCCTTCACCCATCCACAACATCCCCACACCTGTCCCTCTCCCACCCGTGGCACCCCTGCCCCTCCCCCACCTGCAGTGCCTCCGGACCCCTCCCCCATCTGCATCCCCCACTCCTCTGCCCCTCCCCCACGCACAGCACCTCCCGAACCTTCCCCATCCGGGCCCCACCCCCACTTCTGCCTCCCCTCCACCCGCAGCATCTACAGACACCATCCGCAGTCCCCCCCGCACCCGCTACATTCTGTACATCGTGCCCTGCAGGTGCTGTTCACGCCGTCGCAAGGGGCTGCGCCTCCTTCACCATCGCACGCCCTTTCATTGTGCAATATTTAACCACTAACAAAGGAATGCAGGTAATACTCCATATAATACAAATATTGAACCCCAGAAATGCATGCAAGGGTTAAGGGGGCGTAGCCCCTTGCGACGGTGTGAAGAGCGCCCGTAGGGCGCGATGAAGCACCTAGTATTATATTAATAAAATATTCAAAGCTTCATTTCTAAAAACACATAATAGCAATATTAGCTTCCCTAATCCTATAATTAAATGGTTAAGGAAATTTTGAGAAGAGAAAAAGAATCGGACTTGAATAGGTGCACTCCGTCCCTCACAATTTTATTGTTTAAAATACACTTTATTGAGTTTTTTAAAATTAGGTATGAACATACCACCTATATCTGGAAGCCTGTAGGGCTCTGTATATTAAAAACTATTCAGCCTCAAGGGCTGAGTAAAGCGGAGTATCAAAGAAAAATGATAAAAAGAAAAATGTGACCAAAGTAATGTGAAAAAAACTAATGTGTAAATAAACAAAACATTAAAATTATTATCTGTATCCCGTTCTATCCTGTGGATATATTTAATGAAGGACTTGTTCTGATAATGAGTTTCAAGCTCTTGCTGTAAAGGCTTTTAGTGCCAATTGTTTGCATATAGAGTGTTAGAAAGATACATTTGTCTCCATGTTTGCTTAAATGGCTAATCTGTGAAAACATGTATCAAAAGATGTAACATATCATAGGGAGTTTAACTCTCCTATATTAGCACTGAAGCGAGCCATGCGAGGGGACGCGGTGCACTAATTTGGGATCCCGGTCACTCTACGAAGAAAACGACACACACACACAAAAAAATCCTCATGTCGACATTTAGACCTGTCGACCTAGCACATGTCGACCTAGAAACCCTGTCGACCTTCCATCCATGTCGACCTAGTGACTGTCGACCTATAGTGGTCGACCTAAACATTGTCGACCTAGACACTGTCGATTTGATGAACCACACCCTTTTTATGCACGTTCCCCTCTTTAACAATTTATTATCATTGGCTCACATAAAAGGTTGGCTCGATAATTTTTAAACACTTTTAAATGCATATGTGAACTGATATACAATTTTGAAAGACTTTATGAATCAGTCATTCTGGTATGAGTGGGCGTCCCCACTAGTGCCAGAGACGTCGGAACTGCATTCACTGATAATGTCTTAATAATAAATGCTCCAGTTGCTATCACCCCCAATGATTATGGTGGTGTAATGCCGAATGGATTGTAATTTCAGCTTGTCACAATTGCAGAAAAAGTCTAAGTAATAATTCTATCCTAGAACGGGTACAGTGCTACCCATGCGCATTCCGCTTTTCTAAAGCTTCTTCAGGGCTATAGTGATGGGCGCCCGCCGTCCCTGCCGGCTTTTAGAGGAGCAATGACCAATGGGAGGTGAATTTCCTATTGCTACTCCAATCGGAGAGTACAACCATACAATTCAAAAATCCTGTCCGTTGGAATCAATTTCTGACGTGTCCGAGGACGTCATTCGATATCAGAGCCTCACACCATTATCTATCGTGCCGGGTCCCGTACCGCATTATACCTTTCCCGGTCCCGGAATCTATATGTTCATGCTACCCCCGAATCATTAAGGGTCTAATGCTGCTGTGATGTCCATTCTCATTTAATCCTAATTTATACTGATCTTATGTTTAAATATGTTGTTGAAAAGTAAATAATTCTAAAAAAAATGATTATGTGTCCATTTATTTACAGATTAGTCATTATTATCTATTGTACTCCTTCATACCTGTGTGCGTGCATATTGTTATATATATATATTGAAAGAAATTGGTAATGTTAATTCTCTGTATGAGTGGAGATAATAGTAAACCTTAGAATTGACTATTGATAAATATATTGAAAGTGTTAAATTGAATGTGATAAGTGAGAAAAATAGGTGTATACATTTTTTTTAAATAAAAATATAAATAAATAAAATTATTTACAAATGATTAAAGTGTAAACTCACGTATTAGTGTTTATATGTGAGATAACCAGGTGCTATAATTGATGTTCATAAGTTCTAACGCTCAAAGATTAAATAAATTGATAAGCATGAATTTACAAGTACAATGCAAATAAATAGTGAAGTGAACTGTGCCCAATATAATTAAAAAGGGGGAAGTGCTTAAAATTGTGAAGATGTGAAAATTAAAAAAATATAGTGTACACTGATTAATGGATTATCCAATATATAATATATTAAGTTGTCCTTTTATACAATAAGTTGGTAGCTTTGCGCAGTCCATAAATAATGTCAGTGTCATAACGGTACTGTTTTAGACCCTTATGTTAGATCTAATTTTTTGTATATATATTTTAGTGTATTGGCAGCTATAGACCCTAGGTTAATTTATTATGTGGTTCTGGTACTCATAAAAAGACCAGAGGGACCCCAATGGATGATGAGTACCAATAAAAGAATACTTTATGTATACTCCCAATGGAGTCCAGGTAGGTCATAAATATACTGTATGTCACAAATGTATACAACTATTTAAGTAAGTAATCCCTATAAACTGCAAAGCAGAGAATGGGAATTCAGAACATTTTACCCAACGGAGAACATGAATTGAATGGATTCGGTAAGTATTGGTAAGTATTTGTGTCGAAAAGATTTAATGAATATTGGTCAGTGTGCATAAAATTATACAACATCCCAGTGTTCTTTAATGATCTGCTAATAATCCAAAGATGTGGACATGGTCCCCCCAAATAACATACTGGATCAAATATGTCTGGTCCTATTATAATTCAGGTGTTCATATTATTTCCGCTAGTTGTCAGGTCTCCTCTAGGGTCCAGTATTCACATCAATAAATTAAATTGTCAAAAAGTCCTCATCTGGATTTGATGAATATTAGTAAGTATTGGTAAGTATTCGGGTTGAATAAGTTTAGAAAATGTAAATGAATATGTGCGAGAGTGTATAGAAACCCAGTGTTCCCGAGTATCCTACTGTTATTCCAATAATATGGACATAAACCTCCCAAACACTCTGGCTCTGCACCTGCTACGTAGAATCACTGTATACAAGCATAAACCACAAGAAGGGATTAACAGCGATACAATACTTTCTTGGTTTGGACGCACATGATGAATTCAACTCCTTCATTCTTCAATTACTACACTTTGTCCTAACCAAAAATTTCTTCCTATTCAATGAAAGGTACTACCTACAAGTCCAGGGTACAGCAATGGGAAGCATGTGTGCGCCAACATACGCCAACCTGTACCTTGGATGGTGGGAGAAAGAGGTAGTATTTAGAAGCGGTAATGAGAAGTTTACAGATTATGTCATCGGACGGCACAGATTCATTGATGACACCTTGATCATATGGGAGCGTGACAAAAAAGAATTGGAGGAATTCCTGTCTATACTCAACAACGAGTTGAATCTGAGGCTAACATCGGAAATCAGCAAAACCTGTGTCACATTTCTAGATCTCACCATAACTAGGACGGAGGAGAATACATTGGTGACGGCTATTTACCGCAAAAGTACTGCGACTAACAGCATATTACACTACCGTAGCTCTCATCATCCTTCAACCCTCAGAGGGATTCCAAAGGGGGAATATGTAAGAATCAGGAGAAATTGCTCAGAGGACACCACCTATGATAAGAGAGCTGGGGAACTGAGATCAAGACTTGCGAAAAGAGGATATAAGAGCAAATTACTACAGAAAGCGTACAATTCCACCAGTACACTTGCAAGAACCACCCTTTTAACACCGAAAGAGAAGAAAGAGGATGACAGAAAAGTCAGATTTATAGGGACACATTGCAAGGAGTGGAAGGAGATAAATCAAGCTCTACAAAAACATCATCACATTCGCATGTTGGATGATGATCTGAAGAGAGAAGTTGGGGACAGAGTTGCCATCAGTTGAAGGAGGTCATCAAATCTCAATACCAAACTGGTACGAAGCCATTTCGTAAGGAATAAGAAGAAAGAACCGATCATCTACGGGTGCTTCAAATGTGGGAAATGCAAGGCACGTAATTTCATTCAGATTAAAAGGGAATACTCCAACAAATATCAGGACATCGTCAAAATTTGGCAATATATCAATTGCACAACCCAAGAGGTCATTTATTGCCTAAAATGCCCCTGTGATCTGAATTACATCGGCATGACCAAAAGACCCTTTAAAAACCGCATTCTGGAACATGCAAAAAGCATCAAAAACGCGGCAAAAGATCAAGGAAAAGTCAAACAACTGACAAGTGTAGCCAGACCCTTTTTGAAGGCACATGGAGGAGATCCTGAACAGATGAAAATCTTTGGTATGGAGAAGGTGGAATTGGGCCTGAGAGGGGGCGACATCAGCAAGGAACTACTCAAGAGAGAATCCAGACATATTTTCCTCATGGACAGTCTCACCCCCCTAGGATTAAATGAGGAGATACACTTTCCTGCCTTCTTATGAAGTGTTAGGGTCTCCTGCCCTGTGCTGCCACGTCGTCATGGCAACCGGGAGACAAGTGCTAGCGGAGTAACCTGAGCGCAGCTGATACTCCGGTTCGGGTCTTTTGCTGTGCAGTGGTTATAGGCTCTGTGCACGGCAGGGGATCCGGTGCTGGTTTTTGTGCTCACAGTCTGTGAGGTCTGAGTGGGGCGTGGACAGCACCTGCTTCATAAGGCCTCTTCTCAGGGTAAGCAGATGCTGCTGAATCTTTGTTGGTTAGTCAGTTCCTGAAAGTTAACCAGTACTGTGTAGCTTTGTATTTGTTTGTTGCTTACTGCAAATAGGCCTGGGGATTTGGTATTACACTCTGCCAATCCAGACCTAGCAGTAAGACTGGAGTCAGTAGTTTAGCTTGCTGGGGTTCTGTTACTACTCTGTGAACTTAGCAAGTTTGCGGCTGTATTCTAAGACTTGCCTGTTTAATCCTGTCTCACTGTGCTAGGTGTCAGGGGTCAGTTTAGTGGCAGTAAGCTGAACCTGTGCACTGCAAGTGAGAATTAGGATTGTGGAGACTCTCCTTGTGTCTATCATTCCATCTCTGACCAAGGAGTTTACTGCCACACCCGTTGGTAACCCTTTAGGGTTTTTGTTGTTGCCCTTAGCAACAGCATTTCGGGTTCTCTACGTATTAAAACACAACATCTTGCTTTTCCCATCTGAGAAGTTCTAATACAAGGGAGATACCCAGTTCCTTAGCCTCTGGGCTTCTCTGTTCACCTTGTGTGTATTTTGTTACCCTATCACCTTCTGTGTACGTTATGTCATATTCCCCAGTCTGTCTGTGAGTCCATTTGTTTTGCATAACAGTTCAAACACCAGTACATTCCTGCAGGCACTGGAGTGCATAACAGTTTTGACACCAGTACTTTCCTGCAGGCACTGGTGTGCATAACATATTCAGCAGCCTAATACTCCTGTTGAAATTTTGTGGGAATATGGAGCATACCCCTCAAAATACGTTGCAACAGGTGGTCGATCAGGTGCAGGTCCTGACTCGACAATTTAATGATTTGTCCATTAAAATGCACACCTCCCAGGCTGCTGGCGGAGCTCCCGCAGCAGCAGCACCTGCAGGGGTTAAGGAGCCGAAAGTAAATCTCCCGGATCGTTTTTCTGGAGATCGCTCGCAGTTCTTTTGTTTCAAGGAGAGCTGCAAGCTATACTTCCGGCTTAGGCCTCAGTCTTCTGGGTCGGAGATTCAGCGGGTGGGCATAGTGATTTCCTTGCTACAAGGAGACCCACAGGTCTGGGCATATGGGTTGCAGCCTGACTGTCCGTCGCTTAAAAGTGTTGATGCTTTTTTTACGGCACTGGGCATGTTGTATGATGACCCTGACAAGACGGCCTCAGCCGAGGCTCAGATTTCGATCCTTAAGCATGGGCGAAGGCCAGTTGAGGTTTACTGTACGGAGTTTCGGAGGTTGGCCCATGATACCCAGTGGAATGACCCAGCCCTGAGACACCAGTACCGAAGAGGTCTTTCTAACCAGATAAAGGACCAACTGGTACAATATCCCTTGCCTGATAGCCTGGATCAGCTCATGCAGTTATCCATCCGGGTGGATAGACGGCTGAGAGAGCGTAGGCTTGAAAGGGAGACTGAGATTTCCTTCCTTCCCAAGGGAACCTCAGACTCTGAGGAATTTTCCGAGGAGCCTATGCAGATTGGGGCTACCCGCCTCTCCTCGCGTGAGAAGACGCGGAGGAGACAGCAGGGGTTGTGTTTGTACTGTGGGAATAAAGCTCATGTGGTAGTATCATGCCCAGAAAAGCCGGAAAACTTCAGGGCCTGAGGGTGATGGGAAATATCCTGTCAGGCCAGAAGTCAGAATTTCCCAAGAAGACTTTTATCATTCCGGTGACCTTGAAGATCCTCGGTCAAACTGTCAAGACTGAGGCCTTTGTGGACAGTGGGGCCGACGGGGTTTTTATGGACCGCCAATTCGCCCTGAAACACTCTGTTCCCTTAGTACCCTTGGCATCGGAAATTGAGATTTGTGGGTTAAACGGGGAACCATTATCCCAAGGTAAAATTACCTCTTGCACTAGCCAGATTTCTTTGTTTATTGGAGCCACACACTCTGAAAAATTGTCCTTTTATGTGACTGTCTGTACTTTTGCCCCATTGGTGTTGGGGTTACCCTGGTTAAGGGCCCACAATCCTCAATTTGACTGGGTCTCTGGGGAGATTCTTAGTTGGGGTACTGATTGTTTCAGGAGTTGCTTGAGCCTTCCAGTCAGGCTCTCGCAGCTAAGTTTGCCAGGATTGCCAGGGTGTTATGCAGATTTTGCGGACGTGTTCTCCAAAAAAGTTGCAGAGGTACTACCTCCCCATCGCCCCTATGACTGTGCCATTGATTTGTTGCCAAATGCTAAGCTTCCCAAGAGCAGGTTGTACTCCCTGTCACGTCCTGAGACTCAGGCTATGGCAGAGTACATTCAGGAGAACTTGGCTAAGGGATTTATCAGACCTTCACAGTCTCCAGTTGGGTCGGGGTTCTTCTTCGTGGTTAAAAAGGACGGTTCGTTGCGACCCTGCATCGACTTCAGGGAATTGAACCGTATCACGATTAAAAACTCATACCCACTGCCTCTCATTTCGGTCTTGTTTGACCAGCTTCGTACTGCCACCATTTTTTCTAAGATTGACCTACGCGGTGCGTACAATCTAATCCGAATAAGAGAGGGGGATGAATGGAAGACTGCCTTTAATACCCACTCAGGGCATTATGAATATTTGGTGATGCCTTTTGGGCTCTGTAATGCCCCGGCAGTCTTCCAGGATTTCATGAATGATGTGCTCAGGGAATATTTGGATAGATTCTTAGTTGTATACTTAGATGACATCCTAATCTTCTCCCATTCCCTGGAGGAACATCGGAAGCATGTACGCTTAGTCCTCCAGAAACTCAGAGACCACCGGCTTGGGGCGAAGCTGGAGAAGTGCGAATTTGAAGTTCAGCAAATCGCATTTCTAGGATATATTATCTCCCCAGAAGGTTTCCAAATGGAGGGTTCCAAGGTACAGGCAGTCCTGGATTGGGTGCAGCCCACTAGTTTGAAGGCGCTTCAGCGTTTCCTGGGCTTTGCGAATTTTTATAGACGATTTATCGCTGGATTTTCGTCTATAGTGGCGCCCTTGGTGGCACTCACTAAGAAAGGGGCGGATGTTGCTCACTGGTCTTGTGAGGCTAAAGCGGCTTTTGCCCGTCTCAAAAGGGCATTTGTTTCGGCCAAGGTGCTGCGACACCCAGATCCAGAGCGTCCTTTTGTGGTGGAGGTGGATGCCTCTGAGATGGGTATTGGGGCAGTGCTTTCTCAGATGGGAGTGTCTGATAATCGCCTTCATCCCTGTGCTTACTTTTCCCGTAAATTTTCGCCTGCCGAGATGAATTATGACGTGGGTAACCGGGAATTGTTGGCTATTAAGGATGCACTCGAGGAGTGGAGACACTGGCTTGAGGGGGCTAAGTTTGTGGTCTCAATTCTCACTGACCATAAGAATCTGGCATATTTAGAGTCAGCAAAGCGTCTCAATGCCAGGCAGGCACGATGGGCTTTGTTTTTTGCTCGCTTTAATTTTTTGATAACATATCGCCCTGGGTCAAAAAACATCAAAGCTGATGCGCTCTCGCGGAGTTTTGCTCCAATCCAGGAGACCACCGAGGAGCCGTTGCCCATTGTTTCCCCATCATGTATTAAAGTGGGCATTACCCAGGACCTCTTATCATTAGTCCTTAGAGCACAGGAGCAGGCTCCTCCAGACCTTCCGGTAGGTCTTTTGTTTGTGCCTCCTAGGTTAAGACAGCGAGTGTTCCTGGAATTCCATGCCAAGAAGTCGGCAGGTCACCCGGGTATTGCCAGAACTCGGGAGTTGCTATCTAGGGCGGTGTGGTGGCCCTCGGTGGCTAAGGATGTGGATCAGTGGGTTCGGGCATGTGACATCTGTGCCCGAAATAAGACTCCTAGAGGGGTTCCTGTTGGCCCATTACATCCACTCTCTATCCCATCTAAGCCATGGACCCACATTTCAATGGATTTTGTGGTGGACTTGCCCAAATCCTCGGGGATGACAGCCATCTGGGTTGTCGTTGACAGGTTTTCGAAGATGGCGCACTTCGTTCCACTGGTTGGGCTGCCATCGGCCAGACGCCTGTCTGAATTATTTATGCTGCATGTTGTGCGTCTCCACGGGTTGCCACTTGATGTGGTCTCTGACCGCGGATCCCAGTTTGTGGCCAAATTCTGGAGGGCATTTTGTTCCGATCTCCAGATTTCTGTCAGCTTGTCGTCAGGCTACCATCCGCAGTCTAATGGGCAGACTGAAAGGGTGAACCAGTCCTTGGAGCAGTTCCTCAGGTGTTATGTCTCCAAGTGTCAGACTGACTGGGTTGCTCATCTGTCCATGGCGGAGTTTGCCTATAACCAGGGCCGGCAAGAGAAATCTTGGGGCCCGGTACACCAATTTCTCCGGGGCCCCCCACCCTGACTTGACTCCCCCCCCCCCCCCCCTTATAAAGCACAAAGTTGCTGTAAAAAAATTATATATATATATATATATACACACACATATACTGTATATATATATATATATATATATATATATATATATAAAATATACAGTATATATATATATATATATATATATATATGGTCCTTGTATGGGCGGCATACAAGGACCATATACACAGATGCAGATCTGAGGGGAGGGCACCGGAGCAAGGTGAACGGAAGTCCGGAGTGCCAGGGACATTTTTTGCATATACACACATTTATATAGAATAATATGGCAGTACCTTGACATAGTATACAGTATGACAGGCTGTGAGGGTGCCATCCAGGCACGTAGGGAGCAGGGTTGGACAGAGGTAGTGCTGCGGGCAGCTGCTATACGGAGCCCTGACTCACACAGTCAGTGTAGCCTGTGTTTGCTGCTCTGCTGCCCGGCTCTTCAGTGGCAGCGGCAGCAAATCGTCAGACAGGGACGGAGCGGCAGAGAGGCATGCCGCAAGCATAATGAAGGCAACAAAGCGAAGACCAACCAGACCAAGCAAGTGATGGGGCCCCCCTGAAGCTCGGGGCCCGGGAGGGTTGTCCCCTTTGACCCCCCCTGTCGCCGGGCCTGCCTATAACAACGCGGCTCACTCTGCTACAGGGATCTCTCCCTTCCTTTGTGTGTATGGGCATCATCCTAAGGCCAATTCTTTTGACCCCCTGGACTCCACGCCTGGTGGTTCCTCTGTGGTTTCGGTCCTTAGAGGTATTTGGCGGAAAGTGAAGAAAGCCCTTGTGTCTGTGTCATTAGTGACCAAAAGGGTTTTTGATAAGCGGAAAAGACCCTGCAGCTTCAAATTAGGAGACTTCGTCTGGTTGTCTACCAAGAATTTGAAGTTGAGACAGCCATCTCATAAGTTAGGCCCCCGGTTCATCGGCCCTTATAAGATCACCAGGGTTATCAATCCGGTGGCATTTCAGTTAGATCTGCCCCGTTCTTTGGGTATCAATAAAACATTTCATTGTTCCCTTTTAAAACGGGCGATTAGTAATCCTTCTTCCAGTGGAAGACCTTCCCCTCTTCTGATACGTGGCCAGAGGGAGTTTGTTGTTGAAAGGATTCTTGACTCCAAGGTGGTTCGGGGTCGGCTGTCATTTTTGGTGCACTGGAAGGGGTATGGCCCGGAGGAGCGGTCGTGGGTGCGCAGTTGTGATCTTCATGCCCCCAGACTGATACGCTCTTTCTTCTCGCAGTTCCCCGATAAACCCGGTGGTAGGGGTTCTTTGACCCCTCGTCAGAGGGGGGGTACTGTTAAGGTCTCCTGCCCTGTGCTGCCACGTCGTCATGGCAACCGGGAGACAAGTGCTAGCGGAGTAACCTGAGCGCAGCTGATACTCCGGTTCGGGTCTTTTGCTGTGCAGTGGTTATAGGCTCTGTGCACGGCAGGGGATCCGGTGCTGGTTTTTGTGCTCACAGTCTGTGAGGTCTGAGTGGGGCGTGGACAGCACCTGCTTTATAAGGCCTCTTCTCAGGGTAAGCAGATGCTGCTGAATCTTTGTTGGTTAGTCAGTTCCTGAAAGTTAACCAGTACTGTGTAGCTTTGTATTTGTTTGTTGCTTACTGCAAATAGGCCTGGGGATTTGGTATTACACTCTGCCAATCCAGACCTAGCAGTAAGACTGGAGTCAGTCGTTTAGCTTGCTGGGGTTCTGTTACTACTCTGTGAACTTAGCAAGTTTGCGGCTGTATTCTAAGACTTGCCTGTTTAATCCTGTCTCACTGTGCTAGGTGTCAGGGGTCAGTTTAGTGGCAGTAAGCTGAACCTGTGCACTGCAAGTGAGAATTAGGATTGTGGAGACTCTCCTTGTGTCTATCATTCCATCTCTGACCAAGGAGTTTACTGCCACACCCGTTGGTAACCCTTTAGGGTTTTGCTGTTGCCCTTAGCAACAGCATTTCGGGTTCTCTACGTATTAAAACACAACATCTTGCTTTTCCCATCTGAGAAGTTCTAATACAAGGGAGATACCCAGTTCCTTAGCCTCTGGGCTTCTCTGTTCACTTTGTGTGTATTTTGTTACCCTATCACCTTCTGTGTACGTTATGTCATATTCCCCAGTCTGTCTGTGAGTCCATTTGTTTTGCATAACAGTTCAAACACCAGTACATTCCTGCAGGCACTGGAGTGCATAACAGTTTTGACACCAGTACTTTCCTGCAGGCACTGGTGTGCATAACATGAAGTATATGAGCAATCATTTTCTTCTCCCACAATACATTGTTCAATACTGTTCAATGGTCAGGAGTCATCATCACCTCTCCCATTAGATTTACTCTGAAATAGAATGTATTGAATACTAATACCCAGAACCTGGAAGTCTAGATCAGATTAGGGTACCCAAGTAGAGCATCCCAAAGTATCACCACCACCACAGGTGGTAATATGAACACATGGACTATAACAGGATCAGATATCCTGTCCAGAGTGTTTGGGAGGTCTATGTCCATATTATTGGAATAACAGTAGGACACTCGGGAACACTGGGAATCTATACACTCTCGCACATATTCATTTACATTTTCTAAACTTATTCAACCAGAATACTTACCAATACTTACTAATATTCATCAAATCCAGATGAGGGATTTTTGACAATTTAATTTATTGATGTGAATACTGTACCCTAGAGGAGACCTGACAACTAGCGGAAATAATATGAACACCTGAATTATAATAGAACCAGACATATTAATAAGTATGGGGGATTATAAATGATCTCACCCCTGAATTTCTGATCTCCTGTGTCTGGTCCTCCCCTGGCGCTTTCAGCCTTTTGTTGCAGTCATTACTGGAGGGACCTTCAGATGTAACTTTCAGGCATCTGTATAGGTGAGGGAGTCCAAACAGCTCCAATCAAGTGGTGCAGAAATGAAATATATTGTTTTTTTTTAAATTCAGGGGTGAGATTATTTATATTCCCCCATACTTATCTGGCCAGATATTACAACGCTGTGTAAAAAGAGACTTTTCAGGATATACCGAACTGAATGTGATCACACATCTGCAGCTAAGATTGAATGCTGTAGAGAGGACTGTGTTTAAACAGCGCTAGCCCCTGAACAGCTAGGGTGGGCTGAACTGACACCTATTGGATACAGGGGCAGATGTATTAACCTGGAGATGGCATAAGGAAGTGATAAACCAGTGAAAAATGCAAGGTGATACACGCACCAGCCAATCAGCTCCTAACTGTTAATTTACATATTGGAGCTGATTGGTTGATGCGTGTATCACCTTCCATTTATCACTGGTTTATCACTTACTTATGCCTTCTCCAGGTTAATACATCTGCCCCACAGTGTATTAAATAAATGACAAACATTCCTGCAGCTGAAGAGAACTGTTGCCAACTTCTTACTGTTAAACAATTTAAATGAGAGGAACTGGTAACAAATAATTACAGTGTCTCCTCATTGATTTAAGTCACAGCAAGGTACAAGAATCTCTTCTTATTAACAAAGACATACTGCTGTGAGTAAGCTGGTTTAAACAAAATCATATAATTATAGGATTAGGGAAGCTAATATTGCTATTATGTGCTTTTAGAAATGAAGCTTTGAATATTTTACTAATATAATATATTATTTTTAGTCGAATTCATCTGATTTGCTGTCTTTACCATATATTATAATATCGACTGGTGGTTGTGGATTATTCGATATAGATTCTGTTTAGAAAATCTTTTAATAAATTATAAACATCAACAATTCCTGTGCGCTGTAATACTTTTATGCTATGTTTCTTGTGCCAACTTTAAGGGTCGAGTAACCCCTTCATTACTGGCTGTACAGGACTTGTTTTGGGGTTAAGCGCTTAATTTTCTGTGTGTGTTTATTCTTTGATAGGGACTCTGCCTGCCGCAATGTGTGATAGGGACTCTTCCTGCCGCAATGTGTGAGACTCTGCCTGCCACAATGTGTGATAGGGACTCTGCCTGCCACAATGTGTGATGGGGCTCTACCTGGCACAATATGTAAAAGGGGACTCTGTTGCCACAATGTGTGATAGGGACTCTGCCTGCCGCAATGTGTGATAGAGACTCTGCCTGCCGCAATGTGTGATGGGGCTCTACCTGGCACAATATGTAAAAGGGGACTCTGCCTGCCGCAATGTGTGATAGGGACTCTTCCTGCCGCAATGTGTGAGACTCTGCCTGCCGCAATGTGTGATAGGGACTCTGCCTGCCACAATGTGTGATGGGGCTCTACCTGGCACAATATGTAAAAGGGGACTCTGTTGCCACAATGTGTGATAGGGACTCTGCCTGCCGCAATGTGTGATAGAGACTCTGCCTGCCGCAATGTGTGATGGGGCTCTACCTGGCACAATATGTAAAAGGGGACTCTGTTGCCGCAATGTGTGATAGGGACTATGCCTGCCGCAATGTGTGATAGAGACTCTGCCTGCCGCAATGTGTGATGGGGCTCTACCTGGCACAATATGTAAAAGGGGACTCTGTTGCCGCAATGTGTGATAGGGACTATGCCTGCCGCAATGTGTGATAGAGACTCTGCCTGCCGCAATGTGTGATGGGGCTCTACCTGGCACAATATGTAAAAGGGGATCTTCCTAGTTTGTATAAGGGGTACTACTGTGTGGTGTATTGTGAATTGGTACTATTCTGCGGCCACATCCCTTCCCGTGGTGCTGGGGGGGGGGGGGGGGGCGGCCAATATCATTGTGACTAGTGGCAGCCTGACCCCTAAATCCGACTCTGTCGAGGGCCTGCTGCATGGAGAAGGGGGGCCCGCTGTGCTGAGGCCGATACTTAATTTGCATAGGGCCACAGCATATTATAAGGAATAGGTCCCAGTCTGTGCGATATTTCCTTTTCCATAATTAGGGTCACCACCCAGGCAGGGATTACAAGCCATTTGGATTCCGGGTAGTCTGGCGGATTTCTGGACTGCTCAGAATCTAAATGGCTTGTAATCCCTGGATCTGTAGTCAGAGATAACGGGTGGTTGACTTATGGATAAGTGATGGGTCCATCCATGAATGTGATGCCACAAAGTCAATTTTCTGTCTTTATTAGAGTGGAAAGAAAACAGTAGAGATGAGCGGGTTCGGTTTCTCTGAATCCGAACCCGCCGAACTTCAGCTTTTTTTACACGGGGCCGAGCAGGCTCGGATCCTCCCGCCTTGCTCGGTTAACCCGAGCGCGCCCGAACGTCATCATCCCGCTGTCGGATTCTCGCGAGGCTCGGATTCTATCGCGAGACTCGGATTCTATATAAGGAGCCGCGCATCGCCACCATTTTTCACACGTGCATTGAGATTGATAGGGAGAGGACGTGGCTGGCGTCCTCTCCGTTTAGAGTGACTAATAGTACTAGAGAGAGAGAGAGACACAAATTTTGGGGAGCATAATATAGGAGGAGTACTACTTGCTGCTGATAGTGTGACCAGTGGCAGTGACCAGTGCCACCAGTTTAATGAATCCGTTCTCTGCCTGAAAAAAAACGATACACAGTGTGACACAGTCACACATACCATATCTGTGCTCAGCCCAGTGTGCTGCATCATATACTGTATATCATTATCTGACTGCTGAGTGCTCACTGCTCACACAGCTTAATTGTGGGGGAGACTGGGGAGCAGTTATAGCAGGAGTACATATTTTAAGTACAGTGCACACTTTTGCTGCCAGAGTGCCACTGCCAGTGTGACTGACCAGTGACCACTAGTATTGTGATTGTCTGCTGACCACCAGTATATTGTGATTGTCTGCTTGAAAAAGTTAAACACTCGTCGTGTGGTGTTTTTATAAACGCATTCTGCAGACAGTGTCCAGCAGGTCCGTCATTACATAATATATACCTGTCCGGCTGCAGTACTAGTGTGATATATATATATATATATTTTAATTTTATCTCATTATCATCCAGTCTATATTAGCAGCAGACACAGTACGGTAGTCCACGGCTGTAGCTACCTCTGTGTCGGCAGTCGCTCGTCCATCCATAATTGTATACCACCTACCCGTGGTTTATTTTTTTTTTCTATCTTCTTGATACTAGTAGCTTACTTTAGGAGTCTGCAGTGCTGAGTCTGACAGACAGTGTCCAGCAGGTCCGTCATTACATAATATATACCTGTCCGGCTGCAGTACTAGTGTGATATATATATATTTTTTAATTTTATCTCATTATCATCCAGTCTATATTAGCAGCAGACACAGTACGGTAGTCCACGGCTGTAGCTACCTCTGTGTCGGCAGTCGCTCGTCCATCCATAATTGTATACCACCTACCCGTGGTTTATTTATTTTTTCTATCTTCTTGATACTAGTAGCTTACTTTAGGAGTCTGCAGTGCTGACAGACAGTGTCCAGCAGGTCCGTCATTACATAATATATACCTGTCCGGCTGCAGTACTAGTGTGATATATATATATATATATATATTTTAATTTTATCTCATTATCATCCAGTCTATATTAGCAGCAGACGCAGTACGGTAGTCCACGGCTGTAGCTACCTCTGTGTCGGCAGTCGCTCGTCCATCCATAATTGTATACCACCTACCCGTGGTTTATTTTTTTTTTCTATCTTCTTGATACTAGTAGCTTACTTTAGGAGTCTGCAGTGCTGACAGACAGTGTCCAGCAGGTCCGTCATTACATAATATATACCTGTCCGGCTGCAGTACTAGTGTGATATATATATATATATATTTTAATTTTATCTCATTATCATCCAGTCTATATTAGCAGCAGACACAGTACGGTAGTCCACGGCTGTAGCTACCTCTGTGTCGGCAGTCGCTCGTCCATCCATAATTGTATACCACCTACCCGTGTTTTTTTTTTTTTTTTCTATCTTCTTGATACTAGTAGCTTACTTTAGGAGTCTGCAGTGCTGACAGACAGTGTCCAGCAGGTCCGTCATTACATAATATATACCTGTCCGGCTGCAGTACTAGTGTGATATATATATATATATATTTTAATTTTATCTCATTATCATCCAGTCTATATAAGCAGCAGACACAGTACGGTAGTCCACGGCTGTAGCTACCTCTGTGTCGGCAGTCGCTCGTCCATCCATAAGTATACTAGTATCCATCCATCTCCATTGTTTACCTGAGGTGCCTTTTAGTTGTGCCTATTAAAATATGGAGAACAAAAATGTTGAGGTTCCAAAATTAGGGAAAGATCAAGATCGACTTCCACCTCGTGCTGAAGCTGCTGCCACTAGTCATGGCCGAGACGATGAAATGCCAGCAACGTCGTCTGCCAAGGCCGATGCCCAATGTCATAATACAGAGCATGTAAAATCCAAAACACCAAATATCAGTAAAAAAAGGACTCAAAAATCTAAAATAAAATTGTCGGAGGAGAAGCGTAAACTTGCCAATATGCCATTTACCACACGGAGTGGCAAGGAACGGCTGAGGCCCTGGCCTATGTTCATGGCTAGTGGTTCAGCTTCACATGAGGATGGAAGCACTCAGCCTCTCGCTAGAAAAATGAAAAGACTCAAGCTGGCAAAAGCACCGCAAAGAACTGTGCGTTCTTCGAAATCCCAAATCCACAAGGAGAGTCCAATTGTGTCGGTTGCGATGCCTGACCTTCCCAACACTGGACGTGAAGAGCATGCGCCTTCCACCATTTGCACGCCCCCTGCAAGTGCTGGAAGGAGCACCCGCAGTCCAGTTCCTGATAGTCAGATTGAAGATGTCAGTGTTGAAGTACACCAGGATGAGAAGGATATGGATGTTGCTGGCGCTGGGGAGGAAATTGACAAGGAGGATTCTGATGGTGAGGTGGTTTGTTTAAGTCAGGCACCCGGGGAGACACCTGTTGTCCGTGGGAGGAATATGGCCGTTGACATGCCTGGTGAAAATACCAAAAAAATCAGCTCTTCGGTGTGGAAGTATTTCAACAGAAATGCGGACAACATTTGTCAAGCCGTGTGTTGCCTTTGTCAAGCTGTAATAAGTTAGGGGTAAGGACGTTAACCATCTCGGAACATCCTCCCTTATACGTCACCTGCAGCGCATTCATAATAAGTCAGTGACAAGTTCAAAAACTTTGGGCGACAGCGGAAGCAGTCCACTGACCAGTAAATCCCTTCCTCTTGTAACCAAGCTCACGCAAACCACCCCACCAACTCCCTCAGTGTCAATTTCCTCCTTCCCCAGGAATGCCAATATTCCTGCAGGCCATGTCACTGGTAATTCTGACGAGTCCTCTCCTGCCTGGGATTCCTCCGATGCATCCTTGCGTGTAACGCCTACTGCTGCTGGCGCTGCTGTTGTTGCTGCTGGGAATCGATGGTCATCCCAGAGGGGAAGTCGTAAGCCCACTTTTACTACTTCCACCAAGCAATTGACTGTCCAACAGTCCTTTGCGAGGAAGATGAAATATCACAGCAGTCATCTTGTTGCAAAGCGGATAACTGAGGCCTTGACAACTATGTTGGTGTTAGACGTGCGTCCGGTATCCGCCGTTAGTTCACAGGGAACTAGACAATTTCTTGAGGTAGTGTGCCCCCGTTACCAAATACCATCTAGGTTCCACTTCTCTAGGCAGGCGATACCGAGAATGTACACGGACGTCAGAAAAAGACTCACCAGTGTCCTAAAAAATGCAGTTGTACCCAATGTCCACTTAACCACGGACATGTGGACAAGTGGAGCAGGGCAGGGTCAGGACTATATGACTGTGACAGCCCACTGGGTAGATGTATGGACTCCCGCCGCAAGAACAGCAGCGGCGGCACCAGTAGCAGCATCTCGCAAACGCCAACTCTTTCCTAGGCAGGCTATGCTTTGTATCACCGGTTTCCAGAATACGCACACAGCTGAAAACCTCTTACGGCAACTGAGGAAGATCATCGCGGAATGGCTTACCCCAATTGGACTCTCCTGTGGATTTGTGGCATCGGACAACGACAGCAATATTGTGTGTGCATTAAATATGGGCAAATTCCAGCACGTCCCATGTTTTGCACATACCTTGAATTTGGTGGTGCAGAATTTTTTAAAAAACGACAGGGGCGTGCAAGAGATGCTGTCGGTGGCCAGAAGGTTTGCGGGACACTTTCGGCGTACAGGCACCACGTACAGAAGACTGGAGCAACACCAAAAACGCCTGAACCTGCCCTGCCATCATCTGAAGCAAGAAGTGGTAACGAGGTGGAATTCAACCCTATATATGCTTCAGAGGTTGGAGGAGCAGCAAAAGGCCATTCAAGCCTATACAATTCAGCACGATATAGGAGGTGGAGTGCACCTGTCTCAAGCACAGTGGAGAATGATTTCAACGTTGTGCAAGGTTCTGCTGCCCTTTGAACTTGCCACAAGTGAAGTCCGTTCATACACTGCCAGCCTGAGTCAGGTCATTCCCCTCATCAGGCTTTTGCAGAAGAAGCTGGAGACATTGAAGGAGGAGCTAACACGGAGCGATTCCGCTAGGCATGTGGGACTTGTGGATGGAGCCCTTAATTTGCTTAACAAGGATTCACGGGTGGTCAATCTGTTGAAATTAGATCACTACATTTTGGCCACCGTGCTCGATCCTAGATTTAAAACCTACCTTGGATCTCTCTTTCCGGCAGACACAAGTCTGCTGGGGTTCAAAGACCTGCTGGTGAGAAAATTGTCAAGTCAAGCGGAACGCGACCTGTCAACATCTCCTCCTTCACATTCTCCCGCAACTGGGGGTGCGAGGAAAAGGCTCAGAATTCCGAGCCCACCCACTGGCGGTGATGCAGGGCAGTCTGGAGCGACTGCTGATGCTGACATCTGGTCCGGACTGAAGGACCTGACAACGATTACGGACATGTCGTCTACTGTCACTGCATATGATTCTCTCCCCATTGAAAGAATGGTGGAGGATTATATGAGTGACCGCATCCAAGTAGGCACGTCAGACAGTCCGTACTTATACTGGCAGGAAAAAGAGGCAATTTGGAGGCCCTTGCACAAACTGGCTTTATTCTACCTAAGTTGCCCTCCCACAAGTGTGTACTCCGAAAGAGTGTTTAGTGCCGCCGCTCACCTTGTCAGCAATCGGCGTACGAGGTTACTTCCAGAAAATGTGGAGAAGATGATGTTCATTAAAATGAATTATAATCAATTCCTCCGTGGAGACATTGACCAGCAGCAATTGCCTCCACAAAGTACACAGGGAGCTGAGATGGTGGATTCCAGTGGGGACGAATTGATAATCTGTGAGGAGGGGGATGTACACGGTGATATATCGGAGGATGATGATGAGGTGGACATCTTGCCTCTGTAGAGCCAGTTTGTGCAAGGAGAGATTAATTGCTTCTTTTTTGGTGGGGGTCCAAACCAACCCATCATTTCAGTCACAGTCGTGTGGCAGACCCTGTCACTGAAATGATGGGTTGGTTAAAGTGTGCATGTCCTGTTTATACAACATAAGGGTGGGTGGGAGGGCCCAAGGACAATTCCATCTTGCACCTCTTTTTTCTTTAATTTTTCTTTGCGTCATGTGCTGTTTGGGGAGTATTTTTTGGAAGGGCCATCCTGCGTGACACTGCAGTGCCACTCCTAGATGGGCCAGGTGTTTGTGTCGGCCACTAGGGTCGCTTATCTTACTCACACAGCTACCTCATTGCGCCTCTTTTTTTCTTTGCGTCATGTGCTGTTTGGGGAGTGTGTTTTGGAAGGGCCATCCTGCGTGACACTGCAGTGCCACTCCTAGATGGGCCAGGTGTTTGTGTCGGCCACTTGGGTCGCTTATCTTAGTCACACAGCTACCTCATTGCGCCTCTTTTTTTCTTTGCGTCATGTGCTGTTTGGGGAGTGTTTTTTGGAAGGGCCATCCTGCGTGACACTGCAGTGCCACTCCTAGATGGGCCAGGTGTTTGTGTCGGCCACTACGGTCGCTTATCTTACTCACACAGCTACCTCATTGCGCCTCTTTTTTTCTTTGCGTCATGTGCTGTTTGGGGAGTGTTTTTTGGAAGGGCCATCCTGCGTGACACTGCAGTGCCACTCCTAGATGGGCCAGGTGTTTGTGTCGGCCACTAGGGTCGCTTATCTTACTCACACAGCTACCTCATTGCGCCTCTTTTTTTCTTTGCGTCATGTGCTGTTTGGGGAGTGTTTTTTGGAAGGGCCATCCTGCGTGACACTGCAGTGCCACTCCTAGATGGGCTAGGTGTTTGTGTCGGCCACTAGGGTCGCTTATCTTACTCACACAGCTACCTCATTGCGCCTCTTTTTTTCTTTGCGTCATGGGCTGTTTGGGGAGTGTTTTTTGGAAGGGCCATCTTGCGTGACACTGCAGTGCCACTCCTAGATGGGCCAGGTGTTTGTGTCGGCCACTAGGGTCGCTTATCTTACTCACACAGCTACCTCATTGCGCCTCTTTTTTTCTTTGCGTCATGTGCTGTTTGGGGAGTGTTTTTTGGAAGGGCCATCCTGCGTGACACTGCAGTGCCACTCCTAGATGGGCTAGGTGTTTGTGTCGGCCACTAGGGTCGCTTATCTTACTCACACAGCTACCTCATTGCGCCTCTTTTTTTCTTTGCGTCATGGGCTGTTTGGGGAGTGTTTTTTGGAAGGGCCATCCTGCGTGACACTGCAGTGCCACTCCTAGATGGGCCAGGTGTTTGTGTCGGCCACTTGGGTTACTTATCTTAGTCACACAGCTACCTCATTGCGCCTCTTTTTTTCTTTGCGTCATGTGCTGTTTGGGGAGTGTTTTTTGGAAGGGCCATCCTGCGTGACACTGCAGTGCCACTCCTAGATGGGCCAGGTGTTTGTGTCGGCCACTAGGGTCGCTTATCTTACTCACACAGCTACCTCATTGCGCCTCTTTTTTTCTTTGCGTCATGTGCTGTTTGGGGAGTGTTTTTTGGAAGGGCCATCCTGCGTGACACTGCAGTGCCACTCCTAGATGGGCTAGGTGTTTGTGTCGGCCACTAGGGTCGCTTATCTTACTCACACAGCTACCTCATTGCGCCTCTTTTTTTCTTTGCGTCATGGGCTGTTTGGGGAGTGTTTTTTGGAAGGGCCATCCTGCGTGACACTGCAGTGCCACTCCTAGATGGGCCAGGTGTTTGTGTCGGCCACTTGGGTTGCTTATCTTAGTCACACAGCTACCTCATTGCGCCTCTTTTTTTCTTTGCGTCATGTGCTGTTTGGGGAGTGTTTTTTGGAAGGGCCATCCTGCGTGACACTGCAGTGCCACTCCTAGATGGGCCAGGTGTTTGTGTCGGCCACTAGGGTCGCTTATCTTACTCACACAGCTACCTCATTGCGCCTCTTTTTTTCTTTGCGTCATGTGCTGTTTGGGGAGTGTTTTTTGGAAGGGCCATCCTGCGTGACACTGCAGTGCCACTCCTAGATGGGCCAGGTGTTTGTGTCGGCCACTAGGGTCGCTTATCTTACTCACACAGCTACCTCATTGCGCCTCTTTTTTTCTTTGCGTCATGTGCTGTTTGGGGAGTGTTTTTTGGAAGGGCCATCCTGCGTGACACTGCAGTGCCACTCCTAGATGGGCCAGGTGTTTGTATCGGCCACTAGGGTCGCTTATCTTACTCACACAGCTACCTCATTGCGCCTCTTTTTTTCTTTGCGTCATGTGCTGTTTGGGGAGTGTTTTTTGGAAGGGCCATCCTGCGTGACACTGCAGTGCCACTCCTAGATGGGCCAGGTGTTTGTGTCGGCCACTAGGGTCGCTTAGCTTAGTCATCCAGCGACCTCGGTGCAATTTTTAGGACTAAAAATAATATTGTGAGGTGTGAGGTATTCAGAATAGACTGAAAATGAGTGGAAATTATGGTTTTTGAGGTTAATAATACTTTGGGATCAAAATGACCCCCAAATTCTATGATTTAAGCTGTTTTTTAGTGTTTTTTGAAAAAAACACCCGAATCCAAAACACACCCGAATCCGACAAAAAAAATTCGGTGAGGTTTTGCCAAAACGCGGTCGAACCCAAAACACGGCCGCGGAACCGAACACAAAACCAAAACACAAAACCCGAAAAATTTCAAGTGCACATCTCTAGAAAACAGGTCAAAGTCCGAAAATAAAAAGTTTGCACTACGGTTTTGGTCACACCTCCTCATTAAACACCCTGTCTGGGAATCTGAAAATAAAAAGGTGGTGATCCTATCCATATTTTTTTTTCCTCTGTCACAAAAAATCTGAAAAATGTCAATAAAGACAGTTTGGTCAAATAAAACCCCAACATTCTAATGTTTCACAGCAGAAATTGGGAGTCGTTACTGACTTGGGGCCTGATTCATGTTTGTATGTAAAGCAAAAAAAACAAGCAAATAACTTTGTGTCTCAAACAAATCATGTTGCCATGCGGGGGGGGGGGGGGGGGGGGGGAGAACCCCGGTGGGCCCCACCGTATGAGGGCCCTCCTCCTCCACTAGGGATCAGGTTCCAAACTGTGCATTTTTAAATATACATATGTTACATTATACTGCACAAAACCGTGGCATGTTTTCTGCAGTGCATTGCTGTCCTGGTACATTATAATGCATGCACTAGCAATATTTACTATATATTTTTATTAAAAAGCCCAGATTATGCACTTTCTAATGGTTACCCAAGCATCTATGGCATACTTACCTACTTTTCTAATCTCCTCTCTCCGGAAGAGTGCCCACTCTTCCGGGGCTGTGGGGGGACTACCCAAGAATCCGGGTGTCTCCCGTAGAATCCAGGAGAGTGGTCAAGTATGCTCTATGGAGTCTGGCCACGCCCCTTCTGGAGGCTGATCATACCCCTAAGTATGGGCCGCTATCATTGCAATCATCCGGTGGGCCCTTCATGCCCCAGTCCAACACTGTTTAGTTTTACACTGCAATTTCGATTTTAGTTTGAACACACCACTCCAAAATGTAAATCTCTCTGCACATGTTACATCTGCCCCACCTGCAGTGCAAACATGGTTTTGCCCAGTTGCTTGCTTTTTTTATATCTTTTCTTACAAGCATGAATCATGCCCTCGGCTGCAATAAGGCTGTGTACATATACTAGCGTTACCTAGACATGTATGTACAACTGGCCTATTGGAGCCATCTAGTGGCCAAATCATTCAACAGCACAATTCAGGTGATTTCACTGCATTCTTCTTCTTCCTCCTCCTCCTCTTCTTCTTATGATTATTATTTTTTTATTATTATTATTATTATTATTATTATTATTATTATTATTACTACAGGAGGGGATTAGTCGGAGGACCTACTGAGTTGCTTCTAAGACTGTGAGTGTGGCAGAACTGCAGTGCAGCTAATGGTCCTGATTCAGATGTGGTCCCCAGTAAAACATTGTGTGCAAGCGCCCAATAGTTTTCTACTGTGCATGTTTTCATGATGCACTGCGCATGTGTCCTGATGCTTACCGATGGGGGACACATATTGGAATTGCATGGAGATCCATGCAATTTCAAAAGCCATTCCAGGGCAGTGACAGGGGGTGGTGGCTAATGGCAGGGGGCTTGCGGTGTCATGGACTACAGTACATTGAAACAGAGCCGGCCCTAACTAATATGATGCCCTAGGCAAGATTTTGGCTGGTGCCCCCTAGCACCGCCGCTAGTTCTGCAGGAGATGCCTGGCATGAGTCAGCTGGCAGCTCTGCTAATGTCGGGCGCCTTTTGTTTATGAAAATGCATCTCATTTGCATTACTTTGTGGCTAGGATGCACAAGCAGCTTCTGCTGATTAAAATGATATGCAGCATGCCTATATTCTGTGTGCGACTGCAGCTGTATCTGCATACAAAATGCTACATTATAGTGATTTCCAGGAATACGCTGTAACGTATGCAGATACAGCCACAGTCACACACAGAATATAGGCATGCCGCATATCATTTTAATCAGCAGGAGCTGCTGGTGCCCATAAGCATACCAAATGCCCTAGGCATTTGCCTAGTTTGCCTATGCCTCTGCATTGAAAGACACAGTTCCTCTGGTACCAGTAGCAATGTTCTGACGGACATTATGAGCAACCATAGGCCGATAGTGCATCCGATTTATGATGGATGGAGAGTCGGATTCACGCTGCGACCGATGGGAATCTCAATAAGATGCCCATCGGCTGTGTCCTTAGCATAAAAATGCAATAGCGGCTGTGACTTTGTCCCATCTGCTTCTGCAAATGCGCCCATTTCTGAATCACCTCCAGTGTCACTAGAGGATTAACTCACTAAACCCAAGACCAGACTATCAGAGATGAAGAGAACAGGACATTTGTGATGGCAGATTCCAGGGAACTCCTATGCTAAGGTCCTACTTGACTACTCTCCCGGAAGTTGTGGAAGACTTGCAATTCTTTAGGCCAGTCTCCTGTACTCCTGTAAGAGTAGGTGGATCACTTGTTTCCTAATGAAGTGGGCAGGATAGGGAGATAGGTAATGGCGCTCTGTAGAGTTCCAACCAAAGATGTGTGTACATTATATAATATGATAATACACTTACAGTAGACCAAATCACTTGTGTTGTGATGAAGGTACTGTAATCCTCTCTTCCTCCTCCTCCTCCCAGAAATGGTTACACTTGTACATACAGAGAGAGAAAAAAACATCGACTCATGGTACAGTATGTCTTAAACAATATTTTGGGCACCCTGGTTATTGTTTGGAATCTATTAGAGTGGTAAAGGATGTAGATAAGAAATAACGATCCCTCTAAAGTGACAGCGTACCAAACTCACAATGGAGTATCACAGATATTCTACTTTGAAGAAGACCCCACGTGAGGTTGAAACGTATTGGCAGAGAGTGCATGGGCTCTTGCTATTTGTTCCAGCCAATTCACATCTCCCTAGTGGTAGGTCCCTGGCCAGCCTTCATCAGGGATGTGCAGTGATGTAAATGGCTCAGGAGGCACTGGCTAGTACCAAAGCCAGATTTACACACAATATATTAGCCAAAGGGTTCATGTGGGCATTGTGCAAAGGTGTACCAGTAGTAGGAAATTTGGTGAGTTTTGATCAGGGATGTGCAGATAAGATAGGCAGAGGGGAGGGGGGGGAGGGAGCACTGCCTCACCTGCAATAGACTTTTTACTCCAGGGTTTTGACTATAAAAATGATTAGAATAATATAAAGAACATATTTCTAACATATTCTTTGGTTTTTTTTCATATACTTTATACAGTCAAAACTCTGGCACAAATATTAGTATGTCAGGAAGGTCTCTTCCTCATCTGCCTCACCCCACCGCACGTCACTGGCCCTTCATGCCACACAGGGACACAGGAGGAAGACAGGATTACAGTACCTTCATCACAACACAAGTGATTTGGTCTAAGGGGGGAATTCAGTGGATATCGCCTCCCAATCTTGCATCTAAAGTGACAGGTGATCGCAGGGGGGTTATTAAATTGATGCCTCTTATCGCACTATCATGCCCATTAGTGTCGGGTTTAGCCGTGTAAAGCAGCTAAACCCGACTAAACTAATGCCGCACGGCATACATAGAGAAGGGGGCTGGCAGAGCGGCTCTACCTCCCGGCACTCTGCTCGGCCAACCGACATACAGAGACAGGGTATCCAGTCTATAGATCTACACTAAAAAGGTCTACAGTGATTAGATTGACCACTAATGGTCAACATGCATTAGGTCCACAGTGTCAAAAGGTTGACGGTCAAAAGGTTGACGCATGTTTTTTATGGTTTTATAAATTTTGCTGCATTTTCTATCCATGTCACAAACTATCACCTTTAGTAACCTTGTGGCAAGCAAAGCAGGGAAGCATTTCTAAAAATTGGGGTAAAAACTGTTCAAAAACACAAAACACCCACATTTTTTGTCAACCTTTTGACCCTGACGACCTTTTGATTGTTGACCTTTTACTGTCGACCTAATGACAGTCTATCTTTTTAATGTCTATTTTCTGTATCAGAACCCGAGAAACGGGGGCTTGCCACGAGACCAGGCCCCCTGTGGCTCATAGCATGTCCCCTTGTCGTGTACAGTATAATGCCAGGGTTCTTTTGGAGCCCCAGTCCGTCCCTGCACTGACACTACCTGCCTAATGATGACACTTCAGATATTTTTAATAGATTGCATTTTTTATTTTTGTATAAGCATTCTGTTGCATTTGTTACTTTATGGAAGATTTGACTTGTTAAAATGTCAATTTAAAATGTATAATAATAATAATAATAATAATTGCAGTGCAAATCTGATGCAGCATCTCCGACCATCAAACCTCTTTTCAGGCTGTCCACTGGTACTTTTACTAAAAGAACTTGCATACAGTAGGTGCCCTACATAGTGCGATGCCCGGATATTGCAGCATGAGGCATGTAAATGACTGCTAGACTTACAGAGACTTTTACTAAGCCTTGGATGGAGATAAAGTGGACGGAGATAAAGTATCAGCCAGTCACCTCATAACTGCCACGTTACAGGCCGAGGGCCAGATGTATTAACCTGTAGAAGGCATAAGGAAGTGATAAACCAGTGATATGTTCAAGGTGATAAAGGCACCAGCCAATCAGTTCCAATATGTAAATTTAACAGTTAGGATCTGATTGGCTGGTGCATTTATCGCCTTGCACATATCACTGGTTTATCACTTCCTTATGCCTCCTCCAGGTTAATACATCTGCCCCTGTGTTTGAAAAATGTCAGTTATGAGCTGATTGGTTGGTACTTTATCTCCACCCAAGGTTTAGTAAATAGACCCCTTAATACTACCCCACTGTCATTTACAAGCTCCGTTCATTTTACATTTGCAATTTAGACCAATTACTTCTGGGAAAAGAACATACATGAATGAGCTATCTGCATGTTACCATTTCTGATAACTGCTAATCTTTTGACTCCAGGATCTCAGTGCCATCGCTTGTATGTTGCTTTTGAATTCATTGGGAACTTATTAACCAACAGGTCTTCCCCACAGTCAAAACTATGTCATTATTATTCTTTTCATGCACCCCCAAAAAGTATGAATACATCCATACAGTACAGTATGTAAACCTTCCTAATGCTTCCCCATTGAGAAACACCTGCAGTCCAGCTATGTATCAGATAGTCAGTCTAGCTTCCCCATAAAACAACGTTTTATGATTGTGCTGCCAGAACAGGTTGAACCTGACATGAATTGTGACTTACGCAGAGTTCTACAGAGCCACACACAGCCAGCGAAAGCAACTTGTAAGACTGGGGAAAGCAAGCTACAGAGGATGTTTATATTCAGAAGAAAATGATGGCAGAATGTTAAGCTGGAATTTCTTTTTTTTTAATGAATAATAAGGTACTGTACTATACTGTATTATTTATTATTATATACATTTTATGCTACATTTATCAAAGGATCCCTGAGTCATTTTTTTACAGCAATAACTTAAGGATTTTAATTTTATTGTATTTATTTATTATACTAATTTCTATTTATGTTAGTGTCTGATCCCACCTCACCCACCTCTTCCCATTACATGGTCTTTGTACCACCCTTGTCGGTTCTATATCCTACAGGTACAGGTTTATGCTCTGCCTTTATCTTGTGTTTATACTGCTTGAAGGTCCTGTACTTAGTCTAAGTGCTTGTATAATGATTTACATACGTCGCTGCAGACTTTGGTGGCACCCTATACATAAAGCCTCACAATGCTTATGCGTAATGGTTATTTTCAAATAAAGAGAAATGTATCAGGGTTATTTATGATCAGATTGCACTTTTATCCAAAATGCCAGTTAGGAGCTGATTGGTTGGTACTTTATCTCCACCCAAGGTTTAGTAAATAGACCCCTTAATACTACCCCACTGTCTTTTACAAGCTCCGTTCCTTTTACATTTGCAATTTAGACCAATTACTTCTGGGAAAAGAACATACATGAATGAGCAATCTGCATGTTACCATTTCTGATAACTGCTAATCTTTTGACTCCAGGATCTCAGTGCCATCGCTTGTATGTTGCAATGACATTTGAGGGTCCTGGAATGATGTAACATGTTTTGACCTTTGCTTCCTATCACTGGTTATTGCTGTAAATACTGTACGTTAGGGATATACTGTAATAAATAAATTTTATCTCTGCATTGTGAGAATACCTTTAGTGAGTGCACCGTTCATATATTATGTATATTTTGAAACCCAAAGCAATGTACTGTATTCAATGATATAGTTTATTTTGGACTAAGGCTTGGCCACTGGCTGTCTCTATATAAATAAAGAACTAGACAGCTATGTTGCTCGAAATCAAGCAAAAAAAGCTACTGTGTGTTCTGCAAGGCGTTCATATAAAGTTTACTGTATCCCGAAAGTTTACTATATACCAAAAGTCAAAACAAACAGGGTGAAGGTGCACTGAGGCCCCTCCCGTCTCCCCACTAATATAAAGTTAGTAATTTAGTATAATTTGCACCTGCTGCAAACCATTAAAAACCAAGTATTGCTGCTTGGTCTAGCTAAAAACATGGAAAACAGATTATGGCAACGCTGGGAAATTAAATGGAATTACACCTGTTCTCAAGGAAGAATTTGATTAGCTTCTCTTTTATAGAATACACAACATTTATTACAAACAATACAAATAGTCTCTTTGAAAAGGAGCTAAGGGCCTAATTCAGACCTAATCGCTGTTGTGCAAAATTGCACAGCGGTGATTATTGAATGAGTGCACATGCGTATGCACCGCAATGCGCAGGCGCAAGCCCCAACAGCGACAGAATGGTGCAAAAATTTAAATCGCTAGACGTATGCAAGGTGATTGACAGGAAGAAGACTTTTGTGGGTGGTAATTGGACATTTTCTGGGAGTGTCAGGAAAAGCGCAGGTGTTCCCAAGCATTTTCAGTGAGGGTGTGTGACGTCAGCTCCGTCCCCGATCAGCCTATTCTCATCGCACTGGAGGAGTAAGTCTTGGGCTGCGCACAGACTAGAAAAATCATTAGATGGTGAGTGAGTTGCGAACGGATTTGCAGATGTCCGCTGTCTGGTGCAGTTTTCGCACGGCGTACACATGCATTCGCACACTTGCACGGGGCGGGTGTTCACTCTATGGGCAGCGGCTATCTGATCGCAGACCTCTGCAATAGGAGCAATCAGGTCTGAATTAGGCACTAAAACCCCTTGCTGTAAATTGAATTTAAACAATACACATACTGTACATATGCAGCAGCATATTTATTGCACATAAAACTTAAAGATACAATGGGTTTTTTGTTTTTTTAAAGTATTAACTTATGGCCAGGAGCTTTAAAAACAATACTAAGGATCCTTCATTTGATTTAAGTGTGCCGGATGTAATGACGCCAGACTTCAGCGGCCATGCGGAATGCCGGCCGAAATTGGACTTTTTTTTAAAGGGGCGATCACTTACAAGGCAAAATCATGCCTTGTAAGTGATTGCCACTTTAAAAAAAAAAAGTCAGAGTTCGGCCGGCATCCCGTACGGCCACCGAAGTCTGGCGTCATTATATCTGTTCCTATGTACCTAGAAGCTCACCAATGGTTTTTAGTTTGTATCACTTAACTCACCACCGGGTTGGAAAAGTCTTTTGTATATTCAGAGTTAGCAGTGGCAGTATAGCAGAGGCGCCACGAGGTGTGGGGCACAAACTGGATCAACATGCTCACGGCTGCACCTAAAGGGGCATGGTTGTATAAAGAGGGGCGTGGCCTCGAGGGGATCCCGAGATCATCACTCTGGAACATGCCATGCTGGGCTGTACTGAGCTGCCCCCGGAGACTGTCTTCCTGCGCTGTCGGCTCCTCATCAATGACAGGAGCCCGGTGCTGTAGGAGACTGTCTCACCTGTCTCCTGTCACTGCGGAGTAGTCGGCATTTTGGTTTCACCCCCTCTGAGCGTGACACCTGGGTGCGGGCTGCACCCCCCTTGTGATGCCACTGCCGTATAGGTATTGCAGCACTGACAGGCTCCGTTGCTTATTGTTAGTGGCAATTGATTTGTAAAAAACCCCGCAGCGCTTGCTTTCCAAATATAGCTGTTAAATCGGCTTCGCCACCTGTTATCTAGTGGATATTTGCAGATGGACTCCAGTCAGGGCCGAACTGCCATCTGGTAAATACCAGAAGTGCCGATGGGCTGGTGGGCCGGTCCTGTTGTGGAAGATCCCCCGCCCCTCTGCCCGTCTCCATGGAAATGGAGGCGTGCTGTGAGTCCACGCCCCCTTGACTTGTGGCATGCCTCCGTCACTAGTGTCCGCGCGCCCTCTTTAACAGCGCGCGCGCCCCTGTCATGTGCATTTCTCCCCCCAGTCCGTCTCTGGTGGTGAATAAAAGTGGTTTCTGCTGGTAGTGGCAATAAAATAAATTCACAGCACGGCTAATGGTACATACTGTACTTGTAGAATACTTATCTAGCTAAATATTAAGCTCTAAACACCATGTACTTGCTTGACACATGAAAAATTAAAAGTTTACTATTTACACAGTAATTTGTTGGCTGTGCAAAAAATATTCATATTACATGGGCACTACGTGTAACTACATTAAAAGGAGATTTATGGTAGACTTACCATTGTTAAATCTCTTTTTGCGAGGTACATTGGTTCCACAGGGAAACATCGGGGGTGTAGAGATGGATCTTGATCCAGGTGGCCAACAGGCTAAAGCTTTAGACTGTCCCAGGATGCATTGGGGCCTCCTCTATAATTCCGCCTCCAGGCACTGTGAGCTCAGTTTCGTTAACCAATCCAATGCGGGAGCAGGTAAAAGAGAAGGTAGATGTTAGTCACATAGAACCAAGTTCTCACGACAGGAGAAGGGACTAGCAGCTAATGCCATAAAAACCCATAGAAGCTAGGTGCGTCAGGGTGGGCGCCCTGTGGAACCAATGTACCTTGCAGAAAGAGATTTAACAATGGTAAGTCTACCATAAATCTCCTTTTCTGCAGTGGGCTACATTGGTTTCCACAGGGAAACATCGGGGGTGTCCTAAAGCAGTTCCTCAAGGGAGGGGATGCGCCGTTGTGGGTATGAGAACCCGGTGTCCAAAGGAAGTATCCTGTGAGGTGGAAGTATCGAAGGCATAGAACCTAATGAATGTGTTCACTGAGCACCACGTAGCCGCCTTGCAAATTGTTCAGCGGACGCGCCTCGGCGGCCCGCCCAAGAAGGTCCCACAGACCGAGTAGAATGCGCTTTAATAGCAGCAAGAGCTGGGAGACCAGCCTGTGCATAGGCATGTGCAATCACCATTCTAATCCATCTGGCCAAGGTCTGCTTATTTCCAGGCAATCCACGTTTGTGAAAACCAAAAAGTACAAAAAGGGTATCTGACCTCCTGATAGAGGCAGTCCTCTCCACGTATATACAGAGAGCATGTACCACATCCAAAGACCGCTCTTTGAAAGACAAACCAGAAGAGATGAGAGCCGGAACCACAATCTCTTGGTTAAGGTGAAAAGATGACACTACCTTAGGTAAATAACCCGGGCGAGTTCTGAGAACCGCCCGGTCACGGTGAAATATCAGAAAGGGTGGACGACAGGACAAAGCGCCTAGGTCTGACACCCCTCTAGCAGAGGCGATAGCCAGTAGGAACAGGACCTTGACCATAAGCCATTTAAGGTCCACTGACTCAAGAGGTTCAAATGGAGACACTTGCAGGGCATTCAGATCAACAGACAGATCCCATGGAGCCACAGGGGGGACATAGGGAGGCTGAATCCGTAAAACACCCTGAGTGAAAGTATGAATGTCAGGAATAGACGCAATTTTTCTCTGAAACCACACCAAGGCAGAGATATGAACTTTGAGGGAGGCCAGACGAAGGCCGAAATCCATGCCTTGTTGTAGAAAAGCCAGAAGTCTGGAAGTACTGAATTTGTAAGCATCGTAATTCTTAGCAGCACACAAGGTGAAGTAAGAAATCCAGACCCTATAATAAATCCTAGCAGAAGCCGGTTTACGGGCCTTTAGCATAGTTTGGATTACCGCCTCAGAAAATCCTTTGGCCCTCAGGAGGGAAGCTTCAAGAGCCACGCCATCAAAGCCAGTCTGGCCAGGTCCGGGTAGACATAAGGGCCCGAATGAGGAGGTCTGGGCGTTGAGGAAGTAGAAGAGGACGCTCTCTCGAAAGACCCTGCAGGTCTGAGAACCAATGCTGTCTTGGCCACGCTGGAGCGACTAGAAGTAGTATTCCTCCTTCTTGTTTGAACTTCCACAGTACCCTGGGCAGGAGTGACACAGGAGGGAACACGTATGGCAGCCGAAAATTCCATGGAATTGCCAGTGTGTCCACGAACGCTGCTTGAGGATCCCTGGTTCTTGATCTGAAGACAGGAACTTTGTGATTGTGTATAGACACCATCAGGTCTACATCTGGTAGGCCCCACTTGTCCACTAGGAGTTGAAAGACTTCCTGATGAAGACTCCATTCTCCGGCGTGCACGTCCTGACGACTGAGAAAATCCGCTTTCCAGTTGAGGACTCCTAGAATGAATGGGTGGTCTTCAGTTTGCCACCTGTCGGGATCCCGGCGCACAGTATACTGGCGCCAGAATCCCGACACCCGGCATACCGACACCTTTTCTCCCTTTTGGGGGTCCACGACCCCCCTGGAGGGAGAATAGATAGCGTGGCACACGTAGCACGCCACCGTGCCTTCAAGGGGTTCATTTGCGCTTGCCCTATTGTTGGTATGCTGGCGATCGGGATTCTGGCGCTGGTATGCTGGCCAACGGGAGCATGGCTGCTGGCATACCATACTACACCTGAATGAACACTGCCGATATTGCTGGCAGATGGCGTTCCGCCCAACAAAGGATTTTTGACACTTCCATCATTGCCATGTGGCTTCGAGTGCCGCATTGATGGTTTATGTACGCCACCGTGGTGGCGTTGTCTGACCGTACTTTAACGGTCTGTTCTGTATCAGGGCAGGGCGAGAGACAAAGCATTGAACACTGCCCGCAATTCCAGACTGTTTATCGGGAGGAGTGATTCCTCCATGGTCCACCGACCCTGGAAAGAGTGTTGCTCCAGCACCACGCCCCAATCCCTCAGGCTGGTGTCCATAGTCAGTAGGACCTAGTTGGCTATCCAGAAGGAACTGCCCCAGCTCAACTGCTGGTCCTGTAGCCACCAGGTCAGCGACAGATGAACTGGAGTCAAGGAGATCATGTGAGACCTGATCCCACTTGGAAAGGATTAACCTCTGCAGAGGGCAGGAATGAAATTGAGCGTACTCTACCATGTCAAACACCGACATCATGAAGCCTAGTACTTGCATCGCTGAGTGTATCGACACTCTTGGGCAAGAGATGAAGTACCTGATCCTGTCCAGAAGTTTCAGGACCTTCTCTGGAGACAGAAACAGCCGTTGACTGTGTGTGTTTAGCAGTGCACCCAGGTGCCCCATACTCCGAGCAGGGACCAGCGAGAACTTCTTCCAGTTGATGAGCCACCCGTGGGCTTGTAGGAAGTCTATAGTCAGTTGTAGATGACTGAGGGGGTCATCGTGGGAGTTTGCCAGAATCAGCAAGTCGTCCAGATATGGCACGATCCTGACTCCCTGGTGACGGAGATGAGCCATCATCACGGCCATAACCACGGTGAAGATCTGAGGGGCCATGGCCAGTCCAAACGGCAGAGCCTGGAATTGATAGTGAAGGTTGCCAATAGCAAACCGCAGATATTGCTGATGCGATATGGCAATAGGTATATGCAGGTAAGCATCTTGTATATCCAGGGATACCATATAATCTCCAGGTTCCATAGCCAGTACAATTGAGCGCAGTGTTTCCATACAGAGCTTGGACGCTCTCACAAACTTGTTCAGTGATTTGAGGTTGAGTATAGGCCGGAAAGACCCATTGGGTTTCGGGACGAGAAACAGGGTCAAGTAGTATCCTCTGCCCCTCTGGGACAGAGGTACTGGCACTACCACTCCTGTATCCAGGAGGGAACGCACAACCAGATGTAGAGCTTGCACCTTCAACAGATCCGAAGGGATAACCGTTGTGCAGAACTGGCGAGGGGGTCATCTCTTGAAAAAGATTGTTAGAGACAACTTCTTGCACCCATGCATCTGAAGTGGTCTTTAACCAGACCTGGGTGAATCGCAGAAGTTGGCCTCCCACCCTGGGGTCGCCCAGGGTGAGGCCCGTCCCGTCATGCAACAGGCTTGTCGTGTTTAGAAGCAGGCTGACGGGCGGCACAGGATTGTTTTGTCTTGGGCTTGGTGGTTTTGGGAGCACGAGATTGTCTCGGGAATGCCTGACCTTTTGCTTTCCCTTGAGGCCGAAAGGAGCGAAAAGTGGTACCTTTTGCTTTCTGTGCATAATGATTAGTATTCGGGAGAAATGCAGTTTTAGCAGCCGCTAAGTCATAGAGATCTTCGCCAAATAGGATGTCTCCCATAAAAGGGAGTACCTCCAAGGTCTTTTTGGAGTCCATGTCCACCTTCCACGACCTTGGCCTTCGATGCCTTGGCCGCTAACACATCTCCTTCAGGGGGCGCCTCCTGTATGTAATAGGCGGTGGTGGTAATGTGAGACAGGTACTCACATTACCACCACCGTCCGTGGATTACCCACCCTTTGTGTTAGACATTTTAGTGAATGTAACCGCAGAGCGTATGTGTACGATGCAGCCAGACAGACTACAATACCTGTGAATCAATCCCCTAGTATGTGACAGCGTACACAGTACACAACACCAGCATCTAAATCTGGTACTATGTGACTGCGCACACAGTACACAACACCAGCGAATAAATCCGTTATCATGTGACTGAGTACACAGTAGAATACACTTGACGGTTTATACTGTGAAGCACTATATATGGACCCTGACGCACCTAGTCCCTTAGGGTACAGAATACAGTGATAGATATAGCTGGGATACACTGAAAGTGAAATCCACACAGCAGATACAGGCACACACAGTCACAGTGACAATGCAGACAATTATTTTAGTAAGAATAAAACTGCACTGGACTAGTATATGTATATATATAACAAACCGGATGTATATATCAGAATACTCGTACAATATATCCTGATACAGGTACACTTGTTCTTAACTAACTGTAGAATACTTAAGTGTCTGTAAAATCATGGCGCTGATGTACAGGTGAATTTATAGAGGAGACCTTGCCCTGCAGTCCCGGAGACCAGTCGCAGCTATTCATAGAAGATGGCTCCCAGCGTCTCAGTCAGGGAGTGAGGGACAGTGTGAGGCAGCTCCAGGGCGGGAACACCAGCAGTAGATGGCACCCGGAGCTGGGGGAGGGGCTACAGGTCAAGCGCCTTCTCCCCTCACCACCTGGTACTATGGAGTCTTAATAAAGAGGATATTGATATATCCGACCTGTACTCCTATGCCCTGCTGGATATAGTGGGGTTCCTGCTCTGTTACAGTGCCCATGCCAGCATCGCAGTACATCTCCTTAGACTGTGACCGGAATGCGATTTAATGGCGGGTCCCGCCTGGGGGACCCTCTTACCTCCTCCCTTCAGTAGCAGCCATGTGAACTGGGAACAGAGCCAGCAGGAGTATGCAACGCTACTGGGGAGGTGATGGAGCCGCAGCATAGAATGTCACCCTGACATGTAAGTGCTGCAGCCTTTGAAGTCTTCTAAAAGATTTTTCAGGGCTGCCCAGTGCAATGTACCCAGCTGCAGAAATATAATGTAACTTTATGCAATGAAAGTGCAGAAAATTAATATTGCAGCAATACATTTTTGCTAGTGCTGTTGCAGAACTAGGCATATTGATGGATTCCTGGTGGGTGGAGTGGTCTGGGCAATTATACACAGGGGTTAAAGTGAGCCGGAACGGGGCAGAACTGCGTTCCGTCAGTTCCACTTGGAGATGGAACGCAGTTCCGCCTCCTCTGGCTCACCTAACCCGATGTGTGCCGGCGCCGCAGGAAGATGTCAGGCGCCCGCTGAGATTCTGTTATCAGCGGGGCCCGGCTCTCCCTGCACTACTAAGCTCCTGCTTCCGGCTCCCGGCTCAGTGCGCACTATGAAGAGAGACGTCATGACATCTCTCTTATAGTGTTGCGGAGCGGAGTGAAGCGGACGCCAGGAGGATCACAGCGGGAGCGGGGATTGGTAAGTATGGGTTTTTTGGGGGTTTTTTTTTAACGTGTGACTACTACTGGGGGGCTAAACTACAGGGGCTAACTACAAGGGGGCAAGCTACTGGGGGCATTACTACATGGGGGCTAAACTACAGAGGCTAACTACAAGGGGGCAAGCTACTGGGGGCATTACTACATGGGGGCTAAACTACAGAGGCTAACTACAAGGGGGCAAGCTACTGGGGGCATTACTACATGGGGGCTAAACTACAGAGGCTAACTACAAGGGGGCAAGCTACTGGGGGCATTACTACATGGGGCAAACTACAGAAGCTAACTACAAGGGGGCAAGCTACTGGGGGCATTACTACATGGGGCAAACTACATGGGACAAATCTACAGAGGCGCATTACTACTAAGGGCATAATTACAGGGGCTCAATACTAGTGGGGGCATAACTACAGGGTCGCATTACTACTGGGGGTATAACTACAGAGGCATTACTACTGGGGGCATTACTATTGGGGGTATTACTACAGGGGCTAAACTACTGCGGGCATTACTACTTGGGGCAAGCTACTGGGGCATTACTACTGGGGACAAACTAAATGGGGCAAACCTACAGGGGCGCATTACTACTGAGGGCATAACTACAGGGGCACATTACTACTGGGGGTATAACAACAGGGGCATTACTACTGGGGCTAAACTACTGGGGGCATTACTACCTGGCGCAAACTACATGGGGCTAAACTCACGGGACGCATTACTACTGGGGGCATAACAACAGGGGCGCATTACTACTGGGAGCATAACTACAGGGGCATTACTAGGGGCAAACTACTGGGGGCAAACTACATGGGGCTAAACTACAGGGGCGCATTACTACTGGGGGCATTACTATTTGGGGCAAACTACATGGGGCTAAACTACATGGGCTGAACGACTGGGGGCATTACTACTGGGGCTAAACGACTGGGGGCATTACTACTGGCGACATTACTACTGGGGGCAATACTACACAGGGGCATTACCATTAAGGGCATTACTAATGGGGGCACTACTAATGAGGGCATTGTAAAGGGGGCACTTCATAAGGGGCATCACTCCTGGGGACATAACGGGCACTACTACTGGGAGCATTGCATAAGCAGCACCACTACTATGGGCTCTATATAAGGGGCACTACCAGTACAGTGGACATTGCATAAGGAGCACTACTACTGTGGGCATTGTAAAAGGGGCGCTACTGCTGCGGGCATTGTGTATTACAGGGTGCTACTACTGTCGGCATTATGGTGGTCTTCCGAGTTGATCACTAGCTGCATTCGTTTGCTGTGCAGCGATGAGGAAAAAAAAACGTCACTTCTGCGCATGCGTATGCTGTGCAATGCGCACGCGCAAAGTACTATTCCAACGAACGATGTAGTTTCACACAGGGTCTAGCGAAGCTTTTCAGTCACACTGCTGACCGCAGAGTGATTGACATGAAGTGGGCGTTTATGGGTGTCAACTGACCGTTTTCAGGGAGTGTTTGGAAAAACGCAGGCGTGCCAGGAAATACGCAGGCGTGGCTAGGCAAACGCAGGGCGTGTTTGTGACATTAAAACAGGATCTGAACAGTCTGAAGTGATCGCAAGCGCTGAGTAGGTTTTAAGCTACTCTGAAACTGCACAGAAAAACTTTGCACGGCTGCTAAAAACTGATAGCGCGCGATCAACTCGGAATGACCACCTATGTGTATTGGGGGTGCTACTACTGTGGGCATTATTACTATTGTGTGATCACGCCTACGGCGCACGCAATACATTTATTGCATGGACGCCAGGGAAGGGGGGGGGGGAGGGGGGAATTCCACCACCTCTCTACGACCACTTTAAGCACTGATTATGCATATAGTAGATTACAGCAGATTAAGGTGCAGAAAACGACTTTACCTGCCATGCACCATTTTGCCAATGGTTTACGTTAGAAATGTGCGGTTCGGTTTTCTTAAATACTAATAGACAGCTAGTAATGTAACTAAGTCAGGACTGAATATAACCCATCTTCCCCGTCACAAGGGAACAAACTGTAGACGCAACCCTTCCCCGCAGCCCGGCCAACAGCCACTACATACTGTACAGCATAAAGGGTGGAATGGAACTATTGCACATTTTTCTACCAACTGTACTTGTTCTGTAAGTGTGTCACTGTTTGTGAATCATTGCCCCAGGGAGAGAATCTGGTATGTGGCTTACCTTGATCATTAGGCATGCATACAGATGGAGCCCTGCTTATCTATCCCTTTAATGGGATTAATTGAACCAGTGCTGTCAGACTTAATCCCCTGCTGTAATGACTTAGGCCCTCATTCCGAGTTGTTCGCTCGCTAGCTGCTTTTAGCAGCCAGGCAAACGTTAAGCCGCCGCCCTCTGGGAGTGTATCTTATCTTAGCAGAAGTGCGACCGAAAGGATCGCAGCGCAGCTACAAAAAAAAGATTGTGCAGTTTCTGAGCATCTCCAGAACTACTCCTAGCTTGCGATCACTTCAGACTATTTAGTTCCTGTTTTGACGTCACGAACACGCCCTGCATTCGGTCAGCCACTCCTGCATTCCCCCGGCACGCCTGCGTTTGTATCTGACACGCCTGCGTTTTCCCACACACTCCCTGAAAACGGTCAGTTACCTCCCAGAATCGCCCACTTCACGTCAATCACTCTGCGGCGAGCAGTGCGACTGAAAAGCGTTGCTATACCTTGTGTAAAACTACTTCGGCTTTTGCGAAAGTACGTCGCGCATGCGCATTGCGCCACATACGCATGCGCAGAAGTGCCACTTTTTTGCCTAACCGCTGTGCTGCGAACGAAAACAGCTAGCGAACAACTCGGAATGACCACCTTAATCCCCTGCTGTATTCTACTGCAGCTGAGAACAATAGATGAAAGGTTTATACTAATAAACCTTGGTGCACCTAGGTGCAGCAGAGAAGGCTAGATGAGCGAGGCTCCATCTGTATGTCTGTAGCACTGTATTGGGGCAGACTGTAGCTTGTTACATGCTAAATATGCATCATTCATGGGCTGGCGACATTCTCTCTAAACGCCCATCATTTGGAAACCCCCATCTAGAAATCCTGCGTTTGCCCATGGACGCGCACGTGATACTCTTTGTTCGTCTGATTAATCACCTCCCAGTCACTACCCAGGAATGCACAGCACATTTGCAAGACACTGATACAAGACCTCGTCGCAATTGCTATTGCGCCTCTGGGGTGCACGCACTGTGTGACTTTTTAGTGACGGCATGTGTGGTTGAAAAACATTGGTCATTGGCATTGCATGCGACTCAGAATCAGGTTTATTGGGTGTATTTAGTTTTCAGAGATGTGCAGCCATCTTTGAGGGGATATTTACTAAACTGTGGTTTGCTGGCTGAAAACTCAAACTTGCTGCATCATGGCAAAGTCACAATCCACATGGTGTTTAGGCCAAAGCACCAGAAACAAGGCTGATTGTTTAGATGTGGTTGTGAGAGGTGGCAACACACGGAGAGCTATCTGGAAAAAATAAGAATTTACTTACCGATAATTCTGTTTCTCGTAGTCCGTAGTGGATGCTGGGGACTCCGTAAGGACCATGGGGAGTAGCGGCTCCGCAGGAGACTGGGCACAAAAGTAAAGCTTTAGAACTACCTGGTGTGCACTGGCTCCTCCCCCTATGACCCTCCTCCAAGCCTCAGTTAGGATACTGTGCCCGGACGAGCGTACACAATAAGGAAGGATTTTGAATCCCGGGTAAGACTCATACCAGCCACACCAATCACACCGTATAACTCGTGATCTAAACCCAGTTAACAGCATGATAACAGAGGAGCCTCTAGAAAAGATGGCTCACTACAGCAATAACCCGATTTTTTTGGTAACAATAACTATGTACCAGTATTGCAGACAATCCGCACTTGGGATGGGCGCCCAGCATCCACTAGGGACTACGAGAAACAGAATTATCGGTAAGTAAATTCTTATTTTCTCTAACGTCCTAAGTGGATGCTGGGGACTCCGTAAGGACCATGGGGATTATACCAAAGCTCCCAAACGGGCGGGAGAGTGCGGATGACTCTGCAGCACCAAATGAGAGAACTCCAGGTCCTCCTCAGCCAGGGTATCAATTTTGTAGAATTTTACAAACGTATTTGCTCCTGACCAAGTAGCTGCTCGGCAAAGTTGTAAAGCCGAGACCCCTCGGGCAGCCGCCCAAGATGAGCCCATCTTCCTTGTGGAGTGGGCATTTACAGATTTTTGGCTGTGGCAGGCCTGCCACAGAATGTGCAAGCTGAATTGTACTACAAATCCAACGAGCAATAGTCTGCTTAGAAGCAGGAGCACCCAGCTTGTTGGGTGCATACAGGATAAACAGCGAGTCAGATTTTCTGACTCCAGCCGTCCTGGAAACATATATTTTCAGGGCCCTGATAACGTCTAGCAACTTGGAGTCCTCCAAGTCCCTAGTAGCCGCAGGCACCACAATTGGTTGGTTCAGGTGAAACGCTGAAACCACCTTAGGGAGAAACTGAGGACGAGTCCTCAATTCCGCCCTGTCCGAATGGAAAATCAGATAAGGGCTTTTACAGGATAAAGCCGCCAATTCTGACACGCGCCTGGCCCAGGCCAGGGCCAACAGCATGACCACTTTCCATGTGAGATATTTTAACTCCACAGATTTAAGTGGTTCAAACCAATGTGACTTTTGGAACCCAAAAACTACATTGAGATCTCAAGGTGCCACTGGAGGCACAAAAAGGAGGCTGTATATGCAGTACCCCTTTTACAACGTCTGAACTTCAGGGACTGAAGCTAGTTCTTTTTGGAAGAAAATTGACAGGGCCGAAATTTGAACCTTAATGGACCCCAATTTCAGGCCCATAGACACTCCTGTTTGCAGGAAATGTAGGAATCGACCCAGTTGAATTTCCTCCGTCGGGCCTTACTGGCCTCGCACCACGCAACATATTTTCGCCAAATGCGGTGATAATGTTTTGCGGTTACATCCTTCCTGGCTTTGATCAGGATAGGGATGACTTCATCCGGAATGCCTTTTTTCCTTCAGGATCCGGCGTTCAACCGCCATGCCGTCAAACGCAGCCGCGGTAAGTCTTGGAACAGACAGGGTCCTTGCTGGAGCAGGTCCCTTCTTAGAGGTAGAGGCCACGGATCCTCCGTGAGCATCTCTTGAAGTTCCGGTTACCAAGTCCTTCTTGGCCAATCCGGAGCCACGAATATAGTGCTTACTCCTCTCCATCTTATCAATCTCAGTACCTTGGGTATGAGAGGCAGATGAGGGAACACATACACTGACTGGTACACCCACGGTGTTACCAGAGCGTCTACAGCTATTGCCTGAGGGTCCCTTGACCTGGCGCAATACCTGTCGAGTTTTTCCCAACGGTTTATAATCATGTGGAAGACTTCTGGGTGAAGTCCCCACTCTCCCGGGTGGAGGTCGTGTCTGCTGAGGAAGTCTGCTTCCCAGTTGTCCACTCCCGGAATTGCTGACAGTGCTATCACATGATTTTCCGCCCAGCGAAGAATCCTTGCAGCTTCTGCCATTGCCCTCCTGCTTCTTGTGCCACCCTGTCTGTTTACGTGGGTGACTGCCGTGATGTTGTCCGACTGGATCAACACCGGCTGACCTTGAAGCAGAGGTCTTGCTAAGCTTAGAGCATTGTAAATGGCCCTTAGCTTCAGGATATTTATGTGAAGTGATGTCTCCAGGCTTGACCATAAGCCCTGGAAATTCCTTCCCTGTGTGACTGCTCCCCAGCCTCGCAGGCTGGCATCAGTGGTCACCAGGACCCAGTCCTGAATGCCGAATCTGCGGCCCTCTAGAAGATGAGCACTCTGCAACCAACACAGGAGGGACACCCTTGTTCTTGGTGACAGGGTTATCCGCTGATGCATCTGAAGATGCGACACGGACCATTTGTCCAGCAGGTCCCACTGGAAAGTTCTTGTGTGGAATCTGCCGAATGGGATTGCTTCGTAGGAAGCCACCATTTTACCCAGAACCCTTGTGCATTGATACACTGAGACTTGGCTCGGTTTTAGGAGGTTCCTGACTAGCTCGGATAACTCCCTGGCTTTCTCCTCCGGGAGAAACACCTTTTTCTGGACTGTGTCCAGGATCATCCCTAGGAACAGAAGACGAGTCGTCGGAACCAGCTGCGATTTTGGAATATTGAGAATCCAATCGTGCTGCCGCAACACTACCTGAGATAGTGCTACACCGACCTCCAACTGTTCCCTGGATCTTACCCTTATCAGGGAATCGTCCAAGTAAGGGATAACTAAAATTCCCTTCCTTCGAAGGAATATCATCATTTCGGCCATTACCTTGGTAAAGACCCGGGGTGCCGTGGACCATCCATACGGCAGCGTCTGAACTGATAGTGACAGTTCTGTACCATAAACCTGAGGTACCCTTGGTGAGAAGGGTAAATTTGGACATGAAGGTAAGCATCCTCGATGTCCCGAGACATCATGTAGTCCCCTTCTTCCAGGTTCGCAATCACTGCTCTGAGTGACTCAATCTTGAATTTGAACCTCTGTATGTAAGTGTTCAAAGATTTTAGATTTAGAATCGGTCTCACCGAGCCGTCCGGCTTCGGTACCACAACAGTGTGGAATAATACCCCGTTCCCTGTTGCAGGAGGGGTACCTTGATTATCACCAGCTGGGAATACAGCTTGTGAATGGCTTCCAAAACTGTCTCCCTGTCAGAAGGAGACATCGGTAAAGCCGACTTTAGGAAACGGCAAGGGGGAGACGTCTCGAATTCCAATTTGTACCCCTGAGATATCACCTGAAGGATCCAGGGGTCTACTTGCGAGTGAGCCCACTGCGCGCTGAAATTCATTGAGACGGGCCCCCCACCGTGCCTGATTCTGCTTGTAAAGCCCCAGCGTCATACTGAGGGCTTGGCAGAGGCGGGAGAGGGTTTCTGTTCCTGGGAACTGGCTGATTTCTGCAGCCTTTTTCCTCTCCCTCTGTCACGGGGCAGAAATGAGGAACCTTTTGCCCGCTTGTCCACGAAAAGACTGCGCCTGATAATACGGCGTCTTCTCATGTTCCAAATGCCGTTTGAAAACCGCATCACCTGACCACTGTCGTGTCCATAACCCTCTACTGGTAGAAATGGACAACGCACTTAGACTTGATGCCAGTCGGCAAATATTCCGCTGTGCATCACGCATATATAGAAATGCATCTTTTAAATGCTCTATAGGCAAAAATATACTGTCCCTATCTAGGGTATCAATATTTTCAGTCAGGGAATCCGACCACGCCAACCCAGCACTGCACATCCAGGCTGAGGCGATTGCTGGTCGCAGTATAACACCAGTATGTGTGTAAATACATTTTAGGATACCCTCCTACTTTCTATCAGCAGGATCCTTAAGGGCGGCCATCTCAGGAGAGGGTAGAGCCCTTACAAGCGTGTGAGCGCTTTATCCACCCTAGGGGGTGTTTCCCAACGCACCCTAACCTCTGGCGGGAAAGGATATAATGCCAATAACATTTTAGAAATTATCAGTTGTTATCAGGGGAAACCCACGCATCATCACACACCTCATTTAATTTCTCAGATTCAGGAAAACTACAGGTAGTTTTTCCTCACCGAACATAATACCCCTTTTTGGTGGTACTCGTATTATCAGAAATGTGTAAAACATTTTTCATTGCCTCCATCATGTAACGTGTGGCCCTACTGGAAGTCACATTTGTCTCTTCACCGTCGACACTGGAGTCAGTATCCGTGTCGGCGTCTATATCTGCCATCTGAGGTAACGGGCGCTTTAGAGCCCCTGACGGCCTATGAGACGTCTGGACAGGCACAAGCTGAGTAGCCGGCTGTCTCATGTCAACCACTGTCTTTTATACAGAGCTGACACTGTCACGTAATTCCTTCCAACAGTTCATCCACTCAGGTGTCGACCCCCTAGGGGGTGACATCACTATTACAGGCAATCTGCTCCGTCTCCACATCATTTTTCTCCTCATACATGTCGACGCAAACGTACCGACATACAGCACACACACAGGGAATGCTCTGATAGAGGACAGGACCCCACTAGCCCTTTGGGGAGACAGAGGGAGAGTTTGCCAGCACACACCAGAGCGCTATATATATACAGGGATAACCTTATATAAGTGTTTTTCCCCTTATAGCTGCTGTATCTTTAATACTGCGCGTAATTAGTGCCCCCCCCCTCTCTTTTTTAACCCTTTCTGTAGTGTAGTGACTGCAGGGGAGAGCCAGGGAGCTTCCCTCCAACGGAGCTGTGAGGGAAAATGGTGCCAGTGTGCTGAGGAGATAGGCTCCGCCCCCTTATCGGCGGCCTTATCTCCCGTTTTTCTATGTATTCTGGCAGGGGTTAAATGCATCCATATAGCCCAGGAGCTATAGTGATGCATTTTTTTTTTTTGCCATCCAAGGTGTTTTTATTGCGTCTCAGGGCGCCCCCCCCCAGCGCCCTGCACCCTCAGTGACCGGAGTGTGAAGTGTGCTGAGAGCAATGGCGCACAGCTGCAGTGCTGTGCGCTACCTTGTTGAAGACAGGACGTCTTCTGCCGCCGATTTTCCGGACCTCTTCTGTCTTCTGGCTCTGTAAGGGGGCCGGCGGCGCGGCTCTGGGACCCATCCATGGCTGGGCCTGTGATCGTCCCTCTGGAGCTAATGTCCAGTAGCCTAAGAAGCCCAATCCACTCTGCACGCAGGTGAGTTCGCTTCTTCTCCCCTTAGTCCCTCGATGCAGTGAGCCTGTTGCCAGCAGGTCTCACTGAAAATAAAAAACCTAAAACTAAACTTTTCACTAAGCAGCTCAGGAGAGCCACCTAGTGTGCACCCTTCTCGTTCGGGCACAAAATCTTAACTGAGGCTTGGAGGAGGGTCATAGGGGGAGGAGCCAGTGCACACCAGGTAGTTCTAAAGCTTTACTTTTGTGCCCAGTCTCCTGCGGAGCCGCTATTCCCCATGGTCCTTACGGAGTCCCCAGCATCCACTTAGGACGTTAGAGAAATAATAAGGTATGTGTTTATTAGAGACACCACATTCAGGTGCAGATGTGCTAAGCATTGAAAAGTGATAAAGTGGAGAGTGATAAACTACCAACCAACCAGCTGCTGTCCGTTTTCAAGTACAGCCTGCGCCATGGTAGGTAGCAGCTGATTGGCTGGTACATTATCTCTCTCTACTTTATCACTTTTCAATGCTTAGTACATCTGCCCCCTACTTTTAGTTATGGAGGCAATTATTATTTCTCTACTAAGAAGTCAATATTATTATTATATTTTCTTTTTATATTAATAAAGAGACAATCATTATTTTAGTACATTGCAATTTTAATTCTAAACACCCTATAGGCATATTTCAGATGGGAACCAGGCTGCAAGTAACTTAACATTACTAACACCTTATCTAAAATGAAGACATATGGCATTAAAATTTAAAACTGGTCAACCTTTTATTCTAAAGTTCCAAAAACTTACGGTAGCAAAATAAAGAATGGCCGCTAATCAGTAGTAACTAGCCTTATGCCAACAAGATGACAATAACATACTTGCAGGGCCAATTCCTCTTCTCAACGGCAAGTGCCAGGTTACAAACTCCTCCTCCCATACAACACAAAATGGTCCAGCCATAAAGCCATTACCACTGACCCAGTAGGGTGGAGTCAGCTTAATTATTGTATTGAAAGGGAGCAGACCTAGATGGAGTGCAGTGAGATAGCCACTAGACTGATGATCTTTTCAGCTATGCACGGCCACCCGTGTCCTCCACCATGAAACTAGACCATCTAAAACTCCAGAAAATACTATTTCAAAACAAAACCACATCCTCATCTGTCAAATGAATCCCATTCTGTCTGGACAAATGGGAATCAACTAAAAGGGAGTAAATGTTCTCCATAACTAGAGATGAGCGGGTTCGGTTCCTCGAGATCCGAACCCCCCCGAACTTCACCCATTTTACATGGTTCAGAGGCAGCCTCGGATCTTCCCGCCTTGCTCGGTTAACCAGAACGCCCCCGAACGTCATCATCCCGCTGTTGGATTCTCACGAGATTCGTATTCTATATAAGGAGCCGCGCGTCGCCGCCATTTTCACTCGTGCTTTGGAGATGATCGCGAGAGGACGTGGCTGCATTTTCTCAGTTTCTGTGTTCACTGTTCAGTGTGCTGCAAATATCTGTTCTCAGTGTGCTGCAAATATCTACGTTCTCTGCCTGAAAACGCTCCATATCTGTGCTGCATTGTAGGAGGACAGTGCAGAATTTTGCTGACCACCAGTATATATATAGCAGTACGGTACATTAGTCCATTACTCTACCTCTGTGTTGTCAAGTATACTATCCATATCTGTGCTGCATTGTAGTTGTGCGCAGTATATAGTAGGAGGATAGTGCAGAATTTTGCTGACCACCAGTATATATATAGCAGTACGGTACATTAGTCCATTACTCTACCTCTGTGTTGTCAAGTATACTATCCATATCTGTGCTGCATTGTAGTTGTGCGCAGTATATAGTAGGAGGATAGTGCAGAATTTTGCTGACCACCAGTATATATATAGCAGTACGGTACATTAGTCCATTACTCTACCTCTGTGTTGTCAAGTATACTATCCATATCTGTGCTGCATTGTAGTTGTGCGCAGTATATAGTAGGAGGACAGTGCAGAATTTTGCTGACCACCAGTATATATACATAGCAGTACGGTACAGTAGTCCAGGGCCGTTACTAGGTGTGTGCCGATGGTGCCTTGCCCACAGCGCACTTGCACTGAAGGCGCACCATCGGCAGCACCCAAACCGACCCCAAATCCCCCCCCCCCTCCCGCCACGGTCGCAGCTACTGTCACTACTCACTACAGCGCTGCCGCCTGTCATCTGCTGCTGCAGGAGCCGCCGCCGCTGAAGTCATGTGAGCTCCGCGTTCCCCCCAGCATAGCCACAGTGCCGCCTGTCTCCCGTCATCTGCCGCCCGCCGGAGCCACCGCCGCTGATGTCCTGTGAGCTCCGCGTTCCCCCCAGCATAACCACAGTGCCGCCTGTCTCCCGTCATCTGCCGTCCACCGGAGCCGCCACATCTGATGGGACTCTGAGCGCCGTGCTCTGAGTCCTGCCAGCGCCTGTCTCCTCTCACCGCCTCTGAAGGGGACACAGGAGCGCTGCAATCAGCTCCCGGGTCTCTGCCTCTCTCAACAGCCAGCCTGCCGAATTAACACAGCAGATGGATGCCAGGTCACAGGTGAGTGTCTCTCTCTCTCTCTCTCTTCCCCACCCCCCTCTCATAAAAAAGGAGACTGCTGTCATCATGTGTAAAAAAACAACAACAACAAAAACAACGGGGACTGCCTGCCGTAATGGGTTTTTTTTTAAATGGAGACTGCCTGCCATAATGTTTTTAAAAAAAAATGGGGACTGCCTGCTATAATGTGCAAATAGGGGGATTGCCTGCCATAATGTTTTTTAAAAAAAAAATGAGGACAGCCTGCTACAATGTGCAAATAGGGGGATTGCCTGCCATAATGTTTTGTTTTTTTTAAATAGGGGACTCTGCCTGCCTAATGTGTAAAAAAGGGCACTCTGTCTGCTTAATGTGTAAAAAAACAAAAACAACCCCTTCCCCATGAAGCCACGCCCCTGTATTTTTTGCGTGCACCTTAGGCGCGCACTGGCCCTTATTTATGTGTGTGTGTGTGTGTGGGGGGGGGTGTCGATGCGGTTTCTTGCACACAGCGCTAAAATGTCTAGTTACAGCACTGCAGTAGTCCATTGCTCTACCTCTGTGTCGTCAAGTATACTACCCATATCTGTGCTGCATTGTAGTTGTGCGCAGTATATATAGTAGGAGGACAGTGCAGAATTTTGCTGACCACCAGTATATAGCAGTAAGGTATATTAGTCCATTGCTCTAACTCTGTCGTAAAGTATACTATCCATATCTGTGCTGCATTGTAGTTGTGCGCAGTATATAGTAACATAGAAACATAGAATGTGACGGCAGATAAGAACCACTTGGCCCATCTAGTCTACCCCTTTTTTTACCATATTTCTATCTCAGACCTTATGTGTGATCATTATTTCTTTATAAGGATATCCTTATGTTTATCCCATGCATGTTTAAATAAGATTTTACTCACCGGTAAATCTATTTCTCGTAGTCCGTAGTGGATGCTGGGAACTCCGTAAGGACCATGGGGAATAGACGGGCTCCGCAGGAGACTGGGCACTCTAAAAGAAAGATTAGGTACTATCTGGTGTGCACTGGCTCCTCCCACTATGACCCTCCTCCAGACCTCAGTTAGGATACTGTGCCCGGAAGAGCTGACACAATAAGGAAGGATTTTGAATCTCGGGTAAGACTCATACCAGCCACACCAATCACACCGTATAACTCGTGATACTATACCCAGTTAACAGTATGAAATATAACTGAGCCTCTCAACAGATGGCTCAACAATAACCCTTAGTTAGGCAATAACTACATACAAGTATTGCAGACAATCCGCACTTGGGATGTGCGCCCAGCATCCACTACGGACTACGAGAAAAAGATTTACCGGTGAGTAAAATCTTATTTTCTCTGACGTCCTAGTGGATGCTGGGAACTCCGTAAGGACCATGGGGATTATACCAAAGCTCCCAAACGGGCGGGAGAATGCGGATGACTCTGCAGCACCGAATGAGAGAACTCAAGGTCCTCCTCAGCCAGGGTATCAAACTTGTAGAATTTAGCAAACGTGTTTGCGCCTGACCAAGTTGCAGCTCGGCAAAGTTGTAAAGCCGAGACCCCTCGGGCAGCCGCCCAAGATGAGCCCACTTTCCTCGTGGAATGGGCTTTTACTGATTTAGGATGCGGCAATCCAGCCGCAGAATGCTCCAGCTGAATTGTGCTACAAATTCAGCGAGCAATAGTCTGCTTAGAAGCAGGAGCACCTATTTTGTTGGGTGCCTACAGGATAAAAAGCGAGTCAGTTTTCCTGTCTCCAGCCGTCCTGGAAATATACATTTTTAAGGCCCTGACTACGTCCAGTAACTTGGAATCTTCCAAGTCCCTAGTAGCCGCAGGCACTACAATAGGTTGGTTCAAGTGAAAAGCTGATACCACCTTAGGGAGAAACTGGGGACGAGTCCTCAATTCTGCCCTATCCATATGGAAAATCAGATAAGGGCTTTTACATGACAAAGCCGCCAATTCTGACACACGCCTGGCCGAAGCCAAGGCCAATAACATGACCACTTTCCACGTGAGATATTTCAAATCCTGTCTGAGCGGTAGAGGCCATGGGTCCTCTGATAACATTTCTTGAAGTTCTGGGTACCAAGCTCTTCTTGGCCCATCCGGAACCACGAGTATCGTTCTTACTCCTCATTTTCTTATTATTCTCAGTACCTTTGGTATGAGAGGCAGAGGAGGGAATACATAAACCGACTGGTACACCCACGGTGTCACTAGAGCGTCCACAGCTATTGCCTGAGGGTCCCTTGACCTGGCGCAATATCTAGTTTTTTGTTTAGGCGGGACGCCATCATGTCCACCTGTGGCCTTTCCCAACAGTTTAACAACAGTTGGAAGACTTCTGGATGAAGTCCCCACTCTCCCGGGTGTAGGTCGTGTCTGCTGAGGAAGTCTGCTTCCCAGTTGTCCACTCCCGGAATGAACACTGCTGACAGTGCTAAGACGTGATTTTCCGCCCATCGGAGAATCCTTGTGGCTTCTGCCATCGCCATCCTGCTTCTTGTGCCGCCCTGTCGGTTTACATGGGCGACTGCCGTGATGTTGTCTGATTGGATCAGTACCGGCTGGTTTTGAAGCAGAGGCCTTGCCAGACTTAGGGCATTGTAAATGGCCCTCAGTTCCAGAATATTTATGTGTAGGGACGACTCCTGACTTGACCAAAGTCCTTGGAAATTTCTTCCCTGTGTGACTGCCCCCCAGCCTCGAAGGCTGGCATCCGTGGTTATCAGGACCCAGTCCTGTATGCCGAATCTGCGGCCCTCTTGAAGATGAGCACTCTGCAGCCACCACAGTAGAGATACCCTGGTCCTTGGAGACAGGGTTATCAGCCGATGCATCTGAAGATGCGATCCCGACCACTTGTCCAAGAGGTCCCACTGAAAGGTTCTTGCATGGAACCTGCCGAATGGAATTTTGCTGCGTAAGAAGCTACCATTTTTCCCAGGACTCGTGTGCAGTGATGCACCGATACCTGTTTTGGTTTCAGGAGGTCTCTGACTAGAGATGACAGCTCCTTGGCTTTCTCCTGCGGGAGAAACACTTTTCTCTGTTCTGTGTCCAGAACCATCCCCAGGAACAGTAGGCGTGTGGTAGGAACCAGCTGTGACTTTGGAATGTATAGAATCCATCCGTGCTGTTGTAGCACTTCCCGAGATAGTGCTACTCCGACCAACAACTGCTCCTTGGATCCTCGCCTTTATAAGGAGATCGTCCAAGTACGGGATAATTAAAACTCCCTTTTTTCGAAGGAGTATCATCATTTCTGCCATTACCTTGGTAAAGACCCTCGGTGCCGTGGACAGTCCAAACGGCAGTGTTTGGAATTGGTAATGGCAATCCTGTACCACAAATCTGAGGTACTCCTGGTGAGGATGGTAAATGGGGACATGTAGGTAAGCATCCTTGTAATCCCCCTCCTCCAGGCTTGCAATAACCGCCCTGAGCGATTCCATCTTGAAGTTGAATTTTTTTATGTATGTGTTCAAGGATTTCAAATTTAAAATGGGTCTCACTGAACCGTCCGGTTTCGGTACCACAAACAGTGTGGAATAGTAACCCCGTCCTTGTTGAAGTAGGGGCACCTTGACTATCACCTGCTGGGAATACAGCTTGTGAATTGCCTCTAGCACAGCCTCCCTGCCTGAGGGAGTTGTCGTCAAGGCAGATTTGAGGAAACGGCGGGGGGGGAGACGCCTCGAATTCCAGCTTGTACCCCTGAGATACTACTTGAAGGATCCAGGGATCCACCTGTGAGCGAGCCCACTGATCGCTGAAATTTTTGAGGCGGCCCCCCACCGTACCTGGCTACGCCTGTGGAGCCCCCGCGTCATGCGGTGGACTCAGAGGAAGCGGGGGAAGAATTTTGATTCTGGGAACTGGCTGACTGGTGCAGCTTTTTCCCTCTTCCCTCGTCTCTGTGCAGAAAGGAAGCGCCTTTGACCTGCTTGCTTTTCTGAAGCCGAAAGGACTGTACCTGATAATACAGTGCTTTCTTAGGCTGTGAGGAAACCTGAGGTAAAAAATTTTCTTCCCAGCTGTTGCTGTGGATACGAGGTCCCAGAGACCATCCCCAAACAATTCCTCACCCTTATAAGGCTCTATGTGCCTTTTAAAGTCAGCATCACCTGTCCAGTGTCGGGTCTATAATACCCTCCTGACAGAATGGACATTGCATTAATTCTGGATGCCAGCCGGCAAAATATCCCTCTGTGCATCCCTCATATATAAGACGATGTCTTTAATATGCTCTTATGTTCGCAAAATAGTATCCCTGTTTGACAGGGTCACAGACCACGCTGCAGCAGCACTATCTGCAGGTCTCAGTCTAGTACCTGAGTGTGTAAATACAGACTTCAGGATAGCCTCCTGCTTTTTATCAGCAGGTACCTTCAAAGTGGCCGTATCCTAAGACGGCAGTGCCACCTTTTTTGACAAACGTGTGAGCGCCTTATCCACCCTAGGGGATATCTCCCAGCGTAACTTATCCTCTGGCGGGAAAGGGTACGCCATCAGTAACTTTTTAGAAATTACCAGTTTCTTATCGGGGGAACCCACGCTTTTTCACACTTCATTCACTCATTTGATGGGGGAACAAAACACTGCCTGCTTTTTCTCCCCAAACATAAAACCCTTTTTTTTTTCTTTTTTAGTGGTACTTGGGTTAATGTCAGAAATGTGTAACACATTTTTTATTGCCGGGATCATGTAACGGATGTTCCTAGTGGATTGTGTATATGTCTCCACCTCGTCGACACTGGAGTCAGACTCCGTGTCGACATCTGTGTCTGCCATCTGAGGGAGCGGGCGTTTTTGAGCCCCTGATGGCCTTTGAGATGCCAGGGCAGGCACGGGCTGAGAAGCCGGCTGTCCCACAGCTGTTACGTCATCCAGCCTTTTTGTAAGGAGTTGACACTGTCGGTTTATACCTTCCACCTATCCATCCACTCTGGTGTCGGCCCCACAGGGGGCGACATCACATTTATCGGCATCTGCTCTGCCACCACATAAGCCTCCTCATCAAACGTGTTGACACAGCCGTACCGACACACCGCACACACACAGGGAATGCTCTGACTGAGGACAGGACCCCACACAGCCCTTTGGGGAGACAGAGAGAGAGTATGCCAGCACACACCAGAGCGCTATATAATTTAGGGATTAACACTATATTGAGTGAATTTTTCCCAATAGCTGCTTATACAATATTGCGCCTAAATTTAGTGCCCCCCCCCTCTCTTTTTAACCCTTTGAGCCTGCAAACTACAGGGGAGAGCCTGGGGAGCTGTCTTCCAGCTGCACTGTGAAGAGAAAATGGCGCCAGTGTGCTGAGGGAGATAGCTCCGCCCCTTTTTCGCGGACTTTTCTCCCGCTTTTTTATGGATTCTGGCAGGGGTATTTATCACATATATAGCCTCTGGGGCTATATATTGTGATATATTTGCCAGCCAAGGTGTTTTTATTGCTGCTCAGGGCGCCCCCCCCCCCAGCGCCCTGCACCCTCAGTGACCGGAGTGTGAAGTGTGTATGAGGAGCAATGGCGCACAGCTGCAGTGCTGTGCGCTACCTTGGTGAAGACTGATGTCTTCTGCCGCCGATTTTCCGGACCTCTTCTTGCTTCTGGCTCTGTAAGGGGGACGGGCCGGGAACGAACACCAAGGCCAGTTCCATGCGGTCGATCCCTCTGGAGCTAATGGTGTCCAGTAGCCTAAGAAGCCCAAGCTAGCTGCAAGCAGGTAGGTTCGCTTCTTCTCCCCTTAGTCCCTCGATGCAGTGAGCCTGTTGCCAGCAGGTCTCACTGTAAAATAAAAAACCTAAAATAAACTTTCTTTCTAGGAGCTCAGGAGAGCCCCTAGTGTGCATCCAGCTCGGCCGGGCACAGAAATCTAACAGAGGTCTGGAGGAGGGTCATAGTGGGAGGAGCCAGTGCACACCAGATAGTACCTAATCTTTCTTTTAGAGTGCCCAGTCTCCTGCGGAGCCCGTCTATTCCCCATGGTCCTTACGGAATTCCCAGCATCCACTAGGACGTCAGAGAAAATTGCTCTACTGTCTTAGCCTCTACCACCTCTGATGGGAGGCTATTCCACTTGTCCACTACCCTTTCTGTGAAGTAATTTTTCCTCATATTTCCCCTGAACCTCCCCCCTCCAGTCTCAGTGCATGTCCTCGTGTCCTATTGCTTCTCTTCATTTGGAGAATGTTTCCCTCCTGGACTTTGTTAAAACCCTTGATATATTTGAAAGTTTCTATCATGTCCCCCCTTTCCCTTCTCTGCTCCAAACTATACATATTGAGATTTCTTAGTCTTTGGGTATGTTTTGTGATGTAGGCCATGCACCATTTTAGTTGCCCTTCTTTGTACAGTCTCTAATGTATTGATATCCTTCTGAAGATATGACCTCCAGAATTTACCACATTATTCTAGATGAGGCCGTACCAATGACATATACAGTGGCATTATTACTTTTTTCTTTCTGCTGCTGATTCCTCTCAGGGCCGGCCCAAGCTTATTTTTTTTGGTAAGCGAAAATACATTTTGGCGCCCCATGATGGGATCCACTTTTTACAGGGACAGCGCACATGTTGCCGCAAAAAAAGGCTGTGATTTGACAAGGAAAGGGTGTGGCCACACAACAGTTCCCCAATGGGTACATTGAGATAGTGGGTGACTGGGGTGGCAGGAGTGACTGGGAGATAGTTGGTGACTGGGGTGGCAGAGGTGGCAGGGATTTAGTGGGTGACTGGAGAGGCAGGGGTGACAGGGAGATAGTGTGTGAGTGGGGAGGCAGGAGTGACAGGGAGATAGTGGGTGACTGAGGAGGCAGGAGTGACAGGTGGTTAGTGAGTGACAGGTGAGGCAGGAGTGACAGGTGGATAGTGACTGGGGAGGCAGGAGTGACAGGTGGATAGTGACTGAGGAGGCAGGAGTGACAGGTGGTTAGTGAGTGACAGGTGAGGCAGGAGTGACAGGTGGATAGTGACTGGGGAGGCAGGAGTGACAGGTGGATAGTGACTGGGGAGGCAGGAGTGACAGGTGGATAGTGGGTGACTGGGAAGGCAAGAGTGACCGGGAGATAGTTGGTGATTGGGGAGACAGGAGTGATAGGTGGATAGTGAGTGACTTGGGAGGCAGGAGCAGTGATCGCGTGGAGCGAAAAAAAAAGTGGGGCCCAGGGACCCCTTACTTTAGAAATTTGGGGTCCTACTCCACTTTTTCTGGATTCCAACACAATTTATGCTTTTGAGCTCCCCTTATGTCCACCCCACATGCCCTACACAAATTGGGATTGAAATACTGGCGGTCAAAATCCAGACAGGCGGAAGGCGAGTATACTTACCTTGCCCCAATGGCCTCCTAACCCTCCCTTCCAGCAGCCTAAACCTACCCCCCGCCCCTCCATCCCCACGTAACCCTTCTCGGGGGTGTCTAAACCTAACACCCCCCTCCTCGCATCCCAACCTTCCACCCCCTGCAACCTAACCCTAACACCCCCTTCCCCACAGCCTAAACATAACCCCCCATCCCCGCAACCTAACCCTCCCACCACGGCTTAAACCTAACCTCCCCCTGCAGCTTACCTATCAGATGGGCCAGGCTTGCTCACTGTAACAGAGTCCTCGTTGTCACGGTAACCACACTCCCCAGCAGCAACTTAAGTCTTCTAGCTGCTCCCAGTCTGAGTAGTAGTGGCATCAGTGACAGTGGTATCCCTGTAACACAGTAAGCGCCCAGTGTCCCTCACTTTCTGTAGCGTATATTTTGAGATCACTGGCATAGGTAGCTGCATAAATTATATGATTAAAAGGGATGTAGTTATCATTCCGGCAGTCGGGATCCCAGTGGTCAGCATACTGACACCGGAACCCCGGCTACAGGAATGCCAGCAGGGGGCCAAAGGCTATCCCCACTCGTGGTTGTCTATGACACCCATAGAGTGGGAATAGAACCTGTAGTGAGCGCAGCGAGCCCGCAAGGGTCTTCGTTGCGCTCACCACTCTGCTGACTGGGATCCTGGCGTTGGTATGCTGACTTCCGGGATCCTGGCTACTGGTCAAACATACCCAACGTGATAAAAAAAAAAACAGGACAATAAAATTTTTTAAAACACATTATTAAATAAATTATATGTAATGAATTATGGTGCTACTATGACGGGTGCCGCAGGCTGGATTTACACTACAAAAGTGTTACACAAGGTGATGGGGCGAGAGGGTGACAATGCTGCTGGGTGTGTAGCATACATGACACTCAGTACAGACACTGGGATTTGAGTCATGTTGCCTGGAATTTATGTGCCGAGTGCAGTTACCAGTAAAAGCAGACAGCACAGTGAGTGTCACTGAAGTTGAACACCCAACACATAAATTCCAGGCAGCATGACTCAAATCCCATATGGCTGTGCTGAGTGTCCTGTATGCTACACACCCAGCAGCATTGTCACCCTCTCGCCCCTCACCTTGTGTAACACTTTTGTAGTGTTTTCCAGCGCCATGCGGTCACTATCTCCGCCTTCTTACCATCGGAGGTCACCAACTCTGAGGTGCCGATGTATCCCTTTCTGGAGCGATATGATGAGCAGCCTCCCCAGCCGTCACCCCCCACAGCACATATCATATGACATATGCAGTTACCTCCAGGCCGCAGCACATACGCCGTCACATCCCGCCCCGCAGCACATAAGACAGCCTAGCGCAGGACCTCTTCACACTCAGCCCGGCCCCCGGGAAGCCAAGCCCGTGGCCCACGTGGATGGAGGGGGGGGGGGGCTAGCGCGGTCACTAGGGCCAGGATGGGCCCAGCCCACCAGCAAATGGTCACAAGGTCCCTCTGGGCCAATCCACCCCTGCTAATTTATATCCCCTGCGGTAGGGACAGCAGCCCACTGTCTCCCTCCCCCTGTTTCCTGTCATTGCCGGAGGGCAGGGAGCCAGGAGTATGCACGGCTGCAAGCTTATCAAAAAGGAGTTTTGTGTCCAGGGCGGGTGGCCGCGGCGGTGTAGTGAGTGACTTTCTCACTCTCTGCAGCAGCGCCCTTTACATATTGGCGCTCTACACGGCCGCGTACCCCGCGTATGCGTCGGGCCGGCCCTGATTCCTCTCCCAATGCAACCAAGCATCTGACTAGCCCTCCTTGTTGCTTTGTTACATTGCTTACCTGCCTTTAAGTCACCTGAAATAGTGACTCCTAGATCCCTTTCCTCCTCGGTAGTTTCCAGTATAGTGTCATTAATTCTATATTTAGCATTTGGATTTTTGAGACCCAAGTGCATGATTTTGTATTTTTTGGCATTAAACTAATTACCACACTCTTGACCATTCCTCTAGTCCACAGGTTCTCAAACTCGGTCCTCAGGACCCCACACAGTGCATATTTTGCAGGTCTCCTCACAGAATCACAAGTGGAACAATTAGCTTCACCTGTGGACCTTTTAAAATGTGTCAGTGAGTAATGAATACACCTGTGCACTTGCTGAGTTACCTGCAAAACATGCACTGTGTGGGGTCCTGAGGACCGAGTTTGAGAACCCGTGCTCTAGTCTACCTGGATCCTCAATCATTAGTTTTACCCCACCTGGTGTCATCTGCAAAAAGGCATACTTTCCCTTTAATGCCATTTGCAATGCCACCAATAAAGATATTAAAAAGCACCTGTCCAAGTACAGATCCCTGGGGTACTGGTAACACACAACATACTGCATGGCGTGCCAGCCTGGCATGCCATGCAGCAAGCCGTGTTGCAGCATGCTGCTTTGCAGTAAGATGAGCAAGGCTACATCTGTATTTGGCTCTTGACTGACAGGGGAGCATCACTGTAAGGGGTAACTATGTTTAGCACATACTGGCCAAGCAACTTATTCTCATTTTAGGTACATTTTACCTCTTGTGCCATAGGAATCCCCCAAATGGCCTAAATAACTGCAATAGGTTCTTCCTTTTACTTCTGTAGAATGTATGAACAAAAAGATGATGGAATTCTGAGCAAATTATTATTGCCATTGATTTGTTAGGTGCCATGGTGCTCCATAGCGCCGAATAGTGGTGAAAAACGGCATAAATGAAAATAAGAACACACATAGTAGTAGTAATAATAATAATAATAATAATCAGAGCCGGCCCTAACCAATATGATGCCCTCTGCAAGATTTTGGCTGGTGCCCCCTAGCACCACCGCTGGTTCCACCTCGGACCTTGCACCTCTTTCCCAGCACCATCACCCCTCACCTATAACAGTCCTTATTTTGGTGTTTGTACCCTGTATATTTTAAATAGGAACAGTTCGCACATTTGGCGTACAGCCCAAAAAGGGGTGCGTTTTTGCTGGCGAGGGGCATGGCCACACAATAGTAACCCCAATTCCAATTCCACTCTGGCACTCTGGCGGATGGGATTCCGGCGTGGGCATGCTGACCGCCGGTGTCCCGACCGCAGCGATCATGACCACATTCCATCTTCAGACCCAAGTATTACCCAGGTCTCACTTCGGGGCGGATTCCGTGTCACACACAAAGTGGAAGCTGTGGAGGCCTGCTTTACGACCTTATGCTAATATGGGTATCCATAGGATAAGTGTGCTATTGAAATGAACACACACACACAGTCCTAAGAATCCGGCACTCAGGAAGTCTTAGGTCAGGACTGTTTCTGCTCTCGGTCCACATATGTTTATTTTTACAAGGATAGACTTTTTCATTTTGTGATCAGAGTCCTACTCTAAGTCCTGGGGCTAGAGATCCATAGAACTCTGCTTTCCCTGTGTGCCTAATTATCCCCTGGATGTCCTGCTCCACCACTGCAGATATTTTTTTAAGTGCAAATAAAAAAAACTTTAATATTGGTGAAAATATCAGTTAGTGACAAGGAATTACAGCTCAATGACTCAATTCAATCACATAGGCAACCACACGCATACAAATCCACAATACAATGTAGCTACACCATGTCCAGAACGTGAAAATAGGATTTTAATTACCTACCGGTAAATCCTTTTCTCGTAGTCCATAAGGGATATTGGGGAATCCAGCATGATTAGGAGTAGGAGGACAGTGCAGAATTTTGCTTACCACCAGTATATAGCAGTACGGTACATTAGTCCATTGCTCTACCTCTGTGTCGTCAAGTATACTATCCATATCTGTGCTGCATTGTAGTTGTGCGCAGTATATAGTAGGAGGACAGTGCAGAATTTTGCTGACCACCAATATATATATATATAGCAGTACGGTACATTAGTCCATTGCTCTACCTCTGTGTCGTCAAGTATACTATCCATATCTGTGCTGCATTGTAGTTGTGCGCAGTATATAGTAGGAGGACAGTGCAGAATTTTGCTGGCATATAATTCCACACATTAAAAGATGGAGAACAAAAATGTGGAGGGAGGCCGGCCACTTGGGTCGCTTAGCTTAGCCATCCAGCAACCTTGGTGCACCTCTTTTTTTCTTTGCATCATGTGCTGTTTGGGGACAATTTTTTTAAGTGCCATCCTGTCTGACACTGCAGTGCCACTCCTAGATGGGCCAGGTGTTTGTGTCGGCCACTTGGATCGCTTAGCTTAGCCATCCAGTGACCTTGGTGCACCTCTTTTTTTTCTTTGCATCATGTGCTGTTTGGGGACTATTTTTTTAAGTGCCATCCTGTCTGACACTGCAGTGCCACTCCTACATGGGCCAGGTGTTTGTGTCGGTCACTTGGGTCGCTTAGCTTAGTCACACAGCTACCTCATTGCGCCTCTTTTTTTCTTTGCATCATGTGCTGTTTGGGGACTATTTTTCTAAGTGCCATCCTGTCTGACACTGCAGTGCCACTCCTAGATGGGCCAGGTGTTTGTGCCGGCCACTTGGGTCGCTTAGCTTAGTCATCCAGCGACCTCGGGTCAAATTTTAGGACTAAAAATAATATTGTGAGGTGTGAATTGTTCAGAATAGACTGGAAATGAGTGGAAATTATGGTTATTGAGGTTAATAATACTATGGGATAAAAATGACCCCCAAATTCTATGATTTAAGCCCTTTTTGAAGGTTTTTTTTTTTTTTTTTTTTTAAACACCCGAATCCAAAACACACCTGAATCCGACAAACAATTTTCAGGGAGGTTTTGCCAAAACGCTTCCGAATCCAAAACACAGCCACGGAACCGAATCCAAAACCAAAACACAAAACCCGAAAAATTTCCGGTGCACATCTCTATCCATAACCTATACCTCCAATGCCAAAACCATCTCATAAACCAGAGCGCAATCCTTCCTCCCAAGAAACAACCAGGACAACATTCAAGGCATTCACGTCCCAAACATGTCTAGGTATAATGGTTGACCAAACAATTGAACACCAGGGCCACCAACTGGCAACCTCCCCAATATCCCTGGCTATGGCAAACCAATAAAAGGACAAACTGGACCCCATATCATTACTCCCAACTCAGCAGGCCAAAGGACTCTGCAGCTGATACCAAAGAAGCTAGGAGAGACCGCAGCATATACCATGCTGACCTGACCAGCTGATCCAATCTGTAACTAGAAACAAACTGGGGTTAATGGCCAAAAGCGACCTGAGTCTGAGGAAAAACCTGAAAAACCTGCCAGAAGAACAAAAGCTAATCTGTTTCAATGATTCAGGGGGGAAAAAAAAAAAAAAGCAAAATCCCTTGAGGCCCCCGCCGCTAACAATGACAGAAATAACATCTCCAATCTGACAAGTGTGGGAACCAAAATCCGCAAGGGGTAAACCGAGAGAGCGGATACAATGCAGAAATATGCATCAAAATCACCACACATCGTCAACTCCGTCAACAGAGAACCACCAACGAAGTACAACAACTACTGGTCCACTTTAGAGCGCCATGTCTGATGGAAAAACTGAAGCAGGAAAAAAAAACATGGTACCGCAACAATACCCACTCGTCATTAACTTAGGGTCTAATTCAGTAAGAGTAGCAGATTCTGTTTTTAAGCCCATTGCAGGGCAAGGCCTCCCAGCATGCTACCAGCCGCCCACCAACTGCGATCACGCTCTAACTGCGATCGCTCTGCAAATAAAGTGTGGTCACAGAAACTATGGAAGCCTCCTGCCGGCGCAGCCTGGCTGCAACGGCAGGAGCCCCGCCACCATCTTTTCGATCGGGGCGGCTGCGTGCCACCCTGAAAATACCGTTGACACCCCCTCCCCCCTGTTTCCCCAACGCCGCCCCAAAATCGCTCTATTGTCAATCAGGCAGAGGCTTTTGCAGCTAATGCGGGCCGACCGCATTAACTGCTCACGCACGGGCAGGACGGGATCTGCGCGTGCGAACAGCGGGCCTGTTGCTGAAATTGCGGTGGCATCGTGTTTGCGATGCGACCGCAATTTCAGTGACAGGCCTGCTGTGCGCATGCAAAGACCATTAAATTAACAGCTAGACTCTGTTCAACTAGAACCCAGTATCGTATGCTTTGTGCCAAGGTCTATTGGTCAAGCCAGCAATACAATAAAAAGCAGCCTAGTAATGATAGTCCAACCACACTGAATTAATTGCACCTCCTTTATATGAAAGTGCAGATATGTAATAAATATTAAGCTAGGGATCTGTTATAACCAGTGGCGTTTGCTCTGGTGGGGCTGCCTCCAAAATTTAAATAGGTGGTGGGGGCAGCCTTCAGGCATGAGGAAGCGCATTTACGTACAGCCACAGTGCTGGCATACACATGCCATGTAGCATCTGTGTACTGAGATGGTACAGGTCATACTTGTCTGCTCTACCAGAAGATGTGAGAGACTCCTGCACCCCTGGAAGAGTAGGTGTCTCTCCCAAATCCCACTTGATTCCTAGTGAAGCCGGCAGGATGGGGAGATAATCACTGGAATCCCAGCACCGTATGGAGGGGTGGGGCTAAATGCAATAAATTGTAGAATTTTGACATGATGGGGGAGGGGCCTAATGGCATGAGAGTCAGGCCCCGCCTCCTGAAGTGGCCAGCAGTGTCTCCTCTCCTCTTCTCCCAGAGAGGAGACACAAAAAGTTGGCAATTATGATACAGGCATAGATCTGCAGGGTCAAGGCAAATAAAAGTAAAAAGGAGGAAGCAAATGCTTCCACTGCCTCTGGGACTTATGCAGGGCCGGTTCAAGGGCGCATAGCGCCCCGGGCAGGAAAGGGGGCGTGGCCTAATACAGGGGGCGTGGTCAGTTACGCCCCCTGTACATTCTAGCGCCGCTTGATTGCTGAGCGATGCGCGATGACGTCATCGCGCACCGCTCAGCAAAGTTACTCTCCACGAAGGGAAACTAGACGCATAGCGTCTAGTTCCCTTCACAGGGGACGGCAGCGGGCAGCGGGCATTTGAGGCGGACGGGGGACACAGCGGGCAGCAGTGGCGGATCTTGCCACGGTGCGGCGCCCTCCGGATGGCGCCAGCGCCCTCCGGAAGGCGGCGCCCCGGGCAAAAGTCCTGCTTGCCCGTGGCAAGATCCGCTACTGGACTTATGCCACCGTGTGAAGGGAAAGAGGAGAAAAAGTGAATGAAAACAGGTACGGGAAAGCCACAAGCAGTGGCAGTGTAAAGTTACTTTCCTGTCAGCAGCAAAAAAATAGGCAGAGCACTTCCTAAACTGCACTAAACCAGCTTTGCATTTCATAAACATTTCCCTACAACATTATAATTGTGTAAAGGGCCCTAAATGAATTAACCCAAAAGGGAAATTAGGGCCTTAGCAAGCCAAAAAAAGTTAGCAATTGGGCAAAACCATGGCCCTCATTCCGAGTTGTTCGCTCGCAAGGCGATTTTAGCAGTATTGCACACGCTAAGCCGCCGCCTACTGGGAGTGAATCTTAGCTTCTTAAAATTGCAAACGAAAGATTCGCAATATTGCGATTACACATCTCGTAGCAGTTTCAGAGTAGCTTCAGACTTACTCGGCATCTGCGATCAGTTCAGTGCTTATCGTTCCTGGTTTGACGTCACAAACACACCCAGCGTTCGCCCAGACACTCCTCCGTTTCTCCAGCCACTCCCGCGTTTTTTCCGGAAACGGTAGCGTTTTTTCCCACACGCCCATAAAACGGCCTGTTTCCGCCCAGTAACACCCATTTCCTGTCAATCACACTACGATCGCCTGAGCGAAGAAAAAGCCGTGAGTAAAAATCCAAACTTCATAGCAAATTTACTTGGCGCAGTCGCAGTGCGGACATTGCGCATGCGCACTAAGTGGAAAAACGCTGCGATGCGAAGAAATTTTCTGAGCGAACGACTCGGAATGACCTCCCATGTGCAGTGCAGATGGGGCAGATGTAACATGTGCAGAGAGAGTTAGATTTGGGTGTGGTGTGTTCAAACTGAAATCTTAATTACAGTGTATAAATAAAGCAGCCAGTATTTACCCTGCACAGAAACAATACAACCCCCCCAAATCTAACTCTCTCTGCACATGTTACATCTGCCCAACCTGTAGTGCAACATGGTTATGTCCAATTGCAAACCTGAATAACCCCCTTAATCACTAAATCTGAAAACTGCCTACGTGATTATAAGTTCTCCTGCAAATGAAGTACACTCGTTCCTCATTCTTTTATTATGCGGTTAATATTGATATATTATTTGATTTGCAAAGGAGGCAGTGAGAAATTATGAAACTTGTCATTTTTAGATAGGGCACCATTTATAGTCCTCCATTGTTGCATTACAAGTATCAGCGTGCATTGGGACAGATGGAAGTGCAGATTTGCTTTAAGTAAATGATCTCACCATTTACAACCGTCACATAATCCACCAACAAACATTCTGTTATACAAAACTGCACTTTAGTACAGTTAGTCTCTCCCTATGGCCTGAAATACATGAGCCCCTTCCTCATAAATATTTATAATTACTAAAGTGTGGGTTTAAAGCAACCAATCAGATTCTACTTGTCATTTATCTAGCACCTTCTAGAGGATTATAGCAAGTATCTGATTGGTTACTATGGGCAACATCTCCACTTCTATAAAGCAGCACTTTCGTAAATAATAAATATGCCAGAGGCGTAACTAGGGTTTTTGGAGCCCAGGGCAAGATGTAAAATGCCCCCCCCCCCCCCCCCCACCCAAAAAAAAAAGCACACAAAAAAGAAGCATTTGGGCGCTCCGAAGGCGCGCGCGGCGGAAAAAAGGGGTGTGGCCACGCTCCAGAAGGGGTGTGGCCACTGAAAATAGCCCACAGTGCCAGTTACAATGCCCCACAGTCAGGCCCGGCGCTACCCGCTCAGCGAAGGGATGCAGTGCAGGGAGGCGCTGGGAGGAAGAGGCGCTCCCCCTGCTCTGCATTCCTTCCCTGCGCTGCGCCGTCCTGACACCCGTGCTGCTGCCAGCTGCTGTGCGGCGCTGGCAGCATGAAAAGCCCACTCCCCCCCTCCCCTCACCTGTGTGTCAGTGGCTCGGTAAGTATCAAAGGAGGGGGCGGAGCTACATGGACCGGAATGGGCGGAGCTAAACGGGACAGAAGGGGCGGAGCTACACGGACCAGGCTGCTGCAGTGCTGTACTGAGGGAGACAGTGGCTTAGGTAAGTGGAGGGTGACAGAGAAATGTGTGTGTGTATATATGGTGGGTGTGTATGTGTGTGTCTATGTGTGTGAATTGTGTGTGTGCGCACACGTTTTATGGACGCTAACTACAGGGGGGGCATTACATATAATGACGCTACTACTACTGGGGGGCATTACGTATAACGACTCTACTACTACTGGGGGGCATCACATGTAAGGACGCTACTACTACTGGGGGGGCCATTACGTGTAAGGACGCTACTACTACTGGGGGGGCATTACGTATAAGGACGCTACTACAGGGGGGCATTACGTATAACGCTACTACTACTGGCGGGCGTTACATGTAAGGACGCTACTACTACTGGGGGGCATTATGTATGAGGATGTTACTACTACTGGGGGTGCATTACGTATAAGGATGCTACTACTACTGGGGGGGCCATTACTTTTAAGGACGCTACTACTACTACTGGGGGGGGGGCATTACATATAAGGACGCTACTACTACTGGGGGTGCACTATGTATAAGGACGCTACTACTACTTGGAGTGCACTACGTATAAGGACGCTACTACAACTGGGGGGGGCATTACGTATAAGGATGCTGCTACTACTGGGGGGGCCATTACATGTAAGGACGCTACTACTACTACTGGGGGGGGGCATTACATATAAGGACGCTACTACAACTGGGGGGGCATTACGTATAAGGATGCTACTACTACTTGGGGGGCCATTACGTGTAAGGACGCTACTACTACTACTGGGGGGGGGGGGGCATTGCATATAAGTACGATACTACTACTGGGGGTGCACTACGTATAAGGATGCTACTACTACTTGGGGGGCCATTACGTGTAAGGACGCTACTACTACTACTGGGGGGGGGGGCATTGCATATAAGGACGATACTACTACTGGGGGTGCACTACGTATAAGGATGCTACTACTACTTGGAGTGCACTACGTATAAGGACGCTACTACTACTGGGGGGGCCATTACGTGTAAGGACGCTACTACTACTGGAAGGGGCATTATGTATAAGGACGCTAATACTACTGGGGAGGCATTATGTATAAGGACGCTAATACCACTGGGGGGGGCATTATGCATAAGGACGTTAATACCACTGGGGAGGCATTATGCATAAGGACGCTAATACCACTGGGGAGGCATTATGCATAAGGACGCTAATACCACTGGGGAGGCATTATGTATAAGGACGCTAATACCACTGGGGGGGGCATTATGTATAAGGACGCTACTACTACTGGGGGGGGCATTATGCATAAGAACGCTACTACTACGGGTGGGGCATTACGTATAAGATAAATAAGATTGTGCTACATTTTGGCGTAATTTTAAATGGGGGTACTATTGTTTTGCCATGCCCCTTACTTGTGAGACCACACCCCTTTTCCCGGCGCGCGCCAAAGGATTATGGGAGGGCGCAAATTTATAGTTTGCAGGGGGGCGCCGAACACCCTAGCACCGGCCCTGCCCACAGTGCCAGTTACAATGCCCCACAGTGCCAGTTACAATGCCCCACAGTGCCAGTTACATGCCCCGCAGTGCCGGATACATGCCCCACAGTGCCAATTACATTGCCCCACAGTGCCAGTTACATTGCCCCACTGTGTCAGATACATGCCCCACAGTGCCAGTTACATTGCCCCACAGTGCTAGATACATGCCCCACAGTGCCAGATACATGCCCCACAGTGCCAGATACATTGCCCCACAGTGCCAATTACATTGCCCCACTGTGCCAGTTACATGCCCCACAGTGCCAGATACATGCCCCACAGTGCCAGATACATGCCCCACAGTGCCAGTTACATTGCCCCACAGTGCCAGATACAATGCCACACAGTGCCGGATACAATGCCCCACAGTGCCGGATACATGCCCCACAGTGCCAGTTACATTGCCCCACAGTGCCAGTTACATTGCCCCACTGTGTCAGATGCATGCCCCACAGTGCCAGTTACATTGCCCCACTGTGCCAGATACATGCCCCACAGTGCCAGTTAAATTGCCCCACAGTGCCAGATACAATGCCCCACAGTGCCGGATACATGCCCCACAGTGCCAGTTACATTGCCCTACTGTGTCAGATACATGCCCCACAGTGCCAGTTACATTGCCCCACTGTGCCAGATACATGCCCCACTGTGCCAGATACATGCCCCACAGTGCCAGATACATGCCCCACAGTGCCAGGCCCCACTCAGTGCCAGATACATGCACCACTGTGCCAGATACATGCCCCACAGTGCCAGGTCCCACTCTGTGTCAGATACATGCCCCACAGTGCCAGGCCCCGCTCAGTGCCAGATACATGCCCCACTGTGCCAGATACATGCCCCACAGTGCCAGGCCCCACTCAGTGCCAGATACATGCCCCACTGTGCCAGATACATGCCCCACAGTGCCAGGTCCCACTCAGTGCCAGATACATGCCCCACTGTGCCAGATACATGCCCCACAGTGCCAGGCCCCGCTCAGTGCCAGATACATGCCCCACTGTGCCAGATACATGCCCCACAGTGCCAGGCCCCACTCAGTGCCAGATACATGCCCCACTGTGCCAGATACATGCCCCACTGTGCCTGTGCCCCCCCCCCCCCCCCCGTTCACTTACCTGCCGCTTATGTGAGGGGAGGAGAGCGCAGCGCCTCTCTCCTCACCGCTCCATCCAGGTCTCCCGTCCCGTCTCCGGCGGCTGTGTCTGGCGCCGGTTCGCTAGCCAATCAGAGCTCGCGGACCGGCAGCCAATCAGGAGCCGGTCTGCAAGCTCTGATTGGCTAACGCCGGAGACCGGACACAGCAGCACTGCTGGCAGTGCTGCTAGTGCTGGCAGCGGCGGTGAGGGGAGTAAGAGACGCTGCGCTCTCCTCCCCTCACATTTAGGGTTGACGGGGGCGAGTGGCGCATAATGCCCTGGCCGGCGGCGCCCCCCTCTCCTGGGCCTGCCAAGGCGCCCAGGGCACGTGCCCCGCTCGCCCTACCCTAGATACGCCTCTGAAATATGCCCCTTGGTGTGGCCAAGAGGATTACGTAATTTCTGCACTGAGCATGCAAACAAAAAATGCAATTGCCACCGTCTAATGGAAGCTGTGGACATGTGTCACACTCCCAACTCCTTCACATAAATGTGGCTGAGTCAATACTAGAGAGAGCCACATACAGTATATGCTTGTCAGGTGACATATCTATTGCTGCAGTAACCCCTGATGATGGATGTATAGTATGCATCAGAGCTTTTATATCATTATTTAGGTTCATTGCCCTTGGACATGGCATAGAACTATTCTGTGGACATAAGGCCTGATGCTGAGTTGGGAATGAAGCAAGGAAGAGTAAGTAACTGTGCACCTGGACAAACCATGTTGCAATGCAAGGGGAGCAAATACATTTATTATTTTTGCATTCAGAATAAATACTGGCTGCTTTTGCATGTAGCCCACACTTGCTGGACAACTTTATTTTTACATTACAATGTAGATTTCCGTTTGGACACAAATTTCTAATATCCAACTCTCTCTGCACGTTACATCTGCCCCACCTGCAGTGCAGAATGGTTTTATCAAGGTGCGTGGTTTCCTTGTGCTTAAGTGTATCAAACCTTTGAGAGAGATAAAGTTGGGATGTTGCCCATAGCAGCCAATCAGTTTACATCTCCATTTTATCTCCCTCAAAGGTTTGATACATCTCCCTTATAATTCTTTAATATGGACACCCCATGACCCATACTACTTTATATTCTATTATTTTATATTCACTTTTTAGCAATGTGACCAAATAACAGTGGCGTCACAAGGCGGGTGCAGGGGGTGCGGCCCGCACCCGGGTGTGATGCCTGGAAGGGGTGACACCAAACTGTGAGCTCCTCCGCAGTGACAGGAGTCAGGTGCTGCAGTGTGAAGGTCTGCTACAGCACCCGACTCCTGTCATAAAATAGGAGCTGACAGCGCTGCAGATAGTCTCCGGGGCAGCCCAGTACAGCTCAGCATCTCCCGGAGTGACGATTTCGCAAAGCCACGCCCCCTTTATATGCCCTCTTTTTGCCGCGAGTGCACCCCAGGCACACTGGGATATTAAAGGTGCGCACCGGGTGTCCCCACACCCGGTAACGCCGCTGCCATTTAATAATATATTAGTAAAATAAACATGTCACAATATAAAGCTACTAGTACCAGTACATAACTGTATTACTAAAAACATTTCAGAAACCCAATTAGGTACTAACATAACATGTAATGTACATTAAACTGGATGTGTGGTGATTATATGGGTGTGGTCTACAGTTTGTTCTTTTGTAAATTAACTTACTTGTTAGATAGTGTAAGTTTATAGGCTGTAAAATGTTTTTTTTAATAGAGCAAGAAAAACTTTCATAGACAGAAGCTGCTGCACCAAACTTCTCTGCAGGGGTCTCCGCGAGGTTCCACGGTAGGGGGCAGCCAGGCAGGCGGTATGGGGGAGAGGTGCTACGATTACATCATTGTGGCTCCTCGCCCCACTTTACAGAACTGGTATACTTGGCTTTGTAAGCCATCAGGACCACCCACATCATTAAGCCATCAGGACTACCCACATCACTCATGAAGTAAGTGGATAGAGGGCAGCAACGTCATATTCCAGGAGACTTGCCTACTGTTGCTGGAATCTGCGAGATTCTGCCCATGCCCCTGAGGAATACGGTGTCTTTTCTGGCTTATATTCATATTAGCCATACCTTTATTAATTGTACCTGTAGTTCTATTGTTTGCTTTGGTGATTGCTTTTCCTAAGTAGAACTTCACTAATGTTTGTCTGTTTTTATGTTTGTATCCTCAAGAATCTTATTAAAGAAGAATTGTTTAAACATAGAAGCATAGAATTTGACGGCAGATAAGAACCACTTGGCCCATCTAGTCTGCCCTTTTTTTTTTTTATCCTTTAGGTAATCCCAACCCTTTTTGAACCTTAATTCTTTAAGCTTTATCATTCTCACATACTGGTACAGGGCAACTTTATTTTGAAGTTCTTGCACTTTGGTGATTTTGATACGTTATTGCACATGGAGATGCCCTTGTATTCTTTATTTTATAGAAAAATAGTAAAATTCAAATATATCAAATTAGAGATGAGCCAGCTCTGTTTCTGGAAAACTGAGCCCACCCAAACTTCAGGGTTCCGAGGGAATCCAAGTGCCGGCTTGGGTTTTCCAGCCTTGCTCGGATTCCAAATCGAGGCAAAATGTCATCATCCCTGTGTCGGATTCTCGCAGATTTTGGATTCAATAAAAGTCCCTACTGCAATGGTACGTGCACCATTTCACACAGGACCGCCGGAGAGCTGTGCGCACTGATGGTCTATGTTGACTCCAACCTGACTCCACTACAGTGGCTGAGCTGAATTATCTGTCCCCTCCAATGTTGCTGAGCTGACCTAATTGTCCAGTGTCCATCCACTCCAGTGCTGAGCTGACCTGACCTATCTGTCCATCCACTCCAGTGCTGTACTGACCTATCTGTCCAATGTCCATCCACTCCAGTGCTGAGCTGACCTGACCTATCTGTCTAATGTCCATCCACTCCAGTGCTGAGCTGACCTGACCTATCTGTCCATCCACTCCAGTGCTGAGCTGACCTGACCTATCTGTCCATCCACTCCAGTGCTGTACTGACCTATCTGTCCAATGTCCATCCACTCCAGTGCTGTACTGACCTATCTGTCCAATGTCCATCCACTCCAGTGCTGTACTGACCTATCTGTCCAATGTCCATCCACTCCAGTGCTGAGCTGACCTGACCTATCTGTCCATCCACTCCAGTGCTGTACTGACCTATCTGTCCAATGTCCATCCACTCCAGTGCTGTACTGACCTATCTGTCCAATGTCCATCCACTCCAGTGCTGTACTGACCTATCTGTCCAATGTCCATCCACTCCAGTGCTGAGCTGACCTGACCTATCTGTCCATCCACTCCAGTGCTGTACTGACCTATCTGTCCATCCACTCCAGTGCTGAGCTGACCTGACCTATCTGTCCATCCACTCCAGTGCTGTACTGACCTATCTGTCCAATGTCCATCCACTCCAGTGCTGTACTGACCTATCTGTCCAATGTCCATCCACTCCAGTGCTGAGCTGACCTGACCTATCTGTCCATCCACTCCAGTGCTGTACTGACCTATCTGTCCATCCACTCCAGTGCTGAGCTGACCTGACCTATCTGTCCATCCACTCCAGTGCTGAGCTGACCTGACCTATCTGTCCATCCACTCCAGTGCTGTACTGACCTATCTGTCCAATGTCCATCCACTCCAGTGCTGTACTGACCTATCTGTCCAATGTCCATCCACTCCAGTGCTGTACTGACCTATCTGTCCAATGTCCATCCACTCCAGTGCTGAGCTGACCTGACCTATCTGTCCATCCACTCCAGTGCTGTACTGACCTATCTGTCCATCCACTCCAGTGCTGAGCTGACCTGACCTATCTGTCCATCCACTCCAGTGCTGTACTGACCTATCTGTCCAATGTCCATCCACTCCAGTGCTGTACTGACCTATCTGTCCAATGTCCATCCACTCCAGTGCTGAGCTGACCTGACCTATCTGTCCATCCACTCCAGTGCTGTACTGACCTATCTGTCCATCCACTCCAGTGCTGAGCTGACCTGACCTATCTGTCCATCCACTCCAGTGCTGAGCTGACCTGACCTATCTGTCCATCCACTCCAGTGCTGTACTGACCTATCTGTCCAATGTCCATCCTGTCAGGAATCGACTTACCAGGCTGACATCCGTCCGCCGCTGCGGACTCCGTCCTGGCTCCCTGCGGTCACCTGTCACCTATGCCCCTGCCATGGGACATCATCAAGGGCCTGGGAACACTCCTGAGACAGCGGGCGTGTAGCGCGCCGCGTCCCCGCTAGGCCGCGGCGTGGGCGCCGCCATGACAGTCTGCAAACAGCCAGTATACTGCGGCCAATCCGGTGCTTGGCCGCACCCACTTTCCTTCACTCACCCAATCCCTGTGCACCATGGGGTACATAAGAGACTGCAGGATCAGTCTGCAGGCATCCTGGACTTTGTGTCACTCCAGCGACCCATGAGAAAGGATCTGTTCCTGTTCCTCCTGTGTTCCTGGTTCTCTGGTTAAGAACTTGTACTCCTGGTTACTCTGCACAGCTCCGTGGAACTTCAAGGCCCAGCAATACCTGCAACCTGCAAACAAGGCTTCACACTCATCACCACCTTGTGTGCTTCAGCCTGCAGTTGAAGACTGACTCCAGGTGTGTTTCATTCCTCCACCTGTGATACAGCTTGCTGCTGCCAGTGCCTCATCACCTGCACTGTGAAGTCAGACTCCTGCCTCTGCTCAGGTTTGCCATTTCCACCTTGCTGCCTAAGTTTCCTGTTTTAAAACCTGCACTGGTTTCCAAACCAGAACCATTTCACAAACACTTGTTCTTCTGTTTATATATTACCGGATATTATTTTCTCAAGTCATCTGTCATCCATTGCCATAGACTTTCAGTTATCATACTGAGTGATTGACTTTATTCATCTGTTATTATTGTTTCTGCTACCATTCTGTATTATATCATCTGCCAAATAAAATACCATTGCGCTCATGCGCAGGAACGTTATCCAGCCTCCTCGTTTTCTCCCATCTACCTCCACTGACCCACTAGCGCCCCCTCCGGGGACACAGCCCAAACACAATCTGACAGTAAGTCCAGGATCGATGGACTCGGATGGTGGACGGAGTGTGGGGTCAGAGGCCTTGCAAAATCTGGTCTCCCGTCTGGATGGTCAAGAGGTTGCGCAGCAGCAGATGCTTCAATTCCTGCAAGGGATGTCCTCCCGATTAGATACACTACAGCAATCCCTGCCTAGTGTACTCTCTCCTACTGTTCCTGTTACTCCAGCACCTGCCAGTGCTGTGAGTTCTTCTATGCCGGCTGCATCAGCTCCAGTGTCACGTCTGCACCTGCCCGTGCCGAGCAAGTATGATGGCAGTCCAAAGTTATGTCGCGGGTTTCTCAACCAATGTGAAATACAGTTTGAGTTATTGCCACATAATTTCCCCACGCCAAGATCCAAGGTTGCCTACATCATCTCCTTACTCTCTGGATCTGCTCTGAGTTGGGTGTCTCCTCTGTGGGAACGTGCTGACCCTCTGATTAACAACTATACAGACTTCGTGTCAACCTTCAGACGGATCTTTGACGAGCCTGGTCGTGCAACATCAGCTTCGGCAGACCTGATCCAACTTCGTCAAGGTACCCGAAGCATGGGACAATATGTCATCCAGTTCCAGACGTTGGCTGCAGAGATTCAGTGGAACAACCAAGCTCTGGTAGCAGCTTTCTGGCACGGACTCTCGGATCGGATCAAGGATGAACTGGCGACCCGTGACATTCCTGTTCAACTGTCTAATTTGATCTCCCTGTGCATTAAGTTGGACTCTCGCATCCGCGAACGCAATAATGAACGCGCTCGGAGTGAGCCACGCAGATCAAGGTTCATACCTTCTGTACAGTTCCAGTCTCCCTCTTCTGACGAGCCTATGCAGATAAATAGGTCCCGCCTAACTCCTGAAGAGCGGGCAAGAAGAATACGTGAGAGACTCTGCCTATACTGTGCTGCTGCGGGCCATCAGATTAACTCCTGCACGGTGCGTTCGGGAAACGCCAGATCCTGACTTGTAAGGGAGGAGTCAAGTTAGGATCTTTCAGTCAAGCTCCTTCTCAACAAGACCTCATCCTTCCAGTGACGCTAGAGACTTCAGTTGGGCTCCAGTCTGCGTCAGCATTAGTGGACTGCGGTGCTGCAGGAAACTTTATCACCCAAGCTGCGGTAAACAAATTTTGCCTATCTACCTGTGAACTTTCTTGTCCAGTTTACATCACTGCTGTGGATGGTAGTCGAATCTCCAAGGGGAACATTTCTCATCAAACTGCCCCAGTGGTTCTGGGAGTTGGATTTCTCCATTCTGAACTGATTAAGTTCCTGGTCATCCCTCAAGCCACCCAGGAGATTGTCTTGGGCATGCCCTGGCTCCAGCTACATAATCCACAGTTTGACTGGTCAACGTTGCAGCTTACCTCATGGGGTTCACATTGTCATCAATCCTGCTTAGCCCAAGTGTGTCCCATAAAGTCTACCGAAGTAAAGACACAGTCAAGTCTCCCAGCAGCTTATCAAGACTTCTCAGACGTCTTCTGTGAAAAGGCTGCTGATATCCTGCCGCCCCATAGGGAATGGGATTGTCCCATCGATCTCCTTCCTGGCAAGAAGCCACCTAGGGGGCGCACCTACCCGTTGTCTGTTCCTGAAACTGAGGCGATGAGTGATTACATCAGAGAGAATCTTCAGAAGGGATTCATCCGTCCGTCATCATCACCCGCTGGTGCAGGTTTCTTCTTTGTTAAAAAGAAGGATGGAGGACTGCGTCCATGCATTGACTATCGGGGTCTCAATGACATTACCATCAAGAATAGTTATCCATTACCACTCATTACCGAATTATTTGACAGAGTTAAAGGAGCCCGCATCTTCACCAAGTTAGATCTCCGCGGTGCCTATAATCTCATCAGAATCCGGAGTGGTGACGAGTGGAAAACAGCTTTCAACACTCGAGATGGCCATTATGAATACCTGGTAATGCCATTTGGGTTGAGTAATGCTCCAGCAGTGTTCCAACACTTTGTGAACGAAATCTTTCGTGATGTCCTGTATAAGTACCTCGTTGTTTACTTAGATGATATCCTTATCTTCTCCCAAGACCTTCCATCTCATCGTCTACAAGTCTGTGAAGTTCTCCGACGTCTTCGTGAGAACCGGCTCTACGGGAAACTATCTAAATGCACCTTTGAAGTTCCCTCTATACCCTTCCTGGGTTATATAATTTCCGGATCGGATCTTCAGATGGACCCGACAAAATTGGAAGCTATTGCCAATTGGTCCATTCCAAATTCTCTCAAGTCTATCCAGCGGTTCCTGGGTTTCGCCAACTACTATAGAAAATTTATTCGAGGATTCTCCACTCTCATCGCTCCTATTACCAACCTGACTCGGAAAGGGGCAGACCATTCCAACTGGTCAGAAGAAGCCTTGGCAGCCTTCCAGAAGATCAAGCTAGCCTTTATGTCTGCTCCAGTGCTGTCTCAGCCAGATGTCAACAGACCGTTCGAGTTGGAGGTAGATGCCTCTACAGTTGGGGTTGGAGCTGTTCTCTCTCAGAAGGGATCCGATGGGAAAGTCCACCCTTGTGGATTTTATTCTCGCAAGTTTCTTCCTGCAGAAGCTAACTACTCCGTGGGAGATCAAGAACTACTGGCGATCAAGCTGGCTCTCGAGGAATGGAGATATCTCCTAGAAGGGGCCAAACATCCGTTTAACATCTACACGGATCATAAAAACCTGCTATATTTAAAGGCAGCTCAGTGCCTTAACCCTCGCCAGTCCAGGTGGGCTATGTTTTTCTCACGTTTTAATTTCAAGCTTCATTTCCGCCCAGGTTCGCAGAATGTGAAAGCCGACGCGTTATCCCGATCCATGGAATCTGAAGAAGGAACATCTGACTCAGTGCCACATTCCATCCTGAGTCCCGTGGTTTTCGCTGCATCTCAAGTCTCCCCAGCTCCTCCTCCTGGTAAGACTTTTGTTTCCCCAGAACTCCGTCCCAAGTTGCTATCTTGGGCCCATCAATCCAAGTTCACTGGTCATCCTGGTGTCCTGAAGACCTTCAAGTTCCTTTCTGCGACATATTGGTGGCCAAAGATGAAAATGGACATCCAGGATTTCGTGGCATCCTGTCCTAAATGTGTGCAGCACAAGACTCCTCGTCAGTCTCCAGCAGGTCAGTTACAACCACTGTCTGTCCCTAGTCGTCCCTGGTCACACCTGTCCATGGATTTTATCACCGACCTTCCTCCTTCTCAAGGACATAATACCATTTGGGTTGTAGTGGACAGATTCACCAAGATGGCTCATTTTGTTCCTCTCCAGGGTCTCCCTTCTGCCCCAAAACTTGCCCAAATCTTCCTACGGGAGATTTTCCGCTTACATGGTTTACCCTCAGAAATAATATCTGACCGGGGGGTACAGTTTGTAGCGAGGTTTTGGAGGGCCCTCTGTTCTGCCATGCAGGTCAAACTGAAGTTTTCGTCATCATACCATCCTCAGACGAATGGGCAGACAGAGAGGGTCAATCAAGAACTTGAGACTTTTTTAAGATTATATGTTTCATCTTCCCAGGATGACTGGTTCGATCTGCTCCCATGGGCCGAGTTTGCCCACAACTTTCGATACCATACTGCTACTGAAACGACACCATTCTTTGCAGTATATGGGCAACATCCCCGTGTACCTGATTTCCAAGAACTCCCTCATATGGATGTTCCTGCTGCCACTACTGCTCTGACTCAGTTTTCATCTATTTGGAGAAAAATTCACGTTTCCCTCAAAAAGGCCTCCAGTCGGTACAAGTTCTTTGCCGACCGCAAGAGACGTGCGGTTCCTCATTTGAAACCTGGGGACAAGGTTTGGCTATCAACCCGTAACCTCCGTCTCAGGGTCCCATCCATGAAGTTTGCACCACGCTTCATTGGTCCTTACCCTGTCGAAAGAGTCATCAACCCAGTGGCCTACAAATTGAAGTTACCATCTTCCCTTCGTATACCTAACGCTTTTCATGTTTCTCTCCTCAGACCTCTAGTCCTAAACCGCTTTCAGAATACTCTTCCAGTAGGTCCCAAGGTTCGAACTCAGCGGGGCGTGGAATTCGAGATCAACAAAATTCTGGACTCCCGTTGTCGGTATGGACGTCTCCAGTACCTGGTCGATTGGTCCGGTTATGGCCCAGAGGAGAGAAGTTGGGTGAATTCGTCCGATGTCCATGCTCCTAGGTTGGTCCGTGTCTTCCACAGCACTCATCCCTCCAAGCCACGTGGGTGTTCGGTGTCCACCCCTAAAGGAGGGGGTACTGTCAGGAATCGACTTACCAGGCTGACATCCGTCCGCCGCTGCGGACTCCGTCCTGGCTCCCTGCGGTCACCTGTCACCTATGCCCCTGCCATGGGACATCATCAAGGGCCTGGGAACACTCCTGAGACAGCGGGCGTGTAGCGCGCCGCGTCCCCGCTAGGCCGCGGCGTGGGCGCCGCCATGACAGTCTGCAAACAGCCAGTATACTGCGGCCAATCCGGTGCTTGGCCGCACCCACTTTCCTTCACTCACCCAATCCCTGTGCACCATGGGGTACATAAGAGACTGCAGGATCAGTCTGCAGGCATCCTGGACTTTGTGTCACTCCAGCGACCCATGAGAAAGGATCTGTTCCTGTTCCTCCTGTGTTCCTGGTTCTCTGGTTAAGAACTTGTACTCCTGGTTACTCTGCACAGCTCCGTGGAACTTCAAGGCCCAGCAATACCTGCAACCTGCAAACAAGGCTTCACACTCATCACCACCTTGTGTGCTTCAGCCTGCAGTTGAAGACTGACTCCAGGTGTGTTTCATTCCTCCACCTGTGATACAGCTTGCTGCTGCCAGTGCCTCATCACCTGCACTGTGAAGTCAGACTCCTGCCTCTGCTCAGGTTTGCCATTTCCACCTTGCTGCCTAAGTTTCCTGTTTTAAAACCTGCACTGGTTTCCAAACCAGAACCATTTCACAAACACTTGTTCTTCTGTTTATATATTACCGGATATTATTTTCTCAAGTCATCTGTCATCCATTGCCATAGACTTTCAGTTATCATACTGAGTGATTGACTTTATTCATCTGTTATTATTGTTTCTGCTACCATTCTGTATTATATCATCTGCCAAATAAAATACCATTGCGCTCATGCGCAGGAACGTTATCCAGCCTCCTCGTTTTCTCCCATCTACCTCCACTGACCCACTAGCGCCCCCTCCGGGGACACAGCCCAAACACAATCTGACACATCCACTCCAGTGCTGCTTAGCTGACCTATCTCTCCAGTTCCCTCAGGCTCCTTAGTGTTATTGATATTGGCTGAGCTAGATTAGCATGTAGTTGTTTATTATTTTTTATAGTGCGGGAACTTTGTTACACCTGTTGTCTAAAGGGGGGTACTCACAGAGAGATCCATGCTTAAAATCAAAGCAATCTGACTAGATTGCTTAGATTTTAAGCACAGATCACTCGTGTATACCCCCCTCAGCGATAGCGATGCGTAGCCCCGCACATCGCTATCGCTGGTGCTAGATTGGCCTGCATGCAGGCCAATCTAGCACGTCGCTCATTTCACCCGCTGGGTGAAATAAGTGGCCCCCCGTCCTCCCCCGCATCGCTCAGCACACATCACGCTGTGCTGAGCGGCGGGAGAGATGTGTACTGAGCGGTTCGCTCAGCACACATCTCTCCCGTCTATATGGTCCGTCTATATGGGCCTTAAGTGTGTCACACTGGTGCTTCACTGTGACTCCACAGGTCATACCCCACTGCATTCACATAAATAATATAAACACTGTGACTCTGCAGTGTGAGTTGTCATTTGCAAAATGTAAAAAAAAACTTTTAAAAAGTAAAAATAAAATTGTTGTTTTTTTTTTTTTTATAACTTGTGTGTGCTGTATTCCACTGCATATATATATATATATATATATATATATATATAATCAGTGCAACTCTGCAGTGTGAGTTGTCATTTGCCCAAAAAGTTTCAAAACAAGTATAATAAAAGTAAAAAAAGTCTTTAAAAAATGTATTTTTTTACAACATGTGTGCACTGTTTAAAAAAAAGTTTAAAAAAGTCTTTACATTTTTTTTACAACCTGTGTGCACTGTACCCCATTGTGAATTTGTGCAAAAAAATATAAGCAGTGTGAAAAAGTAAAAATAAATAAAATTCTTTTGTTTGTGCAACTCGTGTGTGTTCATCAATATGGATAATGATAAGTCAAGAAAAAAGCAGGAGCAGTAACTAAATACTAGTACTGCAGCTGCTGCCACCATTCATGATGACACTAGTCCTTCAAAGTCATCTACTAAAGCCGATTCGCATGGGCACAGAAGGTTTAAGTCAGGGTATCTAAAATCCTCACTAATGATTGTAGGTAGTCCTGCATCCAATTTGATAAGGCTAGGTGATTCCTCCCCTCTCCAGGATACCTCAGAAGAATCCTTGAGAGCTAGGCCTGCTGCTGCTGCTGCTGCTCAGGGTGGATCTTCATCCCAGAAGGGGACCAAGAAGACTACTAGTAGTTTTAAACAACAATTGACTGTTAAACAATCCTTTGCAAGAGGAAGCAAGTATGACAGCTCCACCCCAGTCACACAGTGGATCACTGACGCCATGGCCACTGTGTTAGTATTAGATCTGCATACAAAATTCGCCATTAATGCAGCAGGTTTTAGATTGTTAATTGAGGTCCTGTGTCTCTACTACCAAATTCCATTTTACTAGAAATGGAATTCCTCGCATGTACCAGTGTACCAGGACATTAAAAAAAAAACTGTTGGCCTGCATAATGCTATTGTACCCATTGTCCACTTAACCACAGATATATGGACAAGTGGAACTGGGTAAACTAAAGCAGCGGTTTTCAACCGCTGTGCCGCGGCACACTAGTGTGCCGTGAGCGATATCTAGGTGTGCTGCCGCCAGAGATGCTCCCCGCTGCTGCCCGCCAGGCAGATCTATCGGCGCCTGCCAACCAGAGAGCCTCCGCCCGCCGCAATCAATAGCCGGCTCGGGCAGCGCTGTGCTGTTCGCACTTCCGCGTGCGTGACCTATGAGCCATGTACACGGAAGTGCACACTGCATAGCGCTGCCCGAGCCGGCTATTGATTGCGGGGGGCGGCAGCTCTCTGGTTGGCCACGTCTTATTCCTGCCTACAGTGCCTGCTTGCCCACTAACTGGCCACTCCACGTCGCATTCCTGCCTGGAGTGCCCATCCGTCCACTGACCACTGCAGCTCCTCCATCCATGCTGCCATCACAGCTCAGCTGCAGGTTTTACATTTAAAATAAAAAATGTATTTATTTATGTAAGCAATGTTTGGAATCGGGGGGGGGGGGAGATGTGAACAGCAGCAATTATTATGGGGGCAGTGAGTGGAATTACTGGGGGGACAGCATGTGGCATTATTAAGGATTCAGGAATATATATGTTTTACTGACAAACGGGATGTTGGCTGTCAGTATACCGACAGCGGCATCCCGTCTGTTTAATTACTGTGGGGACCAATGTGTTTTTTTTCCCTGTGGCGCACTGATGGTGTGCCTTGGCAATTTAAAAATCTTATGAGTGTGCCGCGAATTGAAAAAGGTTGAAAATCACTGAACTAAAGATTACATGACTTTGACAGCCTACTGGGTGGGTGAATCGCCTTCAGCAACATGAACAGCAGCAGTATCTAACAAACAACACCAGATCATTCAGAGGCAGGCTATTCTCTGTATCACCAGATTCACTAAGAGGCATACCGCTGACAACCTGTTAGAAAAACTAAAGGGCTATACACACTAGATGATATTTTCTGCAGATTTGAACGATAACGACGATTGTGAATGATATATCGCTCACATCATCTAGTGTGTATGGTCCTGCAATCAACGATGCGCGCACCCGCACTCATTGATTGCAGGTTGGCGGTCGCCCGTGCAGCATGCTTAATGTGAGCAATGTCACTTGTGACATTGCTCATCACGGCATGTGTGTACGGAGCCGCGATGAGCGATGTTCACGATGTGACATTGCTCCCATCCCCAGCAGTGGCTCACCTCCCTGGCAGCGGCAGCAGTGGCTCACCTCCCCGGCAGCGACGGCAGTGGCTCACCTCCCCGGCAGCGGCTCACCTTCTCATCAGTGGCTCCCTCCCCGGAAGTGGAACCTTTCTAGCTGAGCCGCTGACGGGAGCCGCTGAGCGTCTCTGTATTAATTTCTCCCACTGCCCCACCAATTAAGTTTTTTCACCCACTGTGTCACCAACTTAACAAAAAAATAACTATAATGGGTTCATAAAAGTAGTAATAATATATATATATATATATAGCAGCTGGTATCGGATCGGCACTCTCCTGGATACAATTAAAGTGCTCAGGTGCCTTCTGGAGAAATTCATGCAGATGAGTAACTGTAGTACAGACAGCGGCACTCAGAGACTGACACAGCCAAATGGAGGTAAAGTGCTGGTGCTATTTATTCCATAAAACAGGCTAAGTGTTCCAACGTTTCGGGGCACGCAAGCCCCTTTGTCAAGGAGAGCCAAATACAGAGTATTCTGTATTTGGCTCACCCTAACAAAGGGGCTTGCGTGCCCCGAAACGTTGGAATACTTAGCCTGTTTTATGGAATAAATAGCACCAGCACTTTACCTCCATTTGGCTGTGTCAGTCTCTGAGTGCCGCTGTCTGTACTACAGTTACTCATCTATATATATATATATATATATAGATGTCGTAGTGGTGTCCGGCACTCAAAGCAATTGAGTGGTAAAGTGCTGCGGTGCCCTCCTTGAGGGAATGGTGTCCCACTATATAATTCCAAGGATAAAGCAGGCGGCACTCAGCAGTCTGGATTCCTTTTAAACTTTTATTGTTCAATAAAAGTTTAAAAGGAATCCAGACTGCTGAGTGCCGCCTGCTTTATCCTTGGAATTATATATATATATATATATATATATATATATATATATAATTTATGAACCCATTATAATTAATTTTTTATTAAGCTGGTGGCACAGTGGAAATATAATTGGTGGGGCAGTGGGTGAAAAAAACTTAATTGGTTCCCCCTTCTTCAGCCCTGCCCACACACCCAGAAATGCCTCCCCAATATTAAAATATGTAATACCCCTTTCACACTGCCTGAAGCGGGTCGCACCCGGGAGCCTGACACAGCAGCTCCCAGGGTGCGACCCGCCTCAGGCACCTTTCACACTGCAGTTAGCAGCCCGGCATATTGCTGGGTTGCTGACATCAGCGGTGACGCGGCGGGGGCGGCACATGCTGATCACATGATCTCCAAGTGCCGCCTATACATAGAGAGTGAACGGGAAACGGGTCGCATCGACTCGGCTCCCCTTCACACCACACAGAGCAGGGTTGAAATACCGGGTCACTCGACCTGGTATTTTAACCCTGGACACCTTTCACACCGCACATGAACACAGGTTTTGCGAGTTCATGTGCCAAAAACCTGTGTTTAGGGGTGCTGGTGTGAAAGGGGTATAAAAAAGCTGCCAATTCCAAAGATATCTTTCGTCTTTCAAATTGTTTGAAAAATTGCTTAGTGTGTACGCTCAATTTAGTTTGTCAGGTTTCTGGGAAGTTCAAGGGAAAATGCTCATCTTCCACATTGTTCATCTTTCACATTGGTCATGTCTTCTAGTGTGTAGGGCCCTTGTTATAGGAAAATAGCTTACCCTGCTTGAACTCTCCACAGGTTTCGTGATTTCTGATAACGCCACAGATATTTTGAGAGCATTACAGCTGGGTGAAATCAAACACTCCCATGTTTTGCTCTCACAATCAACTTGGTGACACAGAGATTTTTAAGAAATGACAGGGACATGTAGGAGATACTATCTGGTGCACAAAATATTTCAAGACATTTTTATCATTCAGCAACAGCATGTACTGTAGGAAATTGCAGTGGCTGCAAGAACAGTTCAATTTGCCCTGCCACCAACTAAAGCAAGAGGTGGTAACAGTGTGGAATACCACCCCTTTACATGCTTCAGCAGATGGAGGAATGGCAACAAGCCATCCAAAGCTACACAACTATGGTGGACAATACCGGGATCAGGATCAGCGGGATTCTGGGATTTTGGACAAAAATTGTCCAGGATTCAATCCAGGGATTGGGGATTTCCGGGGATTTCAGGATTAGCCAGCCCCCTTGTTTTTTTTATGCCAGGCAGCATTGAGCGTCCTCAGGAGGCTCAGACACTGCCCGGCCCACCTACCTCCAGCTGTGTGCACTGCGCAGTGTGACGTGAAGTTAGAGGTCATGCCGCGCAGCCAGCCGCCTGCCATCCAGCCGCCTGCCATCCAAACCTCATTGCCTGCACTGCCTTGCACCTCACGGCCCTGCAGGAAGTGTACCCCCCACAGCCGTGAGTTGTGTGGGCTAGGCAGAGCAAGGGGGAATGACACATTGAAACAAACCAAACCCAGGTATGCAGGGGTTGATAATTTTTTAAAACCCCGATTCCCAGGATTGAAAAAATGGACCAGAATTGGCCACCCTATACACAACAAACAATGACATTGGAAAGGATAGGGAGTTAGCCCAGTGCAGTAGAGAATACTTTCCCTGTTGTGCATTTGAAGTAGTCACCTGTGAAGTGAGTTCAGACACTGCTAGCTTGAGTCAGGTGATATCCCTAATTAGACTTCTGGAAAAACAGCTCGAGAAATTTAAGGAGGAGATGAAACAAAGAGATTTTGCTTAGTATGTCATGTCCTTTATTTGCTTCACCAGTATCCAAGGGTTGTAAACATGATGAAATTGGATCACTGCATTTTAGTGACCGTGCTTGATCCTAGGTTTAAGTCATATGTTATGTCTTTCTTTCCAATTGACCCAGATCTTAAGAGATGCAAAGAGCTCCTGGTGAGAAAGTTGTTAGCTCAAGTGGTACATGACATGACGATGTCTCCTCCTTCAGTGTCTCCAGCAACTGCTGCTGCTCACAGTGGTGATGCAGATGAGTCTAAACAACATTTTGACATCTGGTTAGGTATAAAAGATTTGCCCAAAATTTGTGAAATCTCTAACTCCATCTCATATGGTCAACATCCAAAAAATGGTGGAGGATTATTTTAATGACAGCGTACAAATAGGCATGTCACAGAGTCTCTTTGACTACTGGAAGGGGAAAAAAAGCAATTTGGAGGCCCTTGTACAAACTTGCTTTTTGCATTACTTAAGCTGCCTATCCTCCAGTGTGTACTCAGAAAGAGTTGTCAGTACAGTTGGGAACCTTGTCAGAGGTCAGCATAGGAAGTTACTTCCTCAAATTGTGGAAAAGGGGATGTTCATCAAAATGAACTACAAATTCCACGAGGAAGACCTTTACATCAAAGTACTTCTTTAGTGGTTAATTCCTGCAGGCATAAATTAATATTATGTGTGGATGATGTAAACAGTGGTGAGGGTGAGGATGATAATGAAAATGACATCTAACCACTATAAAGATAATTGAAAGCACTGTTACCTTAGCTGCCTTAAGCCCATTGGTAGCTTATTTTGTGGGGGCTCAAACAAACCAAGGACTTCAGCCACAAAAGTGGCAGTTCCTGGCACTGAGGTGCTCGGTTTGTTAAACTGTTGTTGTCCTTTCTTAATATCAAGCAAGGGTGGGTGTGAGGCAAATACAATTCAATCTTGCTGTGCAGTTTTCTGCTACTGCTGTGTGGCAAGGTTTCATTGATGTGCTATAAACCAGCCAGCTTGCTGCAGCCTTTTGCCTAAACTGGATGAAAACAAAATTGTCAGCTGTGAGGTGGTCAAAATTAACTGAAAATTAATGTTGTTGAGGTTAATAATACTGTAGGATAAAAACTAGTCCAAGTTATGTGATTTTAGCAGTTTTTAGTAATAAAAAAAAAATGCTGATCCAAAACCGAAACACGTGAGAGCATTTTTGGCAAAACCAAACCCAAAACATAAGTTAATACAAATTCAAAACCAAAACACGGGGCTGGCACAAATCTCTAATTCAAATTCAAATACAGTATTAACATTCAAATGCATGTGTACTGTGTTATCCTTCCACTTTCAGTATGCTTGCAATATCTGAAAACTCTAATGGTCTCAGTCCTCAAATCATCACCATTTTTGGCCAGACTCACCGAGTAATATTATAGCAAGTTCTTTAACAGAAGCTTTTTTCCTAATCTTTCCAGACAGAGATGATCATAGATATCAAACCAGATACATCAGCTGTAATCAGAGACTACAGTGCTAAAGAGAGACTACACGCGAAACCAGTGCTATATAAACATAAGGTCAAAGTATCTATATTACTTCTGGTTGCACAAAAAAATGCAAAGACTGGGCATAACATGCGTGAATGAAGCTTCTGTATTATTTTAGACCATGCTAGTGCCTCTCAAATCCCTTCTCATACACTCTTAATGCATCACTAATATTGTGGACACTACTATCAGGTGAATGCAAACTGTCTTCCATAGTCAATTAATTACCCCCACCCCACTATAGCATTAATTTAATAGTCCCATCACCCCACCACCACAAACCTACAGTACCATGATCCCACCACTAAATTAATAGTTTGCACCTAACACCAATACATGATAACCCTCACCTCATCATTAAATTATTTACCAAGCTCCTCCACCCCTTCATCTTACTTGTGTGTATGAAAATAGACACCACCATACTGCGCCTTTGCCAATGAAGAGGGTCCTGCTCGTAAGAGCTTACATTCTAAAGGCGAAGGGTAGACAGGTAGTGGTGATAAAGAGGAGAGAGACAGTGAGCAAGGAGCATGGGGCTGTGGGTTAGCTTGAGATCTGGAGGGCTTTGATAAAGAAGTGGGTTTGAGGGAGTGAGTTCCAGAGGTAGTGAGCAACATAAGTAATATCTTGGAGGAGGGCGTGAGAGGAAGTAATCAGTTGGCAGAAGAGGCAGTGGGCATTTGTAGAGTGAAGTGGGCAGGTATGAAGAGAAAGGAGGACAGAGATGTAAAAAGGAGAGGATTGGGTGAGGGATCTGTGAGTGAGAAGCCTGAATTGGGTTCTGAACTGCTGTGTGATTTCCTCTTACTACTGTACTGTGAGGCACTAGACACTGTATGAAATGTATCTAAGGGCCTGATTCAGAGTTGCACACAGATGATTTTCAATTGAGTTTTGCAGGCAGCGGATCTGCGATAATATGCTAATGACGCTGCCGCAGGGATTTGTCACAGATGCCTGCTAATGGTGGCTCTGATCTGCCATCAGTTGCATGTCGGTTGTATCATTGGACCTCTGATCGAACCTATGGTTGCTGAGAGTGTCCATTGCTAATAAGACACCAAAGCCTGTATGAATTTGCAGTTACTGGCACAGACATGCCCCCGAAATGGTCACGACGCCCCTGCATTTTTTAACTAGACCCCCCCATTACTTCCCACAAATGGCCACTACCTGTCACTCAAACCTCACTGCGTCCACCGTTGTTAAATAATTGCCGCACCTGCACACTGCACAGTCAAATAAAACTGCTCAACTTTAGCATCTCGATGTTACACAACAAGTCATTTGCATCTATTACTACTGTATATACTGAAGAGCACTGCCTGAGCTATTACTACTGTATATACTGAAGAGCACTGCCTGAGCTATTACTACTGTATATACTGAAGAGCACTGCCTGAGCTATTACTACTGTATATACTGAAGAGCACTGCCTGAGCTATTACTACTGTATATACTGAAGAGCACTGCCTGAGCTATTACTACTGTATATACTGAAGAGCACTGCCTGAGCTATTACTACTGTATATACTGAAGAGCACTGCCTGAGCTATTACTACTGTATATACTGAAGAGCACTGCCTGAGCTATTACTACTGTATATACTGAAGAGCACTGCCTGAGCTATTAATATTGTAGCTTTATTGACACTTTTAAAATGCAGAATTCGTTGACAGTAAGCTGCCAGTGGTGAATAAGCCACCACCATCCAGCAGCCGTGGCCGCACATACCAGCAGAAGAAGCCTGGTGGTGACAGCGTTGACATGTACTAAGCCTTGGAGAGTGATAAAGTGGAGAGAGAGAAAGTACCAGTTAATCAACTGCCATGTTACAGGCTGTGTTTGGAAAAATGACCGTTAGAGCTGATTGGCTGGCACATTATCTCTCTCCACTTTATCACTCCTAAAGGCTTACTACATCTGCCCCATATGAGAAATGCACTGTTATATAACAGACGTGAGATCTAAATACTATTCTAGGGGAGCCACTTACTGGAGGGCAGCACTCCAACAAAATATTAAGGGGCATATTCATCATGAAAAAAATCGCGCAATGAGAATTTTTAGTTCTCAATTCTCATTGCATTCTCCCACAATTTTTTTCATGATTCATCATGCCAGCAGGAGAAAATGATCACTTCCGAAAAACTGTCCTTTTTCAGAAGACAGTTTTTCAGAAAGTGATAACTTTCCCCTCTGCAGCCGTGGCCCCCTCACTTCCCCGCCAGGACATCATTAAATGTCTCTGGCTGCAGAGTCCCCCACATCCCCTGCTGGGGCATCAATGCCGCTCTCTGGCTGCAGAGGACCCACACCCCACCGCTCTGCAGCCACGCGCCCCCCTTTGCCCCGCGGGCATGTTCTTGCCGGGCTACAGAAGTGCTGGCTGCTGATGCTCCTCCCTCCCTATCCGCTTCTGGCACTTACATGTCCCGACCGCGATACACTTTTGTGTGCATCCACCGTGGCATGTGTGCCATGGCAGCTCTTTTCCCCCTGCAAGCACTTTGAACGCAGCAGCACCCCCCCACTCGCATCATACTGGTGGGGCTGCAGCAGCGGCATCTCCCCTGGGCAGCTACTAATCGCAGGGGCAGCATGGCTGCAGAAAGGATCACTGCAGCTGCGGCTCCCCTCTTCATCCCCCCACTCCGGCACCTTACATGGGGCTGCCCTGCTGCAGAGATCACACTGCTGCCGCGGCACCCCTTCTTCCCTCTGCTGCATGAAGGGATTAGGGGGCTCTCCGCCATCTCGGGATGGTGAACAGTTTCCCGATCAAACTCCGAAAAATATGCTCTTTCGAAGTTTGATGAATGTCACAATTTCTACATCTCCTGCAGAGTATAGAAATTGTGACATTTTAAGGATGATGAATAGACCCCTAAGTAACTACTAAATATTACCACTGTTATGTACTGGGGGCCTGATTCAGAGATGTACACACATGTCGGTGCAGCTGTGATGCCGTACACAGCGGCTGTGCGAAAATATGCAAATGTCTCGATTGCTGGATCTGCCACTTGTGTATGAAGATGCAACCTTCTTAAAATGTGTATCATTCATACTACAGTGACAGGGACACACAAGGAGACTGTGCTGAGTAATGTGATATATGACACTTGCATAACTGTGTGTGACTAAGAGGTATATTCATAAAGAAAACGAAAAATGAATTGATACTTATCACTATACATTGCATCAGTTCGATGCGATGTATAGCTGTTGTAAGTAGCAATTCATGTATACTCACCTTTCTGGTGAAGCGATGAGTTGTACCGTGTTCCAGCGATGCTCTCTTCTCCAGCGGTCCCACTCTGCGGTCCTGAAGTCAGCCAGCGGGTCCTTCTGCGCATGCGCCGCCAGCTGACCTCACAGAAAGGCTGTAGAGGCTGATGGGAGGTCAGGGGACGGAGCCAGCGCCGGGTGTGAACAGAGAACAGGGAAGCATTGAGCTTCCCTGCAGTTAGTGCACTGCAGTTCAGGTTACACCATCCTGACATGGCGAATCTGAACTCCATGGAGAAGCGAAATGAATCGCACTCACCATACTAAAGTATAGTGATTAGAGATGAGCGCCTGAAATTTTTCGGGTTTTGTGTTTTGGTTTTGGGTTCGGTTCCGCGGCCGTGTTTTGGGTTCGAACGCGTTTTGGCAAAACCTCACCGAATTTTTTTTGTCGGATTCGGGTGTGTTTTGGATTCGGGTGTTTTTTTCAAAAAACACTAAAAAACAGCTTAAATCATAGAATTTGGGGGTCATTTTGATCCCAAAGTATTATTAACCTCAAAAACCATAATTTACACTCATTTTCAGTCTATTCTGAATACCTCACACCTCACAATATTATTTTTAGTCCTAAAATTTGCACCGAGGTCGCTGTGTGAGTAAGATAAGCGACCCTAGTGGCCGACACAAACACCGGGCCCATCTAGGAGTGGCACTGCAGTGTCACGCAGGATGTCCCTTCCAAAAAACCCTCCCCAAACAGCACATGACGCAAAGAAAAAAAGAGGCTTTTTACTGATATTTGGTGTTTTGGATTTGACATGCTCTGTACTATGACATTGGGCATCGGCCTTGGCAGACGACGTTGCTGGCATTTCATCGTCTCGGCCATGACTAGTGGCAGCAGCTTCAGCACGAGGTGGAAGTGGATCTTGATCTTTCCCTAATTTTGGAACCTCAACATTTTTGTTCTCCATATTTTAATAGGCACAACTAAAAGGCACCTCAGGTAAACAATGGAGATGGATGGATTGGATACTAGTATACAATTATGGACGGGCTGCCGAGTGCCGACACAGAGGTAGCCACAGCCGTGAACTACCGCACTGTACTGTGTCTGCTGCTAATATATAGACTGGTTGATAAAGAGATAGTATACTCGTAACTAGTATGTATGTATAAAGAAAGAAAAAAAAACCACGGTTAGGTGGTATATACAATTATGGACGGGCTGCCGAGTGCCGACACAGAGGTAGCCACAGCCGTGAACTACCGCACTGTACTGTGTCTGCTGCTAATATATAGACTGGTTGATAAAGAGATAGTATACTCGTAACTAGTATGTATGTATAAAGAAAGAAAAAAAAACCACGGTTAGGTGGTATATACAATTATGGACGGGCTGCCGAGTGCCGACACAGAGGTAGCCACAGCCGTGAACTACCGCACTGTACTGTGTCTGCTGCTAATATATAGACTGGTTGATAAAGAGATAGTATACTCGTAACTAGTATGTATGTATAAAGAAAGAAAAAAAAACCACGGTTAGGTGGTATATACAATTATGGACGGGCTGCCGAGTGCCGACACAGAGGTAGCCACAGCCGTGAACTACCGCACTGTACTGTGTCTGCTGCTAATATATAGACTGGTTGATAAAGAGATAGTATACTCGTAACTAGTATGTATGTATAAAGAAAGAAAAAAAAACCACGGTTAGGTGGTATATACAATTATGGACGGGCTGCCGAGTGCCGACACAGAGGTAGCCACAGCCGTGAACTACCGCACTGTACTGTGTCTGCTGCTAATATATAGACTGGTTGATAAAGAGATAGTATACTCGTAACTAGTATGTATGTATAAAGAAAGAAAAAAAAACCACGGTTAGGTGGTATATACAATTATGGACGGGCTGCCGAGTGCCGACACAGAGGTAGCCACAGCCGTGAACTACCGCACTGTACTGTGTCTGCTGCTAATATATAGACTGGTTGATAAAGAGATAGTATACTCGTAACTAGTATGTATGTATAAAGAAAGAAAAAAAAACCACGGTTAGGTGGTATATACAATTATGGACGGGCTGCCGAGTGCCGACACAGAGGTAGCCACAGCCGTGAACTACCGCACTGTACTGTGTCTGCTGCTAATATATAGACTGGTTGATAAAGAGATAGTATACTCGTAACTAGTATGTATGTATAAAGAAAGAAAAAAAAACCACGGTTAGGTGGTATATACAATTATGGACGGGCTGCCGAGTGCCGACACAGAGGTAGCCACAGCCGTGAACTACCGCACTGTACTGTGTCTGCTGCTAATATATAGACTGGTTGATAAAGAGATAGTATACTCGTAACTAGTATGTATGTATAAAGAAAGAAAAAAAAACCACGGTTAGGTGGTATATACAATTATGGACGGGCTGCCGAGTGCCGACACAGAGGTAGCCACAGCCGTGAACTACCGCACTGTACTGTGTCTGCTGCTAATATATAGACTGGTTGATAAAGAGATAGTATACTCGTAACTAGTATGTATGTATAAAGAAAAAAAAAAAAACCACGGTTAGGTGGTATATACAATTATGGACGGGCTGCCGAGTGCCGACACAGAGGTAGCCACAGCCGTGAACTACCGCACTGTACTGTGTCTGCTGCTAATATATAGACTGGTTGATAAAGAGATAGTATACTCGTAACTAGTATGTATGTATAAAGAAAGAAAAAAAAACCACGGTTAGGTGGTATATACAATTATGGACGGGCTGCCGAGTGCCGACACAGAGGTAGCCACAGCCGTGAACTACCGCACTGTACTGTGTCTGCTGCTAATATATAGACTGGTTGATAAAGAGATAGTATACTCGTAACTAGTATGTATGTATAAAGAAAGAAAAAAAAACCACGGTTAGGTGGTATATACAATTATGGACGGGCTGCCGAGTGCCGACACAGAGGTAGCCACAGCCGTGAACTACCGCACTGTACTGTGTCTGCTGCTAATATAGACTGGTTGATAAAGAGATAGTATACTACTAATATTATATATACTGGTGGTCAGGTCACTGGTCACTAGTCACACTGGCAGTGGCACTCCTGCAGCAAAAGTGTGCACTGTTTAATTTTAATATAATATTATGTACTCCTGGCTCCTGCTATAACCTATAACTGGCACTGCAGTTGTGCTCCCCAGTCTCCCCCACAATTATAAGCTGTGTGAGCTGAGCAGTCAGACAGATATATAATATATATAGATGATGCAGCACACTGGTCTGAGCCTGAGCAGTGCACACAGATATGGTATGTGACTGACTGAGTCACTGTGTGTATCGCTTTTTTCAGGCAGAGAACGGATATATTAAATAAACTGCACTGTGTGTCTGGTGGTCACTCACTATATAATATATTATGTACTCCTGGCTCCTGCTATAACCTATAACTGGCACTGCAGTAGTGCTCCCCAGTCTCCCCCACAATTATAAGCTGTGTGAGCTGAGCAGTCAGACAGATATATATAATATTATATATAGATAATAGATGATGCAGCACACTGGCCTGAGCCTGAGCAGTGCACACAGATATGGTATGTGACTGAGTCACTGTGTGCTGTGTATCGCTTTTTTCAGGCAGAGAACGGATTATAAAGTAAACTGCACTGTCCTCACTAGTAAACTCTCTCCACTCAGTCTCTACACTTCTACAGTAACAGTACTCCTCCTAGTCAGCTCCAGTAAATCTCTCTCAGTCTCTTATAATCTAAATGGAGAGGACGCCAGCCACGTCCTCTCCCTATCAATCTCAATGCACGTGTGAAAATGGCGGCGACGCGCGGCTCCTTATATAGAATCCGAGTCTCGCGATAGAATCCGAGCCTCGCGAGAATCCGACAGCGTCATGATGACGTTCGGGCGCACTCGGGTTAACCGAGCAAGGCGGGAAGATCCGAGTCGCTCGGACCCGTGAAAAAAAACATGAAGTTCTGGCGGGTTCGGATTCAGAGAAACCGAACCCGCTCATCTCTAATAGTGATGCGATTCAGGCACGGAGCAGGGGTGCCGCTGGAGAAGTCTGGGACTTCTCAGATGGTAGCCTGCTACATGAATTACACAAAGCAGAAAAAAGCCCTGTTTTCTGCAAAATAGGGCTTTTTCCGGCTTTATGAATAGACCCCTGAGTCTCTGAATCTGTACACTATAGAATGGTTGAACCGGATGGACAATTGTCTTTTTTCAACCTTAGATACTATGAATCCTGTTCCAATTCTCACTGGTTCCGGCCTGGCCTGAATTAAGTCTATTCAAGTTATTATTCACCACACTCCTCTGGTCAGTTGGTCTCAATTCCAGCCTGTTCTATTTACATACCAGTACACATTATATTGAGACCTTCCCAAGAGTTCACTCCATTACTCCATACCAGAATCCTGTCTGCTGTCTCCCTGTGCCTTGTCCACCTCATGCACAACAGTTATCTATGCCCAGCTACTATAGCTTCCGGCGTCAAGTGCGCTCTACTGATCCTGCGCCGGTATCCAACATGAGTCCACAAGAAACAACGAACCTGACAGAGCTAAGGCATATGTACCCTTCCCCCATTTATTTTTTCCAATAGTGCTGGGCAGTATTGTCTGGTGGTCACAGGTGATCACCAGACATTAGCTGCTAAAGGGGCCACATATTTTGAAAGAGGGGGATTCTCCACTGGCTCACTTCTCCACTCTTTTCTCTGCTTCATGAATAGACCCCATAGTGCTCTTTGTGCTATGTATGGAAAACATGTTTTCTGTAGTGCAGCGTAACACTGTCAGGTGATCACCAGTAGAAATGCTAAAAAGACCCAATATTTGAAAGATTCCATGATTTTTCTGTAGTGTAGGGGGATTTGCCTGGTGATCACACTGATCACCAGCCAAAAATCTCTATGGGGGCAAACATTTTGAAGGAGGTACTCTTTCAAACAAGGGTTCCCCCATCTATTTACTGTAGGTGCCAGGATTAGGGAGATAAGGGGTCTATTTACTAAGCCTTGGATTGAGATAAAGTAGACAGAGATAAAGTACCAGACAATCAGCTCCTATCTGCCATGCCACAGACTATGTTTGAAAAATGACAGTTAGGAGCTGATTGACTGGTACTTTATCTCTGTCTACTTTATCTCCATCCAAGGCTTAGTAAATAGACCCCTAAATGTCCAACTGGCAATACTCTGGCAATACTTTTATAGTTATTTGTTAAAAAAAATTAAGCATATATGCCGTCACTGCTCCAGGGCCGGTCTCAATTATCCCCTGGACTCCCCACCGGTGATTAGTGCCAGTGGGGAAGAGGGTAAGTAATCTGTCAGCACTTTGCTTCAGACGACGAGTGGGACTTGGAGGTCTATTCATGAAGTAGAGAAAACAGCGGAGAAAAGGACCAGTGGAGAAGTTGCCCATGACAACCAATCAGCTTTGAAGGAAGCATTTATCAAGTACATTTTATAAAATGTAAGTGAGATGCTGATTGGTTGCCATGGGCAAATTCTCCACTGGTCTGTTTCTCCACTGTTTTCATGGCTTCATAAATAGAGCCCTTGTTATCTGCAGTTTTAAAGTATATGCGGATGATGAGCCCCACTTGTCCACCCAAAGCAAAGGGACTTACAGTATTTCATGACTATCACAGTAGAAGTTATGGTGCGCATACATATGTGCGAATGTCCGCAATGAGATATCGCGCTGTGATTTCCCTTGACGCCACCCGTGCGATAAATCGCATCTGAAGTGCTTTTTTTGGGCATTCGAGTGCATACGATCATGCGATAAATTGCATGTCCCTTGGGACCTGAAATCGGGTGATCGAATGGTGGACAGGGTGCGGCCAGCGTAACGGTGGGCAGGGTGCAGCCAGCATAATAATACATTGGTGGGCAGTGGGCCAGCATAATAAAACATTGGTGATCAGTGGGGTAGCCGGTATACCTTGTTTGGCAGACAGCAGAGCAGAGCAGCGTGAGTCCTCCTTCTTCCAGTATAAACTTCAGCACAAGGTGGATGATAGTGTCCAGGAAATGAGGTCAAAACAGTACAGATAGCACATCGTAGTGCGATAAATCGCATGTGTTTAAAAACCACATGCGATTGGATAAATATTATGTGCAGCACATAATATCTTGAAATGCGACATACGACCAGCGTGCCCGCCCATTGCGTTGATGTGCGATACATGCAATTTATCGCAAACGCATGATAGTACCCGATATCTCACAAGTGTATGGCCAGCATAACAAAGAGAATTTTAACAGCAGATAAGAATCACTTGGCCCATCCAGCCTGCCCATGTACACACACATGCACAGTAGGGTCAATTTTTTGTTAGGAGCCAATTAACCTACCAGTATGTTTTTGGATTGTGGGAGGAAACCGGAGTACCCGGAGGAAACCCACGCAAGTACAGGGAGAATATACAAACTCCACACAGTTTTGACCATGGTGGGAATCAAACCCATAACCTCAGTGCTGTGAGGCAGTAATGCTAACCATTACACTATCCGTGCTGCTCTAAAGGTCTTTTCCTTTGCTCATTTTGCCATGCAGGACATTAGCAAGCAGGACCTGATTAAGGAATTCAGGTGCCCAAGGCTAATACACTTGTAGCGTCTAGTAATGTTGCTAAACACAGAACACAGTGTTCAGGAAATCGCCATTCATACTGCGCAGGTAGCGAATGGTAGACAACTAACATGTTTGATTTTGGCTTCTACTGATCTTCTGATGTTTATGAAATGTAAATTAGATTTTGGCTTCTGGGAATTACAAGGAAACTGAAGATAATCACATGCAGCTCAGGCTACCATATTGCGCTGTAGGACAATGTATAAAAGGTAATGATATTTATTATTTGCAATAAATTTTTATTAAACAGTGACAAAATACAGTTCACAAGCAACAACTTGTGTGATATTTAGTGTGTCAAAAGCAAACAATAGAGGTAAATAATTCAATAGAATCAGGAACTTGGAAAGAAAAAGAATAAGGCTAAATGCAAGTAAAGCAAAGTAAGAGAGAGAACTGGAGGAGGGAAGAGGAAAAAGAAAGAGGTGCCACAGCTGATGCAGGAGGTACAAGCAGGATCATGCAGGGAATCCACGTGACAAATTGGGGTGCCGTGGCCAACACAAGGACAGACAGGATTGCAGCAGGGATGCTGCCTGAGTGTCACCATGATCCAGACTGAGCGGCGCAGCAATAAGTGGTGGGTTGCAAGTCTCAGTGGGGTGCAAGACCGACGCCAGAATTCCGACAGCTGATGAAATACAGACAGTCAGAATGCTTGGTATACCCCTCGGCTGGTGGGTCCATGCCACCAACCAAGGGGGAATATCATAGTGTGGCGGGAAAAGCAAGCCCCTGGTCCCGAAGTGTGGCCGGGATCCCGACCGTCAGGAAATCATACCAAATATGCAACAACTCCTCCCCCGAGTCTCAGTTCAAATCTTCCCGCTATTCGGGATTCGAAACCCATGATAGATACATATGCCACTGATTGCAGACCAACAACACACCCTACACGTATCACACATTTCACAGACATGGAGTGATCCTCCATGCAGCTGCAGAGGGACAGTGTCGGACTGGGGCATGTAGGGCCCACCAGGGGGAATACAGTGGTAGAGGCCCATGTTTAGGGGTGTGGCCAGTCTCTAGAGGGGGTGTGCCCAGCCGCCTCATTGGTTTACCTAACCATTTTGCATGGGTTGGTCCCCTAGATAAATATATACAGTAAATACTGTAGTGAATGCAAGATAATGTACTAAATTAGTAATAGCACAGTCTGGAACCTGATACCTAGAGGAGGGGGTGGGAACCCAGGCAGTAGGGCCCACCGGTGGTTTACCCTGTACCCCTGTGGGCCAGTCCAACCCTACAGAGGGATAAATCTTCTGGCTCCCACGTCTCTATGTCACCCTGCAGAGCTTGGCATGGTGACTTTACTGGGTGGAAAAAAACATGGAATAAGCAACATTACTTAGTTTGTATGCACCCTAAACCCTAATGCTGTAGCGTCATCTACTGTAGCTTCCTTTCTTGTTGACAGTCCTGTCTGTACACTTCAAGTTTGTGCATTCGGTGAAAAAATATATCAAAACTTTCAGGATTGTTTTCCTGTCCTGCTATTAAAAAAAAAAAAACATTTACACAATCATAGGGGGGTATTCATTTGTGTGTGAAAATAGCGAATTGCTGTTGCCATGGTGTTTAAACGCAGGCAACAGCAGCCTGAGTCACACCCTTCACCCAGCAGATTTGCACCCCCATTCGCTCAAAAGTGCTCGCTACCCTATGGGGTTCTGAAAACTTTTGAGTGAGATTCCATCGCAATACAGTGAGGTGGGTGTCATGTCATGAGTAATCAGGTCACCGACAATTGAATTCTCCTCTTAGGGGTATATTTAATTGAAGTTGAAAGCTGCCGTCTGTCGAAAAGACGGCAGTTTTCAGCTTTTTTTTAGGTCGGAAGGGGTTCCGACCTATTCAGTCTAACCCCAAATTATTTGACAAGTCGAGGAATTCGACTTGTCGAAAAGCACGTGGATCGGCGAAATAGCTGCCGATCCGCATGCTTGTGTCAAAAATGGGGCCAAAACGACAGGTTTTGGCCCCCTTTTTCGACCATCTCAATTCGACTTTAAAAAAAGTCGAAGTGAGATACGGGAGCAGAGACGGGGAGAGCTTCGGGCAGACGGGGAGAGCAGCGCCGGAGGATGTATCACAGCTGCAGCTCACAGCAGTGTCCACCCGGCTCCAGCAAGCGAGACCTCGCTTGCTGGAGCCGGATGAACGCTGCCATGAGCGGCGACTGTGATGCGGGGATGGGGAGAGGCAGAGATGGGCGGGGAGACGGGGAGAGCCGCGGGCAGATGGGGTCGAGCAGCGCTACAGCAGCGACTATATAGCCCCTGCTGTGGAGCTGCTCTCCCCCGTCTGCCCGCGGCTCTCCCCCGTCTCCCCTCCCGCATCTCAATTCTACTTTTTTTAAAGTCGAATTAAGAATGCATTGAATAGCCCAGGTCGGATCCATTCCAACAAATGAATGTCGGAATGGATCGGACTTCAACTGAATATATCCCTTAGTATCATTTACTTGTACATACTACTACAAGACTCTGTATTAAGACAAAAACCAATGAAACTGTTTTCAATAAATGTTTACTGACAAATTATATTACTGAATGTATAGACTTATACTACTGAATGTATAGAATTATATTACTGAATGTACAGACTTATACTACTGAATGTATAGAATTATATTACTGAATGTATAGAATTATATTACTGAATGTATAGAATTATACTACTGAATGTATAGACTTATACTACTGAATGTATAGAATTATATTACTGAATGTATAGAATTATACTAATGAATGTATAGAATTATACTACTGAATGTATAGAATTATATTACTGAATGTATAGACTTATACTACTGAATGTATAGACTTATATTACTGAATGTATAGAATTATACTACTGAATGTACAGAATTATACTACTGAATGTATAGAATTATATTACTGAATGTATAGAATTATATTACTGAATGTACAGAATTATACTACTGAATGTATAGAATTATATTACTGAATGTATAGAATTATACAAATGAATGTATAGAATTATATTACTGAATGTATATACTTATACTAATGAATGTATAGAATTATACTACTGAATGATTAGACTTATATTACTGAATGTATAGAATTATATTACTGAATGTATAGAATTATATTACTGAATGTATAGAATTATACTACTGAATGTATAGACTTATACTACTGAATGTATAGAATTATATTACTGAATGTATAGAATTATATTACTGAATGTATATACTTGTACTAATGAATGTATAGAATTATACTACTGAATGTATAGAATTATATTACTGAATGTATAGACTTATACTAATGAATGTATAGAATTATATTACTGAATGTATAGAATTATATTACTGAATGTATAGACTTATACTACTGAATGTATAGACTTATATTACTGAATGTATAGAATTATACTACTGAATGTATAGAATTATACTACTGAATGTATAGAATTATACTACTGAATGTACAGAATTATATTACTGAATGTATAGAATTATACTACTGAATGTACAGAATTATACTACTGAATGTATAGAATTATACTACTGAATGTACAGAATTATACTACTGAATGTATAGAATTATATTACTGAATGTATAGAATTATATTACTGAATGTATAGAATTATACTAATGAATGTATAGAATTATATTACTGAATGTATAGAATTATATTACTGAATGTATATACTTATACTAATGAATGTATAGAATTATACTACTGAATGTATAGAATTATATTACTGAATGTATAGACTTATATTACTGAATGTATAGAATTATATTACTGAATGTATAGACTTATATTAATGAATGTATAGAATTATATTACTGAATGTATAGAATTATACTAATGAATGTATATAATTATACTACTGAATGTATAGAATTATATTACTGAAAGTATAGACTTATATTACTGAATATATAGAATTATACTAATGAATGTATAGAATTATATTACTGAATGTATAGAATTATACTACTGAATGTATAGAATTATATTACTGAATGTATAGACTTATATTACTGAATGTATAGAATTATACTAATGAATGTATAGACTTATATTACTGAATGTATAGAATTATACTACTGAATGTATAGAATTATATTACTGAATGTATAGACTTATATTACTGAATGTATAGAATTATATTACTGAATGTATAGACTTATATTACTGAATGTATAGAATTATATTACTGAATGTATAGAATTATACTAATGAATGTATAGAATTATACTACTGAATGTATAGAATTATACTAATGAATGTATAGAATTATATTACTGAATGTATAGAATTATATTACTGAATGTATATAATTATACTACTGAATGTATAGACTTATATTACTGAATGTATAGAATTATATTACTGAATGTATAGAATTATACTACTGAATGTATAGAATTATACTAATGAATGTATAGAATTATACTACTGAATGTATAGAATTATACTACTGAATGTATAGAATTATATTACTGAATGTACAGAATTATACTAATGAATGTATAGAATTATATTACTGAATGTATAGAATTATACTAATGAATATATAGAATTATATTACTGAATGTATAGAATTATACTACTGAATGTATAGAATTATATTACTGAATGTATAAAATTATACTACTGAATGTATAGAATTATATTACTGAATGTATAGAATTATACTACTGAATGTATAGAATTATATTACTGAATGTATAGAATTATACTACTGAATGTACAGAATTATATTACTGAATGTATAGAATTATGCTACTGAATGTATAGAATTATATTACTGAATGTATAGAATTATACTACTGAATGTATAGAATTATACTACTGAATGTATAGAATTATATTACTGAATGTATAGAATTATACTAATGAATGTATAGAATTATACTACTGAATGTATAGAATTATACTAATGAATGTATAGAATTATATTACTGAATGTATAGAATTATACTACTGAATGTATAGAATTATATTACTGAATGTATAGACTTATATTACTGAATGTATATAATTATACTACTGAATGTATAGACTTATATTACTGAATGTATAGAATTATATTACTGAATGTATAGAATTATACTACTGAATGTATAGAATTATACTACTGAATGTATAGAATTATATTACTGAATGTATAGAATTATACTACTGAATGTATAGAATTATATTACTGAATGTACAGAATTATACTAATGAATGTATAGAATTATATTACTGAATGTATAGAATTATACTAATGAATGTATAGAATTATACTACTGAATGTATAGAATTATATTACTGAATGTATAGAATTATGCTACTGAATGTATAGAATTATATTACTGAATGTATAGAATTATACTACTGAATGTATAGAATTATATTACTGAATGTATAGAATTATATTGCTGAATGTATAGAATTATATTACTGAATGTATAGAATTATATTACTGAATGTATAGAATTATACTACTGAATGTATAGAATTATATTACTGAATGTATAGAATTATACTACTGAATGTATAGAATTATACTACTGAATGTATAGAATTATATTACTGAATGTATAGAATTATACTACTGAATGTATAGAATTTTATACTACTGAATGTATAGAATTATATTACTGAATGTATAGAATTATATTACTGAATGTATAGCACTTTCTGCGTTGTTTTAGTGGGACTGGAAAAGTCAGTTTTTGCTATTGTTGAATTTATCCTTTGCTGTGTTAGTGTCACATTCCTTAGTAACAAAACCATTTACTCAGCCTTCTCCAAAAGCGATTTATTATACTCCCTCAGGTATGCATTTAACTTGCCGGCTGTCAGGATCCCAGCGGGCAGGATACCGACGTCAGAATCCCGACAGCCGACAATGCCGACAGCCGGAATACCGGCGCATCGGGGCTATTCCCACTTGTGGGTGTCCACGACACCCATAGAGTGGGAAAAGATCCTGTGGCGAGAGCCACCGAGCCTGCAGCGTGGTGAGGGCAGTGAGCCCGCAAGTGGACTCTTAGCGCTCGCCCCATTCTGGTGGGCGGGATGCCGCTGCTGGGATACTGACAGCCGGAATCCCATCCGCCGGCAAATCATATGTAATCTCTCCCTCACGTGTCTATACAGGTAGACATGTAGCGCTGGAAAAAGTTGTAATCCTTATGCTAAGACTTTTCTGCATATTTCATGCTGGATCATTTCACTATCTGCAAGGAGACTCTCCTGATATTAACATGCTATCAGCGATGAGCTCTAAGGGTCGGAATGTGTAGGTAGGCAATACGCCCCAGCATTGTAGGTAATAATAGCCCTACAACAGCCTTTTTATGAATAAAGTATCAGAGAAAGGGCTGTCTTTGAGAAAAATATGGTGTTACTGTATACAGGGTCGGCAACAGACATTTTGGAGCACCATACACTAATATCTTTGGGGGCCCCCTACCCCCTCAACTCCGCCCCCCTTGATATGTACTATACATATATGCCTCCTACGTTTTAGGACTGTACCTGTCGCCAGGGGTAGGATATAATGCTACAAAGTAAAATTTATAGATACAAATACAAAGACATAATTACATAGTAACATAGTAACATAGTATCTGAGGTTGAAAAAAGACAATTGTCCATCGAGTTCAACCTATTTGTGGTCTCCTATGCATGATGATTTGACTAAAATTTCTGACTGATGCTGCTGTCAGCCATTGCATTTTATCCCTATTTATAGTAACTAATGCATGACTATGCACCATACCCCTGGATATCCTTATCCATTAGGAATTTATCTAACCCTTTCTTAAAGGTGTTGACAGAGTCCGCCATTACAAATCCCTCAGGCAGGGAATTCCAAACACGTATTGTCCTTACCGTGAAAAAGCCTTTACGCCGTATTGTGCGGAATCTCCTCTCCTTTAACCTGAGCGAGTGTCCACGAGTCCTCTGTGTTGATCCAACCAAAAACAGGTCCCGCGCAAGCTCTGTGTACCTGATCCAGTGCAACTGGGATCTCCTGCCATCAGACGCTCACTGAGACATGCTGGCTGGCAACCCTATTACTTCCAGTGGCGTCATCCGGTCACGCAAACTAGAAGCGCCCTGTGCCCATTACTGGAGCGCTAACACATATACACACATAGATACATATACACACATATGCAAACATATATATATATATATATACTGTATATACATATACATATATATATATATATATATATATATAGAAAAAAGAGATTCTCATGGGAGCTAGACCACCTCAGATGTCACAAACAGATGTGTTTATTTTTAAAATTTAACAGCAAAAACTGTAACCATATAAATAAACATCAGTAAAACATACACATGGCTTTGTACTATAAATGAACAATACAGACTGATAGTTATCTTGATGAATTTTGTATTGGTGATATCCACAATTGAATCCAATATCAATTCTTCCAATAAAGCGTTAAGATGTATGTTCAATTCACAAATGCGTGAATGCCCAACGCGTTTCGTCCATACAGGACTTCATCAGGGGTCGTAATCAATAAGGTCAAAGTTTGTAAGATTCAATATCCCATCCAGCTTTTGCCGTGGGTGTGTGCAATATTCTCAAAGATAGAAGATATTCCAATATTCGTGTCTATCATATAAAGTTCACCAATGTATATAAAAAGAAGAAAAATTGCTGTGACAGTGACCTTTTGGGTGTAAATTGACAAATCCAATTCTGAATGAGTATACTATAGTAGACTCAAACTGAGTCAATATCCCTAGTGCTCTCTCAGGATTCTCATTCACAGCTATATATATATATATATATATATATATATATATAGCTGTGAATGAGAATCCTGAGAGAGCACTAGGGATATTGACTCAGTTTGAGTCTACTATAGTATACTCATTCAGAATTGGATTTGTCAATTTACACCCAAAAGGTCACTGTCACAGCAATTTTTCTTCTTTTTATATACATTGGTGAACTTTATATGATAGACACGAATATTGGAATATCTTCTATCTTTGAGAATATTGCACACACCCACGGCAAAAGCTGGATGGGATATTGAATCTTACAAACTTTGACCTTATTGATTACGACCCCTGATGAAGTCCTGTATGGACGAAACGCGTTGGGCATTCACGCATTTGTGAATTGAACATACATCTGAACGCTTTATTGGAAGAATTGATATTGGATTCAATTGTGGATATCACCAATACAAAATTCATCAAGATAACTATCAGTCTGTATTGTTCATTTATAGTACAAAGCCATGTGTATGTTTTACTGATGTTTTTTTATATGGTTACAGTTTTTGCTGTTAAATTTTAAAAATAAACACATCTGTTTGTGACATCTGAGGTGGTCTAGCTCCCATGAGAATCTCTTTTTTCTATTCCCAATTCTGTGCCTTGTCTGACAGGAGGCATTTCTCAGTGGTACGAGCTTTATTGTATATTAGCGCAAAAAAAGGGTACTTTATCTTTTGGTTTGATATATATATATATATATATATATATACACATACATACACACACACACACACATAAAAACATACCTATGCACACATACATGTACAGATACTATACGCACACAAACATGCTTACATATATAAACACTGACCCACAGACTGTCACAACGGTGAGGAAGATTGCCAGGACCGAGGAGGGACCAATCTCAGACGCAACTGCAGCAAAAGACGCAAGAAAGGCTGCAAGTGCATACAATCAGGACCTATGAGGAGGAATCCCACCCCCCTCAACAGACCCCCTCCCCTCACCACACTGCTCCCCCTTTAGCGCTGCTTCCATAAATTTCCCGGGCTGGTTTTCTATCCCAATCCACCCCTGACCAACTCTGACTACAGCCAGGGTGTGTAGGGACAGCACATCGGTGAGGCTGCGGGCGGCTGCTGTCTGACAGTTACTATCAGTGTGCCCGGCAGTGCTGTGCCACTGCTCAGCTCCTCTGAGCTGGCGGCAGCTGCAGGGACAGGGACAGGCTCATTCCTTATGACGCCTCACTGCCGGCATTACAGCACAGTACCATATCAGAACAAGTGACGAGGTAAGGGATGGGGGATGTTTGTGTAGGGAGATCATTGTGTTTTAATTAATTTGTGGGCGGCCCAGAGCACACGGAGCCCACAGCATTCTTAGGCGCTGCGGACCCATTTTATCTGCCCCTGATGCTCGGGGCCCTCCTGATCCTCGAGGCCCCGTACGGGAGTCCCCTTTGACCCCCGTCGCCAGGCCTGACTGTATATAAATCCCAATCACAGACAGAGCCGATGTTCACAGAGTTGAGCTTTTTTTTTTTGCTACTAAGTGATTGTGAAAGTCCTTAAAAACACCTGCTGCGCATATGTTATGTATAGTACACGCACAAAGGCACTTTTGCGATTAAGATACACAAAATCAGAAATGTCTTGTGCTGGGAATTCCTGGGAGGTGGTTAAAGATTCACAAGGAGATGGTCCGTGCTATGGGCATGATATGGGAATGACGGTGGCATGTCACTGTCGTGGTTGGGTATGTAGGTACTCAATCATTCATACTGGAAGCCATACTCAGATGGCAAACGTGAAACTACCACAGGGCTAGCACAAGTTTTGACAGTGTGACTAATGGTGGCATCTAAACCTGCACCAGGTGGTCTAACAGCATCTACGGACGCGCATAGTGGGCATCTCAGTCCTTGCACATTCATACACAAGAGTGTATACCAGAGAATGGCTTTGTAGTGGCATTTGCATAAAGTTGCAACAGATGATGCAGCTGCGGGCACACCTGTGTTCACTTTTTATTATACAGTACCAGTATAACAATTGGTCCTGGAGTTGGAGGGTAAAGGTTTGGTTACAACAACTCTGTAAGGTTACTCCCCATACCCCATGGTCCACATACATAGAGACAGAATACAACATGTATGTGAACTTTTTCTATCAAAGCAGTGCTTTAAGTATGGGAGGAGCTTATTTTTCAAACCCAGTCTGTGACACGGCTGTTAGAAGCTGATTGGCTGGTACTTTATCTCTATCCACTTTATCTTCTAACAAGGGTTAGTAAATAGACCCCTAGATGTACTTTAGGTGCAGCTGCTATGGGGCCAGGAACTGAGAGGGCCCACCTTCCCTGTCAAAGTAACATGTGTAATACACATTTTTCACGAGTGGATGTTCCTTAGGGATGCCCTGGACCTACTCATTGCATACCTCCCAACTCTTATCCATTGTGGATCGGGACCTGCGCGGTCGCAAAGGGGTGTGGCCTCGAGAGGAGTCGGTAAGGCCTAGGAAGGAGTGGGCAGGGACTAGCACCGCGGCCCCCATTTTCATCATTTTGCAGTGTGCCCCCGGCTAACCCTCAGTGCACTGATAAATGGGTGGGTGTACGGCATCTATTCAGTGATCACCGGCTGCTTTGCAGAGCAGAGCAATAGTGATCACTGGCTCTCCCAATCTGACCCCCACCCGCGGGACACATCGACCCATGGGAGGGACAGCAAGACAGTGTCCAATTAGTAGGACCGTCCTGCTGTATTCGGGAGAGTTGGGAGGTATGCTCATTGTAATGTGATATAAAATTAAGTGGAAGGCATTATAATGTGTCATAAAATGAACTAGGGCACTATTATGGTGCATAAAATTAACTGCTACGGAGAGGTGTCTCTCTAGAAGCACTGGGACAGGGGCCCCTTCAAAATGCTGCTATGGGACCCACAGAGTTCTGGCTACACCACTGCCCCTAGGCAGTGCTGTAAGTAGACATATTAGCGCTGTGTGCAAGAAACAGCATATTTAAAATAAAGCTGAAAGTGCGCATCAAAAATATAGGGGTGTAGCTTGATGGGGAAGGGGTGTGGCCACAAAATAATACCAATTCATATTACGCTGCACAGTAGTCTCGCTTATTCAAATTACACTGCACAGTAGCACCTCTTACACACATTACATCAGGTAGAGCCTCTGTCACATTACGGCAGGTAGAGTCCCCCTTTTACACATTATGGCAGGTAGAGTCCCCTTTTACGCAGTACGGCAGGCAGAGTCCCCTTTTACACATTGCGGCAGGGAGAGTCCCTTTTTACACAGTAGAGCAGGTAGAGTCCCCTCTTTTACACAGTATGGCAAGTAGAGTCCCCTCTTTTACACAGTACGGCAGGTAGAGTCCCCTTTTAAACAGTACGGCAGATAGAGTCGCCTTTTGCACAATACGGTAGGTAGAGTCCCTTTTTACACAGTACAGCAGGTAGAGTCCCCTTTTAGACAGTACGGCAGGTAGAGTCCCCTTTTACGCAGTACGGCAGGCAGAGTCCCCTTTTACACATTGCGGCAGGTAGAGTCCCCTTTTACACAGTAGGGCAGGTAGAGTCCCCTCTTTTACACAGTATGGCAAGTAGAGTTCCCATCTTTTACACAGTATGGCAGGTAGAGTCCCCTTTTATACAGTACGGCAGGTAGAGTCCCCTTTTACACAGTACGGCAGGTAGATTCCCCTCTTTTACATGGTACGGCAGTTAGAGTCCCCTTTTAAACAGTACGGCAGGTAGAGTCCCCTTTTGCACAGTACGGTAGGTAGAGTCCCCTTTTACACAGTACGGCAGGTAGAGTCCCCTCTTTTACACAGTATGGCAGGTATAGTCCCCTCTTTTACACAGTACGGCAGGTAGAGTCCCCTCTTTTACACAGTACGGCAGGTATAGCCCCATTTTACGCATTACGCAGGGTAGATGTGCGCCCACAGCGCAAATGCACTGTGTGCGAAACACCATCCGCCACAGCTCGTTATAACCCTGATCGCTATACAGTCACTACCGAGGAAACGCAGAAAATAAACAGTATGATGCTGGAGGTAAAAATAAGTTATTTCTTTAGAAAATTGCTAAGTCCTACTTGATATAAGTGTTTCCCAATATAAGTAATGCACCAATGTCAGAATAAAGCAGACTCTCCCACAAACATTGTGCTCCTCTCTCATAAAATTGCAGCAGGAGAAGGAGCAGGGAGGAGAGCATCACAGAGAAAGACACAGAGGTCAGGGTGAGGAGCAGAAGGTGAAGAATGTACAGAAGATTTACGCTGACCTTTCCCGCCACCTCTGTGGTCACATACTGCCTCTCCCTCCTCCTTAGCAGCTACACTGTGGCTCACTTCACTTGTGCTCACTGCTCAGTTTTAGCTCCTGGTTCCAGTAATTGGAAGTCCCTTTACAGACACAGCAGGAAAGGAGGGGGCGGATTACATTGCAGAGAGACAGACCCAACAGCCCATCACTGCCAGCTGTAATGTATATTAGCAAGAGTGTGCCCGGCAGAGAAGGAGCCAGGCGCAACACTACTCTTATACATTGCACCTGGCAGCGCCGGCGGCTACTCGGGGTGGATGCAGATGGTGCACACAGAGCACAAATGCGCTGTGTGCGAAGAACCATCTGCCCACACCTAGTTACGGCACTGCCCCTAGGTACCACGGGGCACTTGGAGGAGTGCCTTGGGATGGTGGTCCAGGATCAAATCAAATTATATATGGTCCTACCCAACTCCTACTTTTTCAGATACCTTCAACTTCGTAATGCCCTCCAGTCCCAATTTGCTGAGTCCCCCCCACAAATCCTCCTATTTCCCATCAAGACCTTTGTGACTACATTGGGTCGAGTTAAGATGGTTTCCCTCGCGTATGGATATCTTCTTACCAAACTCCATACGGAACCTTTGACACGTCTCCGTGGAAAGTGGGAGGAGGATATGGGTCTAATAACTGAGGAGGACTGGGCCCTTGCTCTGGAATATCCTGCTACAGTCACCAAGTCTCTCAGGTATCAGCAAATTCAATTCTTCATTCTACATAGAACATATATGACTCCAGTTAGACTGGCCACTTTTGGGACTGGCGGGTCTAGCCTCTGCCCTAAGTGCGGGGTGGAGGTGGGAACATTTTGGCATCTAATATGGGACTGCCCGAGGCTGCGGGTGTTCTGGTCGGGGGTCAGGTCGATTCTGGAGAGTACAGGAGTGACTGGCGGCTTGCTTACCCCACAATTTTGTATTTTGGGGATGGGATGCTCTGCTTCTGTGCCTGATCCGGCGGGTCTATATGTTCGCAATGTATGTGCCTTGGCTAAGGTATGCATTGCAAGGCTCTGGATGGCCCCTGGTGGCCCTTTAGTTTCTGCGTTCAAGACCCTAGTTAATGATACAATATCCAAGGAACGATATATATATATATGAAACAAAACGCATCAGCCAAATTTGAAAGAGTCTGGTCTCCATGGCTGGAATCTCCCCACTCCCGCCTGGTCCCTCAACCATAGAGGGCACTGAAGTGCTATCGTGTCATGAATTAATGTTTAATGATGTATGCTCAGTTGTTTGGCTGCTGAGCTCTGCGTGCTCGCCTAACTACATGCACGGCTGAAGAGGTCCTGAGTAAGGTGATTCCTCCTTATTATGCTTCTTTCTATGTTTTTCTCTCTTTCCTTTTTCTTTTCTTGTACTCTTTTTCTGGGTTAGTTTACGGGTGAAAAACAAAAAGGTTAATGGGGATTTATATATTGGTTGCGGATCTTGCAAGTCCAAATACTATGAACAATTGTATATCTTTGCTCATTTCATCAAAGACACAGCTGGCTACTTCACTGCTGTAAACTATGTCTCATAAATGAAAATGTGATTTGTTTGATATATGTGATATGCCGTTGATATGCAATTTCTGTAACTTTATCTCCATTCTCTTGAATAAAAATTACTTTATTAAAAAAAAATTATATATGGTCAGTGTGATAGGCAAAACCAGAGTTGGTGGATGCCAATCATAAAATATGTGGACATACAGAAACACAACCCTGCCCAACACCACATAACTGAGCGTAAGGATGGCAGGAGCACAGTTTACTGAATTTAATCATTTTTTCTGAATTTCTCAATAAGAAACATTTGGCCTAGGGGTTCTGTGAAAAAATTCTAATACGCTATGACACCATGATTCACAAAAGTTTGGGAACCACTGCCATGCTGTCGCTTTTCTAACTTCAAACAAAAATGCCCGTCCTTTATTCATTATGCTTAACATGGTCACTAAGACAATCTTGCTTCTTGGTAATCTTGGTACTTCCCAGACACCTAGATTCCACATCTTGTGGTCTACTATGACATTTCATGTCTGCGTCAATTGCTATGAATTGACATAATGTCAAAATGCATTAGGTAGACAGTGACAAAAAAGTGAATACACGAAAAGGTCAACACAAAAAAGGTTGTCACAACATTTTTTAAATTTTTTGGTGTTGTTTTCACCGTCAGAGCACAGACAACCCTAATTAGTGTACCACATTCTCTTGCATGGCTCGCCCAGGTTACTATTCCCAATCGTAGTCCACGTGGATGGAAAAGTATGAATAATATGTAAAAAAATGCAAAAACCAAAAGTTGTGTCAACATGTGTCAACCATATGTATGTCGTCCATTGCCATGTCAACCATTTGAACCTGTCAACCTTTTGTCAGTGTTGACCTAATGCATTTCAACCATATGGGGTATTGACTTTTGACCTAGACATTGTCTGTCTATACATTGGAACCCATCCTATTTAAGCATTCAGAGGGCTGTCATCATGTTTTTATGGCAGAATAACCTAAATCTCATCATTAGGAATAGGAATACGGATATGGAGAATTCAGTGTAATCAATCCTTTGTTGCTCCTTATGTACACTGTTACAATATTTTTGGGACAAAGTATTAGCATTTCTGAGAGGGTTAACAGTGGTTTAGTAAAGATCTCTGGAACTGTCTCTTCACTTATGGTGCCAGAAAGCTACAAAGTGGTGGCAAGCACAGTTAAATTACCTCTGTGCCCTGGAAGCCAGTGGCAAACGTTACCTATAGGCTTTGTGCGATCAGGTCGGAATGACCCCCCTAATTCAGAGTTGATCACAGCAGCAAATTTGTTAGCAGTTGGCCAAAACCACGGGGGTCATTCTGAGTTGATCGCTCGCTATCTGTTTTTAGCAGCTGTGCAAACACATGCCGCCCAAAGGGGAGTGTATTTTAGCTGTGCAAGTGTGCGAACGCTTGTGTAGCCGAGCAGTACAAAAACAGTTTGTGCAGTTTGTGCAGTTTCTGAGTAGGTCTGAACTTACTCAGCCGCTGCGATCACTTCAGCCTGTCCGGTCCCGGCATTGACGTCAGACACCCGCCCTGCAGACACTTGGACACGCCTGCGTTTTTCCAAACACACCCAGAAAACGGTCAGTTGCGCCTGTGCATTGCGGTGCATACGCATGCGCAATAGTGACCTGATCGCTGTGCTGCAAAAAATGGCAGCGTGTGATTAGGTCGGAATGACCCCCCCATGTGCACCGTGGGAGGGGGGGGGGGGTAGATATAACATGTGCAGATAGAGTTAGATTTGGGTGGGGGGTGTTCAAAACTTCAAACTGAAATGTAAATTGCAGTGTAAAAATAAAGCAGCCAGTATTTATCCTGCACAGAAACAATATAACCCACCCAAATCCAACTCTCTCTGCACATGTTATATCTGCCACACCTGCAGTGCACATGGGGGGTCATTCTGAGCCGATCGCATGCTGCAGTTTTTCACAGCGTAGCGATCGGGTCAGAACCGCGCATGCCCGTCATTGCGCTACGATCGCCTCTGCCTGATTGACAGGCGCTACGATCGCCTCTGCCTGATTGACAGGCAGAGGCGGTCAATGGGCGGGAGGGGGCGAAATGGCTGCATTTGGCCGCCGTTTCATTGGCGTGGTCCCGCCAACGCAGGCGTGGCCGGACTGTGCGGGGAGTGGCCTGCAGTGGCTGCATGACGTCACACGCAGCCGCTGCGGGCCGGGGAGCGATGAGTAGCTCCCAGCCGGCACGCTAAAGCTGTGCTGGCCGGGAGCTACTCTTGAAGTGCAAAGGCATCGCCGCTATGCGATGCCTTTGCACTTCTGTGGGGGGGGGGGCGGCACTGACATGCGGGGCGAGCTAGCCCTGTGCTGGGCGTCCCCCCGCATGTCTGAGTTCATGATCGCAGCTACGAATAACTCGGAATGACCCCCATGGTTCTGCCCAACTGCTATCAAATTTGCTACTGCAATCAACTCTGAATTACCCCCCATAGATTTGCTCAGCTGCAATGCTGATAGTTTTTTCACAAAGTACAAGGAAAGCTTAAAATAGTTAGACTTCTCTAGCTTTCTATGCAAGGGCATATACAGGGCTGGTGCTACTGTGTACAGCGCCCCCCTGCAAACTATAAATTTGCTTCACAAAGGGTCAGCGCATAATGCCCCCCTCAGTAGTAGCGTCCATATATGTAATGCCCACAGAAGTGCCGCTTATACATAATGCCCCCCAGTAGTGGCTTAGTGGCATCCTTATACATAATGCCCACAGAAGCGCTGCTTTTACATAGTTCCTCCCAGTTAGGGGCGGATTCAGAAGACAATGAAAGGGGGGGCACCATGATAGGGGAATGGTAATAGTTATATTTACATTAGAGATGAGCGGGTTCGGTTCGTCAAGATCCGAACCCCCTCCCCCCCCCCCGAACTTCACGTGGTTTATACGGGTCCGAGGCAGCCTCGGTTCTTCCCGCCTAACACGCAAAACCCGAACGGGGGAAAATGTCATCATCCCGCTGTCGGATTCTTGCGAGATTCGGATTCCATATAAAAAGCCATGCGTTGCAGCCATTTTCACTCGTGCATTGTCGATTGAGCGGAGAGGACGTGGCTACGTTCTCTGCCTGAAAAGCTCAATATCTGTGCTCAGTGTGCTGCATTGTGGGGACCAGGTTATAGTAGTACAGTGCTGTATTGTGGTGACCACCAGTATATAGTAGTACAGTACAGTTGTCCATTGCTGTATCTTGCAGCTCTGTGTCAGACTCAGTTCTAATTCTCCGGATCAGTGCTCAATATCTGTGCTGCATTGTGGGGACCAGTATATAGTAGTACAGTGCTGCATTGTGGTGACCACCAGTATATAGTAGTACAGTACGGTTGTCCATTGCTGTATCTTGCAGCTCCGTGTCAGACTCAGTTCTATTCTCCGGATCAGTGCTCAATATCTTTGCTGCATTGTGGGGACCAGTATACTATAGTACAATAGTCCAGTGCTGTTCTCGCTGCTCAGTGTCAGTTCTCCGTAGTATCATCAGTGATCAGTATAATCAGTTCTCAGTATAATCAGTGCGCTGTTAGACGTGCGCCCGTTTTCCTCCATTAGTGCATTGGGATTTAGACAATTGATGAAGTTATTGTGTCCCCGGTACAAAATCCCATCTAGATTCCACTTCACTAGGCAGGCGATAGCGAGATTTTACCAATTAATATCAGTGATTTATAATTATGAATTACAGTGATCTTGCCAAATAATTCCAGTGATTTTGTCATTTTCTTCCAGAGATTTGGACCAATAATACCATTGATTAAAACGAATAATTCCTGTGATTTTGTCATTTTCTTCCAGTGATTTGGACCAATAATACCATTGATTAGAACGAATAATTCCTGTGATATTGAGGTGTTTGTGTCGCTTAGCTTAGCCATCCAGCGACCACAGTGCACCTCTTTTTCTCTTTTCTTTGCATCATGTGCTGTTTGGGGACTATTTTTTTAAGTGCCATCCTGTCTGACACTGCAGTGCCACTCCTAGATGCGCCAGGTGTTTATGCCAGCCACTTGGGTCGCTTAGCTTAGTCATCCAGCGACCTTGGTGCAAATTTTAGGACTAAAATAGACTGGAAATTAGTGGAAATTATGGTTATTGAGGTTAATAATACTATGGGAACAAAATTACCCCCAAATTCTATGATTTAAGCTGTTTTTGAGGGGGTTTTGAAAAAAAACCCCACCCGAATCCAAAACACACCCGAATCCGACAAAAAAATTTAAGGGAGGTTTTGGCAAAACGCGTCCGAATCCAAAATACGGCCGCGGAACCGAATCCAAAACCCGAAAAATTTCCGGTGCACATCTCTAAATTACATGCACCTTAGGCACGTGTGCTCCCAGATAAGAGGAGTGGTATCACAGGGGGTGTGGCCTCACATAATACACTATCAGGTAATGATTGGCTGTAGGAGTGCATCGTGGTTTATTGCCAATGTTTCACCCTGATGAAAAGACTGACTGGGCCTTGAAATGTTGGTCACCTGTTCCATTAGTTATGGGAGCCTGGAAGTCACCCCAGCACTATATAATTATTATAGTTTTTAGTTGGTGGTGGCAGGTGCAGCATACCTTGTTTTGGGCACTGCACTGAGATTCAGACTGCAGGACATGAACTGCCCATCTTTATTTAGCAGAAGCAGCCAGCTGGATCTCCAACAAGCAGCATAAGATATCAGCAGGACAGCCATGTCACAGTCACACGGGCCACCTTCTCAAAGCTGAGGCTAAGTGTGACTGCACCTAGCATGGTGGTAAAGGAAGTGGAGGAGGAAGCGCTGGGAAACTGTGCGGTGCAGTGAGGGCTGATGAAGCCTTCTGCGCCATCATAAGTAACAGTCTTACTCCATGCTGGCATTTGAACCCCGCACCTGGGCTGGACTCTGGCTGGCTGGCAGTGGGGGAGGTAGGTTGCGGTGAGAGCAGGGGGCCTCCCCATTGGTTACCACACTGACTTGCTGTTAGAGCCGCAGCGGGTCTTTTATCAAATCCAACTGATGGAAATAGCAGTAGTGCTGCTGCTGTTCTCCTTTTGAAACAAAAAAGAAGTCAGAAATGACGGGGGGCACGAGCCTGAGTGCCCCCCCCCTGGATCCGCCTATGCTCCCAGTAGTAGCGTCCTTATATGTAATGCCCACAGAAGTGCTGCTTATACATCATGCCGCCCAGCAGTAGCGTTCTTGTACATAAATGCCACCTAGTGGTAACGTCATTATACATAATGCCCACAGATGTGCCACGTATACATAATGCGCCCCAGTAGTAGCGTTTTTATGCATAATGCCCACAGAAGTGCCACTTTTACATAATGCCTCCCAGTAGTAGTATCCTTATACACTATGCCCGCCAGTAGTAGCGTCCTTATACATAATGCCAGCCAGTAGTAGCATCGTTATACGTAATCCCCCCCGGAGGTGCCGCTTATACATAATGCCTCCCAATAGTAGCATCCTTATACCCACAGAAGTGCCGCTTATACATAATGCCCCCTAGTAGTAGTGTCCTTATATGTAATGCTCCCCATAGTAGTGTCCTTATACGTAATGCCCATCAGTAGTAGCGTCCTTAATGCACGCACACATACACACCTCACGCATACACACCTCACACACACCATACACACATACACAGTCCACACACACACACACACACATTTCTCTCTCACCCTCCATTTACCTAGTCTGGCTGGCCACCACTGTTTACTCTTCTCCTGTTCAGCTGCCTGGTCCCATGTAGCTCTGCCTTCTCCATCTCGAGGAGCCCCGCCCCTCGTGTCGGTGTAGCTCCGCCCCCTCTTTGGCACCCGCACTGCACACAGCCGCTGTTACAGGTGAGGGGGGAGTAGGCTTTTTCATGCTGCCGGTGCCGCTGCATGTAACACAGTGACAGGCGCAGCAGCTGGCAGCAGCAGGGAGGGATGTAGAGCAGGGAGAGCACCTCTCCAGTCTGGCACCTTCCTGCTATGCATTCCTTCGCTGAGCGGGTAGCACTGGGTCTGGGCATATAGCTCAATGAATAGATTGTCTAAATGCAATGGCACTGGCAATGACTTCGAATCCCAGGTATGTCAGCATCTTGCAATTTAATAAAAGACAGTGTGACTGAATAATAAAGAAATCTCAAGTTGAGTTCATTAATGTTGTATAGGTATTAGTGACAGAAGGGGTCAGGGTAGGAGACAGTGGCGGTCAGGAGATGCTGGGCTTCAAAAAGTGGGGAAGCTGCAAGTGAAAGTAACTAAAACAGATAATTGACAAGAGCCGCCAACAGCGCCCCCTACCCTGCAGTGCTACAGTATGTGCGGTGCCCCCTCCGCACACACCTAGTTACGGCCCTGGAGGAATATGTGTCGAATGTAGAATGCACGAAACATATTCTGCTGGATTGTACCTTTAAAATACATGTATGCAAAGATGTTTTTGTGCCTCTTGTTTCTCTGACTCAATCACTTGGTTTGGATTTATGGATTAATCAGATGAGTTAATTATTTTAATTTGTGTACTTTAGCCTACTTAGTATAGAACTTAAATATCAGATCTGAATGTTGCCGTGTAACTTAGGATGGTACCAGGGCTTAAAATGGTCCTGGAGAGGTGGAGGAACTCATTTACCCCGCCATCAACCCCCACCCCCCTCACATTAAGCAAAGTCAGGGACAGTGCTAGTGTAAACTATAAATTAGTGCCCTACTTCCCATACTTTATAAAGGGACATTGATCTCACAAAGAAACAGCGTGGTCACATAATAGTACCCCTTATTCAAATTACACTACACTGTAGCACAATCTTATTTACATTACACTGCATGTAGCGCTCCTGATTCATAGTACACCACATAGTGATTCCCCTTATTCTGGTTACGTCACTCAGTAGTGCCCTTTATTAACATTGTGTTACACAATGGTACCCTTTATACATGTTATGCCACACAGTAGTGCCCCTTATATACAATGCCCACAGTAGTGCCCATTCCACACTTTTTTTACAGTAGTTCCCCTTACACATAATGCCCACAGTTGTAGTGCCCCTTACAAATAATTACCACAGTAGTGCCACTTATACACATAATTCCCACAGAAGTGCCGCTTATACACAAAATGCCCACAGTAGTAGTGCCGCTTATGTGCAGGATGCCCACAGTAGTAGTGCCCCTTACACATAATGCCCACAATAATAGTGCCACATACATATGACCACAGTAGTGACGCTTATATTCATAATGCCCACAGTAGTGCCCCTTATACACATCTCTGCCTCTTACTCCAGCAGCTCACCGCCTGTCCCCCCCCCCCAGTAGCTTAATTCACTGTATCCCCCCAGCAGCTTCTCCACCTCTATTGTCCCTCCAGCCCCTTCTCATCTTGTCTTCAAGATGCACAGAGCCTGCTCCTCTTCATGGCTCTTCCTCACTTTAGTAGATGTGACAGCATGACATCACATACACCGTGCCGGAATAGGAAGCCACTGGGACCAGAGGAGGTAATAAATGCTGTCCAACAGACACAGCCTCTGTGAGTACCAGGAGGGGTGGGATGTACATGGAGGAGGACCAGGACCTAAGGAAGGGGGAGATGGCTGCAGCTAATCAGTAACACTAGCGCCGCCTTCATCAATGACTGACATAGGTGATGGGGTGGGGTTTTCTGTTGGAATTACTGTGCAGAGCAATGGAGGTGGTGGAACTAGTTCCCCCTACCATTACTGGTGGTGGAACTCAGTTCCACCTCGTTCCCCCACACTTTAACCCCTGGATGGTACGATGATTTGGAAAGTAAATGCAGCAATGGGTGTAGGGTGAGCTGCGTAGGACCTTCCTTGACCCATGAGCCCATGCGCACTGCACACCTGTACCCATTGTAGATGCGCCACTGAAAGTTCAGGGGGAAGAGGCAGTCCTGATAAATACCAACATATCCAGACTGCGGGTAATGCAGATAAGGATATTAAGGGGGGAATTCAAATGTTTGAAAAGTCGGGTTAGTGTCTGTTTTTTCCTGTCTATTAGATAGGAAAAAACAGACACCCAACTGAATTTTCAAACATTTGAATTTCCCCCTTAATGTCACATAAGAACTTACTGTGGCCAGAGACATCAAGTGGTTCATTGGCATCACTGGTAACTCATCATTACTATGTCCAAAAAGTAATGTATTCCCTGGAGTTGGGTGTTGGTCTGTTAAAGTGATTGAATTATAGAAACCTGCAAAGTAGAGCAAGCAACTTATCAGACAACAAGGAATGCACTTGGAGTATTGGAATCTATGTTTTAGTCTATTGACAATGATGTTTTCATGTGGGCTGCTACACACAATGAAGGCAGCCATTTTGTGGGCAGAACCCATATTCATCCTACCAATTCACACGGCAGTTCTACCACCATGGAGGTGCGAGGCACACAGTAACCACCATGGAGGTACAAGGCACACAGTAACCACCATGGAGGTGCAAGGCACACAGTAACCACCATGGAGCTGCAAAGCACACAGTAACCACCATGGAGGTGCGAGGCACACAGTAACCACCATGTAAAATAAAAAAAATAAAAAAAGATTTAAAAAAAACAGATCGCAAATTCACAAAATACATAAGATTTTCTTTCTTTCCTCTCTAATTCAGGAGACTTCTGCACCATACAGGATGAAGATATCTTTCAGATCTGTGGTGGCTGTGGCAGTCATAGCTTCCATCCTTCTCATGGCAATTCGGCAGAATAGAGTGCAGGTACCAACAAAGTTAATTTATAGAAAATCTCTCTCCTATCCTGCTGTGCCTTAAGTATAAAGCAATGTAACTGGTGTGGTCATGGGATGTGACAGCAGCCAGATGGAGTGTTTCCTCCTGCTCTGCCCCACAGTGTTTTAGGAGGAAATCTGTTCTGAACATGGACCCCAAGGCCCTTAAAGTTGTATTTCTGCTGTGGAGATGGTGACACATGGCCAAGGGATGGAGGAATTGGGGGAGTGCCACAATTGGGACCTATGGACACTGAATGCCAGTGGGAATCTATTACCACTAGGGAGCAGAAGGTAATGCCACTGGGAGGGTTTTGGGTAATGTTACAGTGGGGGCACATGGACACAGAACTTGCTAGAGACCACCTAGATATATTCCCCCCCCCCCACTAAAATAGGCAAAAATGTTTTAAAACAATATGTTTTTGAATTAAATTCGTGAAAAAAATTACAATTGTTGAAATAATAATTGTCACTTAAGAAGATAAAGGGGGTCTGTTTATCCGTGGTCGATCACATCATTTAAAGCCACCAACTGGGAAGGTTTTGAGGATGTCATTTACTTAAATGGGAGGTGATAACTTGGTACTGACATCCAATCAAATGCCGCAGACTGGCTTTTCTACTGTGCAGATTCCAGTCCTCCGGTCAGGCTTCATGCCTTATCCCAAGATGGCCACCAAGAGCACTAGTGAACATGTGCAGGGGCCATCTTGTTCTTTACTGTGTTAGATTATCACAGTGGAAGATACATGTCTACCATTTAGCTCCAGAGAGACCTTTGATTACCTGCAATTCACATGCATGCCAGTGTTCCTGCACCACTATCCAATGTTGGGATCCGGCCAGCATACCGGGATTCGTGACTCTGGCAGTCTGAAAACCAACACTGATCAGAAGACCGACGCCAGAATCCCGACATGGATCACAATGCTGGCACCAGAATCCCAATAACTGGCATCCCGATCGTAAGTATGCCGGGTGTGTTAGGGTCAGGCTGGTGGGAGAAGGGGGATAGGTTTAGGCTGTGTGTGTGTGTGTGTGGGGGGGGGGGGGTTAGGGTTAGGCACTAAGAAGGTGGGATTAGGGTTAGGCTCTAAGGAGTGAGGGTTAGGGTTAGGCTGCAAGGGGGAAGGTTAGGGTTAGACTGCAGGAAGGGAGGGACAGGGGGGTCGATGGGGAGCATTATAGAGATGAGCGCCTGAAATTTTTCGGGTTTTGTGTTTTGGTTTTGGGTTCGGTTCCGCGGCCGTGTTTTGGGTTCGAACGCGTTTTGGCAAAACCTCACCGAATTTTTTTTGTCGGATTCGGGTGTGTTTTGGATTCGGGTGTTTTTTTCAAAAAACACTAAAAAACAGCTTAAATCATAGAATTTGGGGGTCATTTTGATCCCAAAGTATTATTAACCTCAAAAACCATAATTTACACTCATTTTCAGTCTATTCTGAATACCTCACAATATTATTTTTAGTCCTAAAATTTGCACCGAGGTCGCTGTGTGAGTAAGATAAGCGACCCTAGTGGCCGACACAAACACCGGGCCCATCTAGGAGTGGCACTGCAGTGTCACGCAGGATGTCCCTTCCAAAAAACCCTCCCCAAACAGCACATGACGCAAAGAAAAAAAGAGGCGCAATGAGGTAGCTGTGTGAGTAAGATTAGCGACCCTAGTGGCCGACACAAACACCGGGCCCATCTAGGAGTGGCACTGCAGTGTCACGCAGGATGGCCCTTCCAAAAAACCCTCCCCAAACAGCACATGACGCAAAGAAAAAAAGAGGCGTAATGAGGTAGCTGTGTGAGTAAGATTAGCGACCCTAGTGGCCGACACAAACACCGGGCCCATCTAGGAGTGGCACTGCAGTGTCACGCAGGATGTCCCTTCCAAAAAACCCACCCCAAACAGCACATGACGCAAAGAAAAAAAGAGGCGCAATGAGGTAGCTGTGTGAGTAAGATTAGCGACCCTAGTGGCCGACACAAACACCGGGCCCATCTAGGAGTGGCACTGCAGTGTCACGCAGGATGTCCCTTCCAAAAAACCCTCCCCAATCAGCACATGATGCAAAGAAAAAGAAAAGAAAAAAGAGGTGCAAGATGGAATTGTCCTTGGGCCCTCCCACCCACCCTTATGTTGTATAAACAAAACAGGACATGCACACTTTAACCAACCCATCATTTCAGTGACAGGGTCTGCCACACGACTGTGACTGATATGACGGGTTGGTTTGGACCCCCCCCAAAAAAGAAGCAATTAATCTCTCCTTGCACAAACTGGCTCTACAGAGGCAAGATGTCCACCTCATCTTCACCCTCCGATATATCACCGTGTACATCCCCCTCCTCACAGATTATCAATTCGTCCCCACTGGAATCCACCATCTCAGCTCCCTGTGTACTTTGTGGAGGCAATTGCTGCTGGTCAATGTCTCCGCGGAGGAATTGATTATAATTCATTTTAATGAACATCATCTTCTCCACATTTTCTGGATGTAACCTCGTACGCCGATTGCTGACAAGGTGAGCGGCGGCACTAAACACTCTTTCGGAGTACACACTTGTGGGAGGGCAACTTAGGTAGAATAAAGCCAGTTTGTGCAAGGGCCTCCAAATTGCCTCTTTTTCCTGCCAGTATAAGTACGGACTGTGTGACGTGCCTACTTGGATGCGGTCACTCATATAATCCTCCACCATTCTATCAATGTTGAGAGAATCATATGCAGTGACAGTAGACGACATGTCCGTAATCGTTGTCAGGTCCTTCAGTCCGGACCAGATGTCAGCATCAGCAGTCGCTCCAGACTGCCCTGCATCACCGCCAGCGGGTGGGCTCGGAATTCTGAGCCTTTTCCTCGCACCCCCAGTTGCGGGAGAATGTGAAGGAGGAGATGTTGACAGGTCGCGTTCCGCTTGACTTGACAATTTTGTCACCAGCAGGTCTTTCAACCCCAGCAGACCTGTGTCTGCCGGAAAGAGAGATCCAAGGTAGGCTTTAAATCTAGGATCGAGCACGGTGGCCAAAATGTAGTGCTCTGATTTCAACAGATTGACCACCCGTGAATCCTTGTTAAGCGAATTAAGGGCTGCATCCACAAGTCCCACATGCCTAGCGGAATCGCTCCCTTTTAGCTCCTTCTTCAATGCCTCCAGCTTCTTCTGCAAAAGCCTGATGAGGGGAATGACCTGACTCAGGCTGGCAGTGTCTGAACTGACTTCACGTGTGGCAAGTTCAAAGGGCATCAGAACCTTGCACAACGTTGAAATCATTCTCCACTGCACTTGAGACAGGTGCATTCCACCTCCTATATCGTGCTCAATTGTATAGGCTTGAATGGCCTTTTGCTGCTCCTCCAACCTCTGAAGCATATAGAGGGTTGAATTCCACCTCGTTACCACTTCTTGCTTCAGATGATGGCAGGGCAGGTTCAGTAGTTTTTGGTGGTGCTCCAGTCTTCTGTACGTGGTGCCTGTACGCCGAAAGTGTCCCGCAATTTTTCTGGCCACCGACAGCATCTCTTGCACGCCCCTGTCGTTTTTTAAAAAATTCTGCACCACCAAATTCAAGGTATGTGCAAAACATGGGACGTGCTGGAATTTGCCCATATTTAATGCACACACAATATTGCTGGCGTTGTCCGATGCCACAAATCCACAGGAGAGTCCAATTGGGGTAAGCCATTCCGCGATGATCTTCCTCAGTTGCCGTAAGAGGTTTTCAGCTGTGTGCGTATTCTGGAAAGCGGTGATACAAAGCGTAGCCTGCCTAGGAAAGAGTTGGCGTTTGCGAGATGCTGCTACTGGTGCCGCCGCTGCTGTTCTTGCGGCGGGAGTCCATACATCTACCCAGTGGGCTGTCACAGTCATATAGTCCTGACCCTGCCCTGCTCCACTTGTCCACATGTCCGTGGTTAAGTGGACATTGGGTACAACTGCATTTTTTAGGACACTGGTGAGTCTTTTTCTGACGTCCGTGTACATTCTCGGTATCGCCTGCCTAGAGAAGTGGAACCTAGATGGTATTTGGTAACGGGGCACACTGCCTCAATAAATTGTCTAGTTCCCTGTGAACTAACGGCGGATACCGGACGCACGTCTAACACCAACATAGTTGTCAAGGACTCAGTTATCCGCTTTGCAGTAGGATGACTGCTGTGATATTTCATCTTCCTCGCAAAGGACTGTTGAACAGTCAATTGCTTACTGGAAGTAGTACAAGTGGGCTTACGACTTCCCCTCTGGGATGACCATCGACTCCCAGCGGCAACAACAGCAGCGCCAGCAGCAGTAGGCGTTACACGCAAGGATGCATCGGAGGAATCCCAGGCAGGAGAGGACTCGTCAGAATTGCCAGTGACATGGCCTGCAGGACTATTGGCATTCCTGGGGAAGGAGGAAATTGACACTGAGGGAGTTGGTGGGGTGGTTTGCGTGAGCTTGGTTACAAGAGGAAGGGATTTACTGGTCAGTGGACTGCTTCCGCTGTCACCCAAAGTTTTTGAACTTGTCACTGACTTATTATGAATGCGCTGCAGGTGACGTATAAGGGAGGATGTTCCGAGGTGGTTAACGTCCTTACCCCTACTTATTACAGCTTGACAAAGGGAACACACGGCTTGACACCTGTTGTCCGCATTTCTGGTGAAATACCTCCACACCGAAGAGCTGATTTTTTTGGTATTTTCACCTGGCATGTCAACGGCCATATTCCTCCCACGGACAACAGGTGTCTCCCCGGGTGCCTGACTTAAACAAACCACCTCACCATCAGAATCCTCCTGGTCAATTTCCTCCCCAGCGCCAGCAACACCCATATCCTCCTCATCCTGGTGTACTTCAACACTGACATCTTCAATCTGACTATCAGGAACTGGACTGCGGGTGCTCCTTCCAGCACTTGCAGGGGGCGTGCAAATGGTGGAAGGCGCATGCTCTTCACGTCCAGTGTTGGGAAGGTCAGGCATCGCAACCGACACAATTGGACTCTCCTTGTGGATTTGGGATTTCGAAGAATGCACAGTTCTTTGCTGTGCTGCTTTTGCCAGCTTGAGTCTTTTCATTTTTCTAGCGAGAGGCTGAGTGCTTCCATCCTCATGTGAAGCTGAACCACTAGCCATGAACATAGGCCAGGGCCTCAGCCGTTCCTTGCCACTCCGTGTGGTAAATGGCATATTGGCAAGTTTACGCTTCTCCTCCGACAATTTTATTTTAGGTTTTGGAGTCCTTTTTTTACTGATATTTGGTGTTTTGGATTTGACATGCTCTGTACTATGACATTGGGCATCGGCCTTGGCAGACGACGTTGCTGGCATTTCATCGTCTCGGCCATGACTAGTGGCAGCAGCTTCAGCACGAGGTGGAAGTGGATCTTGATCTTTCCCTAATTTTGGAACCTCAACATTTTTGTTCTCCATATTTTAATAGGCACAACTAAAAGGCACCTCAGGTAAACAATGGAGATGGATGGATTGGATACTAGTATACAATTATGGACGGGCTGCCGAGTGCCGACACAGAGGTAGCCACAGCCGTGAACTACCGCACTGTACTGTGTCTGCTGCTAATATATAGACTGGTTGATAAAGAGATAGTATACTCGTAACTAGTATGTATGTATAAAGAAAGAAAAAAAAACCACGGTTAGGTGGTATATACAATTATGGACGGGCTGCCGAGTGCCGACACAGAGGTAGCCACAGCCGTGAACTACCGCACTGTACTGTGTCTGCTGCTAATATATAGACTGGTTGATAAAGAGATAGTATACTCGTAACTAGTATGTATGTATAAAGAAAGAAAAAAAAACCACGGTTAGGTGGTATATACAATTATGGACGGGCTGCCGAGTGCCGACACAGAGGTAGCCACAGCCGTGAACTACCGCACTGTACTGTGTCTGCTGCTAATATATAGACTGGTTGATAAAGAGATAGTATACTCGTAACTAGTATGTATGTATAAAGAAAGAAAAAAAAAACCACGGTTAGGTGGTATATACAATTATGGACGGGCTGCCGAGTGCCGACACAGAGGTAGCCACAGCCGTGAACTACCGCACTGTACTGTGTCTGCTGCTAATATATAGACTGGTTGATAAAGAGATAGTATACTCGTAACTAGTATGTATGTATAAAGAAAGAAAAAAAAACCACGGTTAGGTGGTATATACAATTATGGACGGGCTGCCGAGTGCCGACACAGAGGTAGCCACAGCCGTGAACTACCGCACTGTACTGTGTCTGCTGCTAATATAGACTGGTTGATAAAGAGATAGTATACTCGTAACTAGTATGTATGTATAAAGAAAGAAAAAAAAACCACGGTTAGGTGGTATATACAATTATGGACGGGCTGCCGAGTGCCGACACAGAGGTAGCCACAGCCGTGAACTACCGCACTGTACTGTGTCTGCTGCTAATATATAGACTGGTTGATAAAGAGATAGTATACTCGTAACTAGTATGTATGTATAAAGAAAGAAAAAAAAACCACGGTTAGGTGGTATATACAATTATGGACGGGCTGCCGAGTGCCGACACAGAGGTAGCCACAGCCGTGAACTACCGCACTGTACTGTGTCTGCTGCTAATATAGACTGGTTGATAAAGAGATAGTATACTCGTAACTAGTATGTATGTATAAAGAAAGAAAAAAAAACCACGGTTAGGTGGTATATACAATTATGGACGGGCTGCCGAGTGCCGACACAGAGGTAGCCACAGCCGTGAACTACCGCACTGTACTGTGTCTGCTGCTAATATATAGACTGGTTGATAAAGAGATAGTATACTCGTAACTAGTATGTATGTATAAAGAAAGAAAAAAAAACCACGGTTAGGTGGTATATACAATTATGGACGGGCTGCCGAGTGCCGACACAGAGGTAGCCACAGCCGTGAACTACCGCACTGTACTGTGTCTGCTGCTAATATAGACTGGTTGATAAAGAGATAGTATACTCGTAACTAGTATGTATGTATAAAGAAAGAAAAAAAAACCACGGTTAGGTGGTATATACAATTATGGACGGGCTGCCGAGTGCCGACACAGAGGTAGCCACAGCCGTGAACTACCGCACTGTACTGTGTCTGCTGCTAATATAGACTGGTTGATAAAGAGATAGTATACTACTAATATTATATATACTGGTGGTCAGGTCACTGGTCACTAGTCACACTGGCAGTGGCACTCCTGCAGCAAAAGTGTGCACTGTTTAATTTTAATATAATATTATGTACTCCTGGCTCCTGCTATAACCTATAACTGGCACTGCAGTAGTGCTCCCCAGTCTCCCCCACAATTATAAGCTGTGTGAGCTGAGCAGTCAGACAGATATATAATATATATAGATGATGCAGCACACTGGCCTGAGCCTGAGCAGTGCACACAGATATGGTATGTGACTGACTGAGTCACTGTGTGTATCGCTTTTTTCAGGCAGAGAACGGATATATTAAATAAACTGCACTGTGTGTCTGGTGGTCACTCACTATATAATATATTATGTACTCCTGGCTCCTGCTATAACCTATAACTGGCACTGCAGTAGTGCTCCCCAGTCTCCCCCACAATTATAAGCTGTGTGAGCTGAGCAGTCAGACAGATATATATAATATTATATATAGATAATAGATGATGCAGCACACTGGCCTGAGCCTGAGCAGTGCACACAGATATGGTATGTGACTGAGGGGTACATTTACTAAGCAGTGATAAGAGTGGAGAAGTGAGCCAGTGGAGAAATTTCCCCATCAACCAATCAGCAGCTCTGTATCATTTTATAGTATGCAAATTATAGATGTTACTTCAGTGCTGATTGGTTGCCGTGGGCAACCTCTCCACTGGCTCACTTCTCCGCTCTTATCACTGCTTAGTAAATGTACCCCTGAGTCACTGTGTGCTGTGTATCGCTTTTTTCAGGCAGAGAACGGATTATAAAGTAAACTGCACTGTCCTCACTAGTAAACTCTCTCCACTCAGTCTCTACACTTCTACAGTAACAGTACTCCTCCTAGTCAGCTCCAGTAAATCTCTCTCAGTCTCTTATAATCTAAATGGAGAGGACGCCAGCCACGTCCTCTCCCTATCAATCTCAATGCACGTGTGAAAATGGCGGCGACGCGCGGCTCCTTATATAGAATCCGAGTCTCGCGATAGAATCCGAGCCTCGCGAGAATCCGACAGCGTCATGATGACGTTCGGGCGCGCTCGGGTTAACCGAGCAAGGCGGGAAGATCCGAGTCGCTCGGACCCGTGAAAAAAAACATGAAGTTCTGGCGGGTTCGGATTCAGAGAAACCGAACCCGCTCATCTCTAGAGCATTATACCACTTTTATTCAAAATAGGATGAATAACCTTTCATTTCTGAGATGATGGAGGTTACCGACTGTGTGAGCAGTGCAATGACTTATGGTTGCCCCTTGATTTAAATGGAAAGGTGATAAAAAGCTCTATGACTGGCGAAAACACTGGTGACATTTTTACCCACATTTTGTCAAAGGTACAAAAGAGTGCACCATCGTGACGACTGTCTTTACATAATACACACCAAGAATGTAGGAGCACAGTAGAGGCACATCATAATCACAATACCACACACCAATATGCCATACAGTAGCTGCCTACTGGAAACTGTCCCAGAGAGTAGCTAAGCCACTTGGATCTATGGCGCAATTCACGGAAAGTTGCAGCACCCTTCCCTGGTGCCACAAATTGCAGCATTGCGCAGCGGAGGGCAGGGCTGCCATGACGCCTTTTTCCGCACCATGTCTCTTGTTAACATTCTAATTATTACCTCTCACCTTGGTAACACTCTGAACACACAGCTGCTGCTTCTTACTAATGTAACACTTGTTAGCACTGTAATTATTAATTATTACCTCTCACCTAGGTAACACTCTCAACACACTATTGTGATGCCTTGGGGCGGCTGCCTTGTGCTGGCCCGGGGGGTACCGTGCCCTGGACTTGAACCTTACTGTTAGAGACCCTCCAGATGAGGTCATAAAGTTGCAGTTTAGTGGGCCCATATTTTTGGCCAAAATCATGCTAAGCACCTCAAATTTCCTTGCCAGCCTTCCTGGATCTACCAGTGGCCCCTAGTAGAATGTCGGCAAGTGTGCAATATAATAGTTAAAATAAACATGAGGTTTCATAGGGGGGTTATTAATCAAAGCATGGAGGGTGATAAAGTTGAGAGATCTAAAGCACTAACCAATCAGCTTCTAACGCTCATTGTACATGCTGTGTTTGAAAAATGACAGGAGCTGACTGGTTGGTACTTTATCTCCATCCACTTTATTAGTCTCCATGCTTTGATAAATACCCTCTTAGTGCACAATTTGACTATATTGTGAGTGCCCGCCTACCTACTGACCTCATTCAGATGGGTACATACAATAACAATTAATATTATAACAAGCAGGGGCGGAACTCTGGGAGACAATGGAGTCATTTGCCGCCGGGCTCCTGGCCTGAAGGGGCACTGCCTCCATTGTCTCCCCATTCCGTGTCCTTGCTACTTTAATGAAGAGCCATCACAGTACAATGGTGAGGGCAAGCTTTTGTAGGGGGTGGGTTTCCTTGCCAGGGGCGGAACTCTGGGAGACAATGGAGTCATTTGCCGCCGGGCTCCTGGCCTGAAGGGGCACTGCCTCCATTGTCTCCCCATTCCGTGTCCTTGCTACTTTAATGAAGAGCCATCACAGTACAATGGTGAGGGCAAGCTTTTGTAGGGGGTGGGTTTCCTTGCCGGTGGAGGATTCAGCAGTGCGGGCATGTGATCTTAGTACAGCCTATCTCCTGCAGGGCTACGGAAGCTCTGTGTGTTCATACTTTGTCTCATAGCAGAGTGAACAATATGCAGTATGTTGTATGCGCTATGCGGGGCTGACAGGGCAGCCGTCCGGGAGCCCTCACACATTTCTCCCGGCTCACTCTGCCCCTGCCTGTCCAACTCCCGAGTCCTCGGCAGCAGCCAGCAATGCAATTCAGTTCCGCAATTGTGATTGGGTGAAGGTGGCAGGTCAGTGGTGAACTGGCAGGGTGTTAAATGCCCCCCCGCGCTGGCCATACTTTCATCTCCTCGGTCCGGCTGCCACCACTGAAATACACTGTCACACTTGGCCGCGCACTACCTATTACCGTAATTAGGCAGCGCGCAGCCACATTACATTACACAGCCCCGGTCTCAACTCGTTTTATTCAGATGCCCAGTCCCTGCCATTGACTCCACCCCTCCTCTCTCTGATTAGCTAGACTGCATAACGAATCTTACACTGCTGCTGTGCTTGCCCAGTATGCTGCTCTGATGGGGGCTGCACAGGAGGCGTTACCAGCATGAATAGGTAAGTGATCTCCACAGTTGCTTTCCGTCTAGCCACACATTGTCCTAACTGCACTGCATTCCCCCCACAGCCCACTCCTGTTTCTTCTACCCCTACATGTTTATCTCTCATACCAACAGTCAGTGTCTGCCCCCCTCCCCCTCCCAGTGTGCCTGTGGATGTCTCTCACTGTCTCTGCCTTTGTTTTCCCCCTATATCATTGCCCGACCAATGTGTGCCTCTCCCTACCAATGTGTGCCTCTCCCTACTCATGTCTGCCTCTTCCCGTAACCCATGTGTGCCTCTGCCCATAACCTATGTGTGCCTTTGCCCGTACCCATGTGTGTGTCTCCTTACCCATGTGTGCCTCTGCCCCTGACTATGTGTATACTTGCATTTTTGTATTTTTCGCATAACCATAAGTCAGGTTTAAATTTGTTCTGATAACAAGGGTACAATCCGTTCATCTCTCGGTTACATCTGCGCTGAGGTTACATACAGTATAATGCTAGCAGGACCTACAGTAGCTGCAACTCATTAATTAAAAACACCTGCTATGAAAAGGAGGAGGGTGGGGTGGATGAGTATGACAAGACAGAACTAGGATGCAGGAACCCATTTACACTACACATCTGCTAATCTGTGGTGTTAGTCAGTCACCGCTCTGATGCACCTTTTCATACATTTGACAAATTAGAGTGGGTAGACTGTCTTTTACTTTACTATAAAGTAGCTGCCTTCCCTTTGAGTCAGCACTCCACCCAGCTATTCCTAGGAGTTTCTAGTTTGTGCAGCTGTCTAACTATGCTAGCATTGCATTGTGGGCTTAACTCAGCAATGGGTTGTAGTTGTAGAAAAACTGTACAACTACAACCCTTTACACTATCATGTGGGGGGACACCCAGCACAGGGCAAGTGCGCCCAGCATGCCGGGCCCCCACCACCCACCCCCGCTAACATGTAAACGATTCACTCAGCAGCGAATCGGTGGCATGTTAAGGGTAGCCCTCTGTCAGCGCACCCTAGCTGCGAAAGCAGAAAGCTACCTGCCATGCTTAGGTTCGCAGCGGCTGCGTGTTACGTCACGCAGCCACCATTTTCCGTTGTATCTCACTGTTTGCGCACACGATCACTGTCATGGGAGGAGGGGGTGGAGGACGGCTTCAAGCTGCCAGGGCTGGCTGCTGCCTGTCATACACTACAGTGACAGCCGTCAGCAGCAGAGGGGACATTGTGGCGCAGCAGCAGGGATGCAAAGCAGGGAGAGCGCCTCTCCTGCCTGGCGCCTACCTGCTTTGCATCCCTTTGCTGAGCGGGTAGCTCCGGGCCTACTCACAAGGTACCAGGTGAGGCTGCCATCTTGGACGCATCACATAGGTGGAATAGGTACCAGGTGAGGCAGCCATCTTGGGCGCACCCTGGGTGGAATAGGTTACACCTAGAAGACATGACAAAAAACGGATGGTTGCAGCGTCCTAACTCGGATACAACTATCAAGTCCATGTATTTTTCATCCCATCCTCAAGAATACCAGATGAGGCAGCCATGTTGGGTGCACTACGAAGGTTACACTGTGGGAGGTGAGCCATACAATGGCCCAAGGCAGATATGGGAAAACTGACACTTTTGCATCCTGCTGCGTATGAACCATCTGAGGCAACCATCTGAGGTGCACTGCATAGATTGCCGCTGACAGGGTGTACAGTCATTAGAGGTACACATTAAAGAAATACCACACAGTGGGGCTGAAGTACGCTTGAGGGGTGAGCCCGGAGGCATTCCTGATGTTCTCAGCTGGAGGGGTGAGGAGAGGCCACATAATGATCCTGAGCTGCAGTGTTTGTAAAAATTGTTCCATTTTCGAATCTAGAGTAGACCAAAGTCCAAATCCATTTCAAAATCCGGTTCCAACTGCATCCTTGAAAAGACATCCTTAACAAATGCACGTCAAGACAATACCTGTTCTGCAGGGTTTGGTATGATCTGTTGAAAGTCAGAATGTTGATAGAATTTTGACAGTGTAATGTTGGCCAGAGAATACCAATATGGTTGTAATTTTGTTAAAATCATTTCAACCATGTATTTATTTTATTATCAGGTTAAACGCAATACCTGACCATCATGTTTAGAGTTATAATGTCAACACTATTAAACTGCTGTAAGTAACATTACTACCTTACTATGTCAGCATTATCTGTTCAACATTACAGTGTCAACATTCTGACTGTCGGCTAATTAGTTACTACCCTTCTGACAGTCTTAGGTGGACAAGGTTCGTCATGCAGGGTGGGTCCTTTGTGTACACACATTGGTGCTGAGAGAGGGGGGGAGAAGGGACACATTACCAGGGCCCAGGTCTGATGGAGGGGCCCAGTGAGGGCCAGGGTTTCCTCCCCATTACCTGGCAGCAGCAGCTACAGCTCTTCTCCTAAACGCAGCACACGCTGCTGTGTACTGTGCTGCAATGTGGCCATGGTGGTGCTTACATTACAATACAATTTTTTTCTGTATTTTTTCAAAGAGTGTATGGCCACACCTCCTGTGAATAAGCCACGGCCCCTGAAAAGTACCTTGGCCCAGCCAGGCTCTCTACCTGCCTTGTATGTGTGTGTGTAATATCTATCTATGGCCCTCATTCAGAGTTGTTTGCTCGCTAGCTGCTTTTAGCAGCATTGCACACGCTAGGCCGCCGCCCTCTGGGAGTGTATCTTAGCTTAGCAGAATTGCGAACGAAAGATTAGCAGAACTGCTACTAAATAATTCCTTGCAGTTTCTGAGTAGCTCCAGACCTACTCCTACACTGCGATCACCTCAGTCCGTTTAGTTCCTGGTTTGACGTCACAAACACGCCCTGCGTTCGGCCAGCCACTCCCCCGTTTCTCCAGCCACTCCTGCGTTTTTACCTGACACACCTGGGTTTTTTAGCACACGCCCTTTAGCACACACAGTTTCCGCCCAGAAACACCCACTTCCTGTCAATCACACTACGATCACTCGAGCGATGAAAAAACATCACTCGAGCTTGTGTAAATCTACAAAGTTTTGTGTGAAAGTACTTAGCGCATGCGCGCTGCGTACCATGCGCATGCGCATTTTTGCTGTTTTTTCACTTGATCGCTGCACTGCGAAAATCGTCAGCGAGCGAACCACTCGGAATGACCACCTATATACAGTATATACGTGTGTGTGTGTGTCTGTGTGTGTATCCCGGCATTTAGGTGGCCGGCGGGGGGAGCGAGTGCAACGAAGCCCCTGGCGGGCTCGCTGAACTCACCACAGGTTTTATTCCCACTCTATGGGTGTCATGGACACCGACAAGTGGGAATAGTCCCTGTTGGTCAGCATGCCGACTGGCGGGATGTTCAGGTTTCGGGATCCCTGTGTATTGTGACCGGCGGTCTCCTGACTGCCGGTCACATGACCGCATCCCTGTGTGTATATATCTATCTGTCTATATATGTCATGGCTGGCACCCTGTTCAAAATACCGCACAACTGCAAGTCAACATTTCAGTTTATTCAACTTTCAACACTTTTGTCCCAACTGCTGGGAGGTATGTCATGCTCCTGTGAGTGGGTACTTCTCGTGTTCTAGACATGCTCCCAAAGTGGTGCAGCCATGCAACTAACAGGTTGGGGCCACACCCCCTGCAGGGGGGCCCTGGGAAGTTACTGTACCGGGGCCCAGGATTTCTCTTGGCAGCCCTGTGAACACATAGTTATCCACTAAGACAGGAAACGCGTGATTCACCAGGGCTTGTTCCTGTAAACAAGCATTGGCGAAACGCGCATCTCCTTTCTCAGGTGGTATATTTGTGCGCACAAAGGACCTCACCCATACTGTGAGCCACATCCACCTCACGACCATTGAACAGGTACTCAATTCTATGATTCACTCACAAAACTATCATTACTATATACTATCATATACTGTATACATCTTGCACCAACCATGTAATTCTTTCTTGTTTCTCGTTGCACATATAAAGCTTCTCCATTGTTGTGGCTGTACGTATTCAGCTTTTCAGCTGAAGCTTGTGGCCAAATGTAATAGCTTGCAATTTGTGGAAACCAACAAAGTCACTAGATTAAAAGCGCCAATTAGTTTAAAGGCAAAACCAACCTGGTTTTGCCTTTAAACTAATTATTGCTTTACATATTTAATTTTATGGTGAAAGAGCATTAAATATTAGATAAAGGGGTTTATAGGGTGCCTAGTTAGAGAAGTTATTAGTTTTGGTAAATAGTCATTTTTCTCTGTGTTAAAGTACTTTTGCAGCGGGTTTGACCACAATGAAACACGTCAGTAAAGCTAATTTGGGACTCCCTCTTTACAGATTTTTCAACATCCTCAGTTTAGTTATAACATTGTTAAGTTCGGTTAAATTACAAGGAAAAGCAATACATTATTACACTGTGGTTTGAGCCGCTGCGACCGCTACATATAAATATAACCGCTAAAATGTGTCTATATGTTGCATATGCACGCCGACATGTTATGCGCACAACATAGCGACACGTGTGGCTGAATACACCTTACCCAAAACAAGAATGGAATGCGACACCTGTAGTTAAATGTAATGTTGTGGTCCAACGCATCAACAGTATTTACTTAAGAATATACAGATAAAAAGGTACAACAATATAGAGAGAAGCGCTACAACCAATAATACATACGTTTAAACGCGAGCGCTCCTGGATCCAGGTCTCAGTCAGTCTCGGAGAGATGACCTCAGAGAATTAGGCACTGCAGCCTGGATCAGGAGGCCTCTCTTTTATACAATCATGCAGGGACGTGCAGTCAGGGGAGGCAGGGGAAGCAGTGCCTCCCCTGTAATTCATGATTAAAATAATACAAAAAAGATACTTATGACACATATTCTGTGTCATAAGTATCTGTATTAGCCTCTATATTATTTTAATCATATTTAGCTTTGAAAAAAAAAAGTTTAAATAGTGTTTTGGAGGCACCGAGAGCGGTGCCTCCCGCTGTCAATATTAAAGGAGCGGAAGCGGGGGGCGGGGCCTAACATCGGGCAGTAAAAGCCCATTCAAAAAATCAATGAAAGCGGCACTAGTAGAAGTGCCTCTTTGACAGGGGCGTGCTTTCATCCCATATGAAAGCACGCCCCTGTCCATAAGAAAGATGTGATAGGGCAGCGGCAGCTTTGGGGGAGACACCAAGGCACAGGTGTCCACCCTGTCATTTTTTTTTTCTCTTACCATATGGAAGAACCGTCCCCGCCCGCCAGCCCTCCACGTCCCCGTGCACCGTGGCAGAAGAGGGCGCCGCCGGCCAGACAAGTAGCTGCGGAGAAATTTCCCTGAGGTCCCCCAGTCCCAGAGTCGGCCCGAGCCACTATGCGGATCTTCTGATAGGTGAGCAGGAAAGAGGAAAAGACCGGCTGTGCCTGTGCCGCTACGCTGCATCCACTGATTCCCCTGCGATGGGAGGGGGAAGGAGAGTGGGCCGCCCATGCTGCAGAGACAGAGTCATCTTCTGTGACTGCGGGGGGGGGGGGGGGGATTGGGGGGGGGGGGATCTGCCTAAATAGTGGGAGGCATCCCTTGTGAATTGTGGGAGTAGTAGGCTATCTGTGCTGCTGGGATGCCCCCTGTGATGGGATGGGGGGGGGGGTTGTTTGAGGAGCCTGGCTGTAGTGTACCCTGTCACCCACTACCTCCATCACCCACTATGTCACCCACTATCTCCCTGTCACCCTGACCATGTCACCCACTCCCTCCCTGTCACCCTAACCATGTCACCCACTATCTTCCTGTCACCCAATGTCTCCCTGTCACCCTCTATCTCCCTGTCACCCACTGTCATCCTGACCATGTCACCCACTACCTCCATCACCCACTATCTCTCTGTCACCCTAACCATGTCACCCGCTATATCCCTGTCACCCTTACCATGTCACCCACTATCTCCCTGTCACCCTAACCATGTCACCCCTATCTCCCTGTCACCCTGACCATGTCACCCACTACCTCCATCACCCACTATCTCCCTGTCACCCGCTCGGTGGCATCGGACTTGTACTGTATGCGAATTAGTGACGGGGGTCGGGGCATTTGATGGTGGGTGATTTTGTAATCCATTGGTGGGGGTGGTGGCCATTAGTGGCGGGGGTAGCGGACATCAGGGAAGGTGACAGTAGTAAACATCGGCTCAGGGGCAGTAGTGACCATTGGCTCGGCGGCAGTAGGGATCATCAGCGGGACTTGGCAGACATTATGGCTCTAGTGCCTCACCAGCCACTGATCTCACCGCACGCCACTGATACAATGTGTCCAAATACAGTACAATGGGAAATGTAAGCTCTTCTTTGATAGGTCAGAGGGCAAGTTATTTACAGTACATGAGGGGTCATAGGTTGGTTTGAATCAGTGGGCGATGCTTGGTCCAGGGTGCACTTGCAGGTGTTTGCCTCTCGTTTCCCGCCGAATAGCCTGAGTAGAGTATCATAGCAGTTTGCGAATATTACAATTCTGCGTATATCTACACACAGAAACATGCAATAAACTGTAAATAGCCACCAGAATGTAGATCATAAAATACTGCACATCTGGATACCAAACACTAAGTCCTAACACTGCTCCATCCCCTCACACCATGTAAAGATGAATATCTCCGTTGTTTTGCCTTTAAAGTGTATACAAGTCACTGACAATGTATATGGAGACTGTGTAAATTATGCACTATGTGAATAGAGTATTGAATATGTCTTTGTAGCTTTTCTGAGCGAATGCGTATGCTACCGTATATACTCTTGCCATGCGTTAAAACGCGTGGCGAACCTGTGTACGTAACTTGCGTGTATGCATACGCATGACGGTAACGCGCACGCACAGAGGCCACTCTTTTTGGAGTTTACATGTTGTGTGTATGTAATATTTTTGACTTTAACAACATATAAAGGTATACTGAGTATCTACGTCTACTTTGTTGTTTCAGATCCCTAAAATAAACATGCTTCAATTGTGTAACTGTCAAGCACAAAAAGAATCATGTGACACGATCTCTCCCCTAAGCCCTATGGAAACAGATGAGACAATTGAGGACATTTTCAACAGGATGGAGAAACTCATCCCCCAGAACAGCATAGATCGCATAGAAGAGGCAACTAGTGCAGAAGAAACAAAGGCAACTATCATTGACACTAAGGAAACGTATTGTCTCGGGAATCAGCTGCATGTAACAGTAGAGGCTTATGATTATTCTGGTAAAAGGAAATCTTACGGTGGAGACTATTTAAGAGCCAGAATATATTCACCAACTACAAACAGTAGCGCAAGTGGGAGCGTTGTAGATAATAATGATGGGTCTTACTTGATAAAGTTCACTTTATTTTGGGAGGGTTCTGTGCACATATCTATTTTACTAATGCACCCGAGTGAGGCTGTTTCTGCCTTATGGAGAGGAAGGAATCAGGGCTTTGCAAATATTAAGTACACTGGGAATTTTACCAGTGCCACCGAGTACGTGAACAGCGAATGTGGCTTTCAGCTGGACACAGAGAGAGAGGTCTGCCGGTATATGGACAAAAGGGATCGAGAGGCTTTTTACTGCATTAAACCCCAAGATTTCCCTTGCGAGGCCCTGACCCATATGAATTCTGTCAATCGGGACCATTCGTATCTTACAGAGGTGGAGCAGATTCTTCTTAACAGGTACAGTCTGATGTTAACAGCCTATATTGTACATATCACAACTGATAAAACATGTTCCTTTTACAAGAGGTCAATGAAACATTATTAAAATGAAGTCAGAACACTGGGAAAGGATGTAATTGCATTTGTTGCTGGGGAACAAATTATTTTGGAGGACAACGAAAGAGTTGTAATAAAGTGAGACCAATCAGGGCTAAGGACCCAGGGCGATGTTGTAATTAGTCCACCAATGACTGCATCTGTGGTAATCAGTGGTGGAACTATTGCCACTGCGGAGGCCGGAGGATGGTCCAGTCCAAGGATGCCTGGACATACCCCTGAAGTCCAGGTTCTCCTCTTAGAACAGCAGAGTGAGAGGCCCTTTTAAACAAGTGCCAGTAGGGGCATTTAGGTTAAACTCTCCCATGGTCAAAAGAGGCCCCTATCCTTGAGACCAGAGTGAGGGCTGGTGAGTCTGGATTAGTATCAACCTGGAACTCAGTCATGTAGTTTTCCTGCTGAAGATCATATACAAATGTAAATTTGGATGGTTGGGAAAACGTATTGAAGTTTTGAATCAGAATTTTTTTTTTTACAGTATTCCCCCCCCCCCCCCCTTGCTAATCACCTGACGGCCTGTATAGTTATAGGGACACAGTGGTGGACTTACTGTACATTTTTGAGACCCTGAAGCTTGAACTGTTATGCTGCAGATGCAGAAAGATACAGGGGTCTATTCAAGAAGCAGGGAAAAGTGTGGAGAAGTGGGCCAGTGGAGAAGTTTCCCATGGCGACAAATCAGCATTGAAGTAACATTTATAATTTGCATTCTATACAATTGTACAGAGCAGCTGATTGGTTGCCATAGGCAACTTCTGCACAGGCTCACTTCTCCACTCTTTACTCTGCTTCGTGAATAGACCCCACAGTATTACAAAGAATATACAGAAGCAAACTGATGGCTGGAATACATGTGATCCCTGTGAAATGCAGTGCTAGATAGCGGGGTTATGTATCAAGCAGTGAAAAGACTGGAGAAGTGGGCCAGTGGAGAAGTTGCCCATAGCAACCGATCAAGTTCAAGGTAGTATTTATCAAGTTCTGTATGTTCTAGAAAAGAAGTTGATTGGTTGCTATAGGCAAGTTCTCCACTCATCAATTTCTCCACTCTTTTCACTGCTTGAAGTTGATATATCTCCCCTTTATCATGGTGGGAGGGCATGTATTGACTTGAGTTTTTATATTCATTAGGTAACTATTATGATAATGCATAAAATATTTAATTCTGTGTTGTAGGTCAAATATTGGTTTAGAGATTTCCAAACTTTTAAAGCCAATCAAAGTTATCAGCTGCGGCAGTAAGTATTTCCTATAGTTATGTCAACTTCTGTAGGCATAGGGGGATATTTAGCAAAGCTTGGAGAGACATAAAGTAGATAGAGATAAAGTACCAACCAATCAGCTTCTTTCATTTTCCAAACACAGCCTGTAAAAGGATAGTTACACAGGAGGAGCTGTCTCTCAGCAAGCTTTGATAAATCTCCCCCACAATATCGATAAAGGCAGCAAATGCTAAATATCTTAAGCTTCTGTAGGTCCAACACAACTGAAACAAATAATTCATATGTGCCAGCAAATGATGCCAACTTGGATAGGGAGTGTCCAACTTCAAGGGCTAAATTCCTAAGCAATATTTTTCAAAGCCATCGCCTTTTCAGCCAACTGGATTTAGAGTATCAATAAAAGCAAAACCCAAAACACACCTGAATTTAATATCATTGCCCCTTTAAAATAGAGAAGTGTGGTTCAGTCCTTCAGTAATCCGAATTCACCCAAAATTTGTGGATCTGAACTGAACCGAGTTCAATTTAGATCTTCCTGCCATTTGGAATTAGGATTTTAAATCCTAATTTTGGGTTTTGGATTGCAAAAAAAATAACATAATTTTAGCTGTTTTTATGTATTTTCAAGAAATACAAACCCCAAGATTCGGATTTTACATCCAAATTCCAAACCAAAACACTTGAGGGTGGTTTTGCAAAACCAAAACATGAGGATGAAATTATAACCAAAACCAAAACACATGGATGAAATTAGAACCAAAACACGACACTCTGCGCAAATCTTTACATTAATTCCAGCTTCTGGAACTTTGGAAGGTGCAAAGACTTTATGGATATACTTGCACAGCACTGAAATACTGTATATAGGCCTAGGCCAAACCATTTGACACTTCTGTCTATTCAGCTGTGGTAAAACTGTAGGAGAGAGTTCATGGCGCTGATTATTCATCACACGCAATGCAGATATTTGCGCAAATGTCCAATGTTTTTCAGCTGTCTTTGTGTTTAAGTTACTAATAAGTCTATGCACATGCATCACCTAGGTGTAGTTGCAATTGAGACACATGGGCGCTGCAGTGTCTGACTCAGCCTGTATATCTGTGCGTGATCTTACGATGGGTCATCACCATACATTGGACTGGCATTAGCAGGTAGCAGGAATTTTGTGTGCTAGTTGCAAATTGTTCTGTGGTTTCTTTCTCTACAGAGAAACAAGTTTCACCAAATGGAAGGTGCAGGATGGGTTCTTATCACCCTATGCCTAGTGGTTATTTCCACTACAACGTGTGGAATCCCATACACTGTAAAATGACACAATTCACTGAAAATGACAATCTGAAAGCCTTTCTCAAGGGCAAAAAGCTGTTCCTTTTAGGAGATTCTACTGTCCGCCAATATATAAGACACTTTGCAGAAAATATTAACAGTAAGTATTTTTTATTTTACATGTTTTATCTTGCTGTTCATTTTGGGTAAAAATCAACCAAGAATTTTCAAAGTTGATTAATGAACAAGTGAAAGATGGATAAATTATAGTTGCCTGATACATAACTAGTTTCTTCCACTTCTTTTCTTCTGTCAGTTGTGGATTATTTCAACCACACAGAAGACGAGATGCAGTCCTGGCAAAAGACTCTTCTAGCAATTAACCTGGAGAAGTTTATTTATGTCCAGTGGAAGAAGCATACTTTTCCATTTGTCAGCAAGACCTTCTACTCCATCAAAGAGGATGCCTACATGGCCAGGCAGATTGACCAAATCGGTGGAGGAGTGAACACCATCATCGTCCTCACCTTGGGACAGCACTTTAGGCCTTTCCCACTCCGTACTTTCATCAGGTCCGTGATAAACGTTCGCAAGGCCATAGAGAGGCTCTTCCTCCGAAGCCCGCGCACTAGGGTGATTATCAAGGAAGAGAATGCCCGAGACATGGACATCGATATGGAGAGGTTCAGTGACTTCCATGGTCATGTCCAGTATCTGGTACTCAGGGAAATTTTCAATGGTTTGAATGTTGGGTTTGTAGATGGCTTGGATATGAGCATCGCTTATGCATGCAATGTCATCCACCCTCCATTAGAAGTTCTAGAGAACCTTATCAGCATGTCCTTCACACAAGCTTTATAAATAGGATCATAGTAGAGGACTTCCGACCAGGGGCATAACTTAATTCCAGATGCCCTTAGGCAAGTTGGAATTTGTTGCCATCCTTATTTTTTTAATTTATTTTTTTAAAGAGGGAAAACAAATGTGGTGTGTGTGTGTGTGTGTGTGTGTGTGTGTGTGTGTGTGTATGTGTGCGTGCGTGTGCGTGCGTGTGTGTGTGTGTGTGTGTGTGTGTGTGTGTGTGTGTATAAACACACATGACCTACATAATTATATAGATAGCACTCTCACCTGGTCTACAAAGACAGGATCTCGCAGTGAATTGGCAGGACTCCAGCTACACTGTGTGACAATTGCTGGTGGGTCAGGTCTCGCTGTCCAGCAGCAGCGGTGGGTGCACCATCACAGGCTGAGTGGTAACAGGCAGGGGCCATCCTGTGCCATAGTGCAGGTGTTAGCAGGGCTCCTGAGACAGAGCAGATTAACTCTGCAGCAGCATCAGGTGCACTGCAGAGCACCACTGGAAGAGCAGCGGACACACTTGGATCCCGCTGTGAACCACAAAGGCTCTGCCTTCAGGGCTCGGAGCCCGGAGGCAGGTGTCTTCATTGCCTCTGAGAGTTACACCCCCTGCTTCCTGCCTAGATGATTTATTATTGGCAGAATAATGTTTTGGCAGACCGTATGGGTGGATGTGATTGCTATGTCAGGTTACATAAATATCATAGTATTCTACATCCACTCCCAAGATAAAACCAACCCTTCCTTACTGGTACAATTCTATTCAGGTACAAAGGTTTCAATTGTGATTAGAAACTTATGAAATGGAGACAGATATAAAGTGAACATGACTGTGTAAAGAATTTTCATGTGTATAAAGGGACTGTAATAAAATGCATATATTTATTATTTGACTTTAAAGGCCAATGATTATAACTGTAGAACATACTGTACATACTCTAAAGTACACTACAGTGGTCAGTGAGAGTTTCAGGGTTGCAGCTGCAAAACAAGAACATTCTCTTATGTACGTTTAGTAGTGCTACAGCTCCATCTTGTGACAGTTTCATATTACTGCAGGCTAAGAACCTCAACTGGACTAAAATAACTTTGAAATCAAACAATACAAGTGGAAAACAAACTGAATAAACAGAACTTTTGAACGACCACCAAAGTTTGTATTAGAAAGTATTTTGATTACTGTGTAACTTCTTATCTATTATTTTGTTTTCTTGCAAATGCAACATACAGTAGGATATGTTCTGTTTATTGCATTGTTTATAGTTTGTGGATATATTTAACAAGTAAATATACAGATGTTTATCACTAATTGATTGTGTATTCAAAGTTGCACCGTGTTTTTAAATATTGGCATTGCATTTCAATTGATTAACATGAGTATGGAATCTGCAACCCACCAGCTGGAGCCGAGAGCAGGGTGCTGGGCATATTCTGCAATAGGCATCCCCTTAGCCGTATGCACCACCCGGAACAGGATGCAACTCTGGCTACATGGACAGGACACTACCATGATGCGCCTGTGAAACGGATATATACACAAACTTATTTATTATTTATTACCAGTTACCTATATAGCGCACACATATATTCTGCAGTGCTTTTACAGAGAATATTTGGCCATTAACATCAGTCCCTGCCCCAGTGGAGCTTACAATCTATTTCATTCCATTTACAACATAAATGGAATGAAATAATTTTAATAAAGAAGAGTGTTTGCATAAGGGCAGATCCCAAACCAGACCAAGCTATGTATGCGCAGGGTTGTGTAATAACACACGTGTGCGTGTGGCACTAAACACGTTATATCAGCGCACTCAGCTACTCCTGTACATGTGAGAAGGACTTACTTAGGCGAGTTGGACATTTCTTTCAGAGCCGCCACCGCACCTTCAATAGGGTCCAAATCTAAGAAGAAATTCCTGGATTCCCAGATACTGACGGCTTTCTCCTGCAGAAATAAATGCTGACATATTACATATATTAGAGAATGTTGCGCATTTAAGACACCATCTTAATTGAGTACCAGTCACACCTCAACCACACATCACTCAGAATTGAATGGACCCCTAATAGTCTAAACTGTTGGATAAAAACACAAACTGGATTTGCATCGCAACACGCCTTATCTAGGTGCAAATGTTCACCCTTTAGCTGGATCCGCTCCTAAGCATACATGAGGCCCAATCATCATTGCTGCAGTCATGTTAAACATCCCTTCTAGTCACACCTGGGGGGTAATTCAGACCTGATCACAGCTGTGCCTTTTCTCACAGCGGGCGAGCAGATCCACACTGTGCATGCGTATGCCCCGCGATGCTCAGGCACGACGGACGGCTGCAAAGCGATGGGTTTGTGTGAAGGATATATTCACACAGGTGTTTGCAAGGAGATTGACAGGAAGAGGGTGTCTGTGGGTGGCAACTGATCGTTTTCAGGGAGTGTCTGGAAAAACGCAGGCGTGTCCAAGCATTTGCAGGGCGGGTGTCTGACGTCAAATCTGGTCCTGAACAGGCTGATGTGATCGCAGCGGCTGAGTAAGTCCTGGGCTGTGCAAAGACTGCACAAAATCAGTTTGTACATCTCTGCTACACATGCGATCATACACGTGCACAGCTAAAATACACTCCCCCCATAGGCGGCGATTATCTGAACACAGGGCTGCAAAAATCGCTTGCTAGTGATCAGATCTGAATTACCCCTCTAGTCGCGAGTACAGCAATATTGGTAGATAGCATTTTCATGGCAGGAAAATTTCATTTTATCGCGTACTGTAGGTCTTGCAGTGAAGCGTAGTGGGCCTAATTTATGTTTGTATGCTACCGCCAATGTTCACGCAACGGAGAGATTATCGTCAGACTGAACATGTGCTGCGATCGCAAGGCGCCTCTCACTCGCAATCAGATTTTCATGGAAAAGTGATTGACAGGAACCTTTTTGAGATGTTAGCAGGGAGTTTATGGAGAGTTGTTGCAAAAACGCAGGCGTGTCATGGACGTTTTTTGGGGCGTGTATCTGCCGTCAACTGTGAGCTCATACGTCCAAAAACATGGCACCTGCGTCGATACTTCCGTGTCCATTCTGCATAGCCAAAGACCAACCCTTAGCTCCGATGTTGTGTGTAAATCGTGAATGTGCACTCAGCTGCGAATGAGTATGCAATGGACCCGGCTGACGTCTGATTTCAGTGCTGTGCGGCAGCTTCACTTGCTAATGTTAGCAGCTCCGTAGCTTAGAAAATCGCAGTTCCATTTGCGTACAAACATGAATGAGGCCCAGTGTTATATTTATATAGCGCACACATATTCCACAGTGCATTTCACAGAGAACATATTAAACCTTCGAGAGAGATAAAGCGGAGAAGTTGCCTCAATTTTACCACCTGGAAGGATTGATCCGGCTCTGCACGTGCATGGAAATCTGCAAATACTATTTTCCAGAGTAATTTACACCCATTTCGTGTCAGTCTTACAAATAATAGGACATTTTTTGACTTAGGCAGAGTCCTAGCTTTAATTGACCGGACTTTTCTGATACCCAGAATCCGCGGTAGTCTTCCAACTCAATGTAAGGCTCTTTGGGGTAACGAGTCCTGTACTTCTTTGAAAAACCACCCTTATAATCCGCCAGCACCAATAGCCGCAAGCGCCTGGCAGAGGGGGAGGAGCAGGACCTGCAGCTCTGGAGTCCAGCAGAGAGGGCGCCGCCCCCGCGGAGCAGCTTTTGTAGGGACATGTTGTCAGGAGAACTAGGCGTGCATTGTGCAGGACATATAGGCACAGCCCATGTGTTCATAGAGCATCAGCTCCACAGCTGTCACCAAGAAGGAGTCCACTATAATCATGTTTAATAGACGCTCTCACAGGGTCTCTGAGAATTATGCGTGTGCATTAGGGCTGTTTCACACGCGTCGGTTTTGCCCTGATGGCAAAAAGTCGTACAAAGTTTGTCCAGCTGTTTGCCAGCCGGCAGTGTCTTCACACACAACAGCTTTGAGCGTGTTTAATGCTGTGCACATGCGCAGCAGCAGGGGTGGCTTGAAAAAAACCCATTGTGTGTGAAAGCTCCCATTCACACACGATTCACTGCCTACAAGGATGGCACGGCCCCGGCAGCTGGACTTTTCAGTGGATATTTGCCGTGCTGTGTGAAAGGACCCTTAGGACCCCAGCCAAGGTTCATAGTCATTTATCCACAGGGAGTTCCCTCTCTTGGCAGTCAATTCAGCTGCAGCCAGGTCCTCAAGGGCTGTGGGAAGGTCCCAGTCTGTGACCGTGTAATCATTCTGTAAGGATAATATGTAACTTGCAGCCCAAAACTGGTCCATTCCATGTCACTGTGCAGATTGAACTCATGGACATACTTACCAACTTTGTGGCTGCTCTCTCCGGGAGAGAGCAGCCAGGTCGGTTCAGCAGGGGTCGGGGCAGGACAATGATGGGCAGAGGGGGCGGAGGCGGAGGTAGAACGGGGGTGGGATGGAGGCGGCATGGGGGTCTGGTTGGCGAGGTGCGTCATTTAAGCCACCCCCCCCCCCCCACTCTGTAAAGCAGATATTACAGGCATTATACTGCATGGGGCATGGCTATGATGACGCAATTCAACATGAATCGCGTTGACTGTCCAGACCGCCCACTTTACTCACTAAGTGGGCGGCCGGCCAGAGGGGACCGCAAAAATTGGGAGCCTTGCCTGCTCTTCCGGCGGGACGGGAGGGTCACACGGTTTTCGGGAGCCTCCTGGCCATTCCGGGAGTGTAGGTAAGTATGCTCATGGAGCATATAGAGGAGCCCAGCAGTGGTGCAGTGTGAGCAGCTGTGCTGCGAGGAGTTGCTGTGCCAGGATAAATGCCCTGCTGTATCAGGATTACATAGCAGTCTGATGCAGAGAATGCATCTCCTGGCCCTCTGCAGCTCAATATCCACACACAGCACTGAGGGTCTAATTCACACCTGATCATAGATGTGCTACATTTAGCACATCTACGATCAGCCACACTGACATGCAGGGGGATGTGCAGCCCAGGGCTAGTCCACCCCGAATGTCAGGCCCTACCCCCCCACAGAAGTACAAAAGCATCGCACAGAAAATCCCTCTCTTCAAACAGGCCTTAGTTAGCTGTCCTCTCCCGGAAGAGTTATGTAACATGTGGGAAAATTCACCGCCGGTGGATTCTCATGTCACCCGCCTAGTGGTGTCATCCTCTCTGCCTGTCACCACTGTCACTTCACTGAAAGAACCAACAGAAAAGCGTGTGGTGGGATACCTGGAATCTATTTACTCCCTGATAGGTGTTGTACATAGACCCACTATTGCTGCCACCTGGGCTGCTAAAGATATTGAAGCATGGGTTCAGGCATTAGAGGGAGAGCTGCCCAAGGATATATTTGACACTGCCAGACAGTACCTGTTTCAGATCACCACCACCTCTTATTATATTCAAGAGGAGTCCTCTGAGGCTGTGTGTTGGTGGCCAAGGCATCAACTACATCTGTCCTGGCTCACCACATTCTGTGGTTGAGGTCATGGAAGGTGGACCCGGACTCCAAAAAGACCTTGGAAGTACTCCCTTTTAAGGGAGACTTCTTGTTTGGAGAAGACTTAAATAAAATTGTGTCTGAACTGGCGGCTGCTAAGACTGCCTTTCTCCCAAATTTTAATCCTTCTGCACAGAAGGCAAAAGGTACCACTTTTCGTTCTTTTTGACCTAAAGGGAAAGCAAAAGGCCAGTCATACCTGAGACAATCTTGTGCTTCCAAAACCACTAAGCCCAAGGCTAAGCAGTCCTGGGTGGCCCATCAGCCTGCTTCTATACAAGACAAGCCTGCCACATGATGGGGAAGGCCAGAGCCGGCCCTAGGCATAGGCAAACTTAACAATTGCCTAGTGCATCTGGTATGCCTTGGGGCACATGCAGCTTCTGCTGATTAAAATGATATGCGGCATGCCTATATTCTGTTTGTAGCATTTTGTATTGAGATACAGCCACAGTCACACACAGTATATAGGCATGCCACATATTTTAATCAGCAGAAGCTGCTTGTGCATAAATGCATTACCAATGTGTGGCATTATGTGTATAAGGTGCTCTACAGTGTGGCGTAACGTATAGAAAGGGCACTACTGTGTGGTCTAATGTGAATAAAGAGCAATATGGTGTGGTGTAATGTGAATAAGGAGCAATATGGTGTGGTGTAATGAGAATAAAGAGCAATATGGTGTAGTGTAATGTGAATAAGGAGCAATTCAGTATGATGTTATGTGAATGAGGGGCACTACTGTGAGGAGTAACGTATATAAGGTAAAGTGGTACTACTGTGTGATGTAATGTGAATAAGGGATACTATCGCATGATAAATTGTGAATAAAGTTGCACTACAGTGAGGCATAATTTGAATTGGGGGTACTATTGTGTGGCCATGCACCTTGCCAGCAAAAACACATACCTTTTGGGGCTGTGCGCCGAATGTGCACACCATTATTTAAATTACAGGGGGTAGGAAAACAAAAAAAAGGACTGCTATGCGTGGGGGGTGATGGTGCTGGGAAAGGGGTGCAGGGTCAGAGGCGGAACTAGCGGTGGTGTTAGTGGACACCAGACAAAATCTTGCCTAGGGTATCATATTGATTAGGGCCGGCGATGTTGCACTCAATTGTGATGGCGATGGAACCCGGAGACTATATGGTATCCCTGGATATTCAGAATGCGTTCCTGCATATACGTATTGCCAAGTCACATCAGCAGTATCTGCGGTTTGCTATTGGCAACCTACACTATCAGTTCCAGGCTCTGCCATTTGGACTGGCTACAGCTCCTTGGATCTTCACCAAGGTCATGGCCGTAATGACAGCACATCTCTGTCGCCAGGGAGTCAGGATCCTACCATATCTGGATGACTTGCTGATCCTAGAAAACTCCCACGATGTCCTCCTCAGTCATCTACAACTGACGGTAAGCTTCCTACAAGCCCACGGATGGCTCATCAATTGGAAGAAATCCTCGCTGGTCTCAGCTCAGAGCTTGGTGCACCTGGGGGCACTCCTGGACACAAACAGTTAATGTTTGTTCCTGTCTCCGGAGAAAGTCCTGAAGCTTCAGGACAGGATAAGATGCTTCCTCTGTTGCCACAGAGTGTCAATACACTTGGCGATGCAAGTAACTTGGCCTGATGGTGTCGACATTCAACATGGTAGAATACACTCAATTTAATTCCCGCCCTCTGCAGAGGTTAATCCTTTCCAAGTGGGATGGCCTACATCATCAGATCAGATCTCACATGATTACCTTGACTCCGGAGGTTCGTCAATTGCTAACCTGGTGGCTCTAGGACCAGCGATTGAGCAGGAGCCATCTCTTCTGGATCCCTGACTGGGTCCTGCTGATGATGGATGCCAGTCTGTGGGGATTGGGAGCGGTGTTGGAACAACACTGTTTCCAGGGTCGTTAGATCAAGGAGGAGTCCCTCCTCCTGATAAACATTCTGGGATTGCGGGAGGATTTCAATGCATTATCTCTCGCCCTGCCTCTGGTACAGAACAGGCCTGTTCAAGTATGGTCAGACAATGCCAACATGGTGGCATACATCAACTATCAAGGCAACACTCGAAAACGGATGGCAATATTGGAAGTGTCAAAAATCCTTCAATGGGCAGAACGCTATCTACCAGCAATATCGGCAGTGTTCATTCTGGGGGTCCTAAAGTGGGAAGCGGACTTTCTCAGTCGTTAGGACGTACACGCCAGAGAGTGGATTCTTCATCTGGAAGTCTTTCAACTCTTTGTGGACATATGGGGCCTACCAGATGTAGACCTGATGGCGTCTCGACACAATCACAAAGTTCCAGTCAAGGACCAGGGATCCTCAAGCAGTGTTTGCAAATGCACTATCCTTTCCATGGAACTTTCAGCTGCCTTATGTGTTCCTTCCAGTGTCACTCCTGCCCAGGGTCCTGCGGAAGTTCAAGCAAGAAGGATTAATACTACTTCTAGTCGCTCCGGCGTGGCCCAGACGGCATTGGTTCTCAGACCCACAGGGTCTATCGACATAGCGTCCTCTTCTACTTCCTCAACAACCAGACTTCCTCGTACAGGGCCCTTGTCTCTATCTAGACTTGCAAAGAAAGAAAGGTTGCACAGACACTTATAATCTCAATATAAATATACTAGTATCATACATATGTCCTTTCCCATTTCTTATATTTATAAAATATTATGTTCCTCAGGAGGTGCTCCTGGAATAAAGTTAAACATATGAGGCCAAAAGAAAAAAGTATTCCCTACAATGGGCACACTCGGACAATTATGCTCATACAATTAACTAAAGTCAAATATCTTTTGAATATATGACCAATAATTATATTATATAACTTTTATTTCTTATCATAAAATGTATGCAAAATATAGTGCAAGTGAAGTAGTGAAAAAGTTTTATTAAAGTGAAATAAAATGCTTGACCACTGTTATATATTTACTATCTCTAGTTTCATTCTCAAATGTTTCATTATTTGTAGCAATTCTGTTGCTAAACCCTTTTTCAAATGCTAATAAAATACAATAGTAGCAATCAAGGTTGTAACTTTATTGTGTGACAACTATATCTTTCCTGATCTCACTCAAGGTCTGAATTGATATCAGTATTGTTCCTTTAAGTGCTGGCAGTGGCCCTCATTCCGAGTTGTTCGCTCTGTAATTTTCTTCGCATCGCAGCGATTTTCCGCTAATTGCGCATGCGCAATGTTCGCACTGCGACTGCGCCAAGTAAATTTGCTATGAAGATTGGTATTTTACTTACGGCATTACGAGGTTTTTTCTTCGTTCTGGAGATCGGAGTGTGATTGACAGGAAGTGGGTGTTTCTGGGCGGAAACTGGACGTTTTATGGGAGTGTTTGAAAAAACGCTACCGTTTCTGGGAAAAACGCGGGAGTGGCTGGAGAAATGGAGGAGTGTCTGGGCGAACGCTGGGTGTGTTTGTGACGTCAAACCAGGAACGACAAGCACTGAACTGATCGCACTGGAAGAGTAAGTCTCAAGCTACTCAGAAACTGCACAGAGAAGTCTTTTCACAATATTGCAAATCTTTCGTTCGCAATTTTGATAAGCTAAGATTCACTCGCAGTAGGCGGCGGCTTAGCGTGTGCAAAGCTGCTAAAAGCAGCTTGCGAGCGAACAACTCGGAATTACCACCAGTGGGCGCATCACTGCACCATTATACACCCACTGTAATTGCCAATGATAATATAATAAAGACCTTTTTATCGCGAGTTCCTTATTGTGCCGTATACAACAGCTTGAGACAATTAGCTGTAAGCGGTTGATATTACCCTCTTTCTATCCATTTATTGATTCTTGAAATAAATGTATGTTCTTAAATAGTGGGAAATCTGGAGTGGCTGCTGTCTGTATATAACACACTCTTATATAATTCAATATGAGTCAGTTATTATGATGGTATATTGGAATCCCCTTTCAATGTAACAGTGCTCTACTAATGTTAATGATCTCATATCCATATATATTTCTTAAAGATTACTCCAAATACAGTAATAGTGACACTGGATCATACACCCCAATGAAATTAACTTTTGCTAATTATGAGATTAGTCTACTCTCAATGTAATAGCAAAATCATTAATAGGGGTCCGTAGGTTTACTTTCATATACCTTATATTTTGTACTCATAAATGGTTCACTTTATGGATACTGACACAGTATGTTATTATAATAATTTCCCATATACCGTATTTGCCGGCGTATAAGACGACTGGGCGTATAAGACGACCCCCAACATTTCCACTCAAAATATAGAGTTTGTTATATACTCGCCGTATAAGACTACCCCCTTCCACACACCAAATAAAACGTAAAAGAACATCAGATTTGTGACATACTGTATGTTATGACCTGATAAGAGATTTGTATAGGGAGTATTTATCAAGGTATGCATAATAAGGGGGGAGGGGGCGAGGAGAAAGTTGTAAAATGTATAAAAGTATACCCCTGTGTGCATTTAGTGTTACCGGTTTCACATGAGTGCCATTAGTATTAGTATTAGTGCCATTACAGTACCTGTCATTGTCACCATTGTACGGCCACAACGCGACTGCAGCGCCTCCGGCAAGTCCCTGCATCTCCCTGTAATTGGCACTAGTGACCCGACGCGGCCGCACTGGATATAGCGCGATACTGGATGGTGAGTAGAATGAGGTGGGCGGGCATCGGGAGGCCACTATGGGCACCGGGCGAGTATCGGAAGGCCACTATGGCAGCTATGTCTATCCCAACTGAAGTGCACCCGGCGTATAAGACGACCCCCCCACTTGGAGGCATGTTTTTCAGGGCAAAAAAGTAGTCTTATACGCCAGCAAATACTGTAATTAATCAATAATTCCTCTGAGTGGCATCACTCTGCAGTCCTAATACTACGTATCTCGGTGATACCCGCTGGTCGCAGATACTGTTTTCGGGACCACTGCATATTTTTTATAGCGGGTTCGGTTTTACTCGGTTTTACTCGGATTTACCCGAATCCCCTTATTGGCTATCAGACGTCACATGTTTTGCTTAGCCAATAAGAAAAAATCAGAAAATAAGAAATGGCGATAATTCTGGCGTAAAGAACCGAGTAAATCCGAACCCGCTCATCTCTAATACAGGTTGAGTATCCCTTATCCAAAATGCTTGGGACCAGAGGTATTTTGGATATCGGATTTTTCCGTATTATGGAATAATTGCATACCATAATGAGATATCATGGTGATGGGACCTAAATCTAAGCACAGAATACATTTATGTTTTATATACATCTTATACACACACAGCCTGAAGGTAATTTTATCCAATATTTTTTTATAACTTTGTGCATTAAACAAAGTGTGTCTACATTCACACAATTCATTTATGTTTCATATACACCTTATACACACAGCCTGAAGGTCATTTAATACAATATTTTTAATAACTTTGTGTATTAAACAAAGTTTGTGTACATTGAGCCATCAAAAAACAAAGGTTTCACTATCTCACTCTCACTCAAAAAAGTCCATATTTCAGAATATTCCGTATTTCGGAATATTTGGATATGGGATACTCAACCTGTATTTTTATTCATGTCTCCTAATGTAATGCCATCTCCGATATACAAATAGAGACAGCAGTGGTTTAATTGAGATAGTCTGACTGTCCATTACCTAGATGTTTCAGTCTCTGTCCACAAAAATAATCTGTATTCTGAAGTATACCATAAACCGATGGATAAAAATATGCTATTACGG